>NC_064640.1:126606273-127231273 GCF_023864345.2 Schistocerca serialis cubense
GGTAGAGCACTTGCCCACGAGGTCCTGAGTTTGACTTTTGGGCTGGCATACAGTTTAAATCTGCCAGAAAGTTTCATATCACCGCCCACTCTGCTGCAAAGTGAAAGTCTCATTCTAGATATAAGACATTGCCTTGGGATTTTCGAATAAATTAAGGAAAGTAAAAATAAAAGTGTCGCATGACTAATGATCAATAACGCACAAATCGGAAACAAATACAATATGGTTTTTGGCAAATCTCTGAATATTTCTTAATTCTGATGGCAATAGTAGTTTCTTCAGTTTTCTTGGTGTGTTTTCTCTTTTTATAAATATTTTATTGCTATGTTTGTTACATTGGTGAGAAGGGAGACTACAATGTACCCTTGAGATGAAGGTGGTTAGTGAAACTTGAATACTTATGTTGTTCTTCGGAGGAAACTGATTATTGGAAATAAAAATACTGCTAAGAAGTGTGTTTGTGTTACATTGTGTGTAAGCTTCTTATTTTGACTGAGAAGAGTAGTAATTATCTGTACTCTTTAAGTACAGATATATGTTGACTGTCTGATTGGAGTTTGATGCCATCCATAGCTGTTACGAGGCATTTACAGTCATCAGATCCAGTGTAGCACACGGTTTACTTAAAATTTGTGCACTGAGTTGTGCAAAAACGTGTTGTGCAAACCCAGTGTTTAAGTGATACAGGAACAATTTGGTAAGAATTATGTTTGGGTGTATGTCATTGCTATGAAGTGTCTTTTGTAAACAGAGTAGACAATGCTTGTGAGAATTTAATGTTATGAGAGGTATTTCCTTCTGCTCCATATTGTTGTATGTTTGCAAATTTTTGTATAGCTTTTACATAAATGATGATGATGACAAAATGTTGCAGTCATTCATCATAAAAGCTGTATGTTTCTCTTTTCTTTCCACCATGTGACATAGTGCGGTGTTAAGACACTGGACTCACATTCGGTGGTTTTAATCTCCACTTGTACACCCAGGCTTAGCCTTCCTGTGTTTCCAAAATTGGTGGAGGCAAATGCCAGAATTGTCTGTTCGAAATTGATAAAGTGGATTTAATTCTCCTCCCTTCCACAGTTTGAGCTTATACTCTTACTATGATAACCTTGACATCACATTCAACCTAGACTTCTTTCCTTTTGTTTCTTTTCAGGCTTGTCATCTGTTCAAGATACCCACAGAGTTGAAAGATGATTTACCTCATTTTCGTGGTCTTGCAAATTTATCTTGGGTGTGATTTCAATGCATAGTTAATCCTGTAGTATTTGAATCTTGAAATAAAATAGTAATACTAAAACACACAACATTTTGACGAATTGGAAAATTTGGTAGTAACAGTGTCATTTTTTTTGTAATGTGTCACCATTTCCTTTTCTAAGTGTAGTCTCATTTTTGTTGTGATTTTGCTGAAGTTGCTGTTTTTGAGCTACTTTTTTATGGATTTTCAGGAAAAAGTAGTGAATTTGGGAAATACGGAAGCGTCCGATCCCGCCCGTCTGCTTTGACTCATGTCGTCACAAATATGGCGGAAACAAAAACAAACACACACACTTTCCACAAGAAGCCTAATGACACTAACGGGACAAGCGCGGGAAATGGGGTGTTTTGGGTGGGGGGCAAACGAAATATAAACAAATTTAGACGCCTTGCGTAGCTACAACGTGTAAGTGAAGACAGCCATGCAAGGATACCCACCCACCTCCCCAGGGGTCGTAACCCCTGCAACCCATAGAAGATAAAGATGCTTCAGTAGCTGATTAGTGTTTTTTGTCTTTTTTTTTTTTTTTTTTTTAAAAATCTCACGCGATAGAACGAACAGATCAGAAAGATAAATATAATAAACTAAAACAGAAATTGGAGGAATCAGATAATTAAAATAAGTAATAAGTGTTTTTAAATTTAAAAAAATCTCACGAGATAGAATGAACAGATCAGAAAAGTAAATAAAATAAGATAAAACAGAACTGGAGACAACCACACTCAAACCAAACTCCGCGCCGTCATGACGTCACACACGACAACACCCTTACGTCACGGGTCAAAGCCGACGCGTGGGATCGGACGCTTCTGTCGACCCTGAATTTGTTAGTTGGTCAATGTTCAAATCATAACTTTGCGTATCTGTTTCTGATGCCATTATAGTACATGAAATGCAGTTTGTTTCAGAACGTAACCAACAGACTTTGCGGGCTATAGGTCACACACAGAGGATCAGTTTATGTTAAGGGACATTTTCTTTTTTACCTGTCATTTGGGAGAAGTGTACACAAGTGAGGTGCATTCATTATTTCATGTAACCCAGTGTAGCCAACTAGTAGTTAAACATTGTAGAAATAATTATTCTGGTTGTAGACCTTCAGTTCGTAGGTGTGTGTATTTCATAACTGTTTTTATCCTCAGCATGTTGATGGCGGAAGGTGCCATGTAAGGACAATGGATTTTCATAATGTGGTAAACAGGTTAATTCATTCATTTACAACCAGAGTGATGGGCACAGCTCACATAGGCCCCTTAACTGTATTGCATGGGTGAAACTTATTAAATATGTAGGCACAGTCAGGAGTTGTTGTCATTAGGACCATCTGATTTTGTACCTTATGTGGACTCTGTGCGATGGTTTGTTCATGAAAATAGGAATAATGTGCTCTCCACACACGCAAGTGTTATTCACAGAGAGGAGCTACTATACGTGTACCACTTACTTTAACAGTGGGGATAGTCAGATATGGGATATATAATTTCTTGTAGATCTTGTTAACATTTGTATTGGAATGATAAGTAAACACCTTCTAGAACTTGTGCTTCTGCCAGTTTGTGTAATGGGAGCAGCTTACCATCAGTTTCTAAATCCTATATTTGCAGAACTCCTGGACACAGTGGCACTTTCTGTGCACAGCAACCTCTGGCTCCATCATAATGGAGCCTCAGCAACATTTCAATGTTGTGCATGTGTAGTTAACTTTTGAGTTTGGGAGCATTTGGTTGCTTGAGGAGGACCTGTTGTTTGACAAGTACATGTGGCTGATGGTGTAACACTCTTAGAATTTTTCTTTAGGGTACTTCAGGTGTTGTGTAATTTACTGCAATCTCCAGGACAGAGCTGATTACCAGAAACATGTCATAACAGAAATGTCAGATTCCATCCATCTGCTTTGACCCATGCAGGAAATGCATAGTTCCTGCGTATACAATATGGCGACGATGATGTCACTATGTACATATGCTGACAAATGCAAACAAAAATAAAAATGACACAGTAACCTCTCTCTCCCAAAATGAAACTAATGGGACAACTACAGAAATTTGTCGGGTGTTTAGGGAGGGAACAAGCTAAATATACAACAATAAAAAAAATACCACACCGTCCTAAAACAAATAATCACACCAACTCCACCACAGGAATCGGATATTTCCCTTGACCTATATAATTCAACCATTCAACCACAGCTATCGATTACTTACCAACAAGCCTCTGGCAATACCACTTAGGTTGCCTCCCCCCCCCCCCCCCCCCCCAAAATCCCTCTCTCTCTCTCTCTCTCTCTCTCTCTCTCTCTCTCTCTCTCTCTCTCTCTCTCTCTCTCTCACACACACACACACACACACACTAAACAAAAAATCTCCAGAAGTACCCACTCGAAAACTTGTCATATCCCTACGTAACTGTAAAGCAATAATTTTTTGGATTTCTTTCTGCACAACAAGCACCAAACTAATCGGACCTCACAAAAATGCCAAACACATAAACAAAACAAAAAAAACTTAGTAACTCATTGAAAACACTTTCACAACCCACATATCGAACCAACTACCTAAACTCAAAACCACGTTAGCACATTGACAATGGAAACTCAAATGAACCCAATGCCACACGTAAACTCAGAATGTCCACTTCCGCCACTAGAGGGCACCATCAAATACAGCAACGTGACATCTACAAACACAACCAACTCAAAAACACTACACCGTAGTGATGTCCTACACCACAACACCATTATGTCACGGGCCAGAGCAGACAGGTGGAACTGGACGCTTCTGTTGACCCCAAATCAGTGATGCATTTCACAACATGGAGCAAGACCTTCTATGCTGAACACAGTTGGATGGTCATTGCTGTCAGGGTTTCAGGCATGTATTGTGATTTGGGATAGCCTCTGTGAACACTTGTTATAAATTCATTTGAACATATCCTTAGAAAAATGTTCTCAGGGTCTTGCAGATGTCTGCTGCAAATAATCCTTAAAGGCTACCTTTATGAGAATATGTTCCTTAACAAAAATTTATCTCCTGTGTGTGACCTCCAGTTCATCTCACTTTTGTCAGTTCTGTCCTCAAATTCCCTGTAGTAGGTCAGTATATGTTCAACTTATCCACACCCTTGGCCAAAGTCAGTTCCTTATCAGCAGTTTGCTATTATATTCTACTTTTTCTTATAGAGTGATCATTAGATGCTGTTATTGGCATAATCCGTATCACTTCATGCGGGAGGGGGGGTTACCTTCATAGTCTTGGATGTTATTGAATTTAGTGTATGTTAAAATTGAGGAGTAAGTAAAAAACACGTACTTTTTGTTTTCTCCAAAAAAATTTCTGCCTCGAGATACAGGCCTCCAAAGATGAAACTGCGAACATGATTTTGAAGATGTGAATTTCAGAAGTTTTTTTAAAATGCTGTATCTCTGTAACAGTTCTAGATATTTTGTTAGAGTTTTTTTTTATTTGAAAGATAATAATTGCTTTATGATTACAATGGTATCCTCCGTTTGGACATATCTGCCCAAGTTCTTTTACTGTCGCCTTGTGAATTTTTTTTATAATTTACAGAAATTTTTTTATTCAAAAATGCCAATCCAGCAAAAGTTAGATTTTTTTCTGTTGATTAGTACCATGTAGTACTATATTCTCTTTAAAGAAGAGCTTGCACTTTTTAGTTGGTCAGGTTTTATTCTAAAAGATATTTTTTTTTAATTTTCAAGGGTAATGTATGTCTTCACTGTAGTTGTTTCTTACTAATTTCTTTGTTACAATATTTATTTCTATTGTCTTTGTTGCAGTTACTTCTTACCACTTTCTTTGTTGCAGTTTCTTGTCAGTTTCTTTGTCATGGTTCTTCATTGCAAGTTTCTGTATTGTAGTTGTTAAGTGCTAATTTGTTTACTGAAGAGGCTTCTAAGAAATCTGAGACCATCCAGTGAGTTCTGTGTTTTAGTGAGAAATTTGCCAGTTGGCACAGTCGCATTTTGTTTTGTGAAAAGCACTCTTTTAAATGTCTTCTGACTGGGGCCACAGAAGAATGAAGTGTGCTGACTATTTGCATATCCATAAAAAGAGTGATATGAGACAAACAGAAAACAGACTTTGTTCAGGTTGGGAATAAGTGTTCTCATTTGAAGACTCTGTTTCAAAGTGAAGATTTTTTCAGTGGCGACGACTTTTTGTGTTTTAAATGTCTTGACGAACAACAATGACCGTATCTGAACAAGGTGAAGCATCCCACGTGCAGATGATGCAGATTTTGTATCAGTAGAGGAAGAATTAAATACCATGAATCAGTCAACTACAGAGGTAGATGTAAGTCCTGTTAAGAAACTGTGGTCAGTGAAGTCGAGTCATGAGCTCTATGCATCAAGAAAGTGCAGAGAAATTACTAAAGTTCTGGATGAATACACTACAGCAAAACTGACCACACTCTTCAAAGTAGAAATTCCATCTTCAGAAGAAAATTTTCCAAAGCTCTCTTGCACCTCTTGCCAGGAATTTTTCACAAATATCAATTCAGCTGTTGAATGTTGTGCATCCTATAGTGAGAAGGTGCAAGTTTTAAACTATTGTTCCAGAGATATTTTCAAAGAAAACAATTTTGAACCATGTTCCATCAGTATCAAAGTACATAGTAGACAAATCAAGAAATGTAAGGTCTGATAAAAGCAGTCTTTGGAATACCAGATCCCTATTATGGTCATCCTGTGGAAGCAGGTCAAGTTCAAATAGTGCAGTCATTTTATCTGGAAGATAAATGGAACTGTTCTCACCAGAGTGCCAACAAGAAAGACACTGTAACTGTAACAGTTGAAGGTCAAAAAGTTGTGAAAGTGAAGAGGTACACGACTCGCAGTATTAAAGAAACTTTTGCAATTTATAAGAGCAACTGTACAATATCACATATTGGAATATCAAAATTTTATGCACTACAACCTAAGTGGGTTGCTCCACACGCACCTAGAGATGTCTGTTTATGCGTGTACTGTGAAAATTTTAAACTTTGTGTGGTAACTTTGAAGAACTTACTGGAGTATGTGACATATGACACCTTGGTTGGGTGTGTGAAGTCATTAGTAGTCTGTGACGTAGAGCGAGAGACTTACTTGTTTTAAGAATGTAATGATTGCCCTGGAAAGGTAGGACTGTCTTTACAGATACGTGGCCTGGAAGACGTAGCAGATAACTCTGCAGAAATTACATATGCAACATGGTAGGAAAATAAACTAATTAAGAAAACTGCTGCCTTTGACAGTTTCATTGATGAACTTGTTAAATGGACAATGAAAGCAGTACCACACCAGCATCTGAAGATATTGCAACAACAACACCACTTTGCAGAAGTGAAAGGGTGTGTAGAGGCTGAAGAACTATGTTTAGTGCATCACTGTGATTTTGCTGAGAACTGGTCTGTAATCCTCCCACCAGAAGTACAAGGGTATCTTTGGAGTAATAACCAGGTTTCAATTTTTACAGGAGTGACATATTTTCAAAACAAGACCACAAGTGTTGCAGTTGTAAGTGATGACACAGGACATGACTCGGCACATGCTTTGCTACCAATGCTCAAAATTCTTCAACTGCAAACAGGGGCAGAGAAGATTGTCATTACTTCTGATGGTGCTCCTAGTCATTTTAAAAATCGCTACCAGCTGTTTGAATTGACTTAAGTTGCTTGTGCCAACTGACTGGGTATACAGTGTACTGGTCACAGGAAGGGGCTTTGTGATGGTGTAGGAGGTCTGTTGAAGCACCATGCTACAAAACATAATCTTTCCAGACCAAATTCAGCTGCAATTCAGAATACTGAAGATTTTACGAGGGTTGTGAAATCTTACACATCCACAGCCCTCATTCTTTTGTCTAAAGAGGAAATCGAAGAATTCTGTGAGCAGAAGAAAGAAGAATGGTCCAAACAAACTGCTCCTGTGAAAGGAATTCAGAAGACACATTTTTGGACTCCAAGTTATGGGCAAACTCATATCGCACGCACTTTAAAGAGCAAAAAAGAAGAAATTTCGCTCATTTGGCCAACACCTCAGAAACAGCAGGATAATATTCAGATTCACAACCTGAGAAGAGGGATGTTTGTGGCATGTGTGTATGACTGTGACTGGTGGATTGCAGAGATTATACACACCAGTTATGGGTTAAATGAAATTGTAGCGAACTTTGTGCTACCACATGGACCAGCTGCTGGATATAGGTTTCCAGCTGAAGGATAGCAACAACGCCATCAGTGCTCAATTCCTGTTGACAATGTTTTGAAGATTGTAAGTGCTCCAGTTCCTATTGGTTCCACAGGAGGGCATCACTCTATATGAAAGGAAGATTCTGAAGCAGTGGAACACATTTTTAGTTCATTGACTGACTAATTTCAGTACAAAACAGAGCGCACAGAAGTTGTATATATTGAAACCTTTAAGTCTTTGGACGTTCCACATACATTTTGGAACCATAAGTCTCTTACTCATCTTTCAAAACTAAAATTATGTTAAATAATGCTAGGTTTTGATTTTTATGAGCCTTTTATGTGATAATAAAACAAGTTTTATGCATTGCAAAAATTTCAGTTGTTTATAAAAGCTGTTCAACCTAAAAATGGAAGCTCTCCTTTTCAGGGAATGTAGAACTATATGGTCCTAACGAAAAGAAAAAAATTAAAATTTTATACACTGACATTTTTGAAAAAAAATTGCATTAATTATAAAAAAAGTTCAGAACGCATAGTAAAAGAACTTTGACAGATAAGTCCAAATGGAGGATTTCTTTGTAATCATAAAGCAATTATCTTTCATATTAAAAAAAAAAAAAAAAAAAAAAAAACTAACAAAATATCTAGAACTTTTCCAGATATACAGCATTTTAAATATTTTTAAAAACTTCACATGCATTACCTAGGCCTTCATTTTAACATATACCTAATTCAGTAACATCCAAGACTATGAAGGTAAGATTTTTTCCTAGCCTGCCTGAACTGATATGAACAATGCCTATTGGAAATCTATCTATCATAGGGAGCTGTCTTTATGCGAGTGATGTGCCCTAACCAGTGTATACCCTATCTATTCTTTTTATTCCATAATCATACATAAAACACAAACATAACATTATGATGGCCTATTACTGATTGCATTGCAGTGTACATGCGCAGATGTAGCCAAGGGATAGCCTTCTGCCTCCTCCAGTCATTTAGTGGTAATCTGTGAAGCATGTAGTAGATATATCATGAGTGTGTGCTCTCACCCAAACTTACTCCCGCTGGGCAGAGTACAACTTACTCCCGCTGGGCAGAGTACAATTGGCAGAACACAAGACAACTGGATCCATGGTGGTCTCTTATGTGGAGCTGTATGCCTTTTGGCTTACTTCAGTCTAATGCTAAATCGCTGTTTCTATTGAATGCAACCCATATTGGTTCAGCAAATGTGTAGAATAGCTTAATGACATAGGTAAGATGTGTATGTATTGAAACTTCCTGAGAGATTAAAGCTGTGTGCTGGACTGGGGCTTGAACCTGGGACCTTTCCCTTTCGTAGGCAAGTGCTCCACTGCGTGAGCTATCCAAGCGTTACCCATGACCCATCTTACTGTGTTACTTCACCAGTAGCAGCATGTATTCATTTCTTGAAGGTTTTCCCAATGGATAGAATATTCCATCATGTTTTGGGTGTGCATAGAATAATATTTTTTACATATTATAGAATTAGTCTGACACATGCCATCCAATATAATAATCAACCACATAATTTGCAAACAGCAAACGCTGTGCATGTGCTGATTCTGTGCTTGCTCTGCAAGATGATGGAATATGTATGCATTTGTCTCCACATTGTGTGTGACTTTTCATCATTAATGAATAATATAAATCGTATTTCATTTGCATCTTAAGCTATCTCCATGGACACAGTTTGTGTTACAAAACAGGAACATTGGATAGCTACAGTGGTCTATGTCCTGTCCAGTGACTATGTCGAAATTGAGATACTCAGCTACCTTATCAGTAAGGTACTTTATTGTTCATGATTGCTCATGAAACTCTGCTTCTAGTGCATCAACACAGAACAATAGGGTGAAGTGTTACTCATATGTTGAGTTTGGGCGTATAACACACACAAGCTCTGTGGCAATGTTGGTCAAGGCAGTTTAATTTGATTTATTCATCCAGGGTTCATCTCTAAATAATGTAAAGTTTGTCATCATAATAAAATGAAAATAAATGGCTCAAAGTGTACCTACACATACTGTCTGTAAATCATCAGGGATTCAGAAAACATCATTTGTGCGAGACACGGCTCACCCACTCAGTTTACACATGATATCCTGAGAGCCAACAGGCAGGTTCTATGAGGACATGCTGAAAAGTAGTGCCCCTGAATTTTTTATGTGAAAACTCATAGCTTTTAAAACAAAACAGAAGTTATTAACATCTTTGTTCTTCATATCTACATATGTGCAGCCCTCTGCTGCTAGAGGACTCTGAATCGTAACGTGTAAGCTGGTGTTTAATGTAACTATGCCAATGTGTTAGAAACAGCATTCTGTAATCTAGTTTCAAATTTGAAGAGTTTGTCCACACATGGAGCACCCTCACCTTCAGTATGACAATGCCATATCATGCAGGAGTGCTGTGACATCTGCAACAATCCAACACCTTCGATTTACTGTCATTGATCATCCTCCATACATTCCCAACTTGTCTCTATCTGATTTTCATCTGTTTCCAAAACTTAAAGAACACCCCTGAGGACGTCACTTTGATTGATGAAGTGGTGCAGGCAGAGGTGAGGTTCTGACTCCATCAACAAAGTCAAACATTCTACAGTGACAGTATCAACAAATTGGTCTCTCTTTGTGAGAAATGTGTTTGTCGCCAGGGTGTCTCTGTTGAGAAAAAAATTAGTAGATGTAGAAATTAAAAGTTTAGAATATTAATAATAATTGTCTTATTCAGAAAGCTTAGAGTCTTCACATTACAGATTCAGAAGCATTACTTTTCAGCATGCTCTCGTGTGTTCCTAGATATGTGGACAGTGTATGGCATTTTAGACTCCTATTCAAGGTCAGAGCTTATGGTATAGGTTCTCAGATATATGAATGGAGTGAATACTCTTAGGGCAATATCACCCAGCATGTTTTCCTAGTCGGCAAGTGTTCATCGGAGATGAAGGGAACATCGGAAATGCTCCAGGGAAGTGTGATACAATCCAGTTCTCCATCTTGATGAATGATCTGTTGGGTAGTGTGGTCAGCAATCTGAGCCTGGTTACTAAAGACAGTGTTGTGTACTGGACAGTGTAGGGGTGTTGATGAAGACTTGGGCAGAATTTCTGTTTGATTTAATGAATGGCAGGTTGCCAAAAAAATATGTGGATGAGTGGGAGAAACAATCCTGTAATGTTTGTAAACTGTGTTAATAGTATTCTGTTTTATGTGAAATGGATGAAATGTCCAGAGCTGCAAAGTGTATAAAAATTCAAGGGATGCTAAACAAGTAGGGAAAGGTAACAACGAATACTCTGTATGATTTTACTGCTGATCATGAGTGATTACTCTTAGAGGATGAATGAGAATGTGATGGAAACCACTGGGGACCAATAACAGAAAAATGGGAAGTGGATAAAGCGATCCAGAGTCATGAGGAAAGGAAAGTGATGGACTGTGATCAAATACTCGTTGAGGAACTGGAGGTCTTGGTCAATGATTCTACAACTAGAATTACACATCTATTCAATAGAATATATGACATAGGTATCTGGTCTGAATATCTCCTTAAGTCCATAATGGCTTTCATATCAAAGAAATGCAATGCCAATCAATTTAAAGCTACAGAATAATTAGTTGTGTATAGCATGTCACCAAGGCTGTGAGCAGAGTGGTGCTGACAAGAATAGAGAGGAAAATAGAGGAGAATATATGAGAAGATCAGTTCAGTCTTAGAAAAAGAAGGGGCACCAGAGATACAGTTGGGTGCCTGAGGATGATGGCATAAAGATTTTTGGAAGTGACTAGAGAAATGTATCTTTGTTTTGGCAACTGGGAAAAAAACATTTGATGGAATTGACTGGCATATGCTTTTGAAGATTCTGAAAGATACTGGTGTAGATTGGAAGGTAGATAAGCAATTCTATACGAGTCAGAACATGGTAGTTCGAGTAGAAGAAGATGAAACTGAAGATTTAGGTATTGGAAGAGGTGTGAGACAGGATTGCTGTATGTCATCAGCACTTTTCAATATATATGCTGAAAAGCTAATTAATAACGCCTTGGAAAGACCAAAAGACTTTTAGTGGGAGAAGAAAGAATAAACACCATCAAGTACACTGATGATACGATTGTGGTAGTAGAAATGGAAGTAGAGCTCCAGGTAATGATACAGAATATTGTAAGTGTGGGTAAAGAGTTTAGAATGAAAGTGATGAGAATTAGAGAGACATTATTAATGTATGATTAGATGGAATGGTATTTGAACAGGTTTTAGTCATTCCAGTATTTGTGAAACTTGATAACATTCAATGAAAGTTGTACAGAGAAAGTGATATGTCGAATCTCTGTGGGAAAGAGAGCTTTCAGGAGAAAGGTTTGCTGACAGCCAGAAACATCCCCATTACACCAAGGAATAGGTTCGCCAAATGTTCTGTGTGGAGTGTAGTGTCTTATGGTTCTGAAACATGTACAATCAGACAGAAAGAACAAAAATATTTTCTAGATTTGAAATGTGGTTATGGAGAAGAATGCATAAAGTGAAATGGATCTATGTAGTGATAAATGAGAAGGTGCTCAGCGGGTTAGGATAGGAGAGGGATTTCATGAGAATGTTACAAAAGTGGAAAAATCTTGGTTGGGACACATATTATGTAGAAATTGTCTACTACAGAGCATCATTGAGTGAAAAGTGGAAGGAAATAGAGGCAGAGGAGGGATAAGGTTTGGAATATTAACATATGTGAAGAGAGGAAGAAGTAATAAGTAAATTAAGGAGGATGCTCAGGACAGAGAGATATGGAGGACATCTAAATAATACCCTTCGGAGAACAAATTTAATGAAAGAGAGAGAACATTGCCAAATGGCATGAAACGAAATGAGCATATGAACATACACTGAAATTAGATAGCTAGTTATGCTTTATTGGGAGAGTTCTGGGAAAATGTAGCACATCACATAAGATAGCTTGTGTAATACATCTTGAGCACTGTTCATATGTTCAGGATCCCACCAGTTTGGATTAAATGAAGACATCAAAGCAATTCAGATGCATGTTGCTGGATTTGTAACTAGTCATTTCGATCAATACAAGAGAGTTATGAAAATGCTCTGTGAGCATAGCTGGGAGTCCTTCAGGGGAAAAAATCTGATCTTTTTCTGAAACATTATTGGGAAGTCCAGAGAATCAATTTTCACATATTAGGTTTTTGACATTTTTTTTACATATTAAGTTTTTTCCATTTTCTGCTGCACATTGATTTTATTTGCTCATTAGTTACATATGATGAATCTTGTTCCAGCAATTTGCTGGTTTGAAGTACTTCTGCTATATATAGTATACAGTTTTTTTGGATGAAATTATAAAAATATAAGTTTGTTGGCGTACTTTTATTTTGATAGTTGAATTTTTTGTATCACAATATGGTGTCTTGAAGTGATGTGGAAAATGTTTCTGTGCTGTTGAAGCTCATCAGAGCTGTATGTGTGGTGTGCAATTTTTTATTTGCTCTTACATTTGTTTCGCAGGACAATCCACTCCAGTCACACACATGTGTTTACAATTGATAATTGCAGAATATAAGTGATAATAGCAACTTATAAAGATCATGTTGTTCTATGTTTTCATTTATTCTGCAAAGATATAATTTGTGTTGAGAGTTCTGTTGTTTTATTTCTTGGTGTCAAATCAGTAGAACTCCCAACACAAATTATATCTTTGCACAATAAATAAAACACAGAATAACATGATCATTGTATGTAGTTATTGTCACAGAAATTCCACAAATATGAATTGTAAATTAATTGAAAACATATATGTGTCACTGGAGTGGCTTGCACTGTCAAAAGAACATACATATAAATAAAACAGTACACACCATACATAGATTTCTGACAAATTTCAACATTATGCGAACTTAGAAACATTCCTAACAGACACTCCGGGACACTATATTGTGATACATAAAATGTAAATATCTATTAAAATATACATAAGCCAGCAAACAAAAAACATGTATAATACATATAAAAACATGTATAATTTGTATTGAAGGATTACTTGAAAATATCAAATTGCCAAAACAAGACTCCTTGTATGTAAATAATGAGCTAATAAAATGGAAATATGCCTGGGATTTTATCAAAACCAAAAAAAGGTGCACAAAATGACCAACGGATGGCACTTCATGTGATACAAAAGCATTAATTAGCATAACAATTGATTTTTAGTAAAGACAGTGTTTTTATAACTAATGCTCAGTATGTTGGCTTTCATACATCAACAATACCTGTAGTCAAGGTAGAATGTTGTGAACAGTACTGCACAGCACATCAGTAGGTACAATGAGAAATTGCCCTCCGAAGTCTTTCAACATCCTTAATGAGGTCGGATGACTGGTAGACTGAGTTCAGGTGACCCCATGACTAATGATCACATGGACTGATGTCTGGGGACCTGACAGGCCAAGCATGATGGAAATCGTGGCTCAGCATGCGATCGTCACCAAACAATGTGCACAAGAGATCTTTCACACTTGTTGCAATATGGGGTGGAGGGCTGTCCTGCATTAAAGTCCTAATTTCCAGCAGGTGTTTATCAATCAGGCTGGGGCTGAAGTGATTCTGTAACATACTGGCATTCCTTCACCCATCATGGTGTCACCGACGTTTTGCTGTCCAGTGTCACCCACTGGCCGGTTTTTGCACACATTTGTGGTTTCAGTGAAACCTCATGTCATTTCATACATGTGTGTCAAGTTTTACCTCTCTATCCACGTTATTCCGTGGATTAGTGCATTTTCAAATGTCAATTCACTTTCGGGTCACCCTGTACTTGAAATTTCCATGTTCTCTCTCTTAAACTATCTGAACCTGCTGAGTATGTCACTGTGAGATGAATACTATTTTCATGTACTGGAGACATTTATTTGATGTATTTATCCAGACTGTACAAACAATCTGTTCAGCAAGACTTTGGACCATTATATGTTCATCTTTTCCCGTCATATCTTAATACTAACTTATCAACAGCTATGGCAGAACTGATAGGATGAGCTTAATACATGGATGGTCCCAAACATACTCCCCATTGCACCCCCCGTCAGATTTAGTTGTAAAATGGCTCAGTGGATAGCCCGTCAAGAACTGAATACAGATCCAGCATGAAAACAGGAAGAATGTGTACTGAACTATGAAAAGAAAGCAAAATAGAAAAGTGAATAGTCCAAGAACGAGAAGTGCAATAAAGAGCAGACTACAACAGCAATGTCGTCGCGGGTAAGTGCTCACGGTGTTGGACTGCCAAGCCGGCGAGCTGTATTTAAAACTCCCTTTTGCCGTTATGCCCCCCCCCAACCCCCACCCCACCCCCCACCCCACCACCGCAACATTGTGAACTGTCCATCTGGTTATTGAAATGTTTATTCTCTTTCAGTAGTCTTGGCAGTTGTTGTTTATGGAGGTGTAGTCATGTGGTAATAATATGTTACTGTCGCAAGTAAATATGATGGTGAGATACCACATAGGTGTTGAACAGAAATGAAAACAACAAATTCATCACAGATTAATAAACTTCAAAGATGTACTTTTACGTTTATTGAGTTTTTTAAAAAGTTTTTACTCTGTAGATAAGGGAGCCCTAGATAAAGTAATCCATGAATTTGTAGTAAAAACTAAGTTGGCAAACCTAGCTTAAGAAATTCTGATAAAAACAGTATCAGAAGTGAAGTGTATGTGTGAAAGAACTCAACATTTCATCATACAAGTGTCAGGTAAGGTGGTGGTTTATCTCCACAATTCTAAGAATTTGTAATGAAAAATTGAAAGAACCCAAAATATTGCAACTTTTGGGGGGGATGACGTCAAAGGTGTTTCAGTTAATTGCGTAGCATTTACGACTGATATTGCCAGACTTTCTGAAAGACTGATAATAACAGAAGTGTGAGTCAGTCTTCTTGAAGAGACATTACAGGTTTTAGAATCTCTGCAGAGAAAAGAAAATTTCTTACAAATATAAGAAGTTCTCCAGTATATTAAGTAACAGATAT
Organism: Schistocerca serialis cubense; assembly: GCF_023864345.2. NCBI lineage: Eukaryota > Metazoa > Arthropoda > Insecta > Orthoptera > Acrididae > Schistocerca > Schistocerca serialis. The sequence goes on from NC_064640.1 coordinate 126,621,790, forward strand.
TGGGCAAATAGGAAAGGTAAAAATATCCAGCTATGTATAGGACACTAAACAAGAAAATAGTTCAGAAAAATCTGCTTTAGAGGAAAGGATACATAAGATGGAAATGGCATAAGCTATAACTAGGAATACATACAACCAAAAGTGCTTATCTAAAAAAACTTAAAGCACTACAAAGTAGCAAATCCAGTGCTTGTATGCTAGCAAATGTCTAATGTTAGAGTTTAAGGTTCATAAATTAGAAAGAAGAATTATACAAAAATTATTAGGTCTTCTGAAATACGCAGCATTTTGGAAATTAAAAAGACATTTATCAGAAACAATAAAGAAGAAGAGACTGGTATTTTGGGACATATTTAGAGAGTGGATGACAACTGACTCCCCAAGCAGATCTTCAAATAACATAGGGAGAAGAAATTAACAATCATGTGGAGCTAGCGAAGTGGTGCAGCAGTTACCAAACTGGACTCGTATTTGGGAGGATGGTGGTTCAAATCCACATCCGGCCATCCAGATTTAAGTTTTCCTTAATTTCCCTGAATTGCTCCAGACAAATGGCAGGACAGTTCCCTTGAAAGGGCACAGCCAGTTTCTTTCCCCATCCTTGAAACAATTCGAATTTGTGCTTTATCTCTAATGACCTCAATTTCAGTGGGACATAAACACCAATCTTCCTTGCTTTAACAACCACCTGGATTTGAGAGATTACGAAAGATATGGAAAGGAAAAGCATATGAGAAGTAGTAGTATTGCAAAAAAGAGAGTTTTAGAGAAAAACTATAAAACTGGAGCGATTCCAAGTCAGGAAGGAAAAGAAAACTGGCACAAGTTGTCTGAAGACAGGAAAAAGAAGGAATATTGGATGAAAGGAGAGAATGATAAAGGATTAAGAATTGAAACTGAAATATGGTCCTTAGAGAGCCTTAATGCAAGAAGAAGAGATATTGTGGCTTAGGCATCTGGGACAACGTAATCAAAGAGGCGGTGTGAATTTAGCAACATCATCAGCTGAAACAAAGGGAAAATTGGCAGCAAAATGTAAGACTTTACACTAAAATTGACACCTTTTTTTTGCCACCATGCCAAGAAACCAATAGTAAATGGTATGTGTTGGTCCCACCAAACCTTTGTCTCCTCCAGATGCAGGTGGCATATGAAACATTTCTGAAGAAACACTTGTACCTCCACGCAGCCAATTTTGAGATGAAGTGCAAGGACTGTACAAGGAACAAAAAGCGAAACATCTCATTTCATCAAAGTTCTTAAATATTATGTTATTTCATACTTACATTTAGTGAGAATCATTTCATCATCACTGATGCATGTATTTCATGGTCTTCAGATCATCTAAGGAAGCAGGATGTTTACTTGTGGAATGAAGTGATTCTTTCTGCAGTTAAGGCAGGTGAGCAGTGCTGCAGCTGTTGATATACAGACCACTACCAACCTCTGTAGCACAGATTGGTAATGAAATTTAATCTGATAGTAACGGTACTTGGCTGTAGGAAGCTAGTTGGTGGGAAAAAATTTCGCTATTGGTTGAAAAATGGGGGAAAGTTCACAGTGTGAAGTTCCTTATCACTAGCCTGAGTACTGTTATCTTGGGTTAAGTCTCAAATCACTCAGTAGTATCTAATGGTGTGATAGCATTTGATTCTGACAATGGGGATGCCTGATACAATGGTGATGTCTGTTAGGTTTTGCTGTATAAAACAGTGGGAGCCAGATATTAACCCCTTGCTTTTGTTTTATTAGCAGCCTCTCCTGCATAGAACATTCACCTTTAAAGCACACTGCACACATTAATTAGTGGAAAGTTGCCTACTGATAGCAAATAAAAATTCCAATTCAGATGACTGAATTTTATGGGGTAAATACCAGGCTGTACCGCCATACAATGTTTATATTTCATATGCAGACCTCCTGCATCGCAAGTGTTTGAATTGTGAGAGTGAAATATTGATTTACTATTAATTATTGCAGAGGTCAAGTTAACAACTCCTAAATTCTGTAAATCAATATAATTCCATGGTGTTATTGGGAGGTGTTAGTGTTCTATGTACTGAGACGACAGTCTCAAGTAACAACAGCATTCAAGTTTTAAAGTACACATTTTATTTCTGTATGAAATCAACTTAGATATTTAGTATTGGCATTAATAACCATACAGGTGTGATCCTTACATACAAATACATCAAGTCAGTAAGAGTTACATAGTGTCCCCCCCACCTCCCCCCTTGGATTTTTCAGAGTTTATGTATGGTATATGTACGTAGTATGCACTAACATATTTGTAGGAGACTAGTGTATTATCTAATATAGGTTATGTGAATTTACCTTGCAGTTTTTGTAACAAAAGTGTATTAAATGTATCAGAGTGCATTAAAATGATGTAAATGTAGACATCATGGTACACCACAGATCAGTCTGTTAACACAAATTTTATTTTGCATTCACATTCATCAGTTTTTCCAACTCACAACCAGCTTGTCACCAGCCATCGTAACCTAGGCCTCGGGTTATGATACGAATCAGTCTGCGACCACAATCAAGATTTCAACAGGGGCCACTATTGTGCTCTTGAAAGTGCGTATATTTAAGTTTACGTGGGATGAGAGTGACGGTATGTGAAAAAATGGATGGTGATGGTGATGGTGGTGGTGGTGATGATGATGATGATGATGATGATGACGATGATGATGACGACATTCAAGCATTGGCTAGTGTATTACATATCAGGTGTCTCCCTTTATCTGTATGGATCATTTTCTTACTTCTTCCTCTATTTGTATCACTCTTCAGAAAACTGTGGACTCTTGATGGTTCAGGATTATATATTTTCTTTATTGTACTGTGTTTCATTTGATTCAATTTATTGGACCATAGTGATGAAAGTTCTGCATGGTTCCCATTTTGTGAATTGGAAAAGAAAGGTTAATAACATCTGTCATTTAGTTATTTATAGATATGAACAGAAGTAAGACTGTTTTCCGCCAACTCAGTGAGGTGGTGCAGTTTTTAAAGCACTGGACTCATGTTTGGAAGGTTGCCAGTCATATTCCTGCCTGGCCACCCACATTTAATTTTTTTGTAGTTTCTCCAAATCACTTAAAAACAAATAGTGGGATGGTTTCTCTGAAAAGGACAATCACAGTTTACATCTTCATTGTCCTCCATTCCAAGCTTGTGTTCTATCTCTTAACGACCTCATTCTTGATGGAACATTGAACCCTAATCTTCCTTCACTATTATGATTTCATAGTTGATCAACTGCAGTTAGTTATAGAACATAATTTATGATCAAACTATTGTTCTTTATTTTATTAGGTCGTGAGAGTTGTGTACTGAATTGGGACCATAGAACCTGTGACTGTGTTCTGCTTTCAGTCCAGCATGGCTTCAACACAAGGAGAAATAAGGGTGGGACCGTCACATCAGGTTTGTATGATGCTTGTCAATTTTCTAATAATTTTATGCCTTATAGTCATCGTGTCTCTGCATTTGAGAAATGCATGAACCACAAATAATGTAAATTATTACACTGTACAGGCCCGATTACCTGAGTATCGGCCAGCGTTGCTGTCAACTTCTGATATTGCAGAGCAGTCTTCAGATCCTGAATGGGAAAAAGAACGTGAAGATTTGCGTTGGGTGCCTTGCATGACACTTGATACAGATTTGCTTATGTATTTGAGGGCAGCGAGATCAATGGCTGCATTTGCTGGCATGTGTGATGGTGGCTCACCAGATGATGGCTGTGTTGCTGCAAGCAGAGATGACACCACAATAAATGCTTTGGATGTGGTGAGTGACAGTGCTTTAATCTCCATGTAAATAATATGACTAGTACACTCTGACAATTATGAATGTTTCTTTTTCTTTAGCTGCACGATTCGGGCTACGACCCAGGAAAAGCACTGCAAGCATTGGTAAAATGTCCTGTTCCTAAGGGCATTGATAAGAAATGGTCAGAAGAAGAAACTGTAAGTAATTTGTTATGTTGGACTCAGTAATCAAAGAAATGTCATTCCCTGTGTGTAATTATGACTTTTTTCCTGTTCTATATGTATCGTTTTGCATGTGCTACTTCTGAAACACTGTACATCACGGGGATTATAATTGATGCGGAGATAGTGATTTTTTTTTTTTTTTTTCTGTTGCAATGCAGATTGTTTCAGTCATATTATAGAATGTTAAGGTATTGGATTAGTGTTGTACTGAGGGTTTAAATACACAGGGTGAGTCACTAACTATTGCCACCTAGAATAACTCCGAAGGCATGATAGTAGCTGAAACGTTTGTGGGACAAATGTTGCATGGGACAACGGGGACCATAATATAATAATAATAATAATAATAATTATTATTATTTTTAATAATAATAATAATAATAATCGTTATTATTATTATTATTATTATATAAATTTTTTGCTATGTGGAGTCCGTTAGTGAATGAAGGTCAACTTTTTTTTTTAAAAGTTGGATGCTGTAGTTTGGTACTTATTTTCTGATAGCGGCAATTGAGACAAATCCAATGATGGCTGTTAATACAATTCCAATGATGTGTAACAGTAAGGCCTTTAAAGGTCAACAAATGTGGGATGAACGTCCATTTACAGAAGGTGTTCGGAGTGATGACCATTGGTATCAATGCAGTGCTGCAATCTTCTTATCATGGATTGAGTGGTATTCCTTATCTGGCACTTATCGAAGCACATGCTCTGACAATTCTCTCTTGTATATCGTGCAAATAGTAAATATTTGCCAAATATGGTGTATCCATCTAATGTGTCATTGACACGTAAACACCATTCGACAGTTTCTCAATGCAACACTAATAGGAGCAGTAAGACTAGTATCGTCGAATCAAGCTAATGTGAATGATTTATTCCTTCGAAGAACAAGTCGATATGCTTCTCATTTATGGAGAATGCCAACGAAATTCAGTGAGAGCTAGAGGCTTATATGTTGAAAGATATCCTCAACATACTCACCCTACACATCGTACATTTAAATATGTGTATGATAAATTGAGAACAACTGGATCTTTAACGCATCAGAAACGTATCTGGCAAAGGAAAGTTACCAATGAGGAAACGGAAATTGGTACTCTTGCCACTGTGGTTCGAGATCCTTGTGTTGGTTCGTGTCATATCGCAAGGGAATCTGGCATGAGCTAGAGTAGTAGTGTTCGTGTTCTGCATCGCCATAAATATCATCCTTACCATATCAGTCTCCACCAAGAATTAACTGGTATGGATTGTATGCGCCGCATTGAATTCTGCCAATGGGCTCAACTCCAGATTCAGAGGGATGACACATTTATTAATTTGATTTTATTTACTGACAAGGCTACATTCACGAACCATGGAAATGTTAATTTGCGTAACATGCATTATTGGGCTACTGAAAATCCATGTTGGCTGTGGCAAGTTGTACGCCAAAAACTGTGCTTGGTGAATGTGTGGTGTGGGATTCTGGAGGACAGAATTATAGGTCCCTATTTCATCAAAGGAAATTTTAATGGTAGGAAGTACACCATATTCCTGCAAGAAACATTACGTTTGTTATTGGAAGAAATACCTTTAGGAGCAAGGAACAGAATGTGGTATCAACGCGATGGGTGTCCGGCACTTTGTTCGCTGATGGCTAGTAATGACTTGCATAGACAAGTCCCAAATCATTGGATTGGACATGGAGGAGATGTTTCGTGGTCAGTTCGTTTGCCAGACTTGATGCCTCTGGATTTTTTCTTTTAGTGATTCGTAAAAGACATTGTTTATAAAGACGTTCTAACTACACCTGACGATACGCGAAAGAGAATTGTCAGAACATGTACTTCGATAACTGCCTATGTGATAAGGAATACCACTTAATCCATGATGAGAAGATTGCAGCACTGCGTTGATGCCAATGCTCATCATTTGGAACATCTGTAAATGCACATTCATGTCACCTTTTTGACCTTTGTTGACCTTCAAAGACCTTACTGTTACACATCATTGGATTCGGCTTGATAGCTGCTATCAGAAAATAAGTACCAAACTATAGCATCCCATTTAAAGAAACAATGTTGACGTTCGTGTCTCTGAAGCGACCACACCTAGCAACAAAAAACCATCGTCATACTATGGCCCCTGTTGTCCCACGCAACTTTTGTCTGACAAACCTTTCAGCTCCTATCATACTTTCGGAGTTATTCTTGGTGGCAATAGTTAGTGACTCATCCTGTGCAGTGAGATGTATAAACTGAGGCTTAAGTTGCCCCCTAGATGGTCAATAATATGAACAATATGTCCCAGATGTGCAATAATATTGACCTTGTGAGAGTTAGATTGAGTGGTTGCCCAATAATATTGAGAACATCAAAATCTTTGAAAACATATTGTGCTCCGTGGAAATATTGTGCCATGTGTGGGTAATATTGACAGTATTCTTGACAGTCTCACTCAGACCATGGAGGTGAGGTTAAGTTTTTTGTTGCGTGTAAAATGAGTTCAAAGCAAGGCAAAGAACCATTATTATTAGAATGCATCAAAATGTATAAATCATTGCTGACGGTGTGGGATGTTAGGTCAGATGAGTACAAAAACAGAAGTGGTCAGTATTATGAGTCATTGATTTGTTGCCCAGAAAATATAGGGGACAGCCACAAAGGAAGATGTTTTCTTTTTAAAAAATTAATTAATTTAAGTTGTGATATTTATCTCTGTGGAAACCCTACTTACCCAAATATAATCATTTAAGGCACGTATTATTAAAACTGTGTGCCAGACCTAGACTCGAGCTTGGGACCTTTGCCTTTCGCGGGCAAGTGCTCTACTAACTGAGCTACCCAAGCACGACTCATGACCCGTCCTCACAGCTTTAATTCCGCTAGTACATTGTCCCCTACCTTCCAAACTTCGCAGAAGCTCTCCTGCATACCTTGCAGAACTAGCACTCCTAGAAGAAAGGATATTGCAGAGACATGGCTTAGCCACAGCCTGGGGGATGTTTCCAGAATGAAATTTTCACTCTGCAGTGGAGTGTGCACTGATATGAAATTTCCTGGCAGATTAAAACTGTGTGCTGGACCAGTAGCTCAGTTGGTAGAGCACTGGCCTCGCGAAAGGCAAAGGTCCCGAGTTTGAGTCTCGGTCCGGCACACAGTTTTAATCTGCTAGGAAGTTTCATATCAGCGCACACTCCACTACAGCGTGAAAATTTCGTTGTGGCTCGTATTATTGCATGACACAATTCTGTAACTATGTCTCAAATAATGTAGGGTGAAACTGCACTTGTAAATTTCAAGTTTTCAAAAAAAATTGCCATTGGGAGGGTATCACAGCATAATAGATATCTGCTGGCTTGATACAACTGTGTGTCTCATTGTATTATTTTATTGTTTGATGATGGGTATATAGACGTCTGCAGAAATTTGGTGGGGGGGGGGGGGGGAGACAATTGCATATGTATGGGGATGCCAATGTATGGGGAGACGATTCCCAGTAATGTACCAAATGGTGGTCAAACAACACAAAAAGGTATGATAATCTTTTCTTCATTCAACCTCAACTCTCTCAACAACTTTTCATCAGTGACCTTTGATGCTTGTTGAACCAGTTTTTCATCTTACTTTTTTTTCTGCTTGTAGCATAGCAGAGTAATTATCACATCAGTGATGTTTTTATTGCCCAACATTCTGAACCACATTATTATTGCACAATATCATTTACAACATTATTGAGTAGTATAGGGAGAAAATCAGTAATATTGCACAATATCATTGTTGACCATCTAGGGGCTACTTTAAGAAGCGATGGGAATGGTATGGGAAGGAAGGTAGATGCAGAAATCGGACAAGAGGTGAAGGCATTTGAAGAACAGAGATTAGTCAAAATTAAAACTGGATGACATGGTGCAATGATAAGATGGGGTTCAAATTTCTGTTTCGTGATGTCGCTGTAGGTCTTTTGTGGTTCACCTAAATCACTTAAGGCAGATGTCAAGACAGTTCCCTTGAAAGAGACAAAGTTGATTTCCTTCCCCAACCTGACCTTGTGCTCTTTCGCTGATGACCTTGTTGTCAAAGAAACTTTTCATTTCTTCTTCCCTTTCAAAACGGAGGCTGCAAGTATGCGGGGAATCGAGTTAGCGTAGCGAATTATCATCTTACACAATTCAGGGAAGTTAGTGTTTGGGAGGGAGGGGAAGAAGGATGAAAATCAAAATCATATTGAGTATAAGGACTTGCAAAGTTTTAATTATTAATTGTCAGGTTCTGTCAGACTGTGCAAACCACAGCTACATAGTCATAGAACATTTCACTATATAATTCACATACTCTGTATATGAAAGTAAGTAAGTTACAAAATTAAAAATGTGTGGAAACAAAATATTGGTTATAGTTGATATAAATAAGTGACACATTCCAGCAGAAAGCTCTAAAATACTATGAGTAACTGGTTTTCAGGATAACAGAGGAAATCTGTTGACGTAAATTTGATAATCTTGGACTTAGTACTAAAATTTTTCAGTTCTGTTGAAAGTGAACTGATAATGGAATCTGCAGAGTAGTGCACACTTTTCTATATGGTTATTTAGGAAGTGTTATCCAAATGAAAATCATTTTTTGTCAAGTGTTCCCAGTGTGATTGCTTCAGTTTCCTTTCAATAAATCCATATTTTTCACCAGAAATACCATAAGGCAGTATATTACAGGAACTGTAACATCAGAATTCTGAGACATCTGAACAACTGCTACATGAAACTCTTGAAATGATGTCACAAATGATTCTGACTGACATTTTCTGGGCTAAGGATGTTCTTTGTCAGTACGTATATTTGCCCTAATGTTATAGTACCATACCAGATAGTAATTGAAAGTAAGCAAAGTAAACAACCTTTTGCATTTCAGCATCAGTGATGATTGAGATTATTTGTACAGTAAAGATAGCAGCACTTGATCCCTGCACAACATTCAAAATGTCACACCTCCAAGGAAGCTTTTCATATTTCTTCAGCCATTGAACATTAAACATTCAACTTAATTGGCTATTTGATCATCTTTTGATGAAGTGTATGCACTGTGTGTTGTTGCAGTTAAGTGACAATCTGTTCTCTGTAAATTATGTTGATTTTTCAGATTTTGGATTCATTTGATGTTAAAAAAATTACAGTTTTTGTATATGCTGAAGCATAATTCCCACAGTATAAGTTGTTAAAAAATTTCTTTCAGAAAAGATTTGTAAAAGGGCTACGCCAGTTTGGAAAAAATTTCTTCAGGATCCGGAAGGATCTTCTACCTCACAAGGACACTGTAAGTGAAAATTCTTGTCCATTATAATAGTTCAGTTGCCACAGTTCATTTAATACGAAGAGCTACATAAATTTTGTAACTATCTCAGTGAGAGTAAGACTATCATTGTGAAACATAATTTTTTTCTCTGCAGCCTGAACTGGTGGAATTTTACTATTTGTGGAAAAAAACACCAGGTGCTAATAACAACCGACCGCATCGGCGTAACCGCAGGCAGGGTTCTCTTCGGCGAATTCGAAACACTAGAAATGCTAGAGGGCAACCAAAGGAAACAGATGCTAGCTCTCCTGCAAGTAAGTTGTTATTAAATACTGGAATGTATGTTAGGAATCATGCAGTAATTTGGAATTTGTCACAGGATTGATTATTATTATTTGTAGTTGTCAGTATTAATAAATTTCTGAAATGATGAAGAAATTATTTTGGCATCTATAATTCTTGTATTTCTATGTTACCTCTCATATGTTGCAGCCGTCGGTGCATCAAGGCCATCACCACAAACTCCAAAGGAAAATGGTATGTTGCGTGTTTTTATTTTATGAAGTAACTGATGGTTGGGTGGTTTGATTTGACAGATCGATATATGTTGATTTGAGAATGGCTACTAGGTTGAGGATTTCTTAATGGGCAAAACTGTATGTTGTTTTGAGTAAAGAGTCGAACATAGATGTACACCACTGAAGTGTCATATGGTCACCGCTCGTTATGTTAAGTGGTAATGACTTGGCTGATGGTATTTGTCACAGTCTCAAACTTTCCACAGACAGTGATCCAGGAGGAAACATTAGCTGGAAACTAGATCACTCAGATATCCAGCCAGATCTTGATAAGATTTTAACATTGGACAGAGACTGCCAACGATCTCAAATTTTAGCGAAATTTGAAACCGTGTCCTCTACAGAATATAAAGTTACTGCAGCCTCTGACTATAAGTTAATGAATCAGTTGGAATTGGTTGTGCTGTGGGAATGTCTTTGAGGAATTGCCATGTAGGCTCAGTAGCATGTAATATAAATATCAGAACTCTAGTCATTGGTCACTGGGAAAGTTCCATTTATCTGTGGAAACTTGAACTACATTCACAGGAAAGCTGCTGAAGTGTGTGGGGCCCATGCCAGATGAGACTGAGTGGGAACATTGAACATTTTCGAAGAAGAGCTGTGATGGTAATCACAAGCTGGTTCAGTTTTTGGGGATGTGAGAACATACTTAAATGCTTCAAGAGCTAATTTTTAGAGTCAAATATACAAATAATTTTTGGCACACTACATACTACTCTTGTAGGGACCATGAAGATAATTGAACTCCAAGTAGCTCCCACGACTCAAAGTAGCAAGTAATGTATCATCTGTATGATTATTTGTAACTGGGGAATGAAAGAAACCTTACTGTGTGATGTAACAAGTAACCATATGTCAAATACCTTCTGAGGTTTGCTGAATATGATTGCAGATGTAGAACAATCAGTGCTTTTATTCTGCAAATACCTGCAACAGTAATGCAATACAATAAAAATTCAGTTGGGTTGGTTGGTTTGTAGATTAAAGGGACTAAACTGCAAAGTTATGAGTCTCTTTCAGTTAGGTTTTTGGAATAAAAATTTCACTGAAATGTGCTCACATCTCCTTCTCTTGAGTATGCTGAAGGAGAAGTTAAGTCAGATTCTTTGAGATGGAGAAAACAAAGTTCCACAGAATAAAGGAAGTGGGTGTGCAAAGCAAGTATCAAATTGGTTGTAGGAAAAAAAAAATCCGTAAGTCATTAGAAATGAACCAAATAAATTGGTGGCCTGCAATTTTTAATTAGAGCAAGAGTCTTGTAAATTAAAAATAAGTTATATTACAGAATTGCTGATAGAAGAAGAAGAAGAAGAAGAAGTTACAAAAGGATGCTGTGGAACCAAATGAAGTGAGACAAAAGGAGAAAGTAGAGAGAGCGCAACAAACATGTTACAAATAGATAGTCTTTATGTGCAAGGCTAAAGGTCATATTAGAAATTATGTGTCCCATTTGCAATAATGAGAATGTAGATTTTTAATTCAGCCATCTCAGTCACATGAACATTTATTCCAGACTGTGGAGAAAAAAAGACAAACTTCTCTTAATTCCATAACATTCACACTGACTGCCTCTGTCGGAAACCTTATTTCTCAACTGTGTATCCCAAACATATATCATTGTACACCTCCTATTCTTCTATTCTGCCTCTCCCCTCAGAGTTTGTGATCAGCATTTCCACTCTTACACTGCTCTTCCATTGCATACATGATATGTCTGCAATCTTCCATATTATATGGATCATCTGATACTGAAGCATACCATTCACCTTTTCTTTTCTGTTAGGCAGAGTGCTGCATTTTTGTTCCTTTATTTCTGGGGCATTTCAGAACTACACGAAGTACTCTGTCATTTCTAGACTGTGCTTAAGTCATACAACAGTTTTTGCACCTATCCTCTTACTACCCATACTCATCTTGGATGTGCCTCATATTAGATCTTCACTCAACTGTAGTGTTAAGTCTTGGAATAGCTTAACTTTTTCTTGGGCAGATGGACTTAGGTCGTACAGACATAACGTACCTTAGAATACACTAGGCCATCTCCATAGATGGTAAGCTGTAATTAATGTTTGACTTTTGCTGCTCACTTGATTTGTTCCTTATGATAAATATTTTGTTAGGTATCTTCTATCTTCAGATGTGTTTAGGGGAAATATTAAAATTATTTTCAGGTATATGTTGCTGACATATATCACCATTGACAACATTTAAGAGGATCTGGTCACATTGCAATGGCATTGTCCATATAGATATCAACAAATGTATTGGAACAGGTATGAGAAGGGAAAGTGGGCTATAATTCCCCACATTTAACTCCAATTACAAATTTATTTATTGCCATTTTGTCATTACTGTTGTTATTGATACAAATGCCATAATTTTAACATGTCGCTACTGATTATTTGCCTCTTTGTATCAAATTTTCGATAGGGTATGCATAAACTTTTACAAAAAAATAATGGAATTATTTAATACTACTCTCATTGCATAGTGCAGATGTTGACCAGGCAGCGGTTAGACACATGGACAAGAAGCCGAACATTGCAACTCAGATATAAAATTTGAATCTGCATGTGCATACAACAAATTGATCAGAATTTGTATAGGAGTTTAAGGAAGTTTGATACCCATACAGTATGACTTAGAAACGAAAATGTAAAATGCAGTTCACTACCAATACACTCATTGATCTTTTGATATTGTAATAAATGTATTTTTAGCTATTCTGCTGCTCCTTATGACAGTATTATGAAAATGATAGATTGCTACTCACCATATACTGGAGATGTTGAGTCGCAGACAGGCACAACAAAAAGATCGTTAAACAAGTGAGCTTTCAGCAAAAAGCCCTACTTTTAAAGAAAGCAAGTCACACACACACACACACACACACACACACACACACACACACACTTACACAAGCAAAACTCACACATATATGACCACAGTCTCTGGCTGCTGAGGCCAGACAGCCTCGTATGACAGGAGAAGCAATCTGGGTGGTGGGGATAAGGAGGAGGCTGGGGCAGGGAGGGGGACAGATAGCAGGAAAAAGAGAGGGAGGGGGATGGGAGCAGAAAAGGAGAGAAGTAAGGAGGCTGTGGGTGCCTTGGTGAAATAGAAGGCTGCATAGTGCTGGAGTAGGAACAGGAAATAGGATAGGTGGATGAAGGACAGTGACTAACATTGGTTGAGGCCTAGGGGTTTACGGGAATGTAGGATATATTGAGGCCTAGGGGTTTATGGGAACGTAGAATATATTGCAGGGAGAGTTCCCACATGCGCAGTTCAGAAAAGCTGGTGTTTGCAGTAAGGATCCAGATGGCACAGGCGGTGAAGCTTTCATTGGAGTAAAGAGCATTGTTTTCAACAGGGTGCTCAGCAACTGGGTGGTCTAGCTGTCCCTTGGCCACAGTTTGTCGGTGGGCATTCAAGCAGACGGCTTGTTGGTTGTTGTGCTCATGTAGAATGCAGCATAGTGGTTGCAGTTTATCTTGTAGTTCACATGACCGCTTTTGTAGGTAGCCCTGGGTTTGATGGGATAGGTGATGCTTGTGACTGGACTGTAGAAGTTGTTGATGGGAGGATGTATGGGACAGGTTTTGCATCTAGGTATATTACAGGGCAATGAGACATGAGGTAAGGCATTGGGTGTAGGGGTAGAGTAGGGACGCACAAGGATATTGTGTAGACTTCAGTTAATAGTGCTATATGTAGCAGTTGAGTTGTTGTTGTTCACACTACTGAATTTTGAAAATCAACTTTTATTTACCACCATTTCGAAGGAATTTTGTGATCATAAAATCAGTAAGACACTGTCTAATCAGTCACAGTGATCACACTACATATTGTGTTATGGATTAGAAACATTTTCATAACTTTTTCCAGTGTCACATACTGTTAATTCAAAAACATCATAAGTAAATACTTGATTGTATGCCTAGCCTGTTAAAATTGTAGATATTTTCAATGTGTGCTATAGAAAAGGTGTTTACTGTGTTTCTGTGGAAATGAACCAATATAAGTGTTTCTGACTGCAAATTGTGCAAATACTATTCACTTTTTCGCAGTGAAAACTGGTATTACTATTTTGAAATGTAAAATACATTTTTACATAGCAATTTGAACAAAATTGTCATAATTAAAGATAGTACTATGTATGAATTTATTTAAATAATTAATTATGTTCAGCTTGGTGGACATGTTTTACATTTGATAAAATTGATACAGCATGGCAATTAAATACATTTTTCATATTTTAGTGTAATTTTTGTGTGCTGGTTTTACACACAAGTTACTCCAAGTTTCAGCTGTCTCCTTCACATGTGTGATAAGATTTAAAAATTACTTTCATAAACTCTCGTTGCAGACTATTCATTCTAATAATTGTTATAAGTGCTACACATACATCACCATATAAGGAAATATTTGAAATTCCTACTTGTTTACAGGTGAAGCTAGTTCTGCAACTGATGAAGAGAACACAGAAGAAGATTCTGACTCGAGAGACAATGCAGCGTACCGTTGTCAACACTGTTTCTCCACAAGTAATTAATAAAACTTCGTGATTTTCTGATTTCTTTGTAGCTTGTATTTACACTGGTGTCCAGCATACTTTAACCAACTAACAAGAACATATATCCTGAAGAAGTGGTGAAAGGGCTACAGAATGGGGTTAAGTTCAATCATAGGATGTTTGACATATAAAAGTGCCCAAAATATGTAATTAGAAAATTTCTAGCGTGAAAGCTAAACGTATAAAAGGGTCACAAAAACAGAAAAACCCTTCCACAACAGCAAAACATTTACTAGGTGATTGGTTATCTTCAACTGCAACATGTGCTTGATAGTGTTGTGCCATAACCACTGTTATTTCTTTCATGAGCTATATTGACAGCCACTCCCATTTCAGAGAAAGAGCAGTGCAAAATGTACTGGAAGAGTGGCTTGTGGAATACAATCCATCTTGGTACTGTATCATAAATATGCTCTATAGGATTCAGATTTTAAGACACTACTGCCCAGTGCATGTCACAAATACATCCACTTTGCAAGCAATCCCTCCACCAGAGCATCTCACTGTGGACAAGCATTATCATTCATGAAGAAAAAGTTGGAACAAACAACATCTCTGAAAAATTGCTCAGTACCCCTCCAGCCACCAACTAAGGTGAGAAGCTAATTATACCCATTCGACATAATGTGTCTCCCACACCTGAATTTACCACTAGTTAACTATTTGCTCTCCACAGTATTGTTGTGACTGAACTGGCTAACACTTTCCCTTCATATGAATGTACAACAAAAATAATTCTGTATGCTGGGATGGGATTCATCTGTGAAGAGCACATTCCTTCATTGTTTTATGGTCCAAACTTGATGCTGACGATGCCACAATAAACCATCTCTGTAGTGCCTATGAGCACAACAGTCACAGCCTGACATCTGAAATACAGACCAAGTGAACTGAGCCTCTTATACGGTGTTTGTCAGGAAACTACAACTCCTGAGGGAGTTATTAGATCTAAAGATTGCTATCTTGTTGATATTTTGGGTTTGATCATGCTATGAAGGCCACATATACACTGATGAGGTGAAAACATTATGACCACCTTCTTAATAGAATGTTGGTCCAACTCTGGAAGATCAACACAGCAGTGATTCTGTGTGGCATTGAATCAACAAGTCTTGGTAGCTTTGTGGAGGTATGTGGCACCAGATCTCTATGCACACGTCACACAATTCCTATAAGTTACAGGCTGACGATATGTGGGCACGTAGCTGGCACCTGATAGTGTCTCATATCAGATAGTCGGATTCAGATCAGGTTAATTTGGTGGCCAATACATCAATGTGAGTTCCTCCAGAAACCACCGGAGCAGAATTCTGGCCCTGTTTGTGGCATGGACAGTTATCCTTCTGGAAGATGCCATTGCCATGGGAGAAGACATCCAGCATGAAGGGGTGCAGATAGTTTGCAGTAATGTTTATGTGGTTTGCAGCTATGGTGGTGCTTTGGAGTATTATCACAGGTCCCATGGAAGTCCAGGTGAATGTCCCCCATAGCATGTTTTGAGCAGCTGTTAGCCTGAATGGCTGTGTTACCAGACATAACTATCAATCTGTTGGAATGAGAAATCTGATTCAACTGACCAAGCAACACGTTTTCATTGAACCACAGTCCAATGTTGCTATCCTATGCCCACTCCATTCATAATTGGCAGTGTGTTTGGGTCTTTTGTTGTGGGGATCTATGTTTAACGCTGTGCACTGACTGGTGTTGCAGAGATCTATATTTAACAATGCACAGTGAGCGGTGTCTCTGGAAACAGATGTAGCTTCACCAGCATTATGCCCTGTTGTCAGATCTGCCGCAGATCAATGCTTATCCTGCTGTAGAGAATGGCCAAACCTCCAACGTGCACATTCTGTGATGAGGCATGGATTTCCAACACCTTGTCGCATAGTCGTGGTTTCACTGTCCTTCAACTACTTTCTATAGATGCTCATGGCAGTAACATGCAGACAGCTGACCAGATTTGTCCTTTCTGAGATGCTCATTCCTAGGTGTTGGGTTGTAACAATCTACCTTTTGTCAAACTCACTTATGTCAATGGATTTTTCCTTTTGCACCATGTATCGCTGCTAGAATGACTCCCCATTTGTCTCTGCTGTGCTTATATGCTTTCCTTACCTTGGTACTAAAATGTAGACTTTCACGGTTGGAAATATCGTGTCCATTATAATTATCTGGGCTGTTATGCCGTGATCGGTTGATGAATTCTGTGTCGATTCCCAACGTTTCGTCTCCGACTGCGGGGCACATCTTCAAGGGGGTCCGTAGCTCGATGGAAGGTCCAACACACCCACTGGCTTGCTACTGACTGCCGCTAAATTCCGTGTCCGCGCGCTCCCACGCCGCGGCGTGACGTCACGTGTTTTGAAAACGTCAGTGCAATTGGCCGCTGCTCGTCGCCGTCGATCGCCGTTGCCATCACCCAGTAGTGGACGGGTGGTACACATCATCTTTAACACCGGCATCCATATAACGTTTAATTTCACGCCCTCCTCCTTTCGGTTGAAATTATTTGGGTGTTTAGCGATTTCGATTGCCTCCCTGTAGAACCTTTTGTAATATCCGCTTGTGGCCGCTAGTACTTGCGTCTCCTCGAAGCAAATATTGTGGTTCCCTGGCTGGAAAGCATGCTCCGCAACAGCTGATTGTTCCGTTTCTCCTCTTCTACAATTTCCCTTGTGCTCTTCCAAACGTTTAGAAACCGTTCTTTTAGTGGTACTCACATAAACATCACCACAGTTGCATGGGATCCCATACACTCCAGCTTTTTCCAATGGTTTGCAAGCGTCCTTGGCAGGCTTAAGGTATTCCTGTATCTTCCTGGTGGGCTTGTAAATTACGGTAATATTCCGCTTCGTCAAGATCCTCCCTATTCTTTCCGTTACATTTTTAACAAACGGCAGGAAAACCTTAGATTTTGCAGTAGCCTGTACGTCAGTATGATTTCTGCGTGGCTGCCTCAACGCACATTTTATTTCGGCGGACGAATATCCATTCTTCATTAGTGCATTGTGGAGATGTTCCATCTCAGCGTCGAGCAACTCAGGTTCACGAATGTTTCTAGCTCTGTCCGCTAACATCTTGATAACACCCCACTTCTGTTGTGGCTGGTGGTTCGAATCCCGGTGCAAATAACAGTCCATGTGCTTGGGTTTGCGGTATACTGAGTGGCCCAATCTACCATTTTCGTTTCTAAAATCAAGCACATCGAGGAAATGTAATTTGCCGTCTACCTCCTCCTCCATTGTAAACTGAATTCTCATGTTTATACTGTTCAGATGTTCGTGGAACCGGCTTAGTTCCTCCCTACCATGTCTCCACAGCACAAACGTGTCATCCACGTATCGGAACCAAACGTTTGGTTTTTTGCTGGCAGTACCTAGGGCCTGTTCTTCGAATTTCTCCATAAAGAAGTTTGCAATTATGGGACTTGGGGGGCTTCCCATAGCCACGCCATCCGTTTGCTCATAAAACTGTTCATTCCACTTGAAATACGTGGTCGTCAAACAACACTTAAACAGTTCTGAAATGTCGGCAGGAAAAATTCGATCCAGCTGTTCCAATACATCATTAAGTGGAACCATGGTAAACAGCGATAGCACATCGAAGCTGACCAATATGTCCTTCGGCTGGACCACTATGCCATTCAATCTGCTGATTAAATGTGTCGAATTCTTTATATAAGAGTCCGAACGGCCCATATGTGGTTTTAACAGCGTAGTCAAAAACTTGGCTAACGAGTAGTTGGGCACCAATGGCACTTAGTATCGGTCTTAACGGCACATTTTCTTTATACCTGCAACATGATCTAGAAAAAAAAATGCTTTTTTTAAGTGAAGCTTTTGCACTAATTTCACCATTTTAAATGCGCTAATTTTTGTGAAGCTGTTAGTATGGCTTTCTTTGAGGGTACTCCACTCCACATATTCTTAAAAGTGATTTCTTTTTAATAACACTTGAAAATTTGGTGGGTATGAGAGTTCATAGATCATCATAGTAACTGACACTAACTAATCATCATAGTAACTGACACTAACTAGATTTGAAAACAATAACTCTGTTTGATGTCCTATACTTTCATCAGTGAGAAGTTGTGTCCTATCCTTTCACTACACCATATCTTACCTCCAACCCTCTTGACTTCATTACACTGACAGCTATTATGGACCATACACAAACAAGATTACTTCTGTCAGCTTATGTCCATATACATGCCCAGGCCCGTATGTAAAGGCCAATGGCTCCATTCCCACTTTATAATACATGTTTGAATATAAGTAAAGCACACAACAAGGCAATAAAACAATTTAAATTCAAGGTGAAGGTAGCCTGCTATCACCATGTATTACCATCAGAAGACTATATTTTCAGCTAGAAAGTTCAGAACTGGTTTTGTAAGGTATGAATAGGATTCTCTCTGTGGGAGCCCACAGGCTGAAACTGAAAAATATGTAAAAGACAATAGTAATTTTAAATAAATAAGGGGGACAATAGAAAAAAAATCAAATGGTACATCACTAATATGAAAAATTGTTTGGGAGAATGGACTCCACAAAGTAGGTGATCAAACAAGAAGTAAAATAAATCATTCTTCTAAACAATTTAATTATTGAAGAAAAGACTTTTTAATTTTTCATACCAAAGCTGCTATTAATTTATTGGCTGACTAGTTTTGGGCTTTGCAGATTTTTAAAAGCCATCTATTACAGAACAAAATTTTATGAGTGGGTGTGTCACATGTGGATAACAAAGGAATCAGTAATAATATGGTCCACACAGTAACTACTTAAGTATTTTGTATTCGGGATATACTTGGTGTGTACAGTTCTAGTAATGTCAACACACTTTAGACGTGGCTCAGATCCATGTTAAAATATGTCACAGCCGTAATTGTACCTTACTGTAGCGTGTTAATGTATGCGCATAAGATATATTTTTCTTAATTGTGTTACCTTCATTATGCAGTATGATCTGATAAGCATGACAAAAACATGTCATATATAATGGAGAATTTGTTCCCGTTGGAGTTCATTGTGTGCCACACTGACATACTATGATATGTTATTTCCACAACTGCAACATGTTGTAATACAGATCTAAACTATATCTAAGAGTGTGATGACATAATATAACTGTCCACATCAAGTATATCCCAATTACAAAATACTTAAGTAGTTACCATCTGGACCATATTATTACTTATACATTTATTAACCATATTTGACACATCCACTCACAAAATTTTGTTCTCTGTAACGGGTAGCTTGTGAAAATGACTAAGGTCCAAAACTAGTCAGCCAATACATATGAGGGGCATTTTGAAAGTCCATGCAAAAATAAAAACTACCTGGGGTAAACCATTTTCATTTTTCGACATAGTTTCCTTTTAGACTTAAACACTTCATCCAACGCTGTTCTAATTTGTTGATCCCTTCCAAATAATAGGAATTGTCCAAGTCTGCAAAATAGCTATTAGTTGCTGCAATCACCTCCTTGTTTGAATAAAATCTTTTTCCCACCAGCCATTTCTTTCAATTGCGGAACAAATAGTAGTCCGAGTGAGCCAAGTCTGGAGAATAGGGGGGGATGTGAAATGAGTTGGAATCCTATTTCCATTAATTTTGCGACCACAACTGCTGAGGTGTGTGCTGGTGCATTGTCGTGATGGAAAAGGACTTTTTTGCGGTCCAATCACTGGAATTTTTCTTGCAGCTCAGTTTTCAAACGGTCCAATAACAATGAATAATATTCACCTGTATTATTTTTACCCTTTTCTGGATAGTCGATGAGGATTATCCCTTGCGAATCCCAAAAGACAGTCGCCATAACAGTTCTGGCCAAAGGAATGGTCTTCGCCTTTTTTGGTGTAGATTCTCCCTTCGTAAACCATTGTTTAGATTGTTGTTTGGTCTCAGGAGTATAGTAATGTATCCACGTTTCATCCACAGTGACGAAACGACACTTAAAAGTCCTGCGGATTCTTCCTGAACAGCTGCAAACCATCCTTGCAACACTTCATACAATTCAGTTTTTGGTCAAGCGTGAGCAATCGCGCAACCCATCTTGAGGGTAGCTTTCTCATGTCCAAATGTTTATGCAAATATTATATACCCGTTCATTCGAGAGGCCCACAGCACTAGCAATCTCACGCACCTTAACTCTTCTGTCATCCATCACCATATTATGGATTTTATCAATGATTTCTGGAGCCGTAACCTCCACAGGGGGTCTAGAACGTTCAGCATCACTTGTGCCCATATGGCCACTCCGAAAATTTTGAAACCACTTATAAACTGTTCTAACCGAAGGTGCAGAGTCACTGCAATGTTTCTCAAGTTTCTCTGTTGAATGGCATTCTGAGAACATTGTCTTGTACCATACAGCTGAGGGGTGCTGTGACCCAACATTAATATATTTTACTTTTCAAGAACTCACTCTTGTTCCTTAACTAATATCTCCACAGTTCACAATACAAAGATGTTACAGATATCTAAAATGGTGATTTTGAGTACACCCAACACGTACCAACTAGTCTCTCATATCTGCTGCTCCACTTATTTACCAACCTTGAATCCAGTTCAAAATATTGTGGTATTTGAAACTATTGACAATTAGGCAAATAAGTATTCAAGCTGTCAAACAGTGTGTCAGAACACACTCGAATGCGCAAATGTGTGCAATGGATTTTGCATTCATCTACAGTCTTGGAGAGCTTCAGTACACACAGTGTAAGCTCGGTTTTACATTCCTGGAATTAACATTTTCTCGCAGTTTATAACATTTTTTATTGCTTCCGTCAAATTTTGTATGTCCACAATGTTAATCCACACCTCATTTTGCGTCAGCATATTTATAATTTTCCCATGATTTATGCTTTATAAAAAAATGTTAGTGGAGAATAAAACTGACATAAAATGATGCTGGAATGATGTTGCCACCAAGTAGTGGTTACAGACATTACATGGTTAAGTTTCTTGGCACCAGGGCGCTCTGCTCAGCAGATTTGGAGCGGTATATGTGTAAAAGTTGGAACAATTCATCCCGTATCTCGTGCCGCTGCCAAGCTCTACTTGGCATGTCGGGCGTGATGGCTGATGGGAATAACTAGCACACTGTTTACATGGTTCTCTTAAAACTGGATTTCGTAAACCGATTTCCCAGTACCGCTTCTGGGTGGCCAAGGTTTGTTCAAATGAAGGTATCAGACCAACCACAACCATTTCCAAACTGTTTCAACTGTGCATGTGCAATTTCATGATTGTTGTGATCGTCATCACACCTTTGTTGAATCATACTTAGTGTGTTTCGTTTCTTGGCCACTTGTAGTGATAGTTGAAACCTTCACTCACTTTGCGTTGCTCAGCTGGTTTTGGTTTAAACACAGCACCAAACACGTATTTTTTTATGCTGGGCAAAATGCGTTTCGAGAATTTATTCTTGTTGTCAGGTGCAGTATTTACATATGTATTTTTTGTGATGTTACACAAACAAACAATGTAAGTGATAGTTTGTGTGTGTGTGTGTGTGGGGGGGGGGGGGGGGGTTATCTACGTAACTGAGGAAACAGAGGATCCGATAACCTCAAAAAGACAAATACAGTGCATGAGGCGTAGAACAACACAGATGCAAACGTCACACAAAATACTTATGTAAATATTTGTACTTGACAACAAGAAAAAATTCTCGAAGCGTGTTGAGCTAAGCATGAAAAAATACATAACTGGTGCAGTATTTCATTATTTAAATAATAAATGACAGCTGCAGGCTTGCCAAAAACATCGATTATGACATATGAAATTTAGTCGGAGGTTTCTACTTCCCAGACAAATATCAGTTTCAATTACAGCAGTGGTTTTTATTAGAAAATAAACTTTTATTAGATAATGAACATGCCCAGGGTGGTATCTTGATGCCTATTATGTACATATACATAAAGTGCGAAAATGCAAGGTGTATCCTATATGTAACTTTCACAGCTTAAAACTATTTCCCACATTTTACATTTTCCTGCATTTTACACCATTTTTTTGAAGTCCCGTGAAAAGTGTAAAAGCCGGATTTCACTGTAATTTATTTTGATGTCAAAGCCAGAATGACATCAAGTCAATCACATCATGCTAGGTGTAATTGGTATTTTGTGTGGGGAACTTTGTTTTCAGATTATTATCAAAATTTTGTGTGTCTTCATTTGTGTATGGATATATTTATAAAACAAATAAAACTAATTTCCACCCATAACCACGAGAAAGGACAATCACCACTTATAGAAGGGAACATCTATTGCTAATGGGCCGCTTTAGAAGGTGTAATAATGACAGCTCACTGTAGAGTTGTTTGTAGGCACATAAACAAGGCTGAAAGCATTGCTAAGCTTTTGGGTCCTTCAGACCTAATGACTGGAAACACACACACACACAAAGATGCTGTAACTTAGCAAACGAAAGCGTTGGTATGTTGATAGGAGACAATAAAAAAAAAAACACACACAAACTTCAAGCTTTCGCAACCCACAGTTGCTTCATCAGGAAAGAGGGAAGGAGAGGGAAAGACGAAAGGATGTGGGTTTTAAGGGAGAGGGTAAGGAGTCATTCCAATCCCGGGAGCGGAAAGACATGCCTTAGGGGGAAAAGGGACAGGTATACACTCGCGTGCGCACACACACACACACACACACACACACACACACACGTACGTCCATCGGCACATATACAGACATGTATACAGACTGTATATGTGCCGATGGGTGTGTGTGTGTGTGTGTGTGTGTGTGTGTGTGTGTGTGTGTGTGTGTGTGTGCGCGTGCGTGCGTGCGTGCGCGCGCGCGCGCGAATGTATACCTGTCCCTTTTCCCCCTAAGGTAAGTCTTTCCGCTCCCGGGATTGGAATGACTCCTTACCCTCTCCCTTAAAACCCACATCCTTTCGTCTTTCCCTCTCCTTCCCTCTTTCCTGATGAAGCAACCGTGGGTTGCGAAAGCTTGAAATTTGTGTGTGTGTTTTTTATTGTCTCCTATCAACATACCAACACTTTCGTTTGGTAAGTTACAGCATCTTTGTTTTTAGATATATTTTTCCCACGTGGAATGCACACACACACGATCTCAGATGATTACATTGTACTGGCACTGCAGATTGACTGAAATGAGGTGGTGTATTGGGTGGAATGTGCTAGGGGAGAAAGGAGATTGGTACAGGGAGGGAGGGAGGGTTGCAGGGAAGGGTAGCTCGGGTGAAATAGCTTTAACCCAAGAAGGGAGAGTTGTGTGTGTCACACAGTGATGCGGAGGGGTATGATGTGAGGGGCAGATAGACCAGAGGAAGGGAGAGACTGTGTAAGGTGTGCAAAAGTTATGGCAGAGCTGATATATGGTACAATAAGTAGACCTGCCACTAGTAGAATAGGATATGCTTGTGAAGGGACTGAAATACGAGTACAATGTGGTTGGTAGGTGCATAAGGCAAGTCTTGCATGTGGGTCTTCCACAGGGATAAGAACCATGTAACAAGGGGTGGAGAATGGGTGTGGCATAAGAAAGGACAGGATTTTTGTAGATGAGGTCTGGGTATGGAATATCACTTTGTAAGAGATGGAAAAAGATTGTGTGTAGGATGTTTCTCCTTTCTGGGCATCGAAGCCCAGATGAGTGGGAGGATTAGAGGCATAGGTGGATGTGTCATGGGAGACGGTTTGCATACTGGGTTTGGGGGATAGTGTCTACCTGCGAAGGCATTTGTAAAACTTGAGCATACTGGGCAGGGGATTACCTTTCACTGCAAGTGCATTGTCTATCGTTTACCAGACTGTACTGGGAAGAAATTGTAGTGTGAGAGGGATTAGGGCTATCAAAATTAGAGGCACTGTTGCTGGTTCATGGGCATGCTATGTACAGAAGTTTTTATGGAGCCATTGGAGAGGTTGACGTCAACAGGAAGATAGCACGCTGGGTGGATGAGTACTTTTTATAGCATTTGGGAGAGAAAATATTGAGACTGTGGAGGAATGAGGAGAGAGTGTCTTAGCCTGGGTCTAACTCATGAGACTATCATCAGTGACACGAAACAAAATAAAGAGTTTGGGATCCTGGATGACTATGATAGCTTCCTCCAGATGATCCATATACACTCCTGGAAATGGAAAAAAGAACACATTGACACCGGTGTGTCAGACCCACCATACTTGCTCCGGACACTGCGAGAGGGCTGTACAAGCAATGATCACACGCACGGCACAGCGGACACACCAGGAACCGCGGTGTTGGCCGTCGAATGGCGCTAGCTGCGCAGCATTTGTGCACCGCCGCCGTCAGTGTCAGCCAGTTTGCCGTGGCATACGGAGCTCCATCGCAGTCTTTAACACTGGTAGCATGCCGCGACAGCGTGGACGTGAACCGTATGTGCAGTTGACGGACTTTGAGCGAGGGCGTATAGTGGGCATGCGGGAGACCGGGTGGACATACCGCCGAATTGCTCAACACGTGGGGCGTGAGGTCTCCACAGTACATCGATGTTGTCGCCAGTGGTCGGCGGAAGGTGCACGTGCCCGTCGACCTGGGACCGGACCGCAGCGACGCACGGATGCACGCCAAGACCGTAGGATCCTACGCAGTGCCGTAGGGGACCGCACCGCCACTTCCCAGCAAATTAGGGACACTGTTGCTCCTGGGGTATCGGCGAGGGCCATTCGCAACCGTCTCCATGAAGCTGGGCTACGGTCCCGCACACCGTTAGGCCGTCTTCCGCTCACGCCCCAACATCGTGCAGCCCGCCTCCAGTGGTGTCGCGACAGGCGTGAATGGAGGGACGAATGGAGACGTGTCGTCTTCAGCGATGAGAGTCGCTTCTGCCTTGGTGCCAATGATGGTCGTATGCGTGTTTGGCGCCGTGCAGGTGAGCGCCACAATCAGGGCTGCATACGACCGAGGCACACAGGGCCAACACCTGGCATCATGGTGTGGGGAGCGATCTCCTACACTGGCCGTACGCCACTGGTGATCGTCGAGGGGACACTGAATAGTGCACGGTACATCCAAACCGTCATCGAACCCATCGTTCTACCATTCCTAGACCGGCAAGGGAACTTGCTGTTCCAACAGGACAATGCACGTCCGCATGCATCCCGTGCCACCCAACGTGCTCTAGAAGGTTTAAGTCAACTACCCTGTCCAGCAAGATCTCCGGATCTGTCCCCCATTGAGCATGTTTGGGACTGGATGAAGCGTCGTCTCACGCGGTCTGCACGTCCAGCACGAACGCTGGTCCAACTGAGGTGCTAGGTGGAAATGGCATGGCAAGCCGTTCCACAGGACTACATCCAGCATCTCTACGATCGTCTCCATGGGAGAATAGCAGCCTGCATTGCTGCGAAAGGTGGATATACACTGTACTAGTGCCGACATTGTGCATGCTCTGTTGCCTGTGTCTATGTGCCTGTGGTTCTGTCAGTGTGATCATGTGCTGTATCTGACCCCAGGAATGTGTCAATAAAGTTTCCCCTTCCTGGGACAATGAATTCACGGTGTTCTTATTTCAATTTCCAGGAGTGTATATAGTGTGCCATGTGAGTGCCTATGACCATGCCATAAATTATTTGTTTGTAGATCTTCCCCTCCAAGAAGAAGAAGTTATGGGTAAAAAGACATTATTAGGAGTAGGCTAGTGCCAGTGTCTGATGTGCCCTTCAGGATTCCATTGAAGTTTGGGAACAAAATGGAGCCTGCAGGAGTTAAATCTAAGGAGTGTGCTGGATATTTGAGAAGAGTTTTATGGCACTTAGCTGCTACACTCATTGGTTACAGTTTGTGACTGAATCTTGAGACCCCAATTTGCAATGCTGTACGACTATATTTGAGCATGTTGGCTATGTCACAGCTGCTGCAAATTTTTTTTTACATAATTAATCATTTACAGTTTCACCTTCAGGTGCTAATTATACGTGAACTGTGCCATTGTTGTCAATGAAGATGAAGATGATTAACATTTGAAATTGTTATGAATAGGGTCCCCAGTTCATTTTAGTATATGATGATGCCAATAAACATTATTGCATTGATTGTTGCTTGGACTATTGCTCAGTCTTGTAGCACAGGGACATCTCCTGTGATTATGATTTTCAGAAAGTATGGATTTCAGTCATATGAGGCAATGAATTCTTCAGAATTTTCAATCTGAGTTTCTTTATGCTTGCCAGTCACTTTGTACAGCACAAATCAGGGACAGGTATCCAACTTATTCAAATTTGTATGCATTTAAGTGCCAATATTGTCTGCTCTAATTAGTAATTCCTCCAATATCATTCTCAGAGACAGTTTCCAGTTTTGTGTCAGCATCTGTCACATTTCCTTAGTGTTTTGTGTCATTTACAAACATGGCACATCAACAACAGTTTCTTTTCCATGAAAGCTCTTGTACCAGATGTAAACAGATATTCTATTCATGGTTTCTGTATTGTAAACTTGCAGCAACATCTCATATGCCTCCACAACTCTCTCAGTTTTTTATGACAAGTTTTTGTTTATGCGTTGCTCTATTGCACAGTGACATGAGTCATCCGTAGTATGTTTGATTAATTGTAGCAGATAGATTTGTGTAAGTTTAGTGAGTTCAGAGCTTCTCGAAGTCTCTATTAATGGCCATCTTACATATTATTCCACCCCCCCCCCCCCCCCCCCCCCCCCCCCCCCACACATGTTGCTGTTATGATATTAGGCCATTCAGTGAACTTTGTATGCACACTTTTTGTTTTTCACCTTTTGAGGTCTTATGATTCGGATGTGTTTGGTACTGCCTATATTTATATCTTGTCAAGTATTCATACATTAGAGAAGTAATTCTTTCACTATGTACAGATTATTTGCTATGTTGACTGTGTACATCCAGTTAAAACTGTGTTGCTGGATCATGATTCAAATCTGGATCCCTGCCTTATATGGGCTGTGTGCTCCCAGTGGACCACAGTTCTTACATCAGTTTCATAAAAAGTTTCTAAGACTTAAAGATGTACCGGAAAATATACAGTGAATGATTTCAGCCTTTTTGAAGGAAAATAATTTGATAACATGGTTACCAATGTGGATAAAGTGCATTTTTTGATTTAAATTGTTTGTATTTGTATGTTGTGAATAGATTACTGATGTTAAGAATTTTGATTAGCAGATTCTCGAGATTGGCAACAAGGTGGAAAGGATCGGATATTACTCTGTTCAGAGTGTCGATCATACAACAAAAAATATGGTGAACTACCTCCTGTTAGCAATGTGGCTCAACCTGCAAATCAGGGGAGTGGTAGAGGAGAAACACCGTATCTGTTCAGACCTGTGCAGTCAGAAGGGCTAGATGATTCTCCTGGTAGAATGAGGACACGAACTAGAGCTAAGGAACAGGTAACAGTAACATTAACAATTCCTCTAATTCTTTTGTGCTCTTACACCACCTCTTATGCTGTTTATGTTACATTATAAATTTATGCAGTTCAGTAGCTGTTAATGAAACAATATGTGAAATGAATTGCGTGGTGACATAATATTCACTGTTAACACATTTGCTCTATTCAGTTAATAAATGGAAAGTTGCTGTGTATTGCAATAGTAAGATGTGTCAGTGAAACTCTAGTAGATTTTTATTTTTTATTGATTGATTAATGTAAGTTGAAGTTGTATTATGAACTTTCCAGGTTCAGAAAGAAATATACTCATCTTAGTTTTGGGAAGTTTAAATACTGGCAGCATCTTGTATTTCTAGTATTGGGAAATTTGCTTAGTGGTTGCATCTCATGGCTGCTTCATTTTGCTTCGTACAAAGTCTTCCATCTTAATGAATGGATTTCTCATAAAACGACAAATAGAAGAGTACATGAAATATTAAGTTTGTTTTATCCTTATTTGCTAGATTTTTTTGGCAGGATGTTTTTTAAATTAGACTGTTATATGATTTTGGTTGCTCCCCATTGTCATTAATTTTCATTCCATTTCGTAGCTCAGTTGTGTTAGTTGCTTGCAGCCAGCAAATGATCCAGTTATATTTTAACATAGGTGCAGAGTATCACTTTTCAGTAGTAGCACATGTATCTAGTTTGGGGAAAAGTTAGTAATATCTCACTTGGCACAGGGTATATCCATTGTGATATTAACTGTATATTTCAAGCATAGTATTTTAATGATTTGTCTCTGTACACATAGAGAACAACTTGAGCTTTCTACTGGAATCATATTATTACACTTTTTATGGTTATTCTATGCTCACACAGCACTTAACTGTTGTGTGTCAAAATTTTCTGTCTTAACTAGACTTCATGAATTGGAGATAAGACTGTTGGTGGGTGCAGTGGCTACCTTTGAACAAGAGAACGTAAGAGAAATTTGTTAGTTATAAGAAATTATGTGTTAGGTGGATAATAGGCTTCCTTGGTGAAAAGAATAAAAACAAAGAAAACTAATGTACATACAGTTGCTGGGATGCGGGGGGGGGGGGGGGGGGTCACGATCTCGTCTGAGAAATAAAGTGTACTTATATATAAAAACAAAGATGAGGTGACTTACCGAACAAAAGCGCTGGCAGGTCGATAGACACACAAACAAACACAAACATACACACAAAATTCAAGCTTTCGCAACAAACTGTTGCCTCATCAGGAAAGAGGGAAGGAGAGGGGAAGACGAAAGGAGGTGGGTTTTAAGGAGAGGGTAAGGAGTCATTCCAATCCCGGGAGCGGAAAGACTTACCTTAGGGGGAAAAAAGGACAGGACGGGATTGGAAAAACCCACCTCCTTTCGTCTTCCCCTCTCCTTCCCTCTTTCCTGATGAGGCAACAGTTTGTTGCGAAAGCTTGAATTTTGTGTGTATGTTTGTGTTTGTTTGTGTGTCTATCGACCTGCCAGCGCTTTTGTTCGGTAAGTCACCTCATCTTTGTTTTTATATATAATTTTTCCCACGTGGAATGTTTCCTTCCATTATACAAATAAAGTGTACTGTTGTTCTGTGTGTGCATGCCGAAGTACATACAGGCAATAATTCTCATTTGTGTTTGAAATATGGCTGAAGTACTTAACGCTGTTAGTCTGCTCATAGGGAGAAACCACAGTGCGCAGTTTACTGCGTATTGAAGGTTCATTTGAGGTTCTCTGGTTTGTAACTGAGAGAAGTTATCCCAAAAAGAGAATTATGGAAAAAGATATACCGATAGCTTAGAATGAGAGTCTTTTTATGCATTTGATAGCAAAATTATCTTTGTAGAGCTCACAAAGGATTACTGTATAATGTCAGTTAACCAAATAAGGGTACAAAACCACTGGATTTTTTGATTGGTTCCAAGTGGTTTTCCAACATTTCTGTTATATTGCTACCATTGAAAATTTCACATTTGCAGTTAGTTGTCATTGACTCCAGAAAAGTGTGATTCCACAAAATAACATTTTGCCATGCACATTATACTTTAATCATGGTATCACATGAACAATTTACAGCCTTAGCCATTTCGGAAATGCATCCACCCTTGGCCCAAAAGCCAATACTTATGACCTTTTGGACATCAGATAAATTGCTCCATTTCCTCATTACAACGATGACTGCACTGTTTTCTGTGTCCCCCCCAATGCACTTCATATGCCGTACACTGCTAGTGCAGCCATTTGCTGCATGTGAGTGGTTATTGCATGTTGATTTTGGACCCGGGACAACAGGGAGATCTGGAAGAAAACCCGGAAAAAACCTGGGAATATTTTAGAATCCTGGGAATTTTTCGTTTCAGTTTCCAGTTAAATTTTTGTAATTTTGACTGGTAAGAATTGATACTCTAACAAAGGATATTACTGTATCCCGCTACTGCAGAATAATACTCCAACAATACAACATGAATGAGGGGGAAAAAAACATAAATTCCAAAGAAAATATGCCTTATACAACAACAAAACACAGTGCTCATACAAGCGTTTGCCAATAGCAAAATGTGTCAAAGGCTTTAGGAATAATATGCAATGCTTCATAACAACAAATTGCCTCCAATGAGCGTGAAGTCACAACTGTTTACATTAGATTCGTTTCAGCAGTTATGACCGAGCTCATGCACATGCTCAGTTGAGTGGCATATCAGTAGTACCTTCTCCTGTTTCTGGCTACAGAAATGTGGCTGTTGGCTGTGTAAGCAGTCGCAGCAAGCAGCTAGATGCAACCGGGAAAAATTTTACTGCCCCGCCCAAGCTGCCAGATTCACGCATGCGCAGCAGGCCTGGATCTATGAGGTAGGGTGGGGGCGAGCTAAATTAATATTCTTGAGGAGAAAAAACCTTGTTTTACAAAGCGCCTAGCTTCCAGCACACATTGGTGTATCGATTACTCATATGATTTTGACACGCATCCCTGTTGGTTTTTGAACACACTTTGTAAGTTGATTTCTGAATGACTCGTAAGCCTCCAGGGGTAGCCGTGCGGTCTGAGGCAACTTGCACGGTTCGCATGGCTCCCCTCGTCGGAGGTTCGAATCCTCCCTCGGGCATGGGTGTATGTGTTGTCCTCAGCGTAAGTTAGTTTAAGTTAGAGTAAGTCGTGTGTAAGCCTAGGGACCGATGACATCAGCATTTTGGTCCGATGGTAAAAAAGTTTAATGTGTGCATAGTGTACGTGATGTCACTGTCAGGGGAATCCTCATCGCATCTCGAAATAAACTTTCCTGCAGGCAAAAGGGGACCAGGCTATACAAGCTGAGTGGAGTAAAGCCGAACTGGTAAATGCCAATCGCTGTCTGATTATGTTTTTGTTTGGATTTGCGTATGATCAGCGTTGCTATAATTACAAGGGAAATCCATAGATTCATACTACCAGAGTGGAAATAAATGATTAACAGGAATAACAGGTAAGAAAGATTACATATTATCTTCTCGGTGTATCCAGGAAAATGAAATTTTGTCAGAAAATTTTTGGCTAGATCGCTACACTAGTAAGGGCCAGTTGTACAGTTCCTGTCTAGCAGCTGCTTAAGTTCTATTCCTGAAGTAGCACAGAAAATGGTTTGTACAAACATAACAATGCCTAACCAGAGAATAATCAGGGATAACTAAACTGGTGATTCTGGCAGGGTTAGGGAAGTTAACCGGCGAACAAGTTTTGACAAAGGCAGGAATAGTTCCAGAATTAGTCATGACAAGTTTGTTTGTTAGAACGAGGAAGGAGAAGAGATGGGGACATCACACAAATTACGGAAGAATATGATGATTCCAAATTTATATAAAAATCTCGTACTACTACTTTTCGATCTCATGCTCGAGAAACTGGAGCGTAGGAATGAAATGAGAAGCTATTTTCTAACATAAAGCTTTTTGCTTGTAGTTGACCTAATAGGCATTGTATGTTGGTCTTTGTGAATTATATTCTGTTGTGTTATAAAAATGACCATCTAGTCTCGTTTATTTGGTGTGTGTTACAATTTCTGCAGTGTTAGAAAGGCCTATTTTGTTTTACCTAGCAGACAGTGATAAAATAGACGTAATCAGATCGAGAAACCACACCAGTCCGGGGTACTATTTGTATTAACAGCTAACACAGTATTAGACAATCGTATTTCGATTTTTCATGTAGCAAAACGTTTCACGAACTTTAGTGAGGTAATAGATTCTTTCGCAGAAAGGAAAGCACGCTATGTAAAGCTGTAGCAAGATTAGAGAGAAAACAATGCTAGGAGCTAAGGATTGAAGAAATGTGTACTATATTGCTTGTCTCTTGTCTTTACTGGTTTTGTATACCCTATATTTAATTTTATGTCACCCAAAAGAGAAAGTTATTAGCTAACAGGCAATAAAGAGTGCAAATTTTCTGAAGAGTTCTTGTTCTCCCAATTACAAATAATCCCATCCAGTATTAATTGCGAAGTTTTTTTAAGGGGGGGGGGGGGGGGCGGCAGGAGGATGTCAAACTGGGCGACTGGGAGCAGGAGAGACACCACAGGACATTTTAATTTCCACTGTCCTGAATATGGTTTGATGGCTCGAACATATGTATCAGACTCTTCAGAGAGATGTGCACTACAAAATGAACATATTTTTGAAAATTCGATTTTTAAAATTTTTTACGTTGTATGTCAAACGCTTGAGGGAGGGAGGGGGGGGGGGGGGGGGGAGGAAGCACTATCTTAGTATTGCCCCGATTCGGAAATATCGTAGATCCGAGGCTGATGCGCAGAGCAGTCCGGGTTATAGTGGGGAAGTGTGTAGTTTCCACGTGACCTGACCCGTGTTTACATTTAGTGATTTTGCTGTTTCCTCTTTGTTTACTGCTCTCACGTCAAATGAAAACAAAATGGATTTCTGTGGCCGGGAGCTCTCAAGTGAATTAAAATACATTCACATAATTACGGAAGGCTAATATGCATTATTAGTTTCAGATTTTATTTTATTTCCACTTTTCTGACAGACATGCATTAATCGCCTTGTAGAACAATGAAGTTATTTTTGTCGGTTTGCTAAAGAAATTTGGTTTTTATTTATTTTTTGTGCTGAGGCAGTCTATGTGCTTGAAACAAAGTGTTTAGTTCCACACTATTGGCTAATTTCAACTGCTTGCTGCATTTCAAGTGCACATTTTCATCTTCTAGCACGTATGGCATTATGCCATAATAAAGAATAAAAAATGATTTAATACAGTACTGGTACTCCAAGAAAATTTACGTCCCGAAACCCACACTGAAAAGCTTAATATCAGGTCGAGGCCTACTTCATTGGGAATCTGGACATACGAATGTGCTCTTTAAATGCACTTTAAATTTGCCATTTTAGTATGGTTCATGAAATTCTGATGCTCTTGGAGTATCCTCTGATGTCTTTTTTCTTTTGTGACATAAGGTAAGATCCTTTAATGTTTTACCCATACGAACATACGGGCTTCCTGCATCATAGCAGCTGCCAATTCGCGGTGGTGCCTGTTATCTGGCGCTCTCTGACGACTGCTGAAATGAACCTATTTCTAACAAGTCGCGGGAAAATATTGCGAATGGTGGTTTGAAAAGTGTTGTTACTTTCAAAGTAAATTTCCTTTTACGCAAGTTGATTTTGTAAATCACAGAGCGTTTGATGATGAGCCATTTAGAAGCATTTCGAGCGCAGAAGATCAGACATTCATGTCCTTATTATGAGCAAATTGATGTAGTGCTACGGGAAGCTCTCTCTCCTCTGCGGTAGCTAATTTATTTGTGGAAAACTATGAGGACAAGTCACTGGACTCGGCTAAAATTTTTACTGGCACATTTGTGTGATATATCTTGAAGTGTAAAATGCACAAAAAAACTCAACATTGTATATGAAAGCTTAGCTTCTCTTGCAGCTTATTAGCCTTAGAGATCATTATTATATGTGAAAGCTTTGCTTATCTTGTAGCAACACTACGTATATTAATTTAAAACGTTAACTTTCCCTGTTTGTTTATCCATGCTACTTAACAGTGATGTTGCTATTAGCTGACTACATCACGTGTCCTGTGGTCTGAATATCCACTGTCATCGGCTGGCGGGATCACGTGACATGAGCTATGACTGGCTTACAAAAGCACATCGCAATCTCAATTACAATGGTTCAGAAAGTAACATGCGGTGTTTGGTGGAATTCAAATTTATACTTTCGTAATACGAAAATATGCAGCGTACATGTTGCTTCACATCAAAAATCTTTCCAAAAGGAGTTTTCTTCCCTGAGTTTCGTTTTCTAAAGTGCCGGGAAATTCTACACCCGTGTATAGAAACATAACCATTCAAAGGATTGGTAAGTTTTACAGTTACGAGGGAAAATATGCTGACACTTAATTACACGGAAAAAGTGTCTTTTGATCCGGGAGAAAGTGAATTTTTAACCGGGAAATCCGGGAATTTTTTTTCCTTGTCTGTGTATACACCCTGTGTTGGACATAGGCGGTGGTCGCATTAATGTAACTGGACCATATAAGTGATCTACCAAGCCACTGATGCATCTATTGCAAAGTCATCATGTCATCTATGAAGACTGTCTGCCTCTTGTTGGTATAAGGAGTGCCGTCTGTCATCATGGGTAGGTATGTTGCTTTGCAATGGTTCAAATGCCTACCAACTAGAGAGAACCTTACAACCTTTCAGGTAGTGAGGGCAAAGTGCTTCCAAACTATTAAAGGGAGTAAAAAGAGATCATGGAGTCAATTGCGGAGTACACACAATCTTTCCCTTTTGTGAGACAATCACACATACTTGTCTTTAGGGAGAGTGCATGCCAAAAAAGTTTATTTCTGAGGGAACTCAACTTAACCAGTTTTTCAGGCATTCTGGGATGTAGATTATGTACCTCATTTATTGTCCGGCTGATGACAGTATTGAAAAAAAAATGCATTCTCCATACAGTATGAGATACATAAATAGGTGACTCCCAAGGATGCCCATACAATAGTTTGTTGGGATGGCAAAGACCTGGGGTTATTTTCTCTGAACATTTTTGCTACTGACAAGTACTGAAAGAATTCGGTATCCTCGGAGCACGTACAGTTGATGTGAGTACAAGTCAAATATTGTGAGGAATTCCACCATGAATGGAAAAGTAATATCCTCGATAAACATTCCTAATATGTTTAACATGGTGTAGCAGTTGCCCGTTTTGTGCATTACACTCTTAGACATACGCATATAATATGTAATACCATTAAAAACGTATGACTGCATACTGTCAAAAGCACATCAACATTTGTAGAGGGTGTGGCAAACATTGATAGATGAACTTGTTTCTTAAAAATATCCTATTCAATTAAGAAGTAAATTTGCATCATGGAGTGGCCTCTTCAGTACACAAAATATTCACACATGGTTGAGAGATAATGCTCTTGCCACAGCAAAATGAAATTGTTTAGAGCAACTATTAGAGAAAATTTGGTGCTGCGTCATTCATAAAATCGTATTTGGATTTCGCATATTATGAACTGAATTTTCAGCTGTAACTATTTAATGTTCCTTACAGCAGAAATTATGAGAGTTTTTGGAAGACATGAATTTGGCTAAAAGATTGAGTTTGAGGTATATGTGAACAGATTACCTTTGCATTTTGTAGCGGAAATGGTTAATCCCATTAACAGTATTTTTTGCAATAATGTAAGATCTTAAGATCTAAACTAGTTGGATCAATCTTATTGAGGTCACTTGAACTTTATGATGTAAGAGGCTGAATTAGGAGATGATCCTAAATCACACCAAAGAATGCACTTGCATGTGCGTCAGTTCATGAAGATTCGGAGGTATTTTGATGAGTGACTGTATTCAGCCTACGTGGCAAAAATATAAGCTTGTCTTGTGACTGGAGTCTGTATAAATTATACGTTTTCCATGAGAATGTTGTTACCAAGTGATACGATACACATTAGACAACAGTATTCATCATGTTATTCTTTTATTTTCTGTGCTAACAGCAACCAGAAAGTTTGACATGCCAGCACTGCAGATTGTTGTATCCACAAACTGTTTCCTTGGCTTCTTTGTAAAAACAAAGTGGTTTGCCCATAAGTTTTCACTCACTAAGAGAGACCAGACCTTGTCTCTCACCAGTTTTGACAAGCTTCGACATACAAGTCTAGGGCTTGCTGAAAGTAACTACTCTGAAATGATTTAGGTCACTATTCTTGTACTGTCAAAAGAAAAAAAAAAATCCAGGTCAGAGGTCATGATGATGCAGGATCCATTTTGGGCCAGGTGGAATCAATTTCCAAGAAATTGATGAGAGTGTCATTCTGAATCATGGGTGTATTTGAGGAAGAAAGCACTTGTTGAACAGGACAGTGGGCAAGTCGTATAAGGCATCTGTTCAGATCAGTCAACTCTGTGTGTGTAGGTTTGTACTGGACTTTTTGCGACATTATTTAATCTTATCAAAGATAATGGAAGGAGTTGTGAACTCTGTATCTTGTTGTTTTGAATGAAATATGCTGATCAGCCAGAACATTATGACCTCCAACCTATTATCAATATAAACCCGTCCATGTGATAGCAGTGTTATCTGGCGAGGAATGACCACTAGTCAGACACATCCACATTGCATTTCATATCAGTGAGCATGCTGTCCGTGTTTAGAATGGGGAAGGTGTGTGTTCTATCTTAATTTGACTGAGGGCAGATTGTGATGGCCCATAGGCTTGGCACGAGCAGTCCGGAAACTGTATGACTTGTTCTGGTGTTCAAGGAGTGCTGTGATGAGTGTCTTCAGCACATAATGAAACCAAGGTGAAACCACATTCAGACATCGTGGGGATGGGCGGCCACTCCTCATTACAGATTTTGGATGTCGTAGCTTGGGCAGACTGGTAAAACAGGACAGGCAGCAAACTGCGGTGGAATTTCTATCAGACTTTAATGCTGGGCAGAGGACAAGTATGCCTGAACACACAGTGAACCGATCACTCCTAATTATTGGCCCCTGCAGCAGATAATCCATGCACGTGCCAATGTTAACACCACGACACAGCTACGACTTAAATGCACACATGATCAGTGGCACTTGATGTTGGCACAGTGGCAGATTGTTGCATGGTCTGATGAATCATGATACCTTCCTCATCATGCTGAAGGGAGGGTACGAATCCTTCGTCTTCCAAAGGAACAGCTTCTTTACCCTTGTACTGCAAGATGGAGACAAGCTGGCGGTGGCTCCATGGTGTTATGGGGAACATTCATGTGGGCATCCATGGATCTAGTGGAGTTTGCCCAAGGGACCATGATGGCCAAGGGGCATCATACACTGGTTGCAGACCATGCACACCCCTTGATGACTATCATGTATCCCGATGGCAGTGGCATTTTTCAACAAGATAATGTGCCATGTCACAAGACAAGGGGTGTGATGGACTGGTTTGAGGAACACAGTGGCGAGTAGCAGTTGATGTGCTGGCCTCCCTGCTCATCAGATCTGAACCCAATCAAACACATCTGGAATGTGATTGAATGTGGCACCAGAGCTAATCACCCCCCTCCCTGGAATTTACAGGAATTAGGTGACTTGTGTGTGCAGATGTGGTGCCAACTCCCTCCACTGACCTACCAAGGTCTCGTTGCTTCGGTGCTGTGGTGCATCGCTGCTGTTATCCATGCCAAAGGTGGACATACTGGCTATTATGTAGGTGGTCATAACGTTCTGGCTGATCAGTGTAAACATTATTGTGAACTAATTAAAAAAGTGATCAGCTTATGCCACTGTGTACTTTGACGGGATTGGTGCAAATTATATGTTTTGTGTTTTTATATTATTTCTCTCAAACTGTATTATCCTCTTTTTTTAACAGATAATATGAAGATATGAAGGATACCAAAAGTATTCTGCAATAGGCTATTTTCGTATTTTAAAAATATGGTTCAGATTGTTGATATTTTGACTTATTATAACATTTAAATAACATTTACAGTAAATGTCCTCACAAAATATCTCTTATTTTTATGTAATAAAAAGCTTAAAAATCATTAAATACTATCTGGTCACATGATCGAAAACTCTGTTATTGGCTGATTCTGTGGTGACATCACAGTATAGGAGTAAGATGAAGCTATACATCTACATCTACATCTACATTTATACTCCGCAAGCCACCGAACGGTGTGTGGCGGAGGGCACTTTACGTGCCACTGTCATTACCTCCCTTTTCTGTTCCAGTCGCGTATGGTTCGGGGGAAGAACGACTGTCTGAAAGCCTCCGTGCGCGCTCGAATCTCTCTAATTTTACATTCGTGATCTCCTCGGGAGGTATAAGTAGGAGGAAGCAATATATTCGATAACTCATCCAGAAACGCACCCTCTCGAAACCTGGCGAGCAAGCTACACTGCGATGCAGAGCGCCTCTCTTGCAGAGTCTGCCACTTGAGTTTGTTAAACATCTCCGTAACGCTATCAAGGTTACCAAATAACCCTGTGACGAAACGCGCCGCTCTTCTTTGGATCTTCTCTATCTCCTCCGTCAACCCGATCTGGTACGGATCCCACACTGATGAGCAATACTCAAGTATAGGTTGAACGAGTGTTTTGTAAGCCACCTCCTTTGTTGATGGACTACATTTTCTAAGGACTCTCCCAATGAATCTCAACCTGCCACCTGCCTTACCAACAATTAATTTTATATGATCATTCCACTTCAAATCGTTCCGCACGCATACTCCCAGATATTTTACAGAAATAACTGCTACCAGTGTTTGTTCCGCTATCATATAATCATACAATAAAGTATCCTTCTTTCTATGTATTCGCAATACATTACATTTGTCTATGTTAAGGGTCAGTTGCCACTCCCTGCACCAAGTGCCTATCTGCTGCAGATCTCCCTGCATTTCGCTACAATTTTCTAATGCTGCAACTTCTCTGTATACTACAGCATCATCTGCGAAAAGCTGCTTGGAACTTCCGACACTATCCACTAGGTCATTTATATATATTGTGAAAAGCAATGGTCCCATAACACTCCCCTGTGGCTCGCCAGAAGTTACTTTAACGTCTGTAGACGTCTCTCCATTGAGAACAACATGCTGTGTTCTGTTTGCTAAAAACTCTTCAATCCAGCCACACAGCTGGTCTGATATTCCGTAGGCTCTTACTTTGTTTAT
This sequence comes from Schistocerca serialis cubense, assembly GCF_023864345.2. Lineage (NCBI taxonomy): Eukaryota > Metazoa > Arthropoda > Insecta > Orthoptera > Acrididae > Schistocerca > Schistocerca serialis. Next base: position 126,660,785 of record NC_064640.1, read on the forward strand.
CAGGCGACAGTGCGGAACTGTATCGAACGCCTTCCAGAAGTCAAGGAAAATAGCATCTACCTGGGAGCCTGTATCTAATATTTTCTGGGTCTCATGAACAAATAAAGCGAGTTGGGTCTCACACAATCGCTGTTTCCGGAATCCATGTTGATTCCTACAGAGTAGATTCTGGGTTTCCAGAAATGACATGATACGCGAGCAAAAAACATGTTCTAAAATTCGACAACAGATCGGCATCAGAGATATAGGTCTATAGTTTTGCGCATCTGCTCGACGACCCTTCTTGAAGACTGGGACTACCTGTGATCTTTTCCAATCATTTGGAACCTTCCGTTCCTCTAGAGACTTGCGGTACATGGCTGTTAGAAGGAGGTCAAGTTCTTTCGCATACTCTGTGTAGAAACGAATTGGTATCCTGTCAGGTCCAGTGGACTTTCCTCTGTTGAGTGATTTCAGTTGCTTTTCTATTCCTTGGACACTTATTTTGATGTCAGCCATTTTTCATTTGTGCGAGGATTTAGAGAAGGAACTGCAGTGCGCTCTTCCTCTGTGAAACAGCTTTGGAAAAAGGTGTTTAGTATTTCAGCTTTACGCATGTCATCCTCTGTTTCAATGCCATCATCATCCCGGAGTATCTGGATATGCTGTTTTGAGCCACTTACTGATTTAACGTAAGACCAGAACTTCCTAGGATTTTCTGTCAAGTCGGTACATAGAATTTTACTTTCAAATTCACTGAATGCTTCACGCATAGCCCTCCTTATGCTAACTTTGACGTCGTTTAGCTTCTGTTTGTCTGAGAGGTTTTGGCTGCCTGTGTTATAGGAGTGTTAGCTGAAGTTCTGACATTTTTACATACTTTTTCTGCAAACACTTTAGCTATATAATGATAAAAATCTCGATTACAACTTTTAAGTAACAATAGAAAGGAACTTTGTGAATGTTGATAGCGGTAACCATGCGAAAGTTCATGTGTTTATGCTCCACCCATTTAGAGCGGCGATATGTGCAACAACGGACATTCTGCAACATCATTAAACTTGCTCAGAACTAAGGAACTGTAGAATTTTGCAAGCGGGTCTGTGTATTATAACTGGATTGTCGACTATCAGTTCAGTCATGAGCTACGACCCAAAGCACAATAAAATTATTCTTGGCAAAACTTGGTGCTGATTTCTTCTATTGAGGACACTCAGCAGAAAACCTATCTCTAAATAGGTGTTTAGTGGCACAACGTATAATGCATCCGATTGCAGAGAAAGATGTCACATGTTTGAATGTCACATGTTCGAATATTTTTAAAATTTTTACACAAAATATGAAAATAGCGTTAGCAATAACGGATTGTAACAGTAGCTTCGATTGTGGTATGTGTTATACACACATCAAAAAAAGTTTTGCATCACCTTGTTCCGAAACCTTTACAGATCAACATAAACTTCATTTCCATCCTTTTTATTGCTAATGAAAACCACACATTGCATGTTGTACCATCATACAGTGAGGCCTTCAGAGGTGGTGGTCCAGATTACTATACACACCGGTACTTCTAATCCCCAGTATAAACAGCCCTTTTCAATCTATCCCAGACATGTTCGACAGGGTTCATGTCTGGAGAACATGCTGGCCACTCTAGTTTAGTGATGTCATTATCCTGAAGGAAGTCATTCACAAAATGTGCACGATGGGGCCACGAATTGTCGGCCATGAAGACGAATGCCTCGCCAATATACTGCCGATATGGTTGCGCTATTGGTGGGAGGATGGCATTCATGTATCGTACAACCGTTATGGCACCTTCCATGACCACAAGTGGCATACATCGGCCCCACATGATGCCACCCCAAAACAGCAGGGAACCTCCACTTTGCTGCACTCGCTGCACAGTCTGTCTAATGTGTTCAGCCTGACTGGATTCTGTCCAAACACGTCTCTGATGATTGTCTGGTTGAAGGCATATGCGACCCTCATCAGTGAAGAGAACATGATGCCAATCCTGAGTGGTCCATTCGGCAAGTTGTTAGGCCCATCTGTACTGCACTGAATGGTGTCGTGGTTGCAAATATGGACCTCGCCATGGACGTCGGGAGTGAAGTTGCGCATGGTGGTGTCTCTGTCAGGGTTCCTCTGAGTCATAATCTGGTGGTAGCGGTCATCCACTGCAGTAGTAGCCCTAAGGCGGTCTGAGCAAGGCATGCGATTGACAGTTCGTGTCTCTCTCTGTATCTCCTCCCATGTCCGAACAACATCACTTTGGTTCAGTCCTACACGCCTGGACTCTATCCTTGTTGAGAACCCTTCCTGGCAGAAAGTAACAATGCGGACGCGATTGAAAAACAGTATTGACCGTCTAGGCATTGTTGAACTACAGACAACATGAGCCGTGTACCTCCTTCCTGGTGGAATGACTGGAACTGATCAGCTGTTGGACCCCTCCATCTAATAGGCACTGCTCATGCATGGTTGTTTATATATTTGGGTGGGTTTAGTGACTTCTCTGAACAGTCAAAGGGACTGTGTCTGTGATACAATATCCACCGTCAACATCTGTCTTCAGGAGTTCTGGGAACCGGGATGATTCAAAACTTTTTTTGCTGTGTTTATATAACTTCACATTTATCTTAGTCTGAGAAATGAACAAAGAAGTATAAATGCATTTACTTTGCAAGCAAACAATTCACTTTTTTGGAAAGCATTGCCAGTAGTGAAGATATCACCATACGCCCACAGTACAACGAGGTGTAGGACGATGAGGTTGTACGGAGAGATGTAAAGTGTGTACAACATGCAGGTGACACAAATGTAAGGGCTGTGATGTTTGTGAGTGTAAGCTAACATTGGCATCTGAGGCAGACTTACTTCATCTTTAAGTAAGATGATGAAACGGCAAAAGTTTTAAACAATAAGGATCCTCGCTGGACAGCATGAAGATAAAAACTTTGTTTCTCTTGAAGTGACATGTTTGGTCACATCAGCTAGAAAATGCCATTTTGAATGTAAAGTGTGTGAACAGCAATTGCAAATGTAAGCACATGTAAATGGACAGGAAAACACAATAATATTCTGTTTCTGATTGGTATGGTGAAGTTTTGTGATTGTGATTTGGTTGTCATATGAGAGGACTGTCGATTTGTTGTATGAATATGTTAAAATGTTCTTTGGGGTTAGATTTGAACCAGAGATCTATGGACATCAGCTCGTAAAATTCAATGGTGTACCACTCTAACAAGTGAGCTACCGAACAATTGAGGTGTAGTTGGGTGCAATGACAATTTTCACTAGGAGTTTAATTTCTTTGAATGATACTATCCTTCTCTGTAACAGTGGGAGAGTGTATCTCGGAGGTAAGTTAATGTTAACTTCACAGTGCAACACACTTTTAATGAAGTTAGTGAACTTGTGCGTCGACGTGGTGGCAATTTGCACATACAGTACAACCACAGTTATGCATCTTCTCATGCTCTGGAACACTCAAAAACAACTTTTCAGGAGTTTCTATAGATGCATTTGTACAGTGTGGTGCTAAACATAATTTGTAACCAATTTCCCAAAACGTAAATTCCAAAACAAGATGTCACTGTGAATTAGCATTATTACAGTAGAAGCAGTGAGCTGGCCGGTGATGTCACAGGAATCACATGACTCGAATGGAGCGTTTTAGTGGACTTTCAAATAATTAAATTTCATTTCCATTTTTGTAGAAGAATATTGAAATTCAAGAGGGGAAAAAGCATGTTAGGAGCATAAAATGACATAGTTAAGCATTTAAGACACTTATCAGAAAACTGGCAAATACCCTATTATTGCTTGAAAACTCTATCTTTCTGGTTTTAAAAGACTCACTTATATTGCTCCTATTATGGTAAGCTTTCACTATACATCAAACTATATTTTTACATTGTTCATAGTAAAAATTATTATACTTAAAATGTCAGAATAAAAGTATCATGACAGATTCTGCCTTACCAAACATAAAAATGTGGTGCAAAAAGTGTGATTCCAACCCATGCTCACAAAGGATTTACTGCAATCTGAGTGTAGGTCATATTCCACTTTGCCACTGCACCAGTTGGTAAGGGCTTTTTTCCTCGGATACATCACCGATAGGTTTGGAGTTACAAATCCTTTGCTCTCTTGGATCTTTGATCTTCATTTTTTGAAACCATAAGTATACTGATGTAAACTCTGTCACAAAAGTTACTTTTAAGTTGCCCGAAGCTAGTGTGCTGAAGCACGTTGAAATTAGTAGATCTTAGGCTCTGTCATCTCCTTGTGAACTGCAGTTAAAAAAAAAGAAAAAAAGATGCAAAATGGGTCATCATTTGGAAATTGTTTGCATATTAAACTTACAAATTTCTATTTATGTTGCAATTTGCCCCTGCATATTGCCTTCTCTGCAAATGGTGAAACTTTTAATCAGAGGCAATTTTCATTTTTTCTCATTTGTAAATAGAGTGACAGTAACTCTGTGCCTAGTTTCAGATAGTTAGTTACAATTTTAACAAAAAGACAAATACAGCTGTTATCTTTGTTACAAAGGATTGGAAATTTTTTATTTTCTCAAGAGCTTGAAAGACGGCATCTGAATACTCCGTGTTCCCACAAAAAGTCTCTAAAGTGAAAATATGTTGTGCATAATGTGTACCTGTACTACTTATGACAGATCAGTGTTCTCATAAAATATTTGACTTTGGGTTTGTGCTGTTAGTTACATATGTATTTTACATTCCCTGGCACAGAAAATAAAAAAAGAATGACACAATAAAGTTTAAGTATAAAAACTATTCATTACAACATTTTTGTTGTCTGTAGATGGCATGAATGAAGTTGCATAAGTGGGTGTCCTCAAACTGCATTTGTGTATCTGTTAGAACTTCAGAGTGCTCAAATGGCTGGACTTAATTATATCACCTTCAGGTGCTTGACATCTATTATTTTTTATCTGTCTTTTACAGCTTTTAGCCCAATAAAGAGTTGAAAGTGTATGGATTAAAAATCATTGTCAGGTTCCATGCCACAAAATAGTAAAGGAAAGGGAGTAGATGGATGTGTTGCCCTATTTATTGTAGCATTTGGGTGCTCAAAAAAAAAAAAAAAAAAAAAAAAAAAAACCTCACAAAGTAAATATTTATTCTGTTTGCACAACTGAGAATAGCTAAATAATACAGAATTTGCTACAGTACCAGTTACTTTCTTAAAATCTGTCAGACTTCATGTAATATATTATTGTTATTATTATTATTATTGTTATTATTACTACTACTACTACTTGTTTTAAGTTTTTAGAAATTGTTTGCAGCTAGTTCTGAGTCAGAGAAACTAACCTCATAAATTTCAGAAACACAAATGCCTGACTTAATTTTTAAAGACATCCAATCATCATTTAGTAAAGACCTTGAGCAATTAATAAGCACATAAATGCACATTTGGGACAACATTGTCTTTGTGTAAAAATGTTCACAATGTCAAAATTTTTTAAGGTTCCATTTAAACAAAAATTTCACACTAGAAATTTTTGGTGTTTGATGTGAACCGCGTGTAAGCATATAACAGTTGTCGAAAAGCCATATCGCCTAGCATGTTGTTATGGATGTTCAATGCTATGCTGACAGTGTGATCACAGCTGTTTGCCGGCTGTCAGTAGAGTGTAGGGGTGTAATAGAACATAATTCACTCGTAACAGTAAGCTAGATGATATGGCTTTTTCACAATGTATGTTATGTGAGGCAATGGCAAAGGTATTTTTGAATATATAGGAACAGTTTATCACACCCCTTAAAGATATCTAGTGTGGTGCTTTTGTTCAGTTGGGTAAGCAAGTTTGAATGGGGAGAGAGAATAGTCAGCATTTCCACATGGACAGTTTTTGCCATACTAATATATTCATCAGGAGAAAGCAGGAAGGTTGAAATAATCATTGCTGTTTATGTCTCTTCATCATTCGTTTTTCTTTTTGTCTGGAGGTAATAGAATGTAAACTGATATTGTTGATAGGATACTGTGCAAGTATCCAAATGAGATGGACTGTAGTTTTGTTGCCCAAGAGTAGGACTTTTTTGGGGATTCTTTTTGTGTTATAACCACATTTTAAAAAAGATGACTTTATTTCCATTTTGCTTATAAAACTGTTTCCAGTGAAACGAACACTGAGTGAATATCACATTGGATATAAGCAAAGAAAGAATCATCATTATAAGTAGTCAGTGAAAGATTTGGAACATTATCGTTGCTGCCATATGAGGTCTTACTACCATTCTTAGATGGAGGGTCACTAAAATTGCTTGTCTTTCTTGCCTGCTTAGCATGTACTCCGTAGCTGTACGTGTAGAAAACTTTTTTAAAATTTTTTCTTTGGAATGTTGGTTGTGTGATCCATGAGTGTTTTCTTGAATCGTGAATTCTGTTACGTATGACTGCCATCAGATTTTGTTCGTTGCAACATTGCTTAGGTTCATTTTTCACTTCTGTTGGACATAATTTCTTCCCGGGAAAAGCATTTGCTTCTTTTTCCAGTTTAAAGAATAACCATTTATGAGCTAGAATTAAAATATACTCCTGTCACTTACGTTTTTACCGAATGAATTCCCACTGCCCATGGTACAAGGATTCTCGGGTATTTGTGTAAATAGAAGCAACAGTTGAATTGGGGTGCTGAATGCTTGCTACAAGTGAGCGGAATGTTCTCAGTAACCTTTTGCATTTTTGCAGAATGTAAGGGGCCGTCCAAAGCGTAGCAGTGGAACACACACTCCAGAAAGTGAGATGGATAAGAAGTCATGTAAATCTCCAATAAGCAATGTGCCATCTCCTTGCGAAAAAAACAAGAAGAAGGTTTGCATCTTTCGTGTACTTATAAGGTGCTATAGGCATTAATTGGATGTGATCCGTGCATTCTGTTATAGTGGGTGAATGTTCAGTTCTCGTTAGTTTCAATCCAGTCACGAAATCTCTTTACCATAGACATTGTTTTGGAGGAGCTGTTCGCCGAAGATGTAGTTTTTGTTCCTCTGTGGTCAATGTGGTGATAAAGATACCATTACCATTGAAAAGACGAGTGTTTTGTAGGTCTGTTATCAGATTGCATAACTATTACTAAGAAGCTATCGCATACGTGAGTGCAAACCAAAAACATGGTCTCCAATTTTTTTTGTTTACCGCTTTGCACTGTATAAGTGAGACTTGATAATGCAAGTGTAATATTGTGTTATGATTTTATTTGGAAGTTGTGTATCCACAGTGTTTACTGTATGTGCTGGAACAATTCATCTCAGTCATTACAAGCCTTTTTATTCATTGTTCGAAATGCCAGTAACTTTTATAAAGATGCATTTCATTGTTTGTTATTTTGCAACTCTTAGTCATTATCCCATGTAATCTGTCCCCATATATTAAATGTCTACTTATTTTCCATTACTGATGGTGCATTGTGTACCCAAATGTTGAATTATACATTCTTTTTCCTGTACAAAGTTGAATTAAAATTTAAACACTGGAAAATCAAGGTTGGAATAATGACAGTATTATGAAAAGGATAGATTGCTACTCACCATATAGTGGAGATGGTGAGTGGCAGACAGTCACAACAAAAAAGACTACTAAACCAGTAAGCCTTGAGCCAAAAGAGTACTAAACCAGTAAACCTTGAGCCAAAAGACTTTTGGGCCAAAAGCTTACTTGTTTAGCAGTCTTTTTTGCTGTGACTGTCTGTGACTCAGCATCTCCACTATATGGTGAGTAGCGATCTATCTTTTCATAATATTTTTTAAATTGAATTTTAGCTTTTTTAGAAAATGTGTGCCAGTGAAGGCCCATTGTTCTCATAATGTTAGGTTTACATATTTACGAACTTTTTTTGTTGGCATTCCCAATTTATTTGAGCTCTTATGAGTGAATTGCAATTTGGTTACTGTGACTAGAACTTAGTTTTGGTGATATGCAACTAATAGCATACATGCCACAGTTTGGTCCTTGACAATGTTTAAGCAGATAATTATAAGTTGATGCATTTGGAATAGGAATGATCCTTTTTCTGCACCTACAGTATAATCCCTCTTTTACATTCTCGGAATTAACATTTTCACACCATATACGACATCTTTATTGTTCCCGTCAAATTTCCTGTGTCCACAGTGATAATTTGCACCCGATTTTGTGTCAACATATTAATAATTTTCCCATGATTTACGCATTATGAAAAAATGTTCCTGGAGAAAAAAATGATGCTGACATGATATTGACCATCCAGTAGTGTTTACAAATATACGTCGTTGAGTTTCTTGACACCAGGGCACTCTACTTAGCGGATTTGATCCAGTAAACATGTAAAAGTTTGAACAATTCGCGCTGTATCTCCCGCTGCTGCCAAGTCATACTTGGCTGATAGGAGTAACCAGGTTCATTCAAATAAAGATTCATGACCAATCACAACCATTTCCAAACTATCTCTACTGTGCAAATGCAGTTTCCTGATTGTTGTGATCACTGTGACACCTTTGTCGAACCAAGTTTAGCGTATTTCGGCATTTGGTCCCTTGTGCTAGTTGACACAATCATTCACTTTGCGACTTGCGTTGCTCTAGTTTTTTTCCCCATGCTGAGCAAAATGTGTTTCTAGAATTTATTCTCGTTGTCAAGTGCAGTATTTACTTATGTTTTTTTTAAAAGATTTCTTGAAGCCTTCAGCTGCCATTCTCTCTTATTTCCTGTACGATTGTACAGTTTCGGCCTTAGGCAATTTTCAAGTATCTGAAACAGAAGTATCGTACATTGGATGCATTAGTGACACTTGTGATTTTGATGTAGGAACAAGTCATAACTATAGATATACTAGGCACGTTATAACATACTTTATGAATGATTTTTTAGTAGCTACTAAAATATCATCCATAAAGTAAGTTATAATGCGCCTACTATATCTACAGATATGACTTGTTCCTACATCAAAATCACAAGTGTCACTAATGTATCCAATGTATTGTACTTCTGTTTCAGATACTTGAAAATGGCCTAAGGCCAAAATTGTACAATAGCACAGGAAATAAAGATCTGAAGGCTTCAAGAAATCTTTCAAAAAAATTCATCACAGCTGTGGACCCTATCGGATTGAAAATTTACATATATATATTTTTTGTGATGTTACACAAACAAATAATGTGAGTGATAGTTTACGTGTGTGTGGTTTTCCACATAACTGAGGAGGACCAATACCTGATAACCTCAAAAAGATGACTACAATGCAAGAGATGCAGAATGACACATATGCAAACACCACACAAAGTACTTATTTACATATTTGCACTTCACAACAAGAAAGAACTCTCAAAACATGTTGCGCTAAGCATGAAAAAAATACGTAACTAGTGTAGTATTTCATTATTTAAATAATGACTTACAGCTGCAGTCTTTCAAAAACATTGGTTATGACTTATGAAATGGAGTCAAATGTTTCTACTTCACAGACAGTTATCAGTTCCAGTTACATCAACGGTTTTTGTTTGATAATAAACCTGTATTATATAATAAACAAGTCCGTGACAAGTATTTCGATGCCTGTTATGTACATATATCATACATAAAGTGTGAAAATTCAAAGGGGTATCCTATACGTAACTTTTACAGTGTGAAATGTTATTTCCCACATTTTACATTTTCCTGCATTTTTCGCCTTTTTTAAAAGTCCCTTGAAAAGTGTAAAAGTGGGGTTTCACTGTACATTTGCACTCTGCAAGTCTGTTTGAAGTGCATAGCAACGGGCACTTACCATTGAATCATGTATTAAAATTTCTTCCTGTTCCATTCACACACAGAGCATGGGAGAATAATTTATTAAATGTCTTTGTACATGTTGTAATTAGTCTACTCTTGTCTTCGGAGTTCCTGCAGCAGTAATAGGTTAAGGCCTGTAGTATGTTCCTAGGTTCCTCACTTAATGTTAGTTCTTCATACCTTGCAAATAGGCTTTTGCACGATAGTTAGGGTCTTTCTTCAGTTGTCTGCCTGTCCAGGTTTTTCAGCATTTCTGTGATCCTCTCATTTGAGTCAAACAACTGTGACCATTCATGCTGCCCTTCTATGTGTATCAGGATATTCCATGTCTCAATATTAGAGAAGGAAAGTTGCTACTCACCATATAGTGTAGGTGCTGAGTCGCGATAGTCACAACAAAAATATTCACACAATTATAGTTTTTGGCCATCAAGGCCTTTGTCAGAAATACACACACACACACACACACACACACACACACACACATACAAACGCAACTTGCACACATGTCTGCAGTCTCAGACAACTGAAACCACACTGCGAGTGGCAGCACCAGTGCATGATGGAAGTGGTGACTGGGTGGGGGTAAGGAGGAGGCTGGGGTGGGGATGGGGAGGGATAGTATGGTGCGGGTGGCAGACAGTGAAGTGCTGCAGTTTATATGGAGGGCAGGAGAGAAGGTGGGGCGGGGTGGGGGTGGGGGGTATGTAGCGGAAAGGAGAGAAATAAAAAGAAATTAAAAGTCTGGGTGTGGCGGTGAATTGACAGCTGTGTGGTGCTGGAATGGGAACAGGGAGGGGGCTGGATGGGTGAGGACAGTGACTAACGAAGGTTGAGGCCCAGAGAGTTACGGGAATGTAGGATGTATGGCAGGGAAAGTTCCCACCTGGGCTATTCAGAAAAGCTGGTGTCGGTGGGAAGGATCCATATGGCACGGACTGTGAAGCAGTCATTGAGATGAGGGATATCATGTTTGGCAGTGTGTTCAGCAACAGGATGGTCCACTTGTTTTTTGGCCACAGTTTGTCGGTGACCCTTCATGCGGACGGACAGCTTGTTGGTTGTCATGCCTACATAGAATGCAGCACAGTGGTTGCAGCTTAGCTTGTAAATCACATGACTGGTTTCACAGGTAGCCCTGCCTTTGATGGGATAGGTGATGTTAGTGACCAGACTGGAGTAGGTGGTGGTAGGAAGATGTATGGGACAGGTCTTGCATCTAGGTCTATTACAGGGGTAAGGGATTGGGAGCAGGGGTTGTGTAAGGATGGACAAGTATATTGTGTAGGTTTGGTGGACGTCGGAATACCACTGTAGGAGGGGTGGGAAGGATAGTGGGCAGGACATTTCTCATTTCAGGGCACGACAAGAGGTAATCGAAACCCTGGTGGAGAACGTAATTCAGTTGCTCCAGTCCTGGATGGTACTGAGTTATGAGGGGAATGCTCCTCTGTTGCTGGATGGTGGGACTTTGGGAGGTGGCGGGAGACTGGAAAGATACGGCATGGGAGATTTGTTTTTGTACAAGGTTGGGAGCATAATTACAGCCAGTAAAGTCTTCAGTGAGACCCTCGGTATATTTTGAGAGAGACTGCTCGTCACTGCAGATGCAACGACCACAGGTGGCTAGACTGTATAGAAGGGACTTCTTGGTATGGAATTGGTGGCAGCTGTCAAAGTGGAGGTATTGCTAGTGCTTAGTAGGTTTGATATGGACGTAGGTACTGATGGAGCCATCTCTGAGGTGGAGGTCAACACAGTAGTGGAAATCATTATAAAGGTATAAAAGTAATAGTACAATGTCTGTAGCTTAGTGTATTGAATTTATTGTGAAAGTAGTAGATACATATACAACATAAGTAATCATGAGACGGAATTACATATTTTTTATCATAAAACGAGTAACAGAATGAGGTGTTTACGTTTCTTGGGGGGAAATTGGTATAAAGGCACTCACCGTCTTGTTGTATTATTGCATTGTGAGTACTTTGTCCAACCTCCGTTCTTCCTAATTACCTCAAAAATTCTCTTTGGCATTGGTTTTGTTATGGTTTGTGGTTATGACAGTGATATTGTTGCCCACTCTTCTCGCATCTCACTTTTCAGCTTACATATGGCCTCAAATTGCCTTCGATTGCAACAGACATGCCTTGCAAGTATTCCCCAAGGCTACACGCAGGCCAAGGCAAGACATTGGTATCTTTATCATCAAACCACTTTTTGGTTGTAGCAGAAATGTGAACAGATGCATTGTCTTGTTGAAACATTGGACTTTCATTTCCTAGGCTCTCATACATTCTAATCAATTCTGTTTCAAGCACCTCAATGTACATGTTAGAGTTCATTCTAGTTTTCAATCAAGCAATGCATGATTTACCTGTAGTGCTGAAGGCTGCTCAAATTATAACACTTGCTCCACCAAAATGTCTGCTCATTCTTACCTGCTGCTCTGTTCTCAGATTGTGCCGATAATATTGAAATCCACCCGGCCTATCAAAATTAAACTTTTCATCAATGAAGATCATTTTACCCCATTATGAAATCCATGACATATGTTTTTCAGCAAACTTCAAGCTAGACTGTTTATGTTTGGGTGTTAGAGCCAGTTTCTGCAGTCGTTTCTTGATCCAAGATGTTTGTCATTTGACAAAATTTGTTGTACATGTCTGGCAGTTACAGCTGTAAATCAGCAACAAGTTGAGAAGAATAGTGGTTTGTGGCCCTTGCTTTGCACCAAAGAAACTGTTTTGATGCCTCAGATAATTTTCTACTTAGCTCATATTTTCTGTTATGTCTATATCATGCACCCAATTTGATGAAATTATCAATTGCTACACTGAATGGTTCAACTTTTTGGCAATTTGATGATTAGAGAGTTCCATTTCCTTGTGCATACCAATTTTTACTTTTCTACATCTAAATCTACATCTACATCTACATCGATACCCCGCAGTCCACCTTAATGGCGTGTGGTGGAGGGTACCCCGTACCACTACTAGTCATTTCCTTTCCTGTTCCGCTCACAAATAGAACGAGGGAAAACGGCTGGCAATAGGCCTCCACATGAGCCCTAATTTCTTGTATCTTACTGTTGTGGTCCTCACGCACAATGTATGTTGGGGGCAACAGAATCATTCTGTAGTCAGCTTCAAGTGCCGGTCATGATCATCTCATGGTAACTATTTTCGGTGTGGCTTTGTCACAATCGTGGTTTGTGTACACAACATGCATTGCCACTAATGATATCTGTTTCCTGTCTGCAGTAAAGCACATATGCATACACTAACACCTCACACCTGAATCATTGATGTCTTGTTAAATACTGCACTACAGTTTGACTGCAGTTATCAGTATACCAGGAGCAAATTCTCTGCTGCTTTGTTGTTTTGATTTATAGAAAGTCGCTATGAAACTTGTGAAGATGCATTACAGTCCCCCTTCCGTCAGTGACGGATACTGGTTTCTTTCTATTGACCACACAATATCTCATGAGGACAACACCGCAAGTGCCACAACTCGATTTCCCTGAAACTTCACTCATTGGAAGGGGAATCAAAATAAGTGAACATGTGTCAATATGTGCAGAGGCCATGGCTGACATTGGAATGGTGCCAGTTGAGTCTGTCAATAGATCGGGTCTCACTGGCCCTGGCCTGTACCTCTGTATGTATGGGGAGGGGAGGCTGACAAAGCTTATATGTGACAGTGTAGTGGGCGGTGGTGGTTATTCATGTACAAAATCCTGTTGTAGTTGGTGTTAGATTTGTACCTCATAGGTATCCCTGCTTAAACGAAGTCCCTCTAACAAAGGAATCACCTTCAGAGGAGGTCAGGTATCCAAGTACTGAAGGAATAAGCATATTACATTAAAATGTGAGAGGTATTAGAGATACAGTTAGTGAATTGCTTACAGATGTTGACTCTGCCATTACTGGTATATTGGAGCACCACTTAAATAATTTGACAATTCAGAGGCTTCCTTTACTGGGATACAGATTAGCTAGCTGTTTTTCACCGAGTTCTTGGCAGAGTGGGGGGAATGGCCATGTATGTGAAGAACAGTGTTCCACTTGAGTCCATAGACGTATCACAGTGCTGCTGACTCCAATATTAATTTTATGTGTGATTGTGCAAGAAAAAGAATGTTGGAAGATCTCCTTAATTCATATGATCTGATGCAGACTGTGTTTTTTCCAACCAGGGTGCAGGGGAACAGTAGCACAGCCATAGACAGTATTTTTATTCATTCTTTATTATTAGATGCGCATTCTGTTGGTAACAGGGTGAATGGTCTTTCAGACCATGATGCACAAATTTTAAGACTAAAAGATTTCTGTAGCCAAACAAATGTTATGTATAACTACGAACAGTGTAGAAAAGCTAATCCACAGGCAATAGAGAGTTTTTTAAACCTCTTTAAGGAACAAGAGTGGACAGGATATTTATAGTGCCAATAACATAGATCACAAATATAATGCTTTCCTTAACACATTTATCGTGCTCTTTGAAAGTTGTTTTCCATTAGAACATTCTAAACAGAGTACTAGCAATAAAAGACAGGCTGGGTGGCTGACTAGGATATCATGACTTACCAACAGGAAAGCACTGGTAGACAGACACAATAAAAAACACACAAACACACACACAGAATTTCAAGCTTTCGCAACCAACGGTTGCTTCGTCAGGAAAGAGGGAAGGAGAGGGAAAGACGAAAGGATGTGGGTTTTAAGGGAGAGGGTAAGGAGTCATTCCAATCCCGGGAGTGGAAAGACTTACCTTAGGGGGAAAAAAGGACAGGTATACACTCGCACACACAAGTCATGGAATCTTTGTTTTTAATATATTTTTCCCATGTGAAATGTTTCTTTCTATTTTATTTATATCATTGACTAGGATATCATGTAGAACAAAGTCAGAAAATGTTCGAAGTAGTCACAATCAGGCTACAGTAGCCCACTACAAACGGTATTGTAAGGTGCTTAAAATGTTATTAGGAAGGCAAAGAGTATGTGGTAAGCAAATAGAATAGCTAGTTCACAGGATAAAATTAGAACTATATGGTCAGTCGTGAGGGAAGTGTCTGGTCAGCAGCGTAAGGTCAATATGAAGTCAGTTCGTAGCACAAATATTCCTGTTGCTGATAAGTCAGATATATGTACAGTATTTAACAATTACTTTCTGAGAATTGCTAGTGAATTAAATAAAAACTTTGTTTCCAAAGGGAATCAAATAACTCTCTTGGATAATGCCTTTCCGAGATTAATGTCTGAAATATTCCTCTGTCATACTGACAAGAGGAAATTGAGTCAATAATTAAATTGCTGAAGACTAAGGACTCCCATGGATATGATGGAGTGCTTAGCAGAATATTTATGCACTTTGCTGTGCATGTTAGCCCTGTGCTTAGCCATGTTTGTAATTTCTCCTTTAAGAATGGTCAGTTTCCTAAACAATTAAAGTACTCAGTAGTAAAGCCACTTTATAAAAAGGGAGAAAGGGGTAATGTAGACAATTTTAGACCATCAGTGTTTGCTAAAGTTATTTAAAAAACTGTGTATGTAGGGATAATTGATCATTTTATTTCACATAATTTGCTGTCAAATGTACAGTTCGGTTTTAGAAGCGGTTTAACAAGTGAAAATGCTATATTCTCTTTACATGTGACTATGAGTTTTCAGTTGCCTGAGACTGCAGTCGATGTGTGTGTGTGTGTGTGTGTGTGTGTGTGTGTGTGTGTTTGGGCACTCGCATCTGTCGTCTATTTTTGACGAAGGTCTTACTGGCCAAAAGCTTTATGTTTGACAATCTTTTTGATGTGCCTATCTACTACTTAGCATCTACGCTGTATGGCGAGTAGCAACTTCCCTTTTCATAATAGTGTTATATTCTCTTTTCTCTGTGAGATAATGCATGGACTAAACAAAAGGTTTCAAACGCTAGGCATCTGTTTTGATTTAACTAAGGCATATGATTGTGTTGATCACAAAATATTGCTTCAGAAGTTGACCCAGTATGGAATACGAGGAGTAGCTACATCTGCATCTACATGACTACTCTGCAATTCACATTTAAGTGCTTGGCAGAGGGTTCATCGAACCACAATTATACTATCTCTCTACCATTCCACTCCAGAACAGTGCGCTGGAAAAACGAACACCTAAACCTTTCTGTTTGAGCTCTGATTTCTCTTATTTTATTTTGATGATCATTCCTACCTATGTAGGTTGGGCTCAACAAAATATTTTCGCATTCGGAAGAGAAAGTTGGTGATTGAAATTTCGTAAACAGATCTCGCCGCAACGAAAAACGTCTTTGCTTTAATGACTTCCATCCCAACTCGCATATCATATCTGCCACACTCTCTCCCCTATTACGTGATAATACAAAACGAGCTGCCCTTTTTTGCACCCTTTCGATGTCCTCCGTCAATCCCACCTGGTAAGGATCCCACACCGCGCAGCAGTATTCTAACAGAGGACGAATGAGTGTAGTGTAAGCTGTCTCTTTAGTGGACTTGTTGCATCTTCTAAGTGTCCTGCCAATGAAATGCAACCTTTGGCTCGCCTTCCCCACAATATTATCTGTGTGGTCTTTCCAACTGAAGTTGTTCGTGATTTTAACACCCAGATACTTAGTTGAATTGACAGCCTTGAGAATTGTACTATTTATCGAGTAATCGAATTCCAACGGATTTCTTTTGTAACTCATGTGGATCACCTCACACTTTTCGTTATTTAGCGTCAACTGCCACCTGCCACACCATATAGCAAGCTTTTCTAAATCGCTTTGCAACTGATACTGGTCTTCGGATGACCTTACTAGATGGTAAATTACAGCATCATCTGCGAACAACCTAAGAGAACTGCTCAGATTGTCACCCAGGTCATTTATATAGATCAGGAACAGCAGAGGTCCCAGGACGCTTCCCTGGGGAACACCTGATATCACTTCAGTTTTACTCGATGATTTGCTGTCTATTACTATGAACTGCGACCTTCCTGGCAGGAAATCACGAATCCAGCCGCACAACTGAGACGATACCCCATAGGCCCGCAGCTTGATTAGAAGTCGCTTGTGAGGAACGGTGTCAAAAGCTTTCCGGAAATCCAGAAATACGGAATCAACCTGAGATCCCCTGTTGATAGCGGCCATTACTTCATGCGAATAAAGAGCTAGCTGCATTGCACAAGAACGATGTTTTCTGAAACCATGCTGATTACGTATCAATAGATCGTTCCCTTCGAGGTGATTCATAATGTTTGAATACAGTATAGGCTCCAAAACTCTACTGCAAACTGACGTCAATGATATAGGTCTGTAGTTCGATGGATTACTTCTACTACCCTTCTTAAACACTGGTGCGACCTGCGCAATTTTCCAATCTGTAGGTACAGATCTATCGGTGATTGAGCGGTTGTATATGATTGCTAAGTAGGGAGCTATTGTATCAGCGTAATCTGAAAGGAACCTAATCAGTATACAATCCGGACCTGGAGACTTGCCCTTATCAAGTGATTTGAGTTGTTTCGCAACCCCTAAGGTATGTACTTCTAAGAAACTCATGCTAGCAGCTGTTCGTGTTTCAAATTCTGGAATATTCCATTCGTCTTCCCTGGTGAAGGAATTTTGGAAAACTGCGTTCAATAACTCCGCTTTAATGGCACAGTCGTCGGTAACAGTACCATCGGCACTGCGCAGCGAAGGTATTGACCGCGTCTCGCCACTTGTGTACTTTACATACGACCAGAATTTCTTCGGATTTTCCACCAAATTTCGAGACAATGTTTCGTTGTGGAACCTATTAAAGGCATCTCGCATTGAAGTCCGTGCCAAATTTCACGCGTCTGTAAATTTTAGCCAATCTTCGGGATTTCGCGTTCTTCTGAACTTCGCATGCTTTTTCCGTTGCCTCTGCAACAGCGTTCGGACCTGTTTTGTGTACCATGGGGGATCAGTTCCATCTCTTACCAATTTATGAGGCATGAATCTCTCAATAGCTGTTGCTACTATATCTTTGAATTTGAGCCACATCTCGTTTACATTTGCATAGTTAGTTCAGAAGGAATGGAGATTGTCTCTTAGGAAGGCTTCTAATGACACTTTATCCGCTTTTTTAAATAAAATTATTTTGCGTTTGTTTCTGGTGGATTTGGAAGAAACGGTATTGAGCCTAGCTACAACGACCTTGTGATCACTAATCCCTGTATCAGTCCTGATGCTCTCTATTAGCTCTGGATTGTTTGTGGCTAAGAGGTCAAGTGTGTTTTCGCAACCATTTACAATTCGCGTGGGTTCGTGGACTAACTGCTCGAAATAATTTTTGGAGAAAGCATTTAGGACAATCTCGGAAGATGTTATTTGCCTACCACTGGTTTTGAACAAGTATTTTCGCCAACATATCGTGGGAAGGTTGAAGTCCCCACCAACTATAACGGTATGAGTCGGGTATTTATTTGTTACGAGACTCAAAATTTCTCTGAACTGTTCAGCAACTATATCATCGGGATCTGGGGGCTGGTAGAAGGAGCCAATTATTAACTTAGTTCGGCTGTTAAGTATAACCTCCACCCATACCAATTCACACTGAGTATCTACTTCGACTTCACTACAAGATAAACCACTACTGACAGACACAAACACTCCACCACCAATTCTGCCTAATCTATCTTTCCTGAACACTGTCCGAGACTTCGTAAAAATTTCTGCAGAACTTATTTCAGGCTTTAGCCAGCTTTCTGTACCTATAATGATTTCAGCTCACAGCTGGTTCACCTCTTATTTTAACAACAGACAGCAAAAGGCCATTATCCCCAGTTTTTAGAACGGCAATGATTTAGGATCTTTTGTGGGGCACGGTCAAATTTTGGGTGCCCTAGGGATCAGCGCTGGGGCCACCCCTGTTCCTTATTTATATAAATGATATGTCCTCTAGTATTACAGGTGATTCTAAAATATTTCTGTTTGCTGATGACACTAACTTGATAGTAAAGGATGTTGTGTGCAACATGGCATTGTTTCAAATAGTGCACTTCATGACATAAGCTCATGGCTTGTAGAAAATAAACTAATGCTAAATCATAGTAAGACTCAGTTTTTACAGTTTCTAACACACAATTCAACAAAACCCGATGTTTTAATTTCACAGAATGGGCATATGATTAGTGAAAGTGAGCAGTTTGAATTTCTTAACATTAAAAGTACTCTACTTTGCTTATTTTTATTCGCTTATGACTTATGGTATTGTATTCTGGGGTAACTGCCCCAAATCTCAAAGGATATTCTTGTCTCAGAAATGGGCGGTTAGCAATATCAACTTATTCCCCAGAATTAGCAGCTTTCACTCAGTTAATATTAGGCAGAAATCCAATCTGCATTTGGATCACACTTCCTTGACTCCTATCCATCCGTTTTCAATAAGCTACTACAAGAATTCAGAAATATTAGCAGTAATTCACATGCTTTCAAATCTAAACTGAACAGTCTCCTCACGGGTAACTCCTATCCTGTTGAGGAGTTCCTTGAAAATTATGCTGATTCCTGTGTTATATTGTTGATTCCATTTACATAAACTTATGGCTGGTCTTTTTTTGAGTTCATAAACATTTTATTTTATCTGATGCTACTCTTATGTTGTGATTTCATGTACTTGCATGTTCCACGATCTTGGAGATTTGCTCCTCAGTTTGGTCCTATGGAACTAGATGTGTAAAATAAAATATTACCTTATACTTTAGCCATTTTTAAAAATCTGGAATATCACTTTGACCACCCTAAAAGTCACCATTTTCATCTTGGTTGACTAGGATTTGGAGAGTTAACAGGAGCTTGCACTCCTTTTTCTGCCAATTATTTGGAAAATTGTGGTTATGAAACCAACTTCCATGCAATCTGCACCATTTTCACAAATTTTGAAGTTTCTTTTACTCTGTGAGATAGTGTTCCATCTGCACCTCTGTCAAATTGTTGACATGCCCAACCATACCTTTGTGATGCGTAAAGCAGTGGAATGAGTAAAGGTGATGACATGACGTGTAGTTCGGGAATCCAGTGGTCAACAGGTGTATAAACAAAATTGAAATCATTCCTGGACTTTTGGGCAACGTTATTGCATCGAGTTAATAAGACTCTCTCTCTCTCTCTCTCTCTCTCTCTCTCTCTCTCTCTCTCTCTCTCTCTCTCTCATGGTTCACATGGTCAGCTACATCGTATAATCATATCGTGTGAAATGAATTAAGAGTGGGTAATGGCATGCTGAAATTATTGTTTATTGATATTGTGGGCTATACTGCATCCATCCTGTATGTCACGCCTGGTTAAGATGAGAGATAATTTACTTATGTACTCAGTTCCAACCGTAATTACCTCTTGTGTAATCATTTCATGCTCCATCTCTTTGAAATTCTGTATCTGGTCATTTACAAATCTTGTAATTCTTACAATGTGGCTTTATTGACGTCAGATACCTGAAAGGCTAGAAGTGGCAGTTGGTGTTTGCATAATAATAATAATAATAATAATAATAATAATAATAATAATAGCCAGCCGTTGTGGACGAGCGGTTGTAGGCGGTTCAGTCTGGAACTGCGCCGCTGCAACGGTCGCGGGTTCGAATCCTGCCTCGGCCATGGATGTGTGTGATGTCCTTAGGTTAGTTAGGTTTAATTAGTTCTAAGTTCTAGGGGACTGATGACCACAGATGTTAAGTCCCATAGTGCTCAGAGCCATTTGAACCAATAATAATAGTAATAGTAATAATAATAATAGTAATAATAATAATAATAAACTACAGAAAGCATATAAACTCACGTGGAACTATTATAACAAAAAGTCCATATCCATTAACGTAAAGTTGAGGCACTACAACACTGTCGTACTTCCGGAGGCACTGTATGCATCTGAAGCAGCACAAAGAGGTGGGCAAACTAAAATCAAAGAAATAGAGAAACAAGAAAGGAAAATTCTCAGGAAAATTTTTGGCTCGATACAAGAGCAAGGACTCTGAATGAAGAGACCAACATCAGAATTATACAAATACACAGACAAGATTACGGATACAATAAGGAAAAGAAGAATGCAGTTCTCCGGACATATCCACAGGATGAATGAAAACAGAATTTCAAAGCGAATTCTTAAAGTCATCAACTCAGGCAAAATGGATAAAAGAAGTTGAAGACGACCTCAGACAAGCACACATAACAGTAAACGATGCAGAAAAAAGAACTGAATTCAGGAACATCATCAAAAAACATAAATTTGACACCACAACACAGAAGAGACCAAGATGCAAATGCACAGCGGAGCGAAAGAAACAACACAGTGAACACATGAAGAAAATTTGGGCTCAGAAAAAAACATAAACAATCATCATAAAGGAATTAGAGTTCAAACGCTCTCTTAGATGGCAATAATCGAAAATAATAATAATAATAATAATAATAATAATAATAATAATAATAAACCCCGTGGAGGCCTGGGAAAAGAATAGGCCTCCGGCATGTTCTGCCAGTCGTAAAAGGCGACGAAAAGAACAAACCACTAATAGGGCTAACCCCCCTTTTAGTG
Source organism: Schistocerca serialis cubense (assembly GCF_023864345.2). NCBI lineage: Eukaryota > Metazoa > Arthropoda > Insecta > Orthoptera > Acrididae > Schistocerca > Schistocerca serialis. Next base: position 126,682,112 of record NC_064640.1, read on the forward strand.
TGATTAGTTGGTTCAGGACAGAACTAAAGAAGCCTCGGACAAGTGCCGTCATGTTCGGGGATGACATTCGAACCCTATGCCTGCCCACAATGGTAACGACACTGCTAGCCAACTGGAAAATGATTTAAATCCAAATAGAGGTGTTTTGCAGGATATGCTTCCTGCAACCACCCTAGAAGGAAAACAAACACAGAGGATGAGATGGTCAGATGAAGTTAATCGACACCTCATGTTCTGTTATTACCAAGCAACAAACCTAGGAACCAACACAACTGGATACAGATCACAAGTATAAAACAACATTTATTATCAGATACCCAGAATTAAAATTTTTAACAGAACAATGACTAGCTGATCAGATCCGTGTAATAATAAAAAATAACAGGATACCCCAGTCAGAATTAGAAAACATCAAAGAACAAGTACAACAAATACTGGAGCAAAATAATGTGCAATCAGAAGAAGAAGAAAATACAGTAATGGACTCATACATCCCAGAGCAAACAAACAAAGAACAACACGCATCAATTAAACAATCAGAGGAAAACGAAATCTTAAGACAGCCACCAGAACAAGCACAAATAGAACTCGAAGTAACACTGATGTTAGATATAGAAGAAAAATTTCAGCTGACGTATATAGAATACAAAGACACAAATACAGACAATAGACCATTCTTGCATAGACCGCCAAATAACCCACAAGTCGAAAAAACAATAAAAACTATCAACACAATCATACACAACAAAATAAATGAAAACACAACTATGGAAGAGTTACAACTACTGGTTTATATAGGAGCGCTCACTACACTAAATATACACACTAGGCAGAGATCAGAACCAACCAACACACAGAAGAAACCTGCAAAACCAGCATGGCAACACAGGCTACAGATCAGAATAGAAAACTGAGAAAAGACATCGGACAGCTAACACAATTTATAGGAAATGAAATGTCAGGAAAAAAAAAAAAACAGAAAAGGTTAGGTAAAATCTCACAACAAGAAGCGATAGAGCAATTAGTTGAAAAGAGGCAGAAATTACAAGCATTGGCCAAACAACTTAGAAGATACAAAAAAAGTGAAAATAGAAGGAAACAAAACCAAACATTCAACGCAAACCAAACGAAATTTTAGCAGACAATAGATAACACACACATTAAAATAGACAATCCACCAAACATAACAGACATGTAACACTCCTGGAGCAACATATGGTCAAACCCGGTACAACATAACAGGCATGCACGGTGGATACAAGCAGAAACAGATACATACAAGATGATACCACAAATGCCTGAAGTGATAATTTTGCAACATGAAGTCACCCAAGCAATTAATTCTACTCACAATTGGAAAGCCCCCTGGAAAAGATAAAATAGCAAATTTCTGGCTAAAGACGTTCACCTCAACACATTCACATCTAACTAAATTATGTAACAGTTACATTGCAGACCCATACACATTCCCTGATACACTTACACATGGAATAACTTATCTGAAACCTAAAGATCAAGCAGACACAGCAAACCCAGCTAAATATCGCCCCATAACCTGCCTACCAACAATATACAAAATATTAACTTCAGTCATTACACAGAAATTAATGACACATACAACACAGAACAGAATTATAAATGAAGAACAAAAAGGCTGTTGCAAAGGAGCACGAGGATGTAAAGAGCAACTGATAATAGATGCAGAGGTGATATATCAAGCTAAAACTAAACAAAGGTCGCTACACTATGCATACATTGATTACCAAAAAGCTTTTGATAGTGTACCCCACTCATGGTTACTACAAATATTGGAAATATACAAAGTAGATCCTAAATTGATACAGTTCCTAAACATAGTAATGAAAAATTGGAAAACCACACGTAATATCCAAACAAATTCAAATAATATCACATCACAGCCAATACAGATTAAGCGTGGAATATACCAAGGAGACTCATTAAGTCCTTTCTGGTTCTGCCTTGCTCTGAACCCACTATCCAACATGCTAAATAATACAAATTATGTATACAATATTACTGGAACATACCCACACAAAATCACACATTTGCTATACATGGATGATCTAAAACTACTGGCAGCAACAAATCAACAACTCAACCAATTACTAAAGATAACAGAAGTATTCAGCAATGATATAAATATGGCTTTTGGAACAGACAAATGTAAGAAAAATAGCATAGTCAAGGGAAAACACACTAAACAGGAAGATTACATATTGGATAACCATAGCGACTGCATAGAAGTGATGGAAAAAACAGATGCCTATAAATATCTAGGATACAGACAAAAAATAGGAATAGATAATACAAATATTAAAGAAGAACTAAAAGAAAAATATAGACAAAGACTAACAAAAATACTGAAGACAGAATTGACAGTAAGAAACAAGACAAAAGCTATAAATACTTATGCTATACCAATATTGACCTACTCATTTGGAGTAGTGAAATGGAGTGACACAGACCTAGAAGCACTCAATACACTTACACTATCACAATGCCACACATATAGAATACATCACATACATTCAGCAACTGAAAGATTCACATTAAGCAGAAAGGAAGGAGGAAGGGTACTTATCCACATAAAAAAACCTACATTATGGACAGGTAGACAATTTAAGAAAATTCTTTCTAGAACGAGCAGAAACTAGCAAAATACACAAAGCAATCACTCATATAAATACATCGGGTACACCACTGCAATTTCATAACCACTTCTACAACCCTTTAGATCACATAACATCAACAGATACGAAGAAAGTAAATTGGAAAAAGAAAACACTACATGGCAAGCACCGGCATCATCTAACACAGCCACACATCGATCAAGACACATCCAACACATGGCTAAGAAAAGGCAATATATACAGTGAGACGGAAGGATTCATGATGGCAATACAGGATCAAACAATAAACACCAGATATTACAGTAAGCATATTATTAAAGATCCCAATACCACAACAGATAAATGCAGACTTTTCAAACAACAAATAGAAACAGTAGATCACATCACAAGCGGATGTACAATACTAGCAAATACAGAATACCCCAGAAGACATGACAGTGTAGCAAAAATAATACATCAACAGCTTGCCTTACAACATAAACTTATAAAACAACACGTTCCCACATACAAGTATGCACCACAAAATGTACTGGAGAATGATGAAATCAAATTATACTGGAACAGAACCATTATAACAGATAAAACAACACCACATAATAGTAATAATAATTTGTTTTCTACCTATCCGCTCCCTCTCCTCATCACCAAATTATGAGAAAAGAGCAGAATTTTACAAGTTGTTTTATTTATAATCACTTTGCTCTCCCAAGTTGTACCGAACATTATTTGACCTAATTCTTTTCCTATATGACCTGACACAGAGGTATGTTTATTGGAATTGATCATATTGTCACACGGAAACCCCAATAAAGTCCAAATCTGAAGGCAGGGTTGTCAATAAAGAACAACACATGAAAGCACGATTAGTACTGATGCCAACATACTGCCAGTACAGGACAGAACTGACCTGGGTAGAGAGTGCAACTGTTTATATGAACGTCAAATATTCCAGAATGGTGTTGTTTATACAAATATTAAATATTCCAGAATACACAAACATCACAAACATATTTGAAGAATCTTCCAGAAATGGTAACTACTAAATAACAAATAATTTCTGGTGACTGGGTTGGAACCAGTGACCAGCAGCACACCAGCCAATGACACTAACCACTGCATCACACTTCATGCACCACAGCTCACGGCATTAGAGATGGGTAAACTCGTTCATCCTTGGGAACTAGTTCACTGCTGATCGTTCTTTTTTGGGAACCGTTCATTTTTACTCGTTCACCTTTCATTTTTGCTTGGTATACGGTTCTTATGAAAAACTGAACACTAGTAGTGTAGGTGACTGAAGGATGGAGGGCACCAAGAGGGGGCACTTGCCTCCCTCCTGGAGTATAGAGTTTTTATTCATTACAGAATTCTTACACACTTTTAGAAGTAATTTCTGTGATTCTGCAGAACCTCTCGTTTAGCCAACTGTAGCTTTGTGTGGCTGAATGCCTGATCGCAGGGAAATAATATAGGGTGGCGCATGGAAAACCGGCCCCGAGTACAGACTGCTCGCCAATTACAGGTGATGTGTTGCCCGTTACGAGCAGATGCAACAAACAGACAAACATGTAATAATTAGGCAGTGAAGAAATAACAAGCTAATGCAAGCAACAATTGCGAAACAATCGATGATGATGTGTAGCGAGCTGGAGAAGAGAACATGAAAATCTCACGCGACGCGCATGGGCTATAGTTCATGTAGTCTTGTAAACCTGTTGGTGGCTGTTTCCCAACTTAATAGACCACAAGTGTCTTGTATAAAAATTCTTCGTTTCGACTTCCACTACATAGCTATGCTACGTTGTAAACAATAATCATTTACACCCTATATATACTGCACGTTGTCTCTGAGTTTGTAGGCGAAGTAAAGACTTTATGGAAGCATAAAATAAAATGTGATTTTCTCATCATACTTGCGTCACACGCTTAGTAAAAATTAGGTTTTTATGTTGCATTATTAAAGTTAATGCAGCAATAATAATAGTAATTAAGTTTGCAGTAGTAAAGTTTTTGGTTTGAAAGCTCCTTCTGAACAAATGTTTTTGAGATAATAAGTAAATACGATTTTATGGCAATCTATGTGTTCTCAAATGGAGAGGCACCGCTTTTCCTACTGAGTCAAAATGACCCACAACCCACTTTTTTATTTTATTTTATTTTATTTTTTTTTTCAATGAAACCAAACTAGCGGGTAATGCAAATTGGAAACAACCAAACTTAAAAATAAATAGAGCCTTCCTAAATGTAATGTTTTGTATATGAAAGATACACGAAAATCGTTTTATATGAATTTTCTTACACTAAACATTAAGCAAATTATTGAAAGTTAGTTGCTAAATCAAGTTGATGAAACCAAAAAATATATGAATAACAAAAAAAACTTGCCTTGTTATAAGTATGTATTCTGCTGTTCGTCGATATAATGAATTGAGCTGATATGCCCTTTTGTTACCTGAAAAAACGTACCTATTACATACAACGTAATTTTTATGTAATTTACGTAACTATAAAATACTTTTTGATTACCGGTCACTGAACTGAATAGCCAGAGCCAAGTGCAAGAACAGTTTGGAACACATGTAAAATGGGCAAGCGCAGTGAACGAAACGAACAACTGGATACTGAACTAACTAGGAGCAGTCGGAAGTGGAACTGAGACAGGTGGTCATGCGAAGAATGACAAGTGCGGCCGAGGGAGGCCGAGACTGAGACGAGCGTGCGACCGAGGCTGGAACGAGAACTGCCGAAGTGACCGGCGCAACTGAAGTGAACTAGTGAACTATGAACTGATCGTTCCTCGTTCCTGGGAACTGTAAGTAGACTGCCGCGACCGAAGTGAACTACGAACCGATCGTTCCTCGTTCCCGGGAACTATAAGTAAACCGCCGCGACCAAAGTGAACTACGAACCGATCGTTCCTCGTTCCCGGGAACTATAAGTAGACTGCCGCGACCGAAGTGAACTATGAACCGATCGTTCCCTGGAATTTGTTCCTTGGTCCTTTCGTTCATCTTGGATCTTGTCCATGGCCCTCTGTATGGCTGTGCTGGCAGATCCTTATGTTCTGGTTATGTTGTCACAGCATCTCCTCTATGATGAGCATTAGAGGTAGCTCCCCTTTCATCATTGATTTGCATCTTTGGACAATAGCAGGACTTCATTTTCTGCCCTCGTCTTCTTGATGAAGGATCATAATCCTCAGACAAGTGACAGAGGATACAATATAGTCAAAAGTTATGCTTCAATAACTTTTATAATAGTCCAACATTCCACAGAAGTGTAGAACTCCATACATAGTCTACGGGGCTGTGTCTCACTGGCCAGTGCTTAATGTTATAGTGGTCATCATCTTTCTCCTGGGTGTCCAGGTTCTGTATGTAAGCAAGCTGCCTTGCTTCTTCTGTCCTGGTTATGAGATGTTTCATGTAGTCATCATGAGTATCGATCAGTTGAAATGAGAAAAGTTTATCCATTGTTTTGAACTCATGGCTCTAGAGCAGAAAGAACAGTGTGAAAACTATAGTGTCTTGCTCCACTGTGTTTTATGCGAATATCATGATGGGAAGTATTGTACCCAAGTCATTCTGTGCAGTGTCAGTGTACATTGAGAGCATGCCTGCCAACATCGTACTGACATGTTTTTTTTAGGCCATTCGTCTGTGGCTGGTAGGCAGTTATCCTCTAAGTGTTGTCGCAACGTGAAATTGCCCTGATACTATTCTCAACTGGAAAACTTTTCCACCATGAGAGCTCATCATGTGGGGAGCACTGCACTTTAGAATGATGCCTTCTACAAGGAACTGTGCAATTACTGGAGCTTCAGGAGCTGCATTGTTTTGGTGACAACATTGTGGGTGAGGTAGACTGTGCTGACTATTATTCATTGACTCCCTTTTGTCAACTTAGGGAATCTCCCCAAGAGGTCACTTCCAATTTGGTAAAGTGGTGCTGCTGCAGGCAGGTTTAGTACCAGATGCCCCAGAAGTAATTGCAACACATGCATTTTTTACAGTGGCTCACATAGTGTCTAATGGATCAGTAGAGACTTGGTGAGTGATACCTGCATCTGATTTGGTCTCGAGTCTTCATAAATCCCAGATGAGTGTCATGTCGACGTGATGTTGGAATATAATGGAAATACCTTGGGGTTGCTGGCCACAGATGAGCTGGATGATGTGCATCAATTTCCACATTATGACAGTGTTTATACGACCCGGGAAAAACCCGGGAATTTTTTCATCCGGGAGAAAACCGGGAAAAACCAGGAAATTTTTCAGGATTCCAGGAATTTTTCATTGTTTTAGTTTTCAGTTAAATTTTTGCAATTTTGACTGGTAAGAACCAATATTCTAACAAAGGATATTATTGTATCCTGCTACTGCAGAATAATACTTCAACAATAATACATAAACGAGAGAAAAAACGAAAATAACTTAAATTGCAAAGGAAATGCGCCATATACAACAACGACACAAAGTGCTCATGCAAGGGTCTGCCAACAGCAAAATTTGTCAAAGGCTTTAGGAAGACTATGCAATAGCTTCATAACAACAAATTGCCTCCGATGAGCGTGAAGTCACAACTGTTTACATTTGATTCATTTTAGCAGTTATGAGCGGACTCATGCGCATGCGCAGTTGAGTCGTGTTTGAGCAGTAGATTCTCCCTCTTCTGGTTACAGGAATGTGGCTATTGGCTGTGCAAGCAGTCGCAGCAAGCAGCTAGTTGTTACCAGGAGAAGGGGGCAGCAAATTCATATTCTGGAGGGGAAAAAAAAACCTTGTTTCACAAAGTGCCTAGCATCCAGCGCACGTTTGTCTATCGATTATTTTGAAACGCTTCCCTGTTGGTTTTTGAACATGTTTTAAGTTGATTTCTGAATGAATCATAAGTTGATTTTTGAAAGCGTGTATAGTGTACGTGATGTCTCTGTCAGGAGAATCCTCGTCACATCTAGAAATAAACTTTCTGCAGACAAAAGAGGTCAGGGCTATACGAGCTGAGCGGAGTAAAGCTGAACGGATGAATGTCAATCGCTGTCTGATTATGTGGTAGATTGGGTTTGCCAATGATCAGCTTTGTTATAATTACTACTATTGAAATCCATAGATTCAGTCTACCAGAATGGAAGTAAACGACTGACAGGAATAACAGGTGAGAAAGATTACATACTATCTTCTCGGTGAACTCAAGAAAATGAAATTTTGACAGAAAAGTTTTGACCAGGTCCCTACACTACTAAGGGCCAGTTGTACAGTTCCCGGCTAGCAGCCGCTTAAGTTCTATTTGGGAAGTAACGCGGAAAACGTGTTGCACGAACACGTAATAACGCCTAACCGGAAAACAATCGCGGGATAACTGAACCTGTGATTCTGGCAGTGTTTGTGAAATTAATCGGCGAACAAATTTTGACAATGGTAGGAATAGCTGCAGAATTGGTGATGACAAGATGGTTTCTTAGAATGAGAAAGGAGAAGAAACGGAGACATCACACAAATTATGAAGAATAAGACAATTCCAAATTTATATAAAAATGTCGTAATACTACTTTTCGATCTTGTGCTTGAGAAACTGGTGCGTATGAATGAAATGTGAAACTGTTTCCTAACATAAAGCTTTTTGCTTGTAGTAGGCCTAATAGGCATATGATATTGGTACTTTGTGGATTATATTCTGTCGTGTTTTAAAAATGGCCGTTTGTGCCAAAAAAGTCTTGTTTATTTGGTGTGTCTTACAAAATTGCTCCAATATCAGAAAGGCCTCTTTTGTTTTATGTAGCAGGCAGTGACAAAATAGATGTAATCAGATCGAGAAACCACACCAGGCTTGAGTATTATTTGTGTTAACAGCTTTTTCAGTATTAGATAACGACATTTTGATTTTTCACTTAGTGAATCGTTTGATGAGCTTTGGTGAGGTAATAGATTCTTTTGCAGAAAGGAAAGCATGCCATGTAAAGCTGTAGCAAGATTAGAGAGAAAAAATGCTAGGAGCTAAGGATTGAAGAAATGTGTACTTTCTTGCTTCTCTCTTTACTTTATTGGTTTTGTGTGCCCTGCATTTAATTTTATGTCACACAAAACAGCAAGTTATTAGCTAATAGGCAATAAAGAGTGCAAATTTTCTGAAGAGTTCTTGTTCTCCCGATTACAAATAATCTCGTCCACTATTAATTGCGAGATTTTTTTTTTAAGAGGGGCCTGCTGGCAAACCGGCCGACTGGAAGCAGGAGAGGCACCACAGGACATTTCAACTTCCACTGTCCTGAATATAGTTTGATGGCATCCAGTACAAAATATACACATTTGAATTCCACAAAGCGAAATACAGTGATGAGCGATAGAAGAATGCTTTATGAAGAGGCGTGGCACTGCACTTCAGCACACTTGAGACCAAATAATATGTCTTACATTTCCTCGAACACATATGTTTTATGTTTCAGACTTTTCAGGAAGATGTGCGCTACAAGATGAACATATTTTTGAAAATTCGATCTTTTTTTAGTATTGATCCAGTTCGCAAATATCGTAGATCCGAGGCTAATGCACAGAGCAGTCTGAGTTATAGTGGGTAGTCTCCACGTGACCCGTGTTTACATTTAGCGATTTTGCTGTTTACTCTTTGTTTACCCTCACGTCAAATGAAAACAAGACAGATGTCTGTGGCCGGGAGCTATGAAGTGAATTAAAATACATTCACATAATTACGGAAGGCTAAAATATGTCATTAGTTTCAGATTTTATGTTGTTTCCACCTTTCTAACTGTCAAGCATTAATCGCCTTGCAGAACAATGAAGTTAGTTTTGTCGGTTTGCTAAAGAAATTTGACTTTTATAAACCTTTTCCGCAGAGGCAGTCAATGTATTTGAAAGGAAATGTTTGAATCCACAGTACTGGCTAGTTTCAACTGTTCGCTGCATTTCAAGTGCACATTTTCATCTTCTAGCATGTATGGCGCGTTATGCTATAATAAAGAACCAAGCATGATATAATACAGTACTGGTGCTCCAAGAAAATTTACATCCCGAAAACCACACTGAAAAGCTTAATATCAGGTCGAGGTATACTTGATTGGGAATCTGGACATACGAATGTGCACTTAAAGTATGCACTTTAAGTGTGCGCATTTTAGTTATGGTTCACGAAATTCCGATGCTCTTGGAATATCATCTGATGTCTTGTTTCTGTTATGACATAATGTATGATCTTTCAATGTTTTATACGTATGTACATGTGGTCTTCCTGCATCATGGTAGCTGCACAAGCGCGGTGACGCCTGTTATCTGCACTCTCCGTCAACTGCTGAAACGAACTTATTTCTAACATATCGCTCTCTGGCAACTGCTGAAACGAACCTATTTCTGACAGGTCGCAGGAAAATATTGTGAAATGGGGTTTGAAATTTGTTACTTTCAAAGTAAATATCCTTTTACGTAAGTTGAACTATGTGCGAGAATGTACCATGAATTTCTTAAATCACAGAGCGTTTGACTCTCATTTAAAAAATCAGCTCTTTGATGATGAGCCATTTAGAAAAATTTCGAACAAATTTCGAACCCAGAAGATCAGACATTTGTCATTATTAAAAATTTTACTGGCACATTTGTGTGATTCTTAAAGTGTAACATGCGCATAAAAGATCAACATTATATGCGAAATCATAATTTTTCTTGCAGCTTATTAACCTTAGAGACCAATATTATATGTGAAAGCTTTTCTTTTCTTGTAGCAACACTATGTATATTAATTTAAACTATTAACTTTCCCTGTTTGTGTGTTCGTGCTACGTAACAGTGATGTTGCTGTTGGCTGACTACATCAAGTGTCCTATGCTCTGAATATCCGCTGTCATTGGCTGCCGAGATCACGACATGAGCTATGACTCGCTTACAGAAATGCATCGCAATCTCTATTTCAATGATTCGGAAAGTAACATGCGGTGTTTGGTGGAATTCCAATGTATACTTTCATAATACGAAAATATGCAACGTACATGTTGCTGCACATAAGACATTTCCAAAACGCGTCTTTCTCTCTGAGTTTCATTTTCTAAAGTGCTGGGAAATTCTACGCCCATGTGTAAAACCTAAACCATTCAAAGTATTGATAAGGGAAAATATACTGTCACTTAACACGGGAAAAGCGTGTTTTCACCCAGGAGAAAGTGTATTTTTAACCGGGAAATCCGGGAAAAATCTGGGAATTTTTCTTCCTTGGTCACGTATACACCCTGTATCAGATCATAGTTCCTCTTATACAGTATACCATTTATTTGTTGGTATCCTTTGGCTGGACCTTCCCTCTGTTCAGCAGCATTGTCATATAATGCAGCAATTACTGAGATTTCACTCGTGCTGCTGTGTTCTGCCAAAGAATTCCCTGAGTGACAGTCAGAACTATTCTGATTGTGTCCATATTTTTGTACCAATGTGATGTCATACTCCTGAACCCTCAGTGTCTGTTTTGCTAGTTGACCCGATGGATTCTTTGGGCTGGTCAGCCAGTATAGAGAGTGGTGATCTGTCTAAATAGTGAAGTGTTTGCCTAATAAATAGGGCCAGAACTTGTTTATGGCCGAAACACCTCCAAGGCACTCCATCTCAGTAGTTCTTCTTGAACTTGGAGGATACTCTTCCTGGATTTGTACTAGAACTGCCCCTATCCCACAACACATTTCAACACATTTGTCAGTTGGCTTCGATATTCTTCAGATGTCTTCAAAAAAATGGCATTATCATCCAGATAGCAAAGTCCAATTTAAGTGTAAAATAGATTGTCCATTGTATTTTTGAAGATGGCTGGAGCATTTCATAGTTCAAGTGGCATAACTTTGAACTCATAGAGGCTATTCATAGTTACGAAAGTAGTCATTTCCCAGTCAGCCTTGTCAATCTCGATTTGCCAGTAGCCTGTCTGTGTGTGCATTGTTGAAAAATACTTTACCCCTTCCAAGCAATCCAGGGTGCAGTCAGTGCACGGCAGTAGAAACAGAAGTCTCTCTTTGTGATTTTGTTCAGTTGTTGTAGGTAGTCAACTCAGAAACACCATGTGCTGTCCTTCTTTGCAAGGACAACAGGAGAGGAACAAGGACTCTCTGAAGTGTTAATGATGTCATCTTTCACCATGTTTTCCTCTTACTCCTGAATTATCCATTCTTCAGCCAACAACACTGTATGAGCATTGGCTATTGGTGGCTGATCCCCAGTGTTAATAGTGAGTGAGGTGGCACAGTTGCTAGCACACTGGATTTGCATTCGGGAGGACGACGGTTCAATCCTGCGTCCGGCCATCTTGATTTAGGTTTTCCGTGATTTCCTTAAATCGCTCCAGGCAAATTCTAGGATGGTTCCGTTGAAAGGGCACGGCCGACTTCCTTCCCTAATCCGATTAGACCGATGACCTCGCTGTCTGGTCTCTTCCCCCAAACAACCCAACCCCCAGTGTTAATATGACGTTTTATCATGGACTGCTTGGCCTGTCTTTCCTTCACTCTGGATTTGAAAGCTTCTGAAATTGACACAAAATAGCTATTACTTGCCAATGTTGATCCTCTGTCAAGCCAAATTCTATTGGCAGTTAAATAATAGCTTCCTCCCCTGTGTTGCCTGTAGTTGTAATTTAGCAGGATTCTTTGTTGATGACTCTAAGCTGCCCTTCCTGGATTGTTTCAGCTGTTCGTGTGCACACACCTTTAGGGATGAATGGGGGCTGCTCGTGACAGTGAGGGATCCAAAGTTCTCCTTGACCCTCCACTATGTTTATGATCATTGCCGGCATGTAGATTTGTTTTGTGAGCCTGAGTAGTTTTTTACAATCAACAAAAACTTCACATCATATTTGCCATTGACTGTAGAAATTATTTTTTTCACAATTGCAGTTTCAACTTTTGGGCCATTGTCAAGTGTTAAGTGTTACTGCAAAAGATTTTGCTTCAGCGCATGTCAGACTAAAATCCTCCGATAGGCCTACATGTCATCATCAGAAATAGCCTTGTGAAATAAATAATTTCTAGTCAGTGATATCCTTCAAGAAATTCTACATGACTGTGAGCCCCAACCATGAGTAGTTAATCAAAAACTTCACAGTTTAACTGTGCATCTTGACTGACTTGACTGATGACTGGAACTTGTCTTGTTGATGACAAAGGGATAACAATGTCTTCAATAGCCAACAACTGCTCAGAGCAATCTTTTTTTATGTATGCTTGTTAGAATATCTTTATCAGTTTGGAGATCTGATCTTTCACAGTCTATGAATGGTTGTGGTGACTGCAAGAAGTCCTACCCAAGAATAATGATATGACTACATTCTGATGAAATGACAAGGATCAAACCTCTCTTCTTCACCATTCTCAATTATTTCTGAGCTATGTGGTCAGCATTCATGGTGGATATGTCTTTTGCACTCGGTCCAAGATTTCTGGCTGCCGTACACTGTTGTGTCTCTACTTTTACTGTTTCGCACATGAGAGAAGTGAGGTCATGGTGGTCTTCTGCAACTACCTTGGGGACCAAGGAACCACATTCAGGAGTCGACTGTATCACTTTCACCTGACTCTTTTCTTTGTGATACATTTCCTTAGTCCACTGGCACCACTTGATAAATTCTTCTGTTGTTTTGACATCCTCTATCGGAGAAGCTTGGTGTGTGTCTTCTGCGACTCCTTTTCTCATAAGTGAGGAAACATTCTGTATGTGTGACTGTGTCGTTTTGCAATAGCAATGGGCCTTGTTCTTTGGTTGTTCTTCTGTTAAGCAGACTTACTGTTGATTGTCACCAATTGTTTTCCTCAGTTCAACCTGGAATTTGCCCCAGCTATTGAGCTTCTTTTCGTTGTTCTCAAACCATTGCTGGGCTGTGTCATACAAATAAAAGTATACATATACCAGACACGTCGTATCATCCCACTTGTTATATTTGGTGACTTGGTCAGATCCTGTTATCCATTTCATCAGATCCTGACCAGTATCCCTGGAAAACACTGATTGATGCCTGATTTTCAGCTGACATCTGCTGTTTTGGATTCCATCCATTTTCTGAATTTACAGATCTTAGGAATGATGTACTGCTTGTATTTCAATTCCTGTCCATGTAGGTGACTGCTTTTACATTGCCTAACTGGAGTCTTGGTGATTTAAATGTTGTGAAGCACCTGGCACCTCCACCAAACAATGCCATGTCGAAATCACAATTGAGTCCAAGTCCAAAGGCAGGGTTGTCAATGAAATACAACACGTAGACTGAAAGAAATTTTATTACTGACATCAATATACAGCCAGAACAGAACTGATGTGGATGGGGAGTGCAGTTTTTTATACAAGTGTTATATGTTCCAGAATGCTATAATGGGAATCAAAAAGTTCCAATTTGAAGATGTTGCTGCAGCTTGTATGCAATGTAATGATTTTCTTATGCGGGTATATAAGCACCAATATGTAGGCAATGGATTAGTGTGGCTTTTGTGTCTTTCCACCATGCGTACAGTAAATGGGGAAATATGAATTATGACAAGAAGGACTAATATGCTATTATTTCTTCCTTGGCTGCTGAAGGACAAACACCGGTGACATTCATTGGAGAATGAAAAATGCGTATGGGACAGCATGTCTGTCAAAAACCACCATTGTGGAATGGTACACCAATTTCTGTGCTGGTTTCAATTTGACACAAGACAGTGGTTGATATGGGAGGCCAGCCTCATCTCTTACACCAGCTCAAGTGGTAGACACTTGGGCACTTGCCCTATGGTCCTAGTCTCTCCTCATGTGATTATCTCCTTATCCCTTAAAAAAGTCTTTGAATGATTGACAGTTCCTGTCAGTTTGTGATGTGCAGCAAGCACAGATTTCTTCATGCAACAGGATGTTTTACCAAACAGGTGTCTTTGACCTAATGCTTTAGTGAGATGATTGCCTCAGTGCTGACAGTGATTTTGCCTGATTGGCATAGTAATGCTGTATTGCACAGCCTTGAAACAGAAACTTTTTGATCACCCATTATAGTATTTATACATAAACTGGATTTTCCACCTATAGAACCACAATATATTTCAAGAATCTTCCAGAAATGATAACTCCAAAATAATAAATAATTGCTGGTAGTTGTGTTTGAACTGGCGATGTGCAGTATGCCAGCTGGCAACACTTATCACTGCATGCACAAGAACTGATGGCAGTATTTCTTTGTACATACAAAACAATAATGTATGCTCTGTTGGTTGTGCATGTCAGCGTCACACTTTATCTGTGACTGGCTGCATAAGCTGATTCCTAGGTCAGACAGGGGTAAGTGAATCATGCCTCTGAGGGAATTATGATTTGCTTATCCAACAATTGTTAATGCTCTGATTATTGTTAGAATGTTGCTTACATGCCGACTGAAGGGCTTTCTTCATTAGAGTTATCAGATTGTAGATGTTATAGGGGGAGAGGAGTTAATTGCTCTTGAACATATCAGCATACAGATTTGAGATGTGCTCCATTTTTGTGTACTGTGTATGAGTGATGCCCTCTAAAATATAAAAGTGCACCTATACAGCATGAAATGCTACACTATGATAGTGTGTAAAAAATTCATATACTAGCTTTGTAGCATTCTTTTCATCTTATTATCAGGTTGGTGCACAAAAACAATGGATTCTGAAATGGCAATAGTTGGATGTTAACAAATGCCAACAAAGCACCTATATTTTCATTGAGAATTTTGGGTTTACTAAAATGGTCAGAGGCACTCAGGAACACCAACAAACATTTGTACCTGACACATTATGACAGTTATGACTGCAGTGGTCATTGAAAAAAACTGTAGTCTGTAGCATGGCTTTAGAAGATAAACCCTGTAAAGAAATGTTAGCAAGTACACAATGTGAAAAACAGTAGGGCTAGTGAACTTTCCTCCTCATTTTTAATGGGATACCAGTGATATTGAGCTACATTTTTATAACAGTGACTTCTCAGCATTTTCAAGAATATGGAAAAGTGTGCACAACTGATTCCTCAGGAGCTTGATGAATAATTTTTTATTTGTCACCTGGAAGAGTTGCTTCTCTGTTATTCTGATATAAGAAAATAAAAAAATATAATTACACACAAAGCACTGTCAGAAATTAAAAAAAAAAGTTTTTATTAATTGTCACTATTCTGGTCAGTACCTTTGTAATGGTGATTAGTGATTGCTGCATGTATTATTTGGTATTCATTGTTGAAAACTGGTGAAAGAATGAATGCTGGAAGATATTGCATCCCATTTACTGGGCTGCAAGGCATAAAAACTAAGCCAGAAATTGTCTTTTACTGTGCAGAAACTACATATCATTGAGACTCATGTGCTGACAAACTGTTTAGGCATATGGACAGTTTGTAGACAGGGAAAACTTTTGCATTAAAGCCACCCATTATTTTGTTTTAGAATAGCATTTCACTCAGAAATATTTAAAATTTGTGACAATGTTGCACTAGTGCCTCGTAAGGACAAGTGAATAGCATCGTCTCATGCAAATGTGGATTTATTATTTTCATCAGATTATTGTTGTTTCAAAGTGCACCACAGAACCCAACATTTCATGTGCAGCATTCTAATACACTTTAATCAATATTCATGTTGTAATATGGTGCATTGCGAGATGTGAATGTGATATTTGTACATATTCTTCCTGGTATGCCATAATGGCTAACATCTGCAGTGTAGTTGAAATAAATGATTGTCTGGCATACCTTTAGTTGGGGGATAATATTATGAAATATGCTTTGATATACATTATTTTGTTTATTAACTTTGTGTGATATTGTAAAAACAGGATATTTTGAAATATCCAACTGTTAGTTATATCAGTTAATTTGTTTGTAATATATTCAGACAAATGTCCCTATCAAGTGTCATGGTTTTTGCTCACAAGGGGTTTTATCACATAGTCTTTGGAATTACACACTTTGATTTAGCTGACATTAATATAAAATTATTCCATTTTCATTTCTTTACTTGCAGTCAAAACCAGAAACTCCAACAAAAGGGAAAAAACGATCAACGATAGAGGTTGAGAATGAAGAAGAGAAGGAAGTTTCACTATTCAAGCGCAAAAGAAATGATAGGGCAGATGTAAGTAGTATTCGTAAGAACATCAAGACTTCCAACTTTTTTGTTGGTTGGTTGTTAAATTTTAAGTAAAGTGAATGTTAATTTGTTATGTAGCTGAAAAGTTTTTCATGGCTGTCTGCTGGATTCAGTTATTGGCCCTACATTAATTTTTGACAGTGAGATTTGCTGCCAACTTATGTTGACTGCAGAGGAATGCTAAGCTAAACTGACACAGTTTGGTGTCCCAGTCCAGGATTCAGCTGCAGTCACCTGAAAATGGCATCAAATCAGTGCAGTAAAATAACCTGGTAGAATTTGATTTCGATAATTTGTATCACTGAAGCTGTACTTTGTGTTGTTGTTGTGGTCTTCAGTCCTGAGACTGGTTTGATGCAGCTCTCCATGCTACTCTATCCTGTGCAAGCTTCTTCATCTCCCAGTACCTACTGCAACCTACATCCTTCTGAATCTGCTTAGTGTATTCATCTCTTGGTCTCCCCCTACAATTTTTACCCTCCACGCTGCCCTCCAATACTAAATTGGTGATCCCTTGATGCCTCAGAACATGTCCTACCAACCGATCCCTTCTTCTGGTCAAGTTGTGCCACAAACTTCTCTTCTCCCCAATCCTATTCAATACTTCCTCATTGGTTATGTGATCTACCCATCTAATCTTCAGCATTCTTCTGTAGCACCACATTTCGAAAGCTTCTATTCTCTTCTTGTCCAAACTATTTACCGTCCATGTTTCACTTCCATACATGGCTACACTCCATACAAATACTTTCAGAAATGACTTCCTGACACTTAAATCTATACTCGATGTTAACAAATTTCTCTTCTTCAGAAACGCTTTCCTTGCCATTGCCAGTCTACATTTTATATCGTCTCTACTTCGACCATCATCAGTTATTTTGCTCCCCAAATAGCAAAACTCCTTTACTACTTTAAGTGTCTCATTTCCTAATCTAATACCCTCAACATCACCCAACTTAATTTGACTACATTCCATTATTCTCGTTTTGTTTTTGTTGATGTTAATCTTATATCCTCCCTTCAAGACACCATCCATTCCGTTCAACTGCTCTTCCAAGTCCTTTGCTGTCTCTGACAGAATTACAATGTCATCGGCGAACCTCAAAGTTTTTATTTCTTCTCCATGGATTTTAATACCTACCCCAAATTTTTCTTTTGTTTCCTTTACTGCTTGCTCAATATACAGATTGAATAACATCGGGGAGAGGCTACAACCCTGTCTTACTCCCTTCCCAACCACTGCTTCCCTTTCATGTCCCTCGACTCTTATAACTGCCATCTGGTTTCTGTACAAATTGTAAATAGCCTTTCGCTCCCTGTATTTTACCCCTGCCACCTTTAGAATTTGAAAGAGAGTATTCCAGTCAACATTGTCAAAAGCTTTCTCTAAGTCTAAGCTGTACTTTATGCAAATTTTTTAGTCATGAAACTGTACTCTGTTTAAGAAGATGGCTTATTATCTTTTTATGGACTTCATATCTTCCTTTCTTTTTTTTACATAGCCAACAGATATCTTATTACTCCATTTCACTTAACACCCATCCCTTCTTCCACCTCGTACTTTCTTCTCACTAACTACTCCTCTGGATCTTTCACACATGTAGTGTCACAAATCAGTTATTTGATTTTCATATGTTTTGAGTAACACATGTCATCTTTTCTGTTTTTATCTGCCACTCTGTCTCCTCCAAATTTCCTCCCACCTTTGCCAAAAGCAAAGGGCATATTTTTTTCCTACAACTTCATGGCAGTGCCTTGTATGAGGTAAGTTGTCTTTCATATTTCACGTGGATTATTTACAGCTGCCATAGGCAAAGAAAATGGTTATAAAAATCTCTAATGATTTTGAGTCTGAAAACAATTGTTTATGGGCAATAATGTGAGGGCTTTCATTCACTTGATCATGGTAGTGGAAAATGTATAACTAGAGTCTGCCTGCTTAGTTGAACAGTAACATATTTTCCTACCATACAGTGGGTTCCTGTTCGATTACAGACAAGCTGGAGATTTTCTCTACTTGTGGACTGGGTATTGTGTTGTCCTCCTCATCCTTTCATCATCATCCCCGACACACAAGCTGCCTAATGTGGCGTCACCTGAAGTGAGACCTCGACGTGGCGGCCAAACTTCCCTGGATGGAGCCTCCCGGCCAACAGTGCCATATGATCATTTCATTTTCATGTAAAAGTAGAAGTGATTTTCAGTAAAAGAAGTTTTAATGTTTAGTTATTTATAAGAGTGGCTTGAAAACAAACTTTCATCTTTATCTTACTAGGTTGGAAATGTGGATATGTGTATTTGTTCATTCCTCATTCCAAGACGACATATGAGCATTATTTGCTATAAACGAAGATCTTGCCAGCTGTGAGACACTGACACCAATAGCTTTTTTCACCACAGTGTGTGGAGAGAATGGAATGGATGGAATTATTCTTTACCCTTTGTGTCACTTGTTCTGCGGTGAGTGCACTGACATCTGCAGTGAACATGTGAATGGATAACTATGTGTTGACAACCATGTACTTTTAGCAAGAGCAGGCATTTCCCGCAGGGGGAGCGACTTTTAAAACTAAGTTTATGAAAACAGTTACAAGTCGCACTTTGTATTTTTTATTTACTGGTTTCGCTCTTCAAATGAAAAAGAGCATTATTGGAATATACACTGTAAAAGATACAAATTGAGATAATATAGAAAACTCACACTGACATTATGTAAAGTACATATTCTATTTCCAGTTTGGTGACTTACGTTTGAAGTTGGCTGACAGCATTAAAGATTGTGTTTAAAGTTGGCTGGCAGCCCTATAAATTAAACTGGCTGTGCTGTAGTGTTTAAACTTATGTTTAAAGTGTGTTTAAAGTACAGCAGTAAATGATGATAAATGATGAAACTGACAGCGCCAAAAATGAAACTGACTGTACAACAGTACTTGTAATATCCATGGTATTGTGTATCCAAAAATAATTTACAACTAAAGAAAATGAAATTTACATTTTTTAGTTTCCTCTTTTATGGGTGTGTGTATAGCATGTCATATCTGTACATATTTGTTTATCTTTCAAAAAAATACAAGTACATCTGTAAAAATTAAAATGTATTCCGAAATATATTATAAAAATACATATTTAAAAATATCTTTACAAAAATGCATTCGAAACTACCATTTTTAAAAATATTTCTGGTAAGATAATAGACAGGTATTATATTTTGGTTGCTTATATACAGCACTTCATCAATTAACCCACAGAATCCATGTAAATTACATTTGCTTTCTTCATTTGATAGATTTTGTGGGGTTTTCTTCTTTTCTAAAAAAAAAATTCCAATTCTTCCAAAACCTGTAACAGAGGACCTTTATCTGCGGTGTGGATAATTTTCATACTGTCTCAAAACTCACCTAATGTATGTTTACTTGTTCTCAAATGCACCCAAATAGTAGATCAAATGGGATACGTATTTTTAAAGTTTACAGAAAGCCTACATATTCAGCTAGAATTATTGGTAGTAATTCAAATTATCTAATCCAGCACAAAAGCATATTTCTATTCAGCTTTATACAGACTATTACAGTTACCACTCACAGATAATGACAGAGCAACAGAATTACAACCAAAAGTATGACATTAAGGAACAATTACCAAGAACGTGATGTAACGATATTGTACCACACTACACAGACCATTGTTAAATGAAAGAAAAACAATAGTATAGGCAAGCCAGTAGAAAAGGAAAGGTATATTACACTCACATACAAAGGTCATGTAACAGAGATGTTTCCCAAGATAGAAAGTTAAAGCAGCATTTTGAAGCAGCAGCTCCCTTAGACATGCCCTAATACACAAAGAGAATATATGTAAGGACAAATACAGTAATTTAAGAATATATGAAATGAGTTGCCAGAATTGTCAGAGCATGTACATTGGCCAGACTGGAAGGGTGTTCAAAATACATTTTAAAGAACATTGCAGTTTAAATTCAAATCATACAGCATTTGGCGAACATTTCAGAACAACTAAACATACATTGGATGAGATCCAAGCTAGCCTGAAAATTATCCACATCACGATAAAGGTCCTCTGTTAAATGTCTTTCTAAGGCGCTGCCATCATGGACTGTGCAGCTGGTCGAGGGGGAGGTTCGAGTCCTCCTTGGGCATGGGTGTGTATGTGTTTGTCCTTAGGATAATTTAGATTAAGTAGTGTGTAAGCTTAGGGACTGATGACCTTAGCAGTTAAGTCCCATAAGATCTCTCACACATTTGAATATCTTTTTAAATGTTTTGGAAGAGATGGACATTTTCCTAGGAAAGAAGAAAAACCACAAAATTTATTAAACGAACAAAGTGAATTTAATTTGCATGGATTCTTCCAGTTATTTGATGAAATGCTGTAGATAATCAACCAAAATATAATACCTGCCGTATTATCCTAACAGAAATATTTTTAGAAATGGTAGTTCGGAATGCATTTTTGTAAAGAAATTTTTAAATATTTTTTTATAATGTATGTTGAAAGACATTTTAATTTTTACAGATGTACTTGTATTTTTTGAAAGATAAGCAGATGTGTACAGATATGACATGTCTATACACAGGCCCATAAAAGAGGCAACAAAAATGTAAATGTTGTGAATTATGTTTGGATACACGATACCATGGACGTTACAAGTACTGTTGTACAGTCAATTTCATCTTTGGCACTGTCAGGGTCATCATTTACTACTGTACTTTATACGCACTTTAAATATAAGTTTAAGTACTATAGTACAGCCAGTTTAATATATAGAGCTGCCAGTCAACTTTAAACATAAATCACCATACTGGAAATAGAACATATAATTATGTAATGTCAATGTAAGTTTTCCTTATTATCTCAATTTGTATCTGTTACAGTGTATATTCTCATAATGCTCTTGTTCATTTGAAGAGCGAAAGCAGTGAATAAAAAATACAAATTGTGACTGTTTTCAGAAACTAAATCATGTACTTGTAGTAAAAGTGCATGATACAGACAGAATAATTTCACGTGTAAGAACGGCACAGATATCTTTGAGTAATTGTGCGTGATGGTGTGATGGTATGCTTTTCGTGAGTTTTATACCAAGTAAGTGCAAAGATTTCAGCTTAGGAAATTAATGTGCAGGGTTGTAGGCTGTGCCTGTTTCAACCACAGTATGATAGTGTAGTAGTTAAAGCTGCTGAACATTGGCATATTAGGTCGAGGTACGAGAACTGGTGTTCAGTTTGGATTTTTCTGGAATTGGAAGGTGTGGAGTCATTTGTCTCAACATTGTTACTCCAGGTGAAGAGCTGCACAGCTAAATAAACAGGGGAGTTGACATGTAAGAAGTAGTATTAAATTGAAAGCCTTGGAGCTAACTGTAAACCACATAATGTGTATTTATTTATGCAGATTGTCACAGGAGGTGTGGGAGTTTAATTCTGTTTGTGAGTTTTGAAATAAAAAGATATCAGTGTACTGGGATCAAATGAATATGACTTAGGATAATGATGTGGTTTTTTTCCCCCCAAAAAAACCTATGACAATAATTGGACACTGTTTGTAAATGTATCCTACATCTTCTGCGGCAGGGGAGTTTGAAAGTGTTTGATCACCTTCCACATAGAGACTTGCTCTCACTTCCACTAGTTATCAAACTTAAAAGATTGTTTGTATAACAGCACTTTTCATAATTATGAGCAAAAGAAAAATAACATGGAGTGGCTGCAGTTACAGGTGTCAAAATTTCATATGTGTTAGTGAGTGGGAATGTCACTTTTGTGTCAGAAAATCAAACAGTAGAAAATCCAGGATGGAATAATGACAATAGTATGAAAAGGATAGATTGCTACTCACCATATAGTGAAGGTATTGAGTCTTGGACAGGCACAACAAGAAGGCTGCTAAACAAGTAAGCATTTGGCGGAAAGGTTTTCTCCTGTATTAGGCAACATACTCACACACATTCACACAAATGCAACTCATACACAGTGCAGTCTGGCCTCAACAGCCAGAGAGACAGTGGTCCAGTGGTCATGTGTGTATGAGTTGCATTTGCATGAATGTGTGTGTGTATGTTGTCAAATTCAGGAATATCTTTTGACCGAAAGCTTACTTGTTTAGCAGTTTCTTTGTTGTGCCTATCTGTGACAACATATTTTATATGGCAAAACTATTCAAAATATAAAATAAGTTAACGAAGTTAATGGAGCTTATATTCCAAAGAGGTTTCATTTCTCGAAATGTTTATGGTATTTGTGTTAATGATAATGTAAGGGTGACACAATTTGAGGATCATTCACTCACCTTATGAGGTGAAAGCTCACAGTATCAATAATTCTACTTTCTCCTTGCGTCCATTTTCTCTTGCTGATGACTTTATAAGCTGAAGAACTTTTCTTCATTAATACTTTAAGCATTGTTAATCACTAGAGCCATAAACTATCTACAGTGCAGCATATCATAACCTTTCATGCCATGTGTAATTGTTACTGTATTCTTATATTTCAGAGTCCTGCAGAGAGCTTGACAACAGATAGTGGATCACTAGTAGATGATGGAGAAAACAATGAACAAGAAAGTGAAGCTGCAGAAGCCATTACAGGAAGTGTTACAATTATGTCCACTGGAAATGTAAAAGGAATAACAGACGTAATACGTCCTCTGTCGGGTGCACACAGCCCGAAAGTATCAGAGTCTCCATCATTGAGCACAAGCTCAGATAAAATAGACTGCTCAGTAGTAACTAATATTGCAGCTAATCCTGGACATTGTTCACCAGGACAGGTGGCAGGCTCTGTTGTCATTGTTAACAATGCTAATGCAAGCAGTAATAAACCTCTAATAAATGAAGCTGGGTTGACAGCTCACAATAACTTGCCAAACGTGAGTTCAAATTCAGTGTCATGCATATCGGTAGTAGGTTTGAAGGTGCCAGTTCCAAATTTAAGTGCACTTGATGATACTAGAAGCAACAAGTCAGCCTCCCAAGAAGAAATTCATGGTATTGTATGTGATATGAAACATAGTGTTGTTAAGGAAAATACAAAGGCAAGTCATCGGATACCTTACAGTGCTCTTGACGATGAAAGCACATCAAGCACTGAAAAAAGTTTGTCAGATAGTAAATTACATAAGTTAATGGATGAAGAGCCACCACGATTGGTCATAAAACGAGAATTTCAGCAGGACGCACTTGATAGAAGGGAGCGAGAAAAGGAAGCAGTCAAGATGAATGATGAAGTTCTGAATATGTCTGCAATGATGAAAGTTGTAATTAAAGAAGAATCTGAAAATAGTAGTGATGCAGTGTCAAATATGCAGATGAATTTGTCCAATATGGGTGTCATTGTAAAAGAGGAACTAGAAACCTCACGTTCTCCAAATCCATCGCAGATGCTTGGAAATTCTCCGTTGGTAGGAGTTGACCTGAATAATCAAATTGGACCTCTGGTTGGGAGCAGTAGTGTGCCATCACACTTGCCACTATCAAGATGTATTAAAATCGAACCAGCATTTCTGAGAGAGGATCGACAAACTCATGCATTGGAACTGTCAACCAATGTTCAGTCATCACCTGCTCGAGATCCTCTGTCTCCCATACTTTCGTCAAATATTGTGCAGGCACCTCAAGTAACGTCTGGTAGCTCAGGCAGTATATCGCACTGTTCTGATTCACCTCTTTTAAAAATAGTTGGACATCATCATCATCTGTCTTCTAACACTGCAGTAATTAGGCAGACATCTGAAGTGCAAGTTTCAGGTGGTTCAGACAGACCAGTTAGTTTCAGTGATGAAAACCGAGATGCAAAGCTGCAGTCTTCAGGACAGATTCCTGGTCAGCAGCCGACAGTACTGCAACATCCTTCCCAGGTGCTGCAACTCCAACAACAAAGTCAAACCAGTATATCTCAGCAAAACTGCAATTATATGTCAAACTCGTCATACCACCAACAACAGCAACAGCTCCAGCTTCATCACCACCACCACAGTCATCACCACAGATCGGCTAATCTGCCACCAGAGAAATCTGCAGTGGGCTTGTTGCACATAGTTCCACCCTGCACAAATGGGGGATCAAGCAATCCACAACAGAATGAACCACAAAACTTAAAAATTAAACAAGAAGTTATAACACCATCTGATCGTATGTTGTCAGATCCTCTGCAGTCTCTGAAAGAAGTTAAGGTTCCCAGCCTTACTGGTTCCGCATTGTCTTCCTCACAGTCACTCTCTAGTGGTAGTAATGGTGCAAACACCTGCTCAGATACACAGAGACTACCTTCGCCGAGTGGGCCAGCACCTCCATTTCTGGGACCCTCAATTGAGAATATTAAGAGAGAACCAGAGAGCTATCCGAGCTCTGTTGTTGTAGGGCCTCACAGCCTTAGCAGTGTGATGCCTAAGACGCCACCCCCAAAAATTCATTTGGCAGGAAATGTGCAGCAGTCATTATCAAATCAACAAGGGGGAGGAACACCACACGGATCAGTAACACAGCAACCTGGGGTGACCAGTAGCCCTCGGACAACTCCATGTACACCTCCTCTGGCCTTACCCAGAGCAACATCGCGAACGCCTCCGGGTTCACAGCCTCCTTCACAACCGTCACCGAGACTCACACCGACATCAAGTCTGGCTGCTCAGAGTGGACGGCAGCTTTCACCTTTAAGCAGCTCCTCACCTGGACACCCACATCCTACTCCACATCCCCATCCTTCGCCCTTTGCTGCACCTCCTGGACTTCACCATCATCCACATTCACTTATGCATCACCATCCACTGTTTGCTGCACAAGTTGCAGCACAAGCTGCAGCTGCACATCACAGCACTTACCATCATCCTCATCCATATGCAGCTTATGGTTATCCACTTCCTTATCCATATGGGCCACCTCTTCCTCAGCCACCACCTCATCACCCTACCCCACCATCTTTACATCGTTCTTCTCATGAAAGTACAAAAGTTGAAGTAAGGAATAGTGAAACACATTCTGTGCATCATTCTACACATGCTACTAGCATAACACGACAGGAAACTGCTACCACACCTGTGGATGAAGCGGAGGAACGTCATCACTCTCAAGAACAATCTTCCTCTCACCACCACCATTCTTCCCACCATTCCTCCCACCATTCCTCCCACCACTCCTCACATCATTCATCACATCAACAGTTGTCTTCAGAAAAATCAACTAGTCATCAAAGTATCCAAAGTGGCAGTCATTCTGTTGCAATCTCTCATTCAGCAACTTCCTCTAGTACTGCCTCTGTTCACAGAATCAGTGTTAGTAGCAAGCAGAGTTCTTCTGGAACATCTAGTCCAACATGTCACATATCAGCAACTCTTTCATCATCCGTATCCTCCTCTACATCAATATCGCATCCTTCCTCCAATCAGAACAACCATTACCATTCACATCATCATTCACATAGTCATCATCAGCATCACCACCAGACAAGTTCCAGTGATAGATCTTCTCCGGTTGGATCTGCTACTGTTCCATCTGTAATGAACGTTCCTCTTCCGTTGAGCCAAACTGGTCCAGCAACAGGGAGGAGTTCAAGTCACCAACATCATCAGAACTCTCACCATTCAAAATCAAGTTCTGGAACCTCCTCTCATCATCATACTGGGCAGCCTGGACTAGTAGTTCAACCTATACTACCACCATCTCTTGCTCATCACCATGTTGCACTGGGAGGAGTTCCACCAACTGCTGGCCCTACATCTTCCTTGGAAGCACTGAGGTAAGTGCTTGTTATGTTGACCTTTGGATATTTTTCACCTGTGTTGTATTCTATATATTTTTCTGGAATTTTCTAGAAGTCCAACATAATTTTTGAGTGACTTTTGTGTTTCTGCTGTAAACGATACGTCTTCCCCCTTCATTGCTAGATAAAATCACAGTAATGTAATTGTAACATAATTTCAGTGGATCACAACTGGAAAGGAAAGAGATGTATAATTTAACACAATTTTCTTATTTAACTACTGCTCCATCCCAGTAAAAGTTGTATCGTGGAAGCAATGTAGTACAATTACTGTCTTAATAAATTCAAAGGGGCAACTAACCATTGTAGTTTCAGATTTTAGTCATTCAACCAACTGAGATCAGAAAGTAATGCGACATATGCTTATGGTATGATGATACATAATATCCCCATGAACATATAAGCTATAGAGATGGTTTCCCACCTTGAGTGAAACTTACCTGCAATGAAAAAGGTCATGAATAGTTGATTTTTGATAAAACTGTGCAGAATGATGCGACTGTTACGAGTGATTTGATCAATGAACCTGTAGATGTATTATTCTACTTCGGTCAGTCTTGACCAGTTGAATCAATATTTTATAGGCTGTGTCATTCTGAAAGCTTAATTGTTGGTTATGTGTGTAGCATAACTATGCCTTGGAAATTAATAATAATAATAATAATAATAGGCCTCCGGTATGTTCTGCCAGTCGTAAAAGGCGACGAAAAGAACAAACCACTAATAAGGCTAACCCCTCTTTTAGTGTGATTAGTTGGTTCAGGACAGAACTAAAGAAGCCTCGGAAAAGCGCTGTCATGGTCGGGGACGACATTTGAACCCTATGCCCGCCCACAGTGGTAACGACACTGCTAGCCAACTGGAAAATGATTTAAATCCAAATAGAGGTGTTTTGCAGGATATGCTTCCTGCAACCACCCTAGAAGGAAAACAAGCACAGAGGATGAGATGGTCAGATGAAGTTAATCGACACCTCATGTTCTGTTATTACCAAGCAACAAACCTAGGAACCAACACAACTGGATACAGATCACAAGTATAAAACAACATTTATTATCAGATACCCAGAATTAAAATTTTTAACAGAACAATGACTAGCTGATCAGATCCGTGTAATAATAAAAAATAACAGGATACCCCAGTCAGAATTAGAAACATCAAAGAACAAGTACAACAAATACTGGAACAAAATAATGTGCAATCAGAAGAAGAAGAAAATACAGTAATGGACTCAAACATCCCAGAGCAAACAAACAAAGAACAACACGCATCAATTAAACAATCAGAGGAAAACAAAATCTTAAGACAGCCACCAGAACAAGCACAAATAGAACTCGAAGTAACACTGATGTTAGATATAGAAGAAAAATTTCAGCTGACATATATAGAATACAAAGACACAAATACAGACATTAGACCATTCTTGCATAGACCGCCAAATAACCCACAAGTCGAAAAAACAATAAAAACTATCAACACAATCATACACAACAAAATAAATGAAAACACAACTATGGAAGAGTTACAACTACTGGTTTATATAGGAGCACTCACTACACTAAATATACACACTAGGCAGAGATCAGAACCAACCAACACACAGAAGAAACCTGCAAAACCAGCATGGCAATACAGGCTACAGATCAGAATAGAAAACTGAGAAAAGACATCGGACAGCTAACACAATTTATAGGAAATGAAATGTCAGGAAAAAAAAAAAACGGAAAAGGTTAGGTAAAATCTCACAACAAGAGGCGATAGAGCAATTAGTTGAAAAGAGGCAGAAATTACAAGCATTGGCCAAACGACTTAGAAGATACAAAAAAAGTGAAAATAGAAGGAAACAAAACCAAACATTCAACGCAAACCAAACGAAATTTTAGCAGACAATAGATAACACACACATTAAAATAGACAATCCACCAAACATAACAGACATGTAACACTTCTGGAGCAACATATGGTCAAACCCGGTACAACATAACAGGCATGCACGGTGGATACAAGCAGAAACAGATACATACAAGATGATACCACAAATGCCTGAAGTGGTAATTTTGCATCATGAAGTCACCCAAGCAATTAATTCTACTCACAATTGGAAAGCCCCTGGAAAAGATAAAATAGCAAATTTCTGGCTAAAGACGTTCACCTCAACACATTCACATCTAACTAAATTATGTAACAGTTACATTGCAGACCCATACACATTCCCTGATACACTTACACATGGAATAACTTATCTGAAACCTAAAGATCAAGCAGACACAGCAAACCAAGCTAAATATCGCCCCATAACCTGCCTACCAACAATATACAAAATATTAACTTCAGTCATTACACAGAAATTAATGACACATACAACACAGAACAAAATTATAAATGAAGAACAAAAAGGCTGTTGCAAAGGAGCACGAGGATGTAAAGAGCAACTGATAATAGATGCAGAGGTGATATATCAAGCTAAAACTAAACAAAGGTCGCTACACTATGCATACATTGATTACCAAAAAGCTTTTGATAGTGTACCCCACTCATGGTTACTACAAATATTGGAAATATACAAAGTAGATCCTAAATTGATACAGTTCCTAAACATAGTAATGAAAAATTGGAAAACCACACGTAATATCCAAACAAATTCAAATAATATCACATCACAGCCAATACAGATTAAGCGTGGAATATACCAAGGAGACTCATTAAGTCCTTTCTGGTTCTGCCTTGCTCTGAACCCACTATCCAACATGCTAAATAATACAAATTATGTATACAATATTACTGGAACATACCCACACAAAATCACACATTTGCTATACATGGATGATCTAAAACTACTGGCAGCAACAACTCAACCAATTACTAAAGATAACAGAAGTATTCAGCAATGATATAAATATGGCTTTTGGAACAGATAAATGTAAGAAAAATAGCATAGTCAAGGGAAAACACACTAAACAGGAAGATTACATATTGGATAACCATAGCGACTGCATAGAAGTGATGGAAAAAACAGATGCCTATAAATATCTAGGATACAGACAAAAAATAGGAATAGATAATACAAATATTAAAGAAGAACTAAAAGAAAAATATAGACATAGACTAACAAAAATACTGAAGACAGAATTGACAGTAAGAAACAAGACAAAAGCTATAAATACTTATGCTATACCAATATTGACCTACTCATTTGGAGTAGTGAAATGGAGTGACACAGACCTAGAAGCACTCAATACACTTACACTATCACAATGCCACACATATAGAATACATCACATACATTCAGCAACTGAAAGATTCACATTAAGCAGAAAGGAAGGAGAAAGGGTACTTATCCACATAAAAAACCTACATTATGGACAGGTAGACAATTTAAGAAAATTCTTTCTAGAACGAGCAGAAACTAGCAAAATACACAAAGCAATCACTCATATAAATACATCGGGTACACCACTGCAATTTCATAACCACTTCTACAACCCTTTAGATCACATAACATCAACAGATATGAAGAAAGTAAATTGGAAAAAGAAAACACTACATGGCAAGCACCGGCATCATCTAACACAGCCACACATCGATCAAGACACATCCAACACATGGCTAAGAAAAGGCAATATATACAGTGAGACGGAAGGATTCATGATTGCAATACAGGATCAAACAATAAACACCAGATATTACAGTAAGCATATTATTAAAGATCCCAATACCACAACAGATAAATGCAGACTTTGCAAACAACAAATAGAAACAGTAGATCACATCACAAGCGGATGTACAATACTAGCAAATACAGAATACCCCAGAAGACATGACAGTGTAGCAAAAATAATACATCAACAGCTTGCCTTACAACATAAACTTATAAAACAACACGTTCCCACATACAAGTATGCACCACAAAATGTACTGGAGAATGATGAATACAAATTATACTGGAACAGAACCATTATAACAGATAAAACAACACCACATAACAAACCTGACATCATACTCACCAATAAAAAGAAGAAATTAACACAACTAATCGAAATATCCATACCCAATACAACAAATATACAAAAGAAAACAGGAGAAAAAATTGAAAAGTACATCCAACTGGCTGAGGAAGTCAAGGACATGTGGCATCAGGATAAAGTTGACATTATACCAATTATACTATCAACTACAGGAGTCATACCACACAATATCCACCAGTACATCAGTGCAATACAGCTACATCCAAACTTATATATACAACTACAGAAATCCGTAATTAATGATACATGTTCAATTACCCGAAAGTTCCTAAATGCAATATAACATATACCGTACAGTTAAAAGGAAGTCACGCTTGATCAAGGTCCGCGTCACTTTCCATTTTTGACCAGACATAACATCTGAGAAAAGAAAGAAATAATAATAATAATTCATCAAGAAGCAGTAGATGGTTTTCTGGGAAACTAGCCAGGCAGTTATATGACGTCTGGTGAATCTTTCATTCTGATTTCTGAGATCAGTGGTGTTTGTTGCCAAAGAACTGACACAACTGCAGGAGAAGGAGAGACTGTTGGCACTCTCCATTTCAAAACTATTGATTTAGGCTGAAATATCAGAAAATATCTCATGTACTATTTTTTCCACCTCCTCCTCTTCTTCCTCTTCCTCGCCTTGTCCCATTTCTCTGCGGTGTCAGCGTTCTTATATGGATTTTGGCAATGTTACTGATGGTTGGTTGTCAGATGACCCTCCTGACATCACCACTCCCCCCCACCTGCCCTCCCACACAGAATCCATGTATCCTATGTCTGCATCTTGGCGTCTTGAGTAAATCTCATGTTCATGTGTGAGAATGTTTTCTAAATGTTTGTGCAGCATGTATTAGTGGCAGGACATGGGTACCAACCTGGTATTTACCTATCTGGAAGTGGGAAACCACTTTTAAACCATATCGAGCCCTCAGCGTTAATTTGCAAAGCGATTCGACCTGAGGCAGGCTCAAATCCCAGAGGCAGCATGTTATGTGCTCGGCAATCTGGGCAGGTTATCATATCATGTGTAAATTGGCATTATATTCCTAATCTTAGTAATTGAGCACTATAAACACTGTTAAATTCTGCAGTTACTAATTTTGATGTGCCATACCAAGGCCTGAAATGTATGTAGATTATACAAGAGGGGACCAAAAAATTCCCAAATCAAAATAATGCCTATTTGACCCAATGAATTTTTTCTAACGGCCTTCCCACTACCAGAAACATTTTTTGAAGGGTTCAACTGGGATTTGACTGATAGCTTGCAGTGTCTTTTTGCTCCCCCCCACCCCCCTCAACTTCATCTAGATAATCAAAATGATGATGTAATAGTTCCTTCATATGTGAGATTGTAAGGAAATGTTAAGCGGGACAAGATTTGGTGAATGGGTGAGTGAGGAACGGCTATCATGGTTTCCCTTTTTGTATTTCTTTATTTTATGAATAATGTCATTTCGATCACTTAATGTTTTTTTTATTTATTACCTCATTTTGTTTAACAAATTTTGACTACTGCCATCATAGGACCCAAAATTAGAATTTCCTAAATTAAGTTCAGTATCTATATACTGTTAATTGTGTTTCGTGGCAAAATCTTTTGGTTTTGCTAAGCAATAAGTGCCAGGTATTGTTTTGATGCAGCAACAGTTTCTCAGTTGCCCTTAAGCCTAGTAATTTCTGTCACACATTTTCATCATATGTTTCCAAAACACTCAAGTATACTTCCAGATTAACAGTTTGTCCGGATGGAAAATACTCCCTTTCACATCAGTGAAACACATGAGCATTGTCTTCATGTGTTGTCTCAGTCGGCATATATTCTTGTGTCTCAGAAATGATTTTTACTAGCATTATTGTTGCTTTCCAGAAAAAAGTCTAAGCTATTTTGCAGCTAATATTTCAGTTTTTTTTTACACACAGTTATGCCTTCTGTGACAGCAACACAAATCTCATGAAATGCTGTTTCATATTCAGTTCCCGCAATAAAGTGTCCTTGCATGTGCTCCGTAACACAGAAATCATCTCTAAAATCTTGTTAATCATATAACAATGAACTATGTGACAGGAATTTGGATTCTTAACATGTTTCATGATGTTGCAGGTTGTTTAGGTTAAGGTTGATCTTTTAAAAAATCCACCCTCTCCCCCATTTGAAATGTGAAAAATACTCATGTATAAAATCTTCCTCAGTGTTCAGATCATGTCAGATCAGAGTTAAAACTTAAGCTTTAGGAGCTTAACTCCATGTTCTTTGCCAGGAAATGACTGTCCACTGGGAGGGAAGTCTGCCTCCTATATAGTGGTGTTCAGTCTTGTGATTGCTTCGGTGACATAACTTTGAATTCTAACTTCTGTTGGTGGTGACATCATCTGAAGGGCTGGATTCACATCTGCAGGTGCAGGAGATTATTAATGTGTCAGTATGTCCCCTCCACCACTGGGTCACCATTGAGGAGTGAAAGGGGAACGGAGACTGCCTCCAGTGCTATAAAGGAGGCGGACCTTGCTCCCAGCAGAAAATCATCCGCGCACAGTGTAGATGGTGTTAATTGTCAAAAGCTTGAGTTTTAACTCCAATTTTACATGGTCTGAACATTTAAAAGATTTTATACAGGGATGCTGCTATGAAAAACTTTTGATTTCTCTCACACTTGTGTTTTTCTTAGACTGTTTTCCTTACATGCCTTGTCAGGTTCGCTACAGTCTCAGCTGCAAAAATTTCTGGCAAAAACAGAAACACCACACGTATCTGTTCTTCATGATCTGCTGTAGTGAAAGTCCTAAAATACCACACAAAATGTATGAGGGCATGCTGAAAAGTAATGCCTATGAATTTTTTTATTCTGTACTCAGTATTGGTTGAAGTATTAATGTCATGCATTATTATTACTCAGTCAAATTTCTTGCTATGTTGATGCAAGTTGCATGCCCTCTGCCACTTGAGGGCTCTGAACTGTAGTGTGTAATGTGGCGAAGTATAATGTAACTATATCTGTGCATAAGAGGCCCTCAGAAAACTGAAAGTATGAATTTGAAGAGTTTGTCCACATGTGGAGCATCGTCTCCTTCAACATGAAAATATGAGCCCTGTGATATCTGTAACAATCTGACACCATAGATTCACTGTAATTGATCAACCTCCATACAGTCCTGACTTGCTCCCATCTGAGTTTCATCTGTTTTCAAAATTTAAAGAACTCCTCGAAGAACTTCACTTTGATAGTGATGAAGTAATGCAAGGAGAGTTGAGATTGTGGCACAATCAACAAAATCAAACATTCTGTAGTGACGGTATCAACAAACTGGTCTCTCATTGGGAGAAATATTTATTTTTGTTGCCACATGTCTTTGTTGAGAAATAAATATGGAGACATGAGGAATAAAGCATGTAGCATGTTTTAAAGTTTGTTTCATTTAAAAAAGCTTTAAGAGTTTTCACGTGAAAATTTCAGAAGCATTACTTTTCAGTACACCCTCTTAGGTATTTTACTGTAGATCATGGGACCTCATCAGGAATAATTAATTCTATCAAATGTGATTTGACGTTTTGGCACTGAGGCACACTAATGTACAACGAAAGGAATTGGATTAAAGTTTGTAGATCTGGACAACAGCAGCTGTATGAGTATATTTGTTAAATAGCAACCACAGCAAGCAAATTCCGAAAACAGTGTTCGTGTAATAAAAGAACAATAGAGAATGAGTGTCAGGCCAGTGGTAATTACTTGTATTGGTGTTTCCCTGTTTTCCACTGCAAATTTTTTTTTTTTTTTTACATTTATGTAACTTTTTAATGAAATTAGTTTAAATGTTGTATATTTTGGCTAATATTGTTTCTCAATTATTTGACAGAGCTCATGCCCAGGCTGCAGCCAGTATGCAACAACAGTCACAACCGGTTCAGCAGGGATCTCTAACGTTTGGCATGATTCGCCCTTCATCTCATTCCCCATTGCAACAAACGGGTTAGTATGATTGGACTGTGCCTATAATGAAAGTTTTGTAAGTTTGAGTTCTACTTTTTGTGGCTCAGGCTTTGAAAGAAAATCCAGATAACATCTATTGGATTATTATTATTAAAAACAAAAAAACTGTTGCTGTTCTTTGCTCATATTTTCTTCCATTTTTGTATGGAGGTTTTATGTCAGGTTCTTCCCTTTGAATAGTGGCACATTTTGGGTTATCTCCAAATGAACATCAAAAAGTAATCATTTTGTAGTTGAAATGATGCTTTCTTTAATTTTGTAAGTTGATACAACAGTAAATTTTGCCTTGTGTCAGATTCTGGAAACACATTGCACATTTGAAGAACTAAGTATCCTGAGAGAAAGGAATGGAATAGTCAGGCAAGATTAAAGACAGCTGAAGTGGGGAGAACTTATAGTAGTGGTAGGTCATACACATAGAGACAGTGGAAGGAAAATAGATACAGCATGAAAAGGGAAACAGTAATGAAAGAGATAGTAAAATGTTAAATTTAAGTTATGATCCAAGAACAAAGTAGATAAAATAGTTATAAGCAGACCAGAGGGTCAAGCCAAGGTTGTGCTTGTCGCAAAAGTGATATAAATGTCAAGTAACAAATGATAGTAAATAGAAAGAACAATAAAGACAAGGCTTTAGTAAGGACAGAACATGATGCAGGCCAGCACCGGTTAATTATTGAGACTTCAGTGTTCTATGGATACTGTTGTGTCAGTGGATTTAGTGTCCTGAGTGGTAGGCTGCATGCAGTAATTGATGAGTTCCCAAGTTGCATATAGTGACACATCATTAACACAGTACAGAAAGAACAAAGTTTAACATAATGTAGCTTCTGATTGATAACTGGAAAGGGTCTTTCTGAGAACGTCGTAGCCAAGAATCTTGTCATGACTTTGGTCATGACTATGATTTTTTAAAATATTTGAATTTTTTAAAAATTTTATATGTCATGTTCCACAGGACTACATTGAGGAGCAAGTCTCCATGATCATGGAACGAGTCAATACATGAAATTATAACACAAGAGTAATAACAGATAAAATGAAACATACATGAATCCTACACAGATGACAAGCCATGTCGTGACACTAGTCCATTGGGACATGGGTCTTGATGATAACTTTCATGGGCACTGAGATACAGAGTCCAGAGAAGGCCAGCATTGGACAGATGAAGGCTCCAAAACTGGTAACTGTTGGGTCGGAATGTTGGAGGTGGTGTGAGCTCCAAATGATGGGCCGTGAAGTAGGTGTTAAGGTCTGAGCTTAAGGAGAAGTGGGACCTGGTGTACTGCTGCCAGCTTGCAGTTGAGCAGCATCTTTGTAGGCAGCAGGCAGAAGGACGTCATGCGTGACTCGGCAAGCACATGACAGCGGATGCCGTATACTCTCTGCGATGGCAATGCCATTGTTGCCGATGCGCAAGCTGCTTTAGAGCGAGTCGGGCATCCCTGCTGATGCCTGCTAGAGGTTAACATGTCAGCAGGTGTTTATAGTTTGTCTGTAGTAATGTTTCTATAATGTGCAGTGTACTAGTGATGCTCAGTATGTGACTGTTCCCAATGGAGTAGTGCCTGCAGTACTGGAGCACACTAACCACTGGGTTTGGGTGTTGTGGCAGAAGTAGAAGTTACCAGCATATAGCCAGACGTGGCATCCTTTCCCCTTGGAGGAAAAATACAGTGAAGCCATCTTGACATAGGCTACAGATCCTGCATCCCTTTCTATTGGTGGGAGATGGTGGAACAGATGAGTAAGAGTGATGGTGTCAGGTGTCCACAGGGAAGCTGTTCCTCCCCCAGTGATATGGAATGTCTGAGGGTTTGAGGAACTTGTGGCACCTGTGACCTTGTCCCCAAAATCTGGGACCTGAGGCTGTGTGGTGTGCGTAGGAGCATGGGAGAAGAGGGCTGGTAGGGAGGAATGGAGCGGTGTGTAGGATGTTGCTGGAGGTGGTGGTACGCATAGAAGCACGGAAGGAGAGAGTGGAGCAGCAGAGGAAGTGAAGACACTGGCACATAGTCAAAAGTCACCTAGATGAGAGGAGGCATGAAGTGTTGCACCACCCTCACGAGAGAGGGCGGCAATGGCTGCATCTTCTTAGTGGGGGAACATAGTGCAGGGGCAGTTTCAGGCATGGCTGGAGGGAACATGATGTGTGACACCCTCGTGAGGGAGGCTGTGGCCAGAGCTGCAACTTATCGCAAAGGCTCGTGTTGGAAGTAGTGTTGGGCTCGCTGCCAGAGGAGGATGGTGGAGGACAGGCCATGGCTGCAATGTCTAGAACACCATTGGGCATGGCAGGAGGAGAGCAGCAGCTGGGTGGCGGATGATATTAGATGCTGCGATGAGGTAACTCGATCCTTGTCGCCAACTTTAGTGTCTCGAGTGTTAGGCTGCTTGCAGTAAATGATGAGTGCCCAAGTTGCGTATTGTAACACTTTATTAACAGTGCACGGAAGGAACAAAGTTCACTATAATGTAGCTTTTGAATTATACAAGTGAAAGGGGTCCTTCCGATATGAGATGAACATGGCATAGCCGAAAGTCTATTAAAACGTGGGTCGTGACAATGTCGTAATGTAGGTCATGATGCTAGTTCACGGTGGTGTGGGTCGTGACAGTAACTGCAATGGCTGCCAAGATACCGAGCTGAGGAAGGTCAGTTTGGCCATTCGTCGGCTCTGAAAGCGATGTTTACTGCTGCTTACATGCGGTCGAGTGGCGTCTTTATATGCAGCGGGCGGAAGGACACCAGATGTGATGCAGCCGCTGCGATGGCAGCATCACTGTCAGCAGTGCAAGTGATGCTTGAGAGCTAGGCTGGTGACCTGGTATTGGCTGCCAGAGATTGGTATGTCAGCATGCATTTATGGTTTGTCTGCAATAATGTTTCCATAAACGTGGTGTACTAGTGGTGCTCAGCATATGACAGTCTCCAACAGAGGAGTGCCTGTGGCACTCTATCCGCTGGTTGTGGGCATTGTGCTGGAAGCAGAAGTGGCCGGCGTATTACCAGAGATATGGCAGAGGGCAAGCACTAATCATTACAAATAAGGAAATACACTCCTTGCACGTTACTGCATCTCTGAGCTGCTGGACCGCTTCAGAAGACCTTGTTTTGTCAAAGCTGTAAATTGTCACACCATTGTATTAGCTTTCTTGCTCAGTCAGTACCATCTGCAACTATCAATTTTTGGCCCATTTTTTATACTGCAGTACAATTTTAATCTTAGAGTATTTCCATTTACCTAGATGCAATTATTGACTGCAAAATCATCAAAAATCTGTTATGCCAAATTGGTCTCTTGCATGTCTTATGTATAACGCATGTCCTAAGCCTTGTACTGATAAGGACAAATATCATATGTATAATTAAATCTGTACAAATAATGCCTTTGGTCTGGTGGAACATGACAAGATTAAAATCGCCTATATTACTGAATAAAATAACAACACTTAATGTACGGGCTCTGACTGATCAACAGTTTATGTGTGAAACTGAAATCTAAAGTAACAAGTAATATTGTAAAGTGCAGTTTGTCTTAATGTTTTGTTTACAAAGAATTTGACACACTATGTCTCAAATTTACTTCTAAAAGCCTTCTGTTTGGTATTGAGCATGTGTATAAAAAGAAATGTCACTCAGTGCATTTCTTGGGAACTGCCAATGCTGTAGGAGTTCAGAGAAATATGACAAAACTTCAAAAATGAAACATTAAACTACTGAACAGTTTTAGGTAATATGTTTTTTCATGTTCCATGCAACACAAGTATTAAAAAGGAAATAGAGTTACATAAATCACACTCTGAAGAAACTATTGTCTTTTTAGCAGTTTTGAATAGCCATGTGCTTGTGTAAACAAACATGTCTTGCTAGGAACTTTGCCTGCAAGAGCAGTGTGCAACATGGCAAGTTTTGTATTACAGATGAAATTCCCATTTATTAATATTCAGACACAACTTCTATATCTTGTTTCACTTCATATGAATAAGCGGTGGGCAATAAAGAGTATTCCTGCAGCTCTGTATTCACATTACTCCATGCATAAGCTGATGTATTTTTTATGTTTTCCTAAAATCAAGAAACAGCACTGTTTCAGATTGAGGATTTGTAACATTGTGAGAATGTATCAGATATTTCACCATGTTCTGTGTTCAATGACACGAGAGAAAGACATGTCACTTGTCATTGTAATAGAAATTGATTTAGTATATTAACTGCTTTCATATTACAGAAGTTAATTTTCTTTTGAAACTTAGTGATCATTTGCTTCAATTTTTTTTGTGTTAGTATGGATGACAGTTACTGACATATGATAGTATGCTGTACATTTTTGAATTAGTAATAAATATGCATATACTTAAATAATTGCTCTTAAATGCATGACAGACAGAATTTATTATTGCAATATTATTGATTCAGGAGAAGCACTGAAACTGAGACATATTTAGCCCACCATTTGTTGCTTAGTTGCTTTAAAACAGCATTCCCATGAGTCCTTGTCTCATGTAACTTAAATTTTTTTCTTCTTCCTTTGGATTGCTTGTGGAACTAGTGTGGTTAATGCTGCCAGCTGCGGAGTCAGGGTTGCCAGGTAAGAAGCCTCACAGTGAATGTAAAATGTTACCCTTAAGTCACATGATGGAGGCTCAAAGGTTGGGCTCTGCAAAGATGTTTGACACTATATTATTTGAGCAGGATTTAGATTCTTCATCTAGTAAGAATCAGTTGGCAATTAAAAGGGAAAAGGTTGCTTGGGAGCTAAGTTATGAATAGACATCCAGAGATACTTGTGTATTTACTGTGATTTATAAATATTTGCATTCAAATGGTATACCTCTGAGTCTTTGCTTGGTGTAACCCAAAAACAGCTCTTTGTTTGTTTGTATGTATGTATGTATGTATGTACGTATGTTGTTTTGCATTGCTTTGGTGTTAGCATGCCTCCATTCAGGCAAGTGAAATGTTACTACAATTTCTGTGACAGGAATGTGCATGAGTTGCTCCTCCTTAATTGTCTTCCTTCTTATTAGTTGACATTCTGATTTATTGGCATTTAATTTATTCAGTTGTTGACAATCATCAAATGATGTGATAAAGTTTGTAAATCAAGGATGAGAATTTAAATGCTTTCAACCCTTTTTAAAGCTTTGGTTTGAATTCTTGAGCTTCCAGTTGTGTTTCAGAAGTTATATAAATTCTGAGTAATTTGAATGGCAGGTTCTGGATACAATTAACAAACAAAATTAATATTCCAGTGTCCAAATATAAATGCATGATTCATGGTGGAAAATAACTTTCTCTTAACAATTGTTTAATAAAACTGACATAATTTTTTGTATGCAGGATCACACCATCACACCCCTCGACATATTGTAGGTTTACCAGATGATTTGAAATCTGAAACATTGAGCGACATGGATGCTCAGATTACGGCATCACAGCAGCCAGAAGAGGATGAGATTCCGAGCCCAAATCATGTTCCAAGAGGCCCAAGCCCAGAACCAAAGATAGAAGATACAGAATGTCATCGTAGCCAGAGTGCCATGTGAGTAACGATAAAATAATGTGTCTGCACGTAAGTGAGCCTTCTCTCTCACTATTGTCCCTTTGATCTTAATATGTACGGTGGTATGTGATATCCATTCTCCTTTTAGGTGATATAAGACTTTGTTTGTTTTGTGCTAAGAGTGTTGTGAAAAAAGTGTTAATAAGTTTGTGGTTTAGCTTTGCATTCACTGTGGCACCTTGTGTGTATTGTCTTTTGTGATACTGCTTGTATCCAGTTTTATTTATGAATGTTATTCTTCACTTCAAGTAGATCCAACCTGTTCTTAACTATGGAGATCAAAGTAGAAATGACACAGTTTTCATCATACCATCTTTTATCCGTTTAAGGTTTCAGCTGTTAAGAACTTTTATTTTGATCTCGCTTGTAAGAATCTGTGAGGGATAATTAGCTAAGTAGTTTTCTGTTCTCTCTCTCTCTCTCTTTAAGAATGACAGTGAGACTTATATAAGTGTATTATGTTATTTTTAAGTGTGTTTCTTTCTCGTCTTCTTTTTCCACTGCAAGCTGTTAAATAGGAAGAGATGTGATTTCTTTGCTGCATTGGCCAACTCATCAATTAATTCATGTTAATGCATGTAGGCATGAGCAGAATGAAGGTGCAATACTTGCAAACCTTTTATCTGGTGTTTGATTTCTATTTTATGTAAGAGCTGAAAGTTTTCTGTGGCTCAACAGTGTATAAGGGACTTTTTGATGAGATTTGATTTAACCAGGGAGACAAAACTGCAATGCTCTTAGTCCCTCGTTTCCCTCACCTAAACTAACTTTAATGTACAGTATCTTTCCCTTTCATTCTAGTAAAGCCAACCAGTACCCTAAAAGAGTAGCGGGAGTCCATTTACTGGGTCTCTGTTAGCCACAGTCTCTTTGGAATTAATGGCCCAAATATTTTGCCTCTTTTGGTACAATGCTTCACACTAGAAGATTAAAAGTGATGTGGTTTCATCTCTTGTACTATATAATTTGCACTTAGTGACTACTTTCTGTAGTCCCAGTATGTGCAGGTATTTCTTGAAGTTCTCATGGCCATTCACTAGATCTACCATGAGTTTATTTACCTCCTGTTCAAGCCCAGAATTACAGAACTCCTCTTTAAATATGGTTTTGGCATCATTAGCTTGCAGTTTTTTTTTAAACACTTCTTGAGTATTAAGCTAGGTGACATCATTCAGAAGGCAAGATATTTTGGCAACTCGACTTCTTGCTGCCGGCAGGTGTTCCTGATAATTAATTGAATTCTGAGGGGCACCTCTTCCACTGTGCTGATAAGTTCCACTGTAGATAGGGTAGTTGGTGTCAGTGCAAAATTTAGCCCCTATTGTAGTACAGATAAGTTAGCACTGTCAGTTATTTTCTTTGTGCAATTGATTACAGTTCTTCGAGGTCTTTCTTGCAGTGGTTTAGTGGTAAGGCATTTGTACTTGCGGTTTGTCTGCAAGTGGCCAATTGTTGTGCTCTGTTGGCTTGAGACCAGCAAACTACATCTGTTCACTCCCACAATTCATGTGAGAGTGTTGACGCCAACTGGATGTGAAGTGTGAAGAGTTCTCTTGAAGTCTTGTCTCATCTGTGCCGAATGTAGCAGATCCTACCTAGTCTGGCCAAGTGCAGAGGGTGGATATGCTAATCATAGGGAGCTCCAACATTGGATGGGTAATGGAGTCCCACAGGGAAATAGAAGACAGGTCGGGAAAGAATGCCAATGTACACTTTGTATGCTTGTCGGGGGTTCTCACCTGAGAGGTGGAGGAGGCTCTCCCAGTGGTTCTCGAGTGTCCCGGGTCCAACTGGCTGCAAATTGTGGCTCATGTCAGCATGAATAATGCCTGCTAATTGAGTTTTGAGGCCCTTCTCAGTTCCCAGGTGAAGAGGTACGTGGGGGTGCAGGCTAAGCTCATTATTTTTAGCATTGTATGTGTTGTCATGCGAGTTGGTAACCGTTATGTTCCAAGGAGCCAATTGTTACTTCCTCACTGCTAATGGTAAATGAGTGGAAGGCAACCAGAGGATCTGTTACTGTAAAGAATTTGGACCGTCAAGTAATAGTATAGGTGACACAAGTGCACTTGGAATAAATATAATTTATACTCAACTATTGGAAAAGAACTGCTACACTGTTGACAATTTATAGTAGACATGGTTGGCTATAAGCAGAGTTGACACTGGTGTGCATCTGTGTACACCGAATGTTTGCCGGTAGAGCTAGCTGTCAACAACTCAGTGCAATGTTCGGCACCGACTAGTGACACGGAAGTAATCTTGACTAGAAGTCTGGTACCCAGGAGTGCGCCACTTGTAACTCCGTCTTGGCGGTCTCCATTGCCAGTGGCCTGGTGGTTTTCCATTGGTAGCAGTGTTCAAAGGGCTTCTTGCCGTGCCTGTAGGAATCTTCCAGGCACCAGTACTGACAATATTGATAGGTTACAATGCTACAATATCCGGGGTTGAGAATGGTCGTCTTGTGTGAAGCAGAGTGGATGGTTTAAATCAGAAACTCAGACGATTCTCTCTGTGATGGTATTGGATGCGAATTTCTTGATCTCTGTTTTTGGGTGGGGAGTTGTAAGGCTTCTCTTAATAGGTCAGGCATGCACTACCCACAGGATGTGACCGCTAGGGTGGTGGAGTACATGTGGCATGCATGTGGGGTTTTTTTTAGGTTGGAGGAACCTACCTTGGGATCAGAGATAATTTGCCTTCTGAAACTGAAGATACGTCTGCCACATTATTCTCAGAAAATGGTTTTCCTCACAGATTAAAAATATAAAAGTTTCATTTGATATTTATAAATTGCAGGAGCATCCATGGTTAGATCCTCAAATTAGTATTGCTTAGTGAAGGTTGTAATGCCAAGGTAGTAATAGGAACAGAAAGTTGGTTGAAACCAGAAGTGAATAGCAATGAAATCTTACATTCAACTTGGAATATTTATCATAAGGATAGGATAGAGGCCAATGATGGTAGCATATTTATTGCAGTAAAGAATTCTATAATAAATGTGTTCTGAGGTTATCACAGTATTCCAAACATTAATTAATTTGGGTAAAGTTAAATATCAGAGATGGGTCAGAAATTGTAAGCGGATGCTTTTGTAGATCACCTGTGTCAGGAGCTGTAGTGGTATAGTGATTCAGAGAGAAATTGCAGTATTTTGTGCATCTGGTGCTATTTGGCTGTTAATATGCATTTGGTCTACGAATCTCTCTGACACCCTTTCTTTCATGTTTGAATGCTTCCTTTTCTCAACAGGTGGGTTCCCTCTTTATACTCTTTCCCAAATACCCTCTCTTTTTCTCCCTGAAGAAGGAAATTATAA
Organism: Schistocerca serialis cubense; assembly: GCF_023864345.2. Classification (NCBI taxonomy): domain Eukaryota; kingdom Metazoa; phylum Arthropoda; class Insecta; order Orthoptera; family Acrididae; genus Schistocerca; species Schistocerca serialis. The sequence continues at coordinate 126,725,539 of NC_064640.1, forward strand.
TTTAAAAAGCAAGGGGTATTTATTTATTTTAAGTTTTTGTTGGCAATACTGTGAATTGGACTTTCTGAAGGTAAGTACTGGTTGGTCTTCCTCTTCATAATTTTAACAATTTTGCCAAATAAATTTTCTGCTTTAGATCTTAGATTCTAATCTCAGATTGTTATGCATTGGAGATAAAACTGTATTGATGTACAGTAAGAAGATGGTACTGTAACTGAAAACTTTTGAAAAGTGTTAGAACTGCCCAATGACATGAAAAAGTAAACACAGTCTTGAAGGATTAATATATATAATTTGCTATTCATTTTAATTTTTCACTTTTGCAATAATTTTTGTGAAATGGACTGAAAATGGGGTGGGGGGCAGGGGGTGCGTGTGTGAAGAAAACAAAAAGAATTAGAGCCTGTGTGTGTGTGTGTGTGTGTGTGTGTGTGTGTGTGTGTGTGAGAGAGAGAGAGAGAGAGAGAGAGAGAGAGAGAGAGAGAGGACAAGAGAGGACATTCCTTTTTATTGTCTTTGGACAATCATAAGGATTTTCATATTCCTGCTATTGTTGCAGTTTTCTGCGGCACTGGAACAGAGGCGATTTCAATTCCTGTGCAAGAACCGATCTCACATTTAAGCCAGTTCCTGATTCTAAATTAGCTCGTAAAAGAGAAGAGCGTCTTCGAAAACAAGCTGAAAGAGAAAGAGAAGAAAGAGAAAAGGCTGCATTGCAAGCACAAACGGTATGTCATATTTAAATGTTATTGCTAGAAATAGTATAGAAATTTTTGCATTGAAATGAGAACTGCACAAAATAGTATGAGCATTGAATTTCAATTTAATACAAAAAGCTGGAAGGAACTGTATGTGTTTGTGTTATTTTCATTGTTAATTTCTAGAATTTTTGCTATATTCAGTAGTGATTGCTATGAAATGAAAGGGATAGGTTGTTACTCACCACACAGAGGAAAGTTTCTTAAACTTATAGCTTTTGGACAGAAAAGTTCTTGTGAGTGTGTGTGTGTGTGTGTGTGTGTGTGTTTCTGCTTCTGGAGGAGGATTGTTTTGTTAGAAAGCTAAAAGTTTAGCAGTGGTTTTTGCTGTGTCTGTCTGTAACTCAGTGCCTCCTCTGTGTAGTGAGTAGCTATCTATTTTTTTCATATTGTTGTTATTCCATCCTGGACTGTCTATTGTTTGATTTACTGACTGGTATGACAAACTCTGAGACAGCATTTTATCCTGAAGGTACAAGTGTTACAGATTAAAAATGTATTGTGACATTTTCATTGCTACCCGGTCAGTTGGTTGTAGGCTGTAGGAATTCATCATTGAAGTGGCTTAACATGAATTACAGTTCCCTTAATACTTTTCTCTCTCTTCTTTTTTATACTTGACTTTCACTATAATTTATTTTAATGTTTTGTTAGAGGAAAATCACAACACCAGAAAAATCTGAGGGTCCAAAGCCTCCATCCCGTGGTCCCATGGAGACTATAACCTCTCCATATGAGCGTTTTACACCGAGACAAGGTTATCCTGACACACCAGCATTAAGACAGCTAAGGTATGTTTGTTAAATAATGTTTGTCAAATATTCACTGTCTGCTTCTCGTTTTTGCACAGTTCTTTTTTAATTATTATTTTTAAGTTTTTTATAAAATCACAAAGATTTTTCCATAAAAAATTGAGTGATAGGATATGGACAATACAGACTGCAAATTTCAGTTTTTATTTGTGTGTTTTAGAAGAGTTGCATTACATGAACAAAGTTAGCAGCCCTGAGTTGTTGATCATAGCTTAGCTAAGATGACACATAATTAGCGTCCCAACTGAGGACTGTTTCTTCATGAAGAATTACATTTATTGGGATAATAGCAAGGGTTTGTTTAAGAATGCTCTCTCTCTCTCTCTCTCTCTCTCTCTCTCTCTGTGTGTGTGTGTGTGTGTGTGTGTGTGTGTGTGTGTCCGTCCCATCCCATCCCCCATCCCTTCTTCCCTCTCGTCTCTTCGAACCCCCTTTTCCTCTATTTCTTCACTCCAGTGCAAACAAATTTCAAGACTGGTATCATTTTCTTTCAGTCTAATGATTCTATAATGATTCTAAACGTAAAAGTTTTGTCTTTTAAATAATACCAAAAGTGTAAAACAAAGGAGCCATTTCTATGAACTATGATAACCAGTTCAGGAATGTGGAAACTACTGGTTGAAGCACCACTATTTACCTATAGTGTTCTGAGTTGTTCCCTTATCATCTAAAATTGAGCCAGTTTATGGATATTCCTTCTTTCTTTAATATTTAAAAAAAAAAAAAAAAAAAAAAAAAAAAAGCAGTCTATCGAAGAGATAAAAGATGACCTTGGAATTCCAATTTGAATGGAACAAACTGCATGATCCCTCCAGATGATAATGATGATGAGACAGTTCTGTTGCTCTTAATTTTCTGTGCCCACCCATCACTTTTCTAGCAGCTGTACTGCCTGTCCCATTTGATTTACACACACAGTATACTTAATAAATATTTAAAGAGTTTTCAACAAGTAACATATTCAGTGGTGCAGTTACATTTGTTGTATCCTCTGAAAAACAACCAATTTTGAAATGGGTGAAAATATTATCAGTTTTCACCAAGAGTCCAAAGAGAGGTTAGCACACTGGACTCGAATTTTGGAGGATGACGGTTCAAGTCTACATCTGGCCATCCAAATTTAGGTTTTCTGTGATTTCTCCAAGTTGCTCCAGTCAAATGCTGGGATTATTCCTTTGAAAAGACATGACTGATTTCCTTGTCCATCCTTGAAACATTCCTACTTGTTCTCCATCACCTCCATCTTCTCAATGCGATGGGATGTTAAACCCTAATATTGCTATCTTTTCCAAAGTGGGATATATTTTGCCTTGGATAACAAATTAAATGAAGACGATAATAGAGAATATAAAACAGTTTTCACCTTGGTGTTTGAATTAAAAGATAGTGCTGAAAAATAAGTTACACAGTGTGGAAATAAAAATTGGCACCAAGCACGGTGGAAGTTATGCAGAGATAACAAATACCAAAACAAGGTACAGAAAACTAAAGTTCCAGAATGACCATTTTGGTTTGAGTACTGGCTATGAAAAAAGAAATAGTGGATGACTGAAAACATTATGTTGCTCAGGAGATGATTTGCTGACCGGATTTCACTGACACTGGGCAGGCAGGTGCTAGCTTAAATCCATACTGAATTGGAAATAACACCTGACAGCCGGAACATATAGTGTGTTTAATATTCTTGGCAGGCACTATCCTGTAATTCATTGAGGGCAAGTGTACTAGAATTTTATTATATTGTTGATAATCTGAACTTTGTGTTCAAAGATATTCTATATATACATCTACATCCATACTCTGCAAGCCACCTGATGGTGTCTGACGGAGGGTACTTTGAGTACCTCTATCAGTTCTGCCTTCTATTCCAGACTCTTATTGTTCGTGGAAAGGAAGGTTGTCGGTATGCTTCTGTGTGGGCTCTTAATCTTTCTGATTTTATCCTCATGGTCTCTTCGCGAGAAATACGTAGGAGGGAGCAATGTACTGCTTGACTCCTTGCTGAAGGTATATTCTTGAAACTTCAACAAAACCCCGTACCGAGCTACTTAGCATCTTTCCTGCAGAGCCTTCCACTGGAGTTTATCTATCATCCCCGTAACGCTATCACAATTATTAAATGATCCTGTAACGAAGCGCGCTTCTCTCCGTTGGATCTTCTCTCTCTCGTCTGTCAACCCTATCTGATGAGGATCCCACACCGGTGAGAGTAGTCAAGCAGTGGGGGAACAAGTGTACTGTAACCTACTTCCTTTGTTTTTGGATTGCATTTCCTTAGGATTCTTCCAATGAATCTCAGTGTGGCAAATACTTTACCGATGATCGACTTTGTATGATCATTCCATTTTAAATCACTCCTAATGCCTACTCCCAGGTAATTTATGAAATTAACTGCTTCCAGTTGCTGACCTGCTGTTATTGTATCTAAATGGTAAAGGATCTTTCTTTCTATGTATTCACAACACTTTATACTTGTCTACATTGAGATTCAATTGCCATTCCCTGCACCGTGCGTCAATTCGTTGCAGATCCTCCTGCATTTCAGTACAATTTTCCATTGCTACAACCTCTCGATATATTACAGCATCATCCGCAAAAAGCCTCAGTGAACTTCCGATGTTATCCACAAAGTCATTTATGTATATTGTGAATAGCAACGGTCCTACTACACTCCCCTGTGGCACACCTGAAATCACTCTTACTTCGGAAGACTTCTCTCCATGACATGCTGCGTTCTGTTATCCAGGAACTCTTCAATCCAATCACACAATTTGTCTAATAGTCCATACACTCTTACTTTGTTCATTAAATGACTGTGGGGAACTGTATCAAATACCTTGCGGAAGTCAAGAAACATGGCATCTACCTGGGAACCCGTGTCTATGGCCCTCTGAGTCTCGTGGACGAATAGCACAAGCTGGGTTTCATAACATCGTCTTTTTCGAAACCCATGCTGATTCCTACAGAGTAGATTTCTAGTCTCCAGAAAAGTCATTATACTCGAACATAATATGCGTTCCAAAATTCTACAACTGATCAACGTTAGAGATATAGGTCTATAGTTCTGCACATCTGTTCAACGTCCCTTCTTGAAAACAGGAATGACCTGTGCCCTTTTCCAATCCTTTGGAATGCTATGTTCTTGTAGACACCTACGGTACACCTCTGCAAGGAGGAGGGCAAGTTCCTTCGCGTACTCTGTGTAAAATCGAACTGGTATCCCATCAGGTCCAGTGGCCTTCCCTCTTTTGAGCAATTTTAATTGTTTTTCTATCCCTCTGTCATCTATTTCGATATCTACCATTTTGTCATTTGTGCGACAATCTAGAGAAGGAACTACAGTGCAGTCTTCAACTGTGAAACAGATTTGGAAAAAGGCATTTAGTATTTTGACCTTTAGTCTGTCATCGTCTGTTTCAGTACCATTTTGGTCACAGAGTGTCTGGACATTTTGTTTTGATCCACCTACCGCTTTGGCATAAGACCAAAATTTCTTAGGATTTTCTGCCAAGTCAGTACATAGAACTTTACTTTTGAATTCGTTGAACGCCTCTCGCATAGCCCTCCTCACACTACACTTTGCTTCGTGTAATTTTTGTTTGTCTGCAAGGCTTTGGCTATGTTTATGCTTGCTGTGAAGTTCCCTTTGCTTTCGCAGCAGTTTTCTAACTTGGTTGTTGTACCACGGTGTCTCTTTTCCATCTCTTACGAACTTGCTTTGCACATACTCATCTAATGCATGTTGTATGATGGTTTTGAACTTTGTCACTTATCCTCAACACTATCTGTACTTGAGACAAAACTTTTGTGTTGATCCGTCAAGTACTCTGAAATCTGCTTTTTGTCACTTTTGCTAAACAGAAAAGTCTTCCTACATTTTTTAACATTTCTATTTATGGCTGAAATCATCAGTGTAGTAACCGCTTTATGATCGCTGATTCTCTGTTCTGCATTAACTGTTTGAAATAGTTCGGGTCTGTTTGTCACCAGAAGGTCTAATATGTTATCGCCATGAGTTGGATATCTGTTTAACTGCTCAAGATAGTTTTCAGATAATGCACTTTAAAAAATTTCACTGGATTCTTTGTCCCTGCCACCCGTTATAAACGTTTGAGTCTCCCAGTCTATATCTGGCAAATTAAAATCTCCACCCAGAACTATAACATGGTCGGGAAATCTACTTGAAATATTTTCCAAATTTTCCTTCAGGTGCTCTGCCACAACAGCTGCTGAGCCAGGGGGCCTATAGAGACATCCAATTACCATGTTTGAGCCTGCTTTAACCGTGACCTTCACCCAAATTATTTCACATTTCGGATCCCCGTCAATTGCACTTTTTATTGCTATAAACATGCCTCCCCCTTCACTGTCCAGCCTGTCTCTGCGGTATACATTCCAATCTGAGTTCAGAATTTGATTACTGTTTACATCTGGTTTCAGCCAACTTTCCATCCCTAGTACTATGTGGGCATTGTGACCGTTTATTAATAAGAGCAGTTCTGGGACCTTTCTATAGACTCTCCTGCAGTTTTCTATTACCACATTAATATATGTATTCCCTGTTGCGTTTTGCCTACTACTACCTTGTCGCGTCTCAGGAGGCGTCTTGTCAGGCCTAGGGAGGGAATTCTCTAACCTAAAAAACCCACATGTGCACTCCACACGTACTCCGCTACCCTTGTAGCCGCTTCCTGCGTGTAGTGGACACCTGACCTATTCAGGGGGACCCTACATTTCTCCACCCAATAGCGGAGGTCGAGAAATTTGCACCCCAGATCTCCGCAGAATCGTCTGAGCCACTGGTTTCAGCCTTCCACTTGGCTCCAAACCAGAGGACCGCGATCGGTTCTGGGAACAATACTACAAATAGTTAGCTCAGATTCCACCCTGTGAGCGAGGCTTTCCACCTTTGCCAACTCCACCAACCGCCTTTATGAACTGAGGATGACCTCTGAACCCAGACGGCAGGAGTCGTTGGTGCCGACATGAGCAACAATTTGCTGTCAGGTGCACGCATTGCTCTCTATCGCCGCCAGCAGGGCCTCCACCACATCTCGAATGAGACCCCCCGGCAAGCAGACAGAGTGAACACTGGCCTTCTTCGCCGACCTTTCTGCTATTTCCCCAAGGGGCTCCATCGCCCGCCTAAAATTGGAGCTCCCAATCACTAATAAACTCCTCCCCCCATGTGCCTGCTCGACCTTGCTGAAGGAGTGGCCACATGTCCACTCACAGGCAGAGCGGTCGATGCTACATGGCCAGCCTCCACATTGACCCTCTGCCTTGTGCGACCCGAACACCGCTGAACCCGCCACTCCCCTTGGGGAGAGGGTGGCCCAACCGTGCCCAGTACCTGCGAAGGTGTCTTGACAGCAGGGACCGTGGGTGAAGCATGTAACACCTGGGGTGTACCATGCAACGCACCAGACTCCCCTCTGCCACTACACTCTGAGGCAGCAGCCTGAAGACGGCTGACCGCGGCCATCAGCACGTTCAGCTGTTCGCAAACAGTGGCCAGCTCCTCCTGCGTCCGTACACAGCAGTCACACATCCCATACATCCTAAGAAATCAACAATTTACTGTAGAGAGTTAATCAACTTTTAACTAGACTGCTAATTCACTAAAGGTGACTAAACTGTGGTTACTAGACACTTCTTGTTGAATACAATGAAAATAAGCACTACCTGTCCCTGTACTGTGTTTAAAACAAACACTAGCACTACTGGCACTAAAGCTGACTAAAGGGACTCTCTGACTCTATTCAAAACAAATACGAAATCTATGGAACACTATTATTAGTACTTGAAAATTAAAGCTTCCTAAAAGCAAAAACACACGGAAAATGAAGTGACGGGTAAGAATAACACAGTTAATAAGAGGGTCAGTCAAAAAGTAATGCCTCCTATTTTTTTTTCTACGTTTAATTGTCAGGAAATTTAAATGCAATTACATAGGTTGAAAACCACAACATTGAGGATCATTTTGTCATTTTTCAATGTAATCTCCGCCCATCTCTACAGTTTTGGTCCATCTTTGAACAAGGGCATGTATCCCAGCACGGTAAAAATCACAGCTCTGCTTCCTAAGCCATTGACGCACGGATGTTTTGACGGCCTCCTCATCTTCAAAATGAATCCCACGATGAGCTTCTTTTAGTGGCCCGAACAGATGGAAGTCTGATGGTGCCAGGTCAGGGCTGTATGGGGGATGAGGCAAAACTTCCCATCCAATTTTGACAATCTCGTCAGAGGTGTGACGACTGGTGTGTGGTCTTGCATTGTCATGCAAAAGAAGAACATCTGCCATTGATTTTGTTGGGCGAACTCGCTGAAGACGTGCTTTAAGTTTGTTGAGGGTTGTGACGTATTGAACAGAATTTATTGTGCATCCCTGCTCCAAAAAATCAACCAGAATCACACCCTCTGTATCCCAGAAAACTGTTGCCATAACTTTCCCTGCCGATCGCACAGTTTTGAATTTTTTCTTCCTCGGCGAGCTTGTGTGACGCCACTCCATTGACTGCCTCTTTGATTCGGGTTCAAAAAAATGCACCCATTTTTCGTCCCCGGTCACAATTTTTTTCAGAAACTCATCTCCCTCCAAACGGAAGCGCTGCAAGTGTTGGGAGGCTATTGTTTTCCTTGCCTCTTTATTCTGATCGGTTAACATTCTTGGAACCCACCGTGCACAAACTTTTGAGTACCCCAATTGTTTAATAATCGTGATCACACTGCCTTTACTAAGAGAAATAATGCGACACACTTCATCTGCAGTCACCCGACGGTCACCACGAATGATGTCATCAACTTGCTGAATGTTGTGTGGAGTCACTGCACTCACCGGCCTGCCGCTCCGCTTTTCGTCAGTCAACGGTGTTTGCCCTTCAGCTTCCTTACAACGACGAACCCATCGTCTAACAGTGCTGACATCCACTGTCACAACACCATACACCTTGTTCAGTCTTTCATGAATGCGTATGGGCGTTTCACCTTCTGCATTCAAGAATTCAATCACACAACGCTGTCTCAAATGAACATCGATGTCGGCCATCTTACAAACTTCTGCTGTGCTGCCACCTGTTGACACAGAAAGTTACTACTGCAGTGGATTGCAGAAGAAGGTTTGAGGAATGGCGCCAAATTCAAATTTTTCACTTAACTTAATTTCTTTAAGTAGAAAAAAAATGGGAGGCATTACTTTTTGACCGACCCTCGTACTTAAATTAATGTAGCTTGCTGCACAGCGGATGTGAAGCAGACAGCAGTTATGACTATGATTGTTTTAAATGCAATGATGTATCTTTTAAATGATATTTAGGAGTTTGTGGAAAGAAAATTATAGTAATATAGTGCTTGTTAATGTTACCAGTAAGTTTTTGCGAAGGTAGTAATGAAGTTCGTTAGAAAAGGATGCACATTGTGTTAGCACTGGATAATTTTACCCTGTGGTAAAGATATGATGTAACAGAGTTGAAACTATACTTTAGTCTCAGTCTTGACCTCCCCTTTTTAGCACATTTTGCTTTAATTTGTGTAAAAATATTTCAGTGCTTACCTTTACAAACATTATTTTAAGAGATATTGCATGCTATTAAAAAAAAGTCCTCTGTTCCACTTACAAAAATCCCTAGTCACGAATAATACCCTGACCACAAAATGCTCACACTTTTGTTTATGCTCTCTGTTGTGGCACACAACACAAACAAACAGTATTTTATGTTATCTTTGTGGTACATTACAACATGTGATGACACGCTGCACAATCATGAAACTGCCCGTAGGCTATACTAGGTCCATAGCATAACAATGTTCAGATCTTGAGGGCTGCACAGTAAGTAATGGTTCACAGCACAGAGTAGACTGAAGCCCGTGTGGTTGAGGTTGACCTATATATAGACCTGTGCAGACAGCACTGAAGTTGCTGGCAATAGTTTTGAGTCGGCTCACACATCTGGTTTTATAGACATGTGCTGGAGGTCGATGGTGGAGTCTCTGGTGCCGATTCCTGCATCCGCATCTAACAAGCCTTACCTTGGTACATTGAGGAACAACTGTAGTGTGCTGATTCAGTGAGTTACATGTGTGGCTGGTGGGTCTGGAACAAGGCGGGTAGCTTAAGGTGGTGGTAACTGGATTTACCACACCCTTGCACTCCTGAGTGGTGGTGTTGGGGGTGGGGGTTTGGGGAGGGGGGGGGGGGGAGACCCTGCTACGCCTGGCCCTGCGCCGAGTGGGGAATAACGTGTATGACCTCCATGTCTTCTGCAGCCTCCCATGATGGCTCTGGTTCCAGGACTCCCTGGTCTGTGGGCACTTGGACATAAAGCTGAAAGTGGCTAGTCCAGTGTTGGTTGAGCCAAGTGGGCAGTGGTGGAAACATGGGTGAAGCAGTGGACACTGGAGGTGATGTCGTGACGACATCTGTGTTCTAGAATGGCTGCTGCTCTGCTGGTGCACCCGCTGGGAATGTTCCCAGCTGTGGTAACTTTATCAGAAGCCTTGGTCTGCTCCGGGGTGGGGAAGCCATTGGTGAGGTTGGATTCTTCCCTTGTGATTGTGGTAGCCTGGAATAACTAACAGTTGAATTAGAGTCCCTTGTGATTGTGGTAGCCTGGGACAACCAACAGTTGCATTAGTGGGGGTCACTTGGAGAAGGATGGGGGAGTGGGGTCAAGGATGAGCTCTTCTTCCACTGAAGGATGGGAAAATGGGATGCAGTGGGAGGACTGCAGAGAAACAGACAGGGGGGTGCAGATGAGTAACTAGAACAGGTTTTGTTGTCAGGTGATAGTCTGGTCTCTGGTATCAAGGATAAAACCCATCATCCTCATTGCTGATGACTAGTGGATGGGGAGTGGGGACAATCAATCTTGTTGGCCAAACCTCTGGGTCCCCACACCTGCATCCCAGGCTGTAACTTTGGAGAGGGGGTGGAGGAATTGGGGGGGAGGGGGATTTGTGTGCAAGAAGGAGTAAATGCAAGAGAGAATGGGGTTGATGTCCATGCAAGAGCTCAGATATGAATTTATAAAAATGTCAGGGTGCCTTTTGTGGATGTAAGGGGATGTAAAGTAGGTGAACAGGTGTGCATCACTCCAGCGCAGAAATTCACATGGGCTCCAATGGAAATTGTGAACCTTTGTCTATGGCTTATGTCTGTGGCAGGCCCTCGATGATGAAAATCTTCAACAGCGCTGTCACTGTGATTCCACTGTGGTTGTATGGCAGTTAACAATATACTGTGAAGAGTAAAAAAAAAAAAAAATTTGTACACCTGCCTAATATCGTGGAGGGTCCTCACGAGAACGCAGAAGTGTCGCAACATGACGTGGCATGGACTCGACCAATGTCTGAAGTAGTGCTGGAGGGAACTGACACCATGAATCCTGCAGGGCGGTCCATAAATCTGTACGAGTGTGAGGTGGAGATCTCTTCTGAACAGCACGTTGCAATGCATCCCAGATATGCCCAATAATGTTCATATCTGGGAAGATTCGTGGCCAGTGGAAGTGGTTAAAGTCAGAAGAGTGTTCCTGGAGCCACTCTGTAGTAATTCTGGATGTATGAGGTGTCACATTGTCCTGCTGGAATTGGCCAAGTCCATCAGAATGCACAGTGGACATGAATGGATGCAGGTGATCTGACAGGATGCTTATGTACGTGTCCCCTGTCAAGAGTTGTAGCTAGATATATTAGGGGTCCCATAGCATTCCAGCTGCACACGTCCCACACCATTACAGAGCCGCAATCAGCTTGAACAGTCCCTTGGTGTTATGCAGGGTCTGTGGATTCATGAGGTTGTCTCCATACCGTACACGTCCATCTGCTTAATACAATTTGAAATAAGACTCGTCCAACTAGGCAACATGTTTGCAACCATCAACAGTCCAATTTCAGTGTTGACGCCACCAAAAGCCCATATCGATGATGTTTCAGTGAATGGTTCGTACGCTGACACTTGTTGATGGCCCAGCATCGAAATCTGCAGCAGTTTGCAGGAGGGTTGTGCTTCTATCACATTGAACAAGTCTCTTCAGCCATAGTTGGTCCCATTCTTGTAGGATCTTTGAATGCAGCAATGTCAGAGATTTCATGCTTTACCGGATTCCTGATATTCACGGTACACCGTGAAATGGTCATGCAGGAAAATCTCCACTTCATCGCTACCTCGGAGATGCTGTTTCCCATTGCTCATGCACCGACCATAAAACCATGTTCAAACTCGCTTAAATCTTCATAACCTGCCATTATGGCAGCAGTAACCTATCTAAGAACTGCGCCAGAACTTGTTGTCTTATATAGGCGTTGCCGACCGCAGCGCCATATTCTGATACACATGCCTCTACCAGTTTCTTTGGTGCTTCAGTGTATATGGGAACCTGGAAATAGCATCAGTGATGATGAGACCCATGTTGTTCGGTAATGGGCATGCAAAAATCGGGGGGAAAAAACTTGCGATGTGGCTGTCTTTCGTTCGACATATTTAGTGTATTGACAGATGAGGTTCTCCATGTCTTGGTCGATGCCTGGCCAATACTCACTCCAGGCAGGCAGCTTGGTGTTGGAAGTTCCCCAATGCCCCTGATGCAGCAGCTGTAAGATGTGTTGTTGTAGGGCAAAAGCAAAAGGTGCCACTGCCCTTAGTAATGCTGAAGAAGAGTAGGTTGTTGCTTAGCCCATTGCTCAGGGCACCTTCTCAAAACATAGGTGCGAATTTGTTTGAGAATAGTGTTGCCTCTGTGGTAGCATGCATGTGGGCTCCTGTAATGGGAAAGTTGTCCATCACTTTTTGTGCCTCATAGGTGAGAAAGTGTGTCCACATTTGTGTGCTGGGATGTCCTTCTGAAGTGGATTTCATTGGCATATCTTGAGAAGTACAGTGCCAAGCGCTGTAGACAATGAGCAGTATGATCTGGGACATGAGCTGTTGGGTTGAACAACAAGATCGATGGCTTATTGTCTGTTACCATGTGGAACTTGGTGCCATAATGAAAGACATGAAATTTCTTGAAAGCGAATATAATTGCCAGTGTTTCTTCTCAATTTGAGAGTATTTCATTTCTGCAGAAATGAAGGTTTTTGAAGCTTAAGCTGTGTGGGATGCTCCGAACCATCATACTCCTAGTGAGTGAGGCTGGCCGCATCCCAGGATATGATGCATTGCTCCCCACCACTATCTGCTTCCCAGTTTGGGATGTTGCTAAACAAGGTGCTGAGAGTAGGTACTGTTAGAGTTCCCAGAATGCTGTTTCACATGCAGCCGACCATGTAAAAACCACTCCCTTCTTACCCAGGTGATGTAACAGCTGAGCTATTTGAGATGCCACTGGAATGAATTTTTCATAATATGTAATTTTACCCAGAAACACCAGGAGCTGCTTGAGGTTCACCGGCCTAGGCATGGATGCGGTCGCTTCGATGTGCGACTGTGTTGGTGATAGTCCTTCACGAGAAAGGATGTGGCCTAAATGCTACACTGAAGGCTGAAAAAATTCACATGTGCTGAGATTGCACTTTAATCGTGCCTCCTGCAAAACGAAAAACAGTGACTTCGGTTCACTAAGCGCTGCGCGGTAGAATTTTCTGTGATTATGCTTTCATCAAAGTAGTTAATGGAATCCAGCACATTGCGAAGTAGCTGTTTCAGGAAATATGGACAATTGCTGGGGCACTGGAGACCGCGAAAGCCAGCTGCTTATATTTGTGCAAACCGTACAGTGTATTAATCACCAATATCTTCTGTGAACATTCATCTAACAGGAGCTGTAAGTACTCCTCGGTGAGGTCAATTTTGTAGAAGTAGTGTCCATCCACCAGCTTTGCATACAGTTCCTCCAGTTTTTAAATGGTGTATGTGGGTATGTGTCCCTGTTGGCTTGAGATTCACTGTGGCCTTGAGATTAACTTTGGCCTTGAGATTCACTGTGGCCTTGAACTCCCTGCACAGTGTGAGTTTGTCTCATGGTTTCCTGATGACAAGAGGAGTAGCATGCTGATTCAGTGATACAGGAAATATCACATCCAATCTGTGCAACATGTCTAATTCAGCCCTGACCTGGTCCCTGAGTGACAGTGACACCAACCGAGGGTGGGTGGGGGGTGGGGGGATGGGGGGGGGGGGGGGGGGGGGGGAACATGAGGCAGTGCTGTAAGTTTCTGCGAAATGTGAGCTTAGAAATTCTTCACTTTTCCCAGAGCAGAAGAAAAACATTTTGGGGAGTTTAGTGCAAAGCATGTCCAATTGTGAATAAGGAACATTCTCTGAGGACCAGGTTTGCGCTATCCATGATGGAAACTCCAAAAGATGCAAATGTGTCCAAGTTGTGGCCTGTCACGTGTGTGACCTTGTAGGACTGTATTAAATGCAACACCTTGTCTTACAAAGGGTCATCAAACTGTAAGGCTTTTAACTGAAACTCTTTATTAGGTGCTGCATGGACAATCACACCTCTAACCGTGCATTCTGCATAATATTCCGTGGTGGTAGGCAGAAAAAACTTGTGTTGGTGACTTGGCCCCTGGAGTTCAGCTGCAAAGCTTGATAAGATTGACACTTGCTTGTGACATTGATAAAACTCGAGGGGAGCAGAAATCACATGACAGTATCTTTGACAGTGAGCACTTAACAAAGAGTAATTTTGTTGAAAGTCAGGTTATCAGGTTCTGTCAGAGGGGCCAGATTGCACAACAAATGATAAGTTTGTGGCGGTACCCATGATAAGAAAAGGGATTTAGCAGCATCATCATCACGTACCATAAATACCTTAAAGTGCTATCGCAGTGAGTTCCAGTCTTTCGATTTTCCCCTCATACGGCGGGAACAGTGAAGGAGTTATTGTTGGCTGTTGTAGTAGTCTGGCTAGGAGGTCCTCCATACGTTTTTGATATTCCACTTGATGAACCATCAGTTGTTGCATAACAGGGGCAAGAGATGGTTCAGCCATGGTGACAGGAAAGAAGGAAACGTTGGTAACTGTGCAGTAAACAAAGTCTGTAGGTCATGGAAAAGGTCACTGTCATATAGCGTCAGTCAAGTGCTGAAATTCGCACGCAAGTTTTCACAGTTCGAGCAATGGAACACATACAAGTTCACTCTGCAGTCACCAGATGCCATGACCCAAACACTGTTTTTTTTTTTTTTTTTTATTTATTGGTGCACAATGTGCAGTCATGATACTGCCCAGTGGTGATACTAGGTCAGTCGCATAACAACATCCAAATCTTGAAGGCTGCACAATAGGTAATAGTTCACAGCATGGTGTAGAATGAAACCGGAAGGCTCACGTCGGCCAAGATGTAGACCAGTGTAGACAGAACTGATGTTGGTGGCACTAGTTTTGAGTCAGTGTGTGCAGCCAGCGTTGTAGATTTGCACTGCAGGTCAATGGTGGAGCCTCTGGTGTTGATCCTCACATCTGTGGCTAGCGAGGCTTAGCTCAGTGCATCGAGAAACAGCTGTGGTGTGCTGGTGCAGCAAGTTGCACATGCAGCTGGCACAGTGTACAGATCTGGAGTGAGGCAGACGGCTTAAGATAGTGGTAACTGTGGGTTTACCACACGTATCTCTTGTTGAGGAACATGTAATGATACCTTTAACCGTTTATGTAAAGTGGGACACACTATGCAGTGATAAACGCTCTGTTTGGATCAATTTTGAGTGAGTCATGCTGGTGTAAGATATTGGTATCTGCATTAGCATAAAAGGTGACTTTTTAGTAGTAAGGGTGTCGTGAAAGGCATTTAAAAAAATTGATGTTTGTTTGTCAGCGTATTCCATATATGTCAACTTTTGCAATGTGCTGCATGATTAGGGTGTTACTGATATGACTTGATTACACTGTAACACAAAAAATGCAACAGCAGTGTAATGGGGAATACAAATAATGTAACAAGTAAAGATAAGCACTCACCATATAGTTGATTGTTAAGTGGTTGACAGTCTCAGAAAGAACATAGCGTCAAGCAACAATGTCCTGGCAGTGCAGCTCAACTCGGCTGAGGGGTTGTGTCAAGTGGATTTTTAAAGAGGAGCAAAGAGGCAGGGTGGGGCACGAAGGAAAGGATGGTAGCAGCTAAGAGGGAGAGGCAGCAAGGGAATGAGATTGAAATGTGGCTCTGGGAAACCTGCCCTGCTTGTGACACATGTGAAACTGCTTGTGGCTTACAATGACATGGAGGAATAAGGAGGGGGTAGAGAGAGAGAACTGAGGAAGAGGAACACCATAGAGAGGAAAATGTGAGTGTAGATGAATGGAATAATGTGGGAAGTACAGGGAAAGGGATGGAAGTGGGTATGGAACAGGAGCTACCAGAAGTTGAAGCCAGGTGGCTTGTGGATTGAATGCTGTCTTTTAAGGACACTCTTCAATCAAGTAATTCCTCATGCGTCCCACTTTATTCACATTTCAATCTCCATGGTATCCCTCTTCCTCTGTTGTATCCCCCTCCTCCCCCTCCCCATGTGTGTATTTTAGTCAACATTGGAGGGCATTGTCTGAAACCTCAAATCTGTATTCAGTCTTGCTTATATGCCTGTCAGCTGCTGAAAACCTCAACTACATGTTGAGTGGTTACTTTTATTCCTTCAATTATTTGAATTTTGCCCAGGATTTTCCAGTTTCATGTAAGTTGGGGAAACTGTCAGAATAAACATTTTTGATTATGTTTTAATAAGTTTCATCAGACAACTAATGAGTAAAAGAAACAGTGCAATTGCTTGAAATAAAATAAAAATGTAATACAGTGCTTTTCCAATTTTATGTGTAGTCATCAGTATGACATGGCTTAGGTAATGAAAATCTTAATTTCTTAAGATATATTTTAAATTTAAGAAGTATTGCCTGGGCTTTTGTGACCATACTATCTCTGTGAATGCATTTTTCCTTATTTTACATATTGACAGTATTAATTATTGCAGTGAATATGCCAGGCCTCATGCAGGCTTTTCACCTGGGACATTGCCACGATCGTCAGGATTGTCATTGCCGCCTCAGTGTATTGATCCAATGCTTCATTATCAACTAAACAGCATGTATGCACCTGGAACTCGTGAAAGGTAATGCCCTAATTAATGAGAAATTTTTTAAGAATGTGATTTATATTTATCATTGATAAAATATTGTGGAATAATATTTTCTCATGCTGTATTTCACTATTAGTTTATATCTTTATGGGTGTGAGCCTGATGTGGTAGAAAGCAGCCATACATTATGGCAAACAGTTATAAATTTCATATTTATGTGTAAGTGGTTAGAGAAAACATACTCAACAGTTTAATAAAGTTTGGTTGTCAGTAATAAATTAAATGATTTTGGTCTTTGCAAACTTCCTCAGATCTTTTCTGTGGATAATTCTGTATTGATCGCAGATCTGGATATGCTCATGTAGACCAGAACTAGTTAGCTGATAATTGGCTCACAACTGTGATGTGAAGTAAACTGTTGTTAAACACAAATGTTGCTGATCTCTATGTACAAGTTGTGCTCCACAATTAAAAATACACAATAGTGCCATTGATCCATCACCATTTGAAGAACCCCGTATTAAGAGACATACCTGTATATAATAATAAAAAAAAAGTTATCAAGGCAAAAATATTTGTTTAACACTCATGAGTGAAGTTTTGTGTAGTTTACCTGAACATTTCTTTCATAAAAGTCAAGGGTTATAACTTTGTATGTCCTTGTCAGATTTACTGTAGTCATTATTGTGTAATTACTGGTCTGTGCCAGAAAGGTGGTCAGCACAAAAATCAAAACAATATACTTAAAAAAAATAACTGACACATTCTTTAAAAAGATGCAATGTAACCTGCAAAGGTGATTACTTTTCAGGTTTGAGACTCGGCACTGTTTTTGCTTACTTATTGTAGGAAGCTTTTTATGCCTTGAATGAGCTGTGTGTAACGTTACTTTGTGTATATGTTATTACCTAACAGCAACTCATATAAGATTACTTTTCAGAATAACAAGAAGTAACCAGAGAAATAATACATTGAACAACTAATCAAGAAATAACAGTAAAATATATTTAAAAATGCAAACCAATTAATTCTAGAGAACTACTTACTGACAAAAGAGATGGCATCACTTCCAAGGGCACAATTAGGAGAAGATTGCACATTTAGCTTTTGAAATCAGTGCTGCCAACTTCTGGAGTAGAGAGCAAGAGTGGATAGAAAAGTGGTGTGTGTGAGTGTGTTAAGGGAAGAGTGGAGGCTCAATCAGAATACTAAGCCAAGAGAGGCACTGCAGGATACTTTGGATTGGAACTGAACAATTAAGTGCAACAAGCGTATTGTTATTACTGAAATTTCAATGAAACTGTCTCAGAGAAGCAGAGATCAATTTCTCTCTGGTCATTGCATTTATGCTTCTGCACACAGAAGCTATAATTACATGTTGATGTCTGCACAGATCAGTGTATGCAGCCACCCAAATTTCTATTGGATGAAGCAGTAGGGCTCTGAAAAGCCTTCACTAACTGTAGCTTGACAGTGCACTCACAGAACTGTTTTCAAGCAGACCACTAATTCCATGTTCCAGGGCACATCAACATCAGACTAGTGTTTCATAATGCAGCATTTTCATGACAGATACGTGGCTTCTAGCCACACCACTTAATTGAATGTTTCAGATTTTGTATCCATTACATTCACTACTTAATCCACAGTGTCTCCCAATTAACTCCCTTCCCCAAATCCTGTATGGTTTAGGTTCATATCCTGCCATCACTGTAGATGCCTAATTCACCCACCCACCCCCATCCCCAATCCTCCCCCTCCTCCTCCTCCTCCTCCTCCTCCACCACCACCACCACCACCACCACCACCACCACTTGTGTAATGGATAGGAACCATTGTCAGTCTAGGAAGCAATAGTCATGTGTACACTTCAGCTGTGCTGAGTGTAAATTCTGGTCATGAACTGTAGGGTTTTAAACTTTTTCTTGAAGTTTTGTGGCATACTGAAATTCATTTCAGGTGAATGTCAGAGAACTTAGAGAATTTGGTGTGAGATGTAGTTCCTGAACTTCGAGTTAGCAACAATGTGGGCTCTTCTGTATAAACTTTGAATTATTTTTGGATACTTACTCCGAGGCTTCAGCAATTTGCTGTGTTATTTTGAACTTAAGATTTTCAATCCTGTGAGACTACTTCAGACTTTTAAATATTTCAGTGAATCACTTGTGACATCGATCTGAACTTCGTTCGATTAAAGTGGATCTTGTGAATGACCAAGCAGAGTTCAGAAATATTACTGATGCACTTCCATGCAACCGAAATTGTAATTATTAGTCACTGTAGCTGTAGTTAACCCTTTCACTGCTACAGACGTGCTCTCTGCATTCAGTGGTGAGGGCAGCTTTTGCCAAATGCTGGTACCTGTGCTGAGAGCGGCATTCTGGCTGATACGAAATACTTATCATACAATTATTCAAAAACTATGAAGTGAAAAAACCTGAATTTAGCACGTATTACAGTCTGATATCTTCACTCGATAAAGAACTAAGTTTCGCTTTGTTACCCAACATACTTAACTGCGCCCCATCAAAGTAAGTAAAACATTTGCGAAAGATTGTAAGAGTTTGCAGAGGAAAAAACACATTGCATAAACTTTGCATATGATTGATTTTAACTCATAGATTGCAGTGAATGAAATGTAGATAAGATATCAAAATTTTATTTAAAACTGAGAGCAGAACGATATCTCATTTCATTCGCAAGTTATCGGGTTTTACATCTGATGGAGAGTTGCACACAAAATGCCAATTCACACCTTTGCACAGTGCTAACCATGTTGTCATACCAATCATTATAGCTCCTAAATGATTCAAGATATCGAAATGAGGCTTTTTGTGAATGATAGAATGCAAGGAGGCACTTATGTTGTATGATGAATACTCAAAACTTTTTTATTAACAAAGGTATTGAAGTAGCTCACCTGCAGCAGTGAGAGATCGGTAGCTCAGGACGCATAGAGAAGTCAGCCACACTGTAGGAAAACTCAAGGGGGGGGGCACATGCATACAGCATCAGCACCTGGGAAATAGCATAACACAGCATGTATACAAGTTCACAGCAGCGAAACTGTTAAGCACTCACCAGTAACAATTTGTGGTCTTGTTTTGTGGAAGTAAACTGTCTTATTGAAGATCAGTGCATCGAGTGTTACCTAAAGTCATCTCACCATCAATCCTATGTTTATATAATTTTAATTACAGCTTAGACAGATGCTGTTGACAAATGTGAGAACATATTGCTGAAGTGTACAGTAACCCATTGGCAGCTAACAAACCACAGCTGATCTCAGTGACCATGCATTATTCCACTGACATCTTGGCAAGTTGCTAGAAGGTTAATTTATTGCAGTGTGTAAAATAACAGTTTTGCCTCTGGTTGACAATCTCTTCATTTTTGTTCATCAATTTTGAATGGCTTATTGTTTTGAAAATATTTCACTGTAGATGTATTATCCTATGATTGTTTAGGCTTCGTGTAATGACCAGGAGCATATCCTTTCAATTCCAGAAGATTATTTTGCCTTGAGTCTTGCTATTGCTGAATTTTCTCAGTAAACTGAAAGCATGACATTACATCTCGTTTGGAGTTGATATATACACTGAAGAGCCAAAGAAACTGGTACACCTCCCTAATATCGTGTAGGGCCCCCACGAGAATGCAGAAGTGCTGCAACATGATGTGGCCTGGACTCGACTAACTGAAGGACTGCTGGAGGGAGTTGACACCATGAAATTGCAGGGCTGTCCATAAATCCATAAGAGTACGATGAGGTTGAGATCTCTTCTGAACAGCACATTGCAAGGCATCCCAAATATGCTCAATAATGTTCATGTCTGGGAACTTTGGTGGTCAGTGGAAGTGTGTAAACTCAGAAGAGTGTTCCTGGAGCCACTCTGTAGCAATTCTGGGTGTGTAGGGTGTCGCATTGTCCTGCTGGAATTGCCCAAGTCCATTGGAATGCACAATGGACATAAATGGATGCAGGTGATCAGACAGGATGCTTAAGTATGTGTCTAGACATATCAGGAGTCCCATATCACTTCAAATGCACATGCCCCATGCCATTACAGAGCCTCCACCAACTTGAACAGTCCCCTGCTGACATGAATCCTTGGATTCATGAGGTTGTCTCCATACTTGTACATGTCCATCCACTCAATACAATTTGAAACTTGTCCGACCAGGCAACGTGTTTCCAGTCATCAACAGTCCAATGCTGGTGTTGACGTACCCAAGCGAGGCATAAAGCTTTGTATCGTGCAGTCATCAAGGGTGGTCCTTTGGCTCCAAAAATCCCATATCGTTGATGTTTCATTGAATGGTTTGCATGTTTACACTTGTTGATTGCCCAGCATTGAAATCTGCAGCAATGTGCCGAAGGGTTGCACTTCTTTCACATTGAATGAGTCTCTTCTGTCATCGTTGGTCCCTTTCTTGCAGGATCTTTCCCCAGCCGCAGTGATGTCAGAGATTTGATGTTTTACTTAGTTCCTGATATTCATGGTACACTCATGAAATGGTCGTACTGGAAAATCTCCTCTTCATTGCTGCCTCGGAGATGCTGTATCTCATCGCTTGTGCGCAGACTATAACAGCACATTCAGACTCACTTAAATCTTGATAACCTGCCGTTGTAGCAGCAGTATCTGATCTAAGAACTGTACTAGATACTTGTCTTATATAGGCGTTGCCAACCACAGCGCCGTGTTCTGCCTGTTTACATATCTCTGTATTTGAATACGCATTCCTATACCAGTTTCTTTGGCACTCCAGTGTATGTAATCCACTTCTATCGTAAATTATGCGAGGAGGAAATCCATCTCCTGGCAAAAAACTGTTGAAAATGGCACACTCTTTGTGAGCCTTCTGCACACAGTTGATGTGATGACATACCATGTACGTCAGTTGTGAACAACATTATTTTTGAGACAGTTACATTGACTGTTCAAATACTGGACCTGCAATGCCTGTCTTCATCATGGATGTTTCAGTAGAATATATGTCATGAAGATTGATGTGAACAGGGGTCATAAGAAGAGGGTAAATAGCAAAGACAATTAAATTTATTGCACAAACGATTACCATATTTACCCGACTATAATACAACACTGAATATTATAGCCCCCTTGTTTTTTTAGAAGTGGCTCCTTGAGAATTTTTTTTATTTTTGTCGTATTCTGACTAATCAAAATTACAAGTTGGTTTATTGATGATGAAAGTATCTGCCTAAAATAGTTAACATTACCTCATTTATTAATTGTCTACATTTCAGTGATACAAGATGAAATAAAATAAACAAACAGAAATGGTTGTTTTTTTGGTATCAGGTCCTTAACTTCGTGGGTGAGGTGTGTCCTGGATGAATCCAGCACCAGCATTTTTCTTGTGTGAAGTAAAGTGTCTGATATTCTGTTTCAAACAAAGTTCAACTATTCTAGTACCAGGTCATTAGTCATCCATCCCTTACCTTGGCATTTAAAGGTAAGCTCTGCAAATAGTTTTTCTTTTGGTGCAGTTATTCTACGAATAATCATGTATAGGATGAACTTTCTTCCATCAACTAGCACATTCACCATTACTGTATTCTGGCCTTTTCATTGCCAAAACTTCTTATAGGAACACTTTTAAGGCTCTTCATGTTGACAGCAGCATTTAGTGGCATATCAAAATAAAATGAAGTCTGATGAACATTGCCCATATGGCCTAGCAAATAGTTGTGCCATTTTCTTAGACTCATTATATGATGCTAATATGTAACTAATTTTTCGTCAAATGTGGCAGGAAGTTGCTGAGCTAGTGGTAGCGCAAGCTAGCTCCACCCTCTTCATCAGCCTCACACACCGGCCAATCCTTGCTTTGAATTCTGTTATGCATGCAATTGGAAAAATTTCTCTTAGTCTCTAGCACCTCAATTTTGATAATTTCTTGAGTGATTGGAAAGCCTTCGTTGTGTTTCTCTTGCACATACTAGCATCCTGCTACTCCAATTCGTGAAATGTTCCCTGCTTCAGTCCCCTGAGAATTTGGCACGAAGAACTGACATTCTTTAATTTTTTTTTTCTTCTGATGCACAGTTGTTTGTGACCTCTGCTTAACGAATCACCATTAACTTATAATTAGCCTTGTACTGTCTGAATGAACCAATTTTGAACTGTGAACTTGTAGAGCTACGTTTCTTGACAGTCACAGCTATAATTTTCATCCATTATCAATTGCTGAAATTTATTTTTCTTATAGTACTGCCATTATATGCAAACTGAATGATAACAGTATGTTGTCTTCCTGGCTCCTCACAGCTTAATTGACAGAAATCTACCACTTTGGCGTAACACTATTGCCAACCTTGAAAATCTTCAATGCTGTAGAGCAGTAGGAGCTTTGGCACCATTGTTGAAGTTTATGTTTCATTTGTTGTGCTGTATTTCAAGTGTTCTGTTTAAACTTTTTTTTTTAGCCTTAATTTGTCTCTTGTAGAAATGTATAGCATTGTTGAGCATTTGTCCAATTGTTAAGTCAGTTCAGTTCCAATTACAACTGGATTCGGGCAAACTGCACTCTGAGGGTGGTGGATGTTCATAAAATGCCAAGGTATATGGTATATGTTTCCCCGACTGGCAGCATGACGAAATTTGCTGTCCTCTTGGCACTCGCCTCCTCCCTTTCGTATTACTGCTCAGCCAACCAGGTGCCACTGTTCCCCTCTCACCCATCTGAATTCTTCAAATTAAATCTGTGCATGACCACGGTTACCAAAGCTTCATCTGAAAATGTAAGATACAGATACAGCATAAGAATGTTAACCTCAGGAATAATAGTTTAATGTGTGAATGCAAGATGATCCTGTATTTTTTGAATGGAGAATTTCAGAGGAAACCTCTTACAGTCGGGTAAATAAGGTACATACTTTCGACAACTTTTTTACGTTATTGTCTCAATTATGTAATATTTTTTACATATGATCGTCACAGATTGGACATCAGTTATATATTGTAGATTATCAGTCAGTTACAGTGTCCTCAAGTTTCTCAGAAGATTTACTCAGCTGCTGCCTTCACGAGGGCTATCGTACATTTCTTTTTAACTTCTGTTAGGGTGTAATAAGGCTTTTGAATTCATTTGCACACAAATGACCGTATGACGTGTGTTAATGTCTATGTAAACTTGTTGCAATTATTGGAGTCATTTAAATGATGTGCTCTGTGCTCACTGTCTGCTAAATCCAATTGTGAATTTAAAGAGAATGAGCTTTAATATCATTGCTTACGTAAGTTGCTCCTGGAGTCACAGTATTTCAATAACAAAGTTAATACCAGTAAAATTTCCGGTCTGATACAGTAGTCAGTAAATATTGCTGTATTTTAAAATCTCTATTTTCAGTTACTGCAGAAGTGTAATTACAAATCAGTAAAACAGAATTGGGCGTGTGTGACGATTAGGAAACTTACAGTCAAAATTCACTTTTACACAACCACAGTGGATCACATGAAAATGAAGTTTCTTAAAGTAATTCCACTAACAGTAGGAGGGTTGCACAGCAAATATTACATGTTTTATTTTGGCTAATTGCTGCCAAATTATAATATATTCAGTCATTAATGCACTCGGTTGTATTCGCAAGCAGGGCATTCAGGTGTATGTTGCTCCATTGTTCAACAGGTTGGAGATAGAACACTTTGAGAGAGAGAAAAGGGAGAGGGAGTTAGAACAATTTGAGAGAGAAAAAAGAGAGAGAGAGATACGTGAGCTTCGGGAACGGGAGTTGACTGACCGCTTGAAAGATGAGATGATGAAGGCAGCTGGTCCCGGACCACGACCGATTGAACCTCACTGGGCTGATTTGCACAGAAGGTAACTGAAGCTGTTATACCTTATTATGAGACACACTGTAGGCAGTGCAAAATCTGAGTATGTAGCAGTAACCCGCTGCACATGGGAATTGCTACATCATTAAATGGTGGCTTGTTTGTCACCGGATCAGTGGCACAGTGATCTATTGTAGAAATTAAAATCGTCTCTCAAAACTACAAATGCGACATGCGATAAAAGGAATTTGTATTTGTGAATGAAAAGCCAAGTAACTGCCAACAAGTGATTTGCGTGAAGAAGTGTGCCAGAATACCATAATAATGGAAATAATTTTAAGTAGGAAAATATTGTTGGAGCGCATGGGGCCAAATCGCCAGCTCGTCGTAAAGTTAGTCAGACAGTCATGTAGTCACCACTGAGGAATACATAGTGTATATAAAAGAGTAGTCAAGTATGACTTCTATATATGCACTGAAAGTAATTATGATTGACACTTCACCGAGATACAGCAGCACAAATTGATGCAGTACCAACAAAAATTGTGCAGTTTGTTATTGTGCACCACAGTTCCAAATATTTATGAGAACTAGTTGTCATTATTTATAGAATTTGCACTACGAGCAGAGCATCCTCGATACCATTTACCTGCGACTCTCGGTACCATTTGATACATTCGTGTTGACACTATGAATGTTGAACCTGTGGACAGGAATGCCAGTGCATTGTCTTCTGTGGTGAATGTTACTTCAGGCCAATTGCAGATAAAGTTGGCAAACAGATAGGCTTGATCTAGGAGCGCTGCAGCTCATAGAAGCAGGTCCATTGTTTTATGTGGTATTAGTTATGCCTGCTGAGCACAAACCATTTGATAAAATGGTAGTACTATATCCCATATGGTTTGCATCAGACTAGTAGGCTTTACAAGCTATTGATTACATTCATTACCCAGTGAGACCACTGTCTATATGTCTTCTGGTGAGTGTATTTGAAAATTTTCTTTTTTTTTTCCTTTTTTTTTCCTTTTTCAGAACCTCACTTGGCTTCCTGCATTGCCAGTTAAGAAAGACCAGTCATTTATTTAAATCTTTACAGAAGTGACAAATCATTAAAACTTTTTTAAATATCTTCTGTTAGTGTCTGTTGGTTTCATAAAGTCTCATGCGCTGAAGGAAGATGTAGCAATTTTCATGTTCAGTGATGTGTTGATAAAATTAAATTTATACAAAAGTATAGTGCAAATATTTTTCTAATTTTATCATCTTAACCACGAATATTCTGTATTTATACCAGTGAATGCATGCTTTATTCCCTATGGTCACATACTTGTGCACTAAGCAGAAAATTTCTTCTCCCCTCCTGTTCTTACAGATATGTTGGATTTGCACCCACTGATCGGCCTCAGGGAGCTCTGCATCAGTTTGGGCTGTACCCATCAGCACCAGCGGCAGGGCAGACAGCTTTAGGACAGCTGGAGCGTGAGCGCCTGGAGCGTCTAGGTGGGTATATGTTTTTTGGGTATTGATGTAATCTCTATTTAGTAGATTTAAAGTTAACTAATGAATGGCCATCTCTTTTGAGACTGAGTTCCCCATGTTCCTTCCCGTTTTCAGATGTGCTTTGCAGTTTATAACATATTTGCTTAGAACACTTCAGAATGTTGATGTAGCATATTTTAGAATAGTAGAAAAGTGAATCATACACACTTGCCTATGGCTCATTGTGAATAGCTGATGTTCCATTCAAAATAACTCTCTTGCAAATCCTTATCTTGTTTTCACAGATTAATTTGTATATTTAAGTCAGTTATCTGAAGTCACCACAATAAAGTAGATCAGCCAGCCTCATGACAATTATTAAGAAAAAATGTTAATAGTTGTGAAATTACTTTGCAGTTCACACTTAAGTGTGTGATAGAGGGTGCGTAGAGCCACTTTCAGACTACAGTAAAATCACTTTTTAACAAATCTCTGGGAACTCAAATATTTTTTCCTTAAATAGTGGCTTTTCTTAAATGTCAGTTTTGCTAGAGTACATGGAAAGAGTGATGCAGAATCATAATTCAAGCATGTTTAGGTGATATAAGTGCTATTTAATTACAAAATTACCAAAATCCTTTGCTACAAATTTAAATGCAGTAAATACACAATTATTAAGCCCCTCATGTTTGTTTTGTAGTGAAAGACATATGGATCCAGCTGACTGATGTAAGTTAGAATTGTTTTATCCACATTAAAAGAGGAAAAGAAATTCCCGACAGTGTCAATTCCATGCACACCAACAGTGAAACTTGATGCAACTCCCTCTTTTTTCTTCCTCATTGCCACCATCAGCTTCTACCTATGTTCCTTCATAACATTTCACTTGCATCAATCTCAGGTATGTAATCAGGACATCATCATCACGCTAATGCCCTGGAATGTTTCATTTTTAGAAACATCAGTTCTGCTTGTCCATCCTTCTGGAACAGTGTTGTCTTCAGCAGTAACTGATGTACTACAGCCATCCTTCGGAAACAATTTAACACAGTCTTTTGTGTTACAGAATTCCAGGCAGCAACAAATATATTTATTGCCTTTACAAGGCTGAGTGTCATCACTTTCTATCATCATCATCATCATCATCATCATCATCATCATCTTGGACAGTTTCCAACCTCAGGCCGGGTCTGTATGGAACATAGGCCTCTCCATCATCTTCTGCCTTGCCACCATCTCTGTGTCTTCACCTTGGTCTGGTCTTCTCTTTTATTCTGGATGCATTCCTCTACTCCTTTAGCCATCTGTCTCTCAGTCTTCCTCTTGGTCTCTCTATTTCCAGTTTCATCTTGTGTATCCTCCTGGGTATCCTCTTCTCCTCCATTCTCTTAATGTGCCCATACCATCTCAGCCTTGATTTCTCTATCTCCTCCTATAATGGTTCCACCTTCATTAACTCTCTCATCCTCTCATTTCTTAACCTGTCTGTCTTTGTCACTCTAATACTGTTTCTCAAGAATTTCGTGTCACTAGCTTGTAGTTTACTTTTGTCTCTTCCTTTCATAACCCAGGTTTCTGATGCATATGTCAGGATTGGGACATATTATGACCGGTATATGACCTTTTTACTGATTTGGGGTACATCCTTGCTCCATATCAGGCTTCTGACACTCTTCCCCTAAATGCTTCTGCTTTTCTTCTCTGCTCGTTTATTTCCCTGTTGTTTTTTTCCCATCTTCCTGTATCAGTCTTCCTAGGTACTTGTAACTCTCCACTCTCCTCAATTGTTCCTCACCAATTGTTATTCCAGTTGTTCCTTTCTCCTTCTTTCTTGTTGTGATAATCATCTCATTCATACTAAATTTCATCCCATATGTGTGATTTTAAGCTTTCCTGGCGAATTAACTGTTTGTACTGTTCTTGGGTCTCCAGGCGAATAGTACATTCATCCCATATTCTTGTCCTGTTTGTTCCCATACGTCCAACTGCTCTTGTACTTCCTCCTCCTTATTCCCCCAAATCATCAGATCATCTGCAAACACCATAGCTTTCATATTCCTTTTACCAGTTACTTGTGTCACTGTACTCATTACATCATCCATCTCTACAATGAAGAGTAATGGTGAAAGTGCACTTCCCTGCCTCAAGCCATTCTTCTGTTCAGTCCAAGTTGATCTCTCTCCTCTCATTTTCACACAGCTCACACTTCCATGGTACATTTCCATTATCCTCCAAATAGTCTGTTTTGCTACTCCTGTATTCTCCAGGGATTTCCACACTTTGCTTCTACGCACACTATCATACACTTTTTCAATGTTCAGGAAGGTCATTAGTAGATCTATTCCATATTCATAGTACTGTTCCTGCTTTTGTCTTACAGCAAAAATTAGATCCACCATGGACCTTCCTGTTCTGAACCCATGTTGCTCTTCCCTCATTCTTCCTTCTAATTTTGCCCGAATTTGTGCTTCCAAAATTTTCTAAAAAATCTTTGCTCAATGACTCATCAGTGTTATCTCCCGATAGTTCTTGCACTCTTTTCTATTTCCCTGCTTAAAGATAAGGCCAATTATTCCCTTCTTCCAGTCTTCTGGGATCTGGGATCATCTTTTGTTTCCACACAATTTTCATTACTTGATATAGCCATTGTATCTCAAACTCTCCTGCTGCTGTCACCATCTCTACACTTAGCTCACTTAGACCTGGTGACTTCCTCCCTTCATCTTGCCCAATGCCTTTTCCACTTCTCCCTGTGGAAGGTCTTTTCCTATTTGCTGTTCCTCCTTTTTCTTTCTCCTCGTCTTGTTCCTCCTCATCCAGGTCCCCATTCGTGTTCAGGAGTTCTTCAAAAATACTCCTTCCACATATTCTTGAGTTCCTCCTTATTCTCTTCATCTTTTCCACTTTTGTTCACTATTCGAGCATAATCTGTTGTACTGTTCTTCCTCTTACTTTTAATCATCCCATATAACACCTTTTTTGAACCTTCACTATCCTCCTCCACCATTCTGGTCCACTGTTCCAGCCACTTTCATCCTTCCTCCACCACCGCTCTTTTTGCTTCTTTCTTTCTTGCCTGATACTCTTCCCTTGTCTCTACTGTTCTCTTCTGAAATCATACCCTTATAAAGGCTCTATTCTTCTTTTGTACTATATCCTTTGTTTTATCGTTCCACCAGGGTGTTTATTTCCATCTCTTTTTGGTGCTTGTCCTCCCACACATTGCTTCTGCCGCACTTACTAATATTCCCTTGAATCTACCGCATTTCTCTTCTACAGTTTTTGGTTCATCCTTTGTGATGCTTTCCTTTACTACTTGTAGGTACTGTAGCTTGCTTTCTTCCTCCTTCAACTTCCATACCCTTATATGTCTTTCCTGGTTTTCTGTCCCTTTATTATCCTTGGTCCCTCTCAGGTTCATTACCATCAAACGGTGTTCACTATCCAAGGCCTATGATGGTAATACCTTAATGTCAGTGATGTTCCTATTCATCTCACTATCATATAGGAAGTAGTCGACTATTGACTTTCTCTTTAAGTCTTGACTGTACCAGGTAATCTTGTGGCTCTCCCTTTTCTTGAACCAAGAGTTCCCAACTAGCAAGCCATTCCTTTGACAGAACTCCAATAGTGTTTCACCTTCCTTATTTCGGCAGCCCCACCCCTCTGGTCCAAGCACACTTTCGCAGCATTGTCTTTCTCTTCCAACGTGTGCGTTTAAATCCCCCATTACTATCATATTCTTCATTCCCATCTGCTTCTGCATTTCCTCTTCAAACTCTTGCTTCTCCTCAGAAGTGCGTACACTTGTATTACCTCTATGGTTGTCCACTTGAGTGATATTTTGGTCTTCATCATCCTATCATTTATTCTCTTCACTTCCTCTTTTAATCGATCTCTTACTACTATTCCAACTTCATTTTTCCTTCTCTCCTCATTTCCACTCCAGTACAGTTGGTAGCCTTTCCTCAGTTCTCTCCTTCCTTCTCCTTTCCATCTCGTTTCAGCTAGCCCCAATAGGTCTAACTTCCTTCTTTCCATCATGTGTACCATCTCCTCCACCTTTCCCGTCAATGTTTGTAGATTTAATGTTCCAGATCTTAGTCCTTGTTTATAACCAGTTCATTGTTGATTAAATCTGTCCTTTCCAAGGCCTGTTCTATTTTTGAAAGCAGAAAACATAATCCACTACTGGCTTGCTGGGTCAGAGCCCCATTAGCCGTCGCTTTTCAGGGTTCTTGTAGGACCTTCACAGCTACCATAGCGGTCCTGGGGCACACACAGTCTCCACTGTACCTCGCTCCTACAGGCAATCCCCTACTTCATGCCATTGCCCATCTCCCATGACTTGGACGAGGGATTGGACTTGAAGAAGGAAATTGACTTCTACGCATCTGCTGCTCTGTATTTGGCTTTAACAGTGTGTATTGTGCCCAGATCTAGAGACTGAAGATGACATGTGCAGCTCAGAGGAAGGAACACAGCATTTACATTCCTCAGAAATTATGTTTCCTTAGGATATACAGGTACAGTTCCTTCCTTCTGCACTCATCTCGGCACCTAAATGCCTTAAAAAGTCTAAGATTTCCAACGTCTCCAGAGTCTGCTGTTGTACTCATAAGAACAAAGTAGCATTTTTATGTTTTCAAGATACCTGGGAATTAATAGTAGATGCAACTTTTCACTTCTATCACCATTTACATTTTTCTCTCTTAACAGAATATGATTTTGTGGTAAGTAAATTATAAAAGACACCACTTTCATCAGCAGTGAAAATGTATCTGGGCTCATAGCACTTTATGAAATTTGGCAATGTAATGTTCTTCCAATATCTTGCACTCTGTGTGACCAGAGTCTCAGTTTCTCCACTTATGCTTTGAAATGACAGATTTTTTTAATGAGTCAACAAGCCATTTAATGCCCTGAAATTTTCAGTTTCAATGTTCAGTATGATATCACAAATCTTCTTTTGCAGTATGTTTCCTCTTATAGACATACTTTTATTTCTCTGCCCTCGAAACTACATAAGAAGAATATTTTCCACAGCATGGACTGTAGACATACGAATGTCCCTCCTTTTTGTATCCGTAAGAATCATTAGATTCGCCAGTTGAGAACTCTTCCATATTTTTTTAATATTCTGCTAGATGGCCAAAAATTGTATTTCTTCATTGTGTTGGAAATAGTAATGCCAAGATCGTCAGCTTTTGCTGAACTGTAAGCTTTCCGTATTTGATAAGTAAGTAAGCAAACAACTACATTTCTCATGCTTCATAGACCTAAGTCTGTGACGTCACATTACGTGATCTAAATCATATGGAAATCGACTTCCGATTCTTTCCATACATCTGCTGGTATTGCTACAAGTGAAGTCGAGTTATTGACTACAATCTACGTATGCGTCAACCAGCTGAATCAATAACCATTTACAGCTGAATCGATAACTATGACAAAAAATACGACTTGTATGAAATGAAGTGGAAGGAAATCAGAAACTCACTCAAACACATTAGGAATTATGTTAAAACTGGATTTCAATTTGCAAAATGTTCCAGGCTTATTCCTTAAAAATGAACTTTTTCTTAAAGCAAGGTTTGTTAAAAGCAGGGAGAAATAACATTTTACTTATTGGAGTTTTACCAGGACCAACAGAAATATTAGTTAAAAGTGGAATTTCCTTAAAAGTAGGTTTGTTATTTTGGGGTTTTACTGTAATTCTTTACCATTGCATTCTTGAATAGCTTGTGTCAAAGTGATGATGGTGTATTTGGCTTCCCTTAGCTGATCCATGCTCTGTTAATAAAACTGCATATATTGTGGCAAATGAGATAAAGCATAATCTAGTTAAATGACAGATCTATCTTTGATCTGCTTACAGAGCTACACAATGAGAGCATTTATTGACCTATCCCACCACATTATGCCACTGTCAGACAGGAACATGACATTAATCTTCCAAGTTTACTAAAACCTAGACATTTACAAATATATTTTAAAACTCGTGCACTTTTTTACAGTGTTTTGTTCCAGCTGTTTATGGTTCCAGCTTTTCAATAACTGCAATATGTTGGTATTTAATCAGTAAAGGGTGATAATATTTTTTTAATGGATAATACAACAATACTAATACATAAGTAGAGAGCTTAGTAACATTTTGCAATATTATAAAAAAGAAGAATAACAGAATACTCGGAAATTAACAATATCATAACCGTGGGAAATTATAATACAATAATAATAATAATAATAATAATAATAATAATAATAATATTGACTGTCCATTGGCTGCCATGAAAATGAACATTATGTCTCAAGTTATGCTCGACCAATGGCACAGAGCAACATAATTTTTATCTATGGCGGTATTCCATTATAGTTCTAGAAATATCATTGGCACTGTCTTTTGTCATGTTTAATAGATGAATAAATAAACCTGTTGCGGAGTGCAGTCTGTTGATTATTGGTAAGTGACTTTATTAAAGTGGATGTTAGATTTAAATTGAATGATTGGTGATATATTGTGTTTGTATGACAAAAAAGTGTCCTTTTATGTGCCTGTTAAAGCCATTGTTTGGCCTGTAGTATCCTCATTATGAATCTGCTCCAATACTAGCTCTCAGTGTGCCATGATGTTTTGAGTGAAGCTATACTTAATTTCTAGATGATTGATATGGGGACTGGCTAGCAATCAGCTGCTCAAATACACGGGTCAACAATCAGTTTGCCCCCAGGCATCTCACCTTGCTACCGCCCTTTTGGCTATAATCCTGGCACAGACATTAATAGTACATCTGAAATATGGCTTTAACCCAGGAAGTGGACAGTTAATGGTTAGTTAAAGTCCATGACATAATTTTAAATCTCCACTTAATCATAACTTAATTCACCATGTCAGCACAGTTACGTGATGTGGTAAAATTGCTATGCACAAACAAATGTCAGCATTGGATACTGAATAATAACTGTCTGTGTTGATGACTGGTTGTCAGCTGTCTGACCGCACTCCACAGGATTGGTGCAAAATGTATAAAGGGCACAACTAGACATTTGTTAAAAGTTACAGGAATTTTGTGTTCCATGATATCAGCAGAACATTCCACAATTTGTAGTCTAGTGTTACACCTTCAATGCCTCTGAAGAATACTGTTTCACATTACAGGATGAAAACAAACTTATCCCTCTGTACTGTTTTCCTACTGCCAAAAGCCAGATAGTTGTGCAGTTCTTCAGTGGCAGAAATTCCCACTAGGCAGCTGTTTCAGCATGGGCTTCCCAATTTCACACCTGTTTTTAGAAAGTGGTTGCATATACAGGGTGAACCAGAACTCCACGAACAAACTTTCAGAAGTTGTTCAGAGGTACCTTCTGAGTATTTTGATGTATGATTCCTGTGGTCTCTAGTGGCTCTTTACAAAGCCATTGCATTTCATTTGGTTTCTAGACCCATTTAACTCTATATCTATCTTGCACTGAAAATAGTGTACAACATTGCAAATGTCGACTGTAATGTGCTATATATCTTGTTTCCTTTTGCTCATGATACCTGCTGTTGTCAACAGTAATGTCAATGTTAACCGTTGCCCCATGTTTGCATTCAATACTGCTTTGGGTTTTGTTTTGTGTTGTACTTTTTGATGAGTACATATTGTAGGCTTTCTCACTATTCTGAAGATATTTTCTCAGAAACAAAGGTAACTGGGGTAACAAACTGAATAAACCACATTTACGAGGGTTGCCCAGAAAGTAAAGAATGTTTTGACGTAACTAAATAAAAACCAAAGATATCAACATGAAACTTTATTTACAAAGGTACAGTAACTTACTCTATTTTTCAGTGTAGTCACTATAACTGCCAATGAATTGTAACATGGGAACAGTTTTTCAATGCCCTTGTTGTACTCCTCTATCGCCAAAGATTTGAGGCAGGACATCATTGCTTGTTTGAAGTCTTCATCGTTTATGAACTGTTTTCCACCCAAAAATTCCTTTATTCAGGGAATAAGTAAAAATCACTTGCTGCCAAGTCAGGATTATAAGGATGATGTCCAAAGATTTCCAACTTAAGGCATTGAAGTTCTTTCCGTGTTTGAGCTGATGCATGAGGCCATGCATTGTCATGAATCAAAGACACCTTTGCCGACAACATTCTGTGTCTCTGAAGGCTCCTTCATTGCACTGTCACTTTAGACATTTCTTATTTGCCTATTAATTTTGATAGGCTGAACATTTTGTGCATTCAGAAAATGAATTACACTATGTACTTTGCATTTGGCAGTATTCCTAAGGGTTACTGAACAAAGAGGTGGGTCCGCTTGATGACAAAACTTGGCTTACGTTGAGACGGAGTACAGTGGTGGTGTATCAGTGGTAGGTGTGGTACACAATTTTTCTTTACTTTCTGGATGACTCTCATACATTATTATTCTGTAACCATCTGGCAGAGACCATTGGCCTTCATACCAAAGCCACTCAGAGGCTATCCCTGAACAAACTCTGAAAGTTTATTGGTGAAGTTCTGGTTCACCCTGTACAATACTTATACTGTTTGAGTGATATGGGAGGCTTCTGGCAGTGAGTGGAGTGGGATATTCCATGACTTTCTGTTTTGCTACAAAATGGTACCTTGCCCAGTTTTTTTGTATATTCCATGAATAAATTTATGTAAGCCTTTAAAGGTAGTGGACTCCTGTGTAAACAGCCTCTTGTGAATCCACTTGTTAGACCTCTGTTTTGGACAATACTTAATTGTAATTTTTATTGTGTGCTGATTGCCAGTGCTCCCTGAAGGAAACTGGAATTGACTGTGATCAAATGATCAGATAATTTTTCATGGAATGAGTAATGGAAAAGTATCCTTTTCTTCCATTTCAGGACATGTTTGTTATAATAGCTCTATGAAGAAAATACCACTACTCCAAAATTTCGGCATTATGAAAAGCATTTTCTGCTTAAAAATGTAGCTAAAATCTGATAGCAGAAGTGTTTAAAACACGCAATAAGATTTGCCTTTTTTTCTTAACATATTCTTCTCTACTATTGAGTAACTCTTGAATAGAAATGATCACAGACCTGCAAAGGGCTACCAAGTAGTCATCTCAATACGTTTGTTTTAAGAGTTGTGTACAGTTTTTTTCATTGCATGTTCAATGTCATATATCTTGAATATGAGCCGTGGGACACATTCACACAAGATAACAACTTAATGATTGTTGAGTCTATAATTATAGTGCTA
The DNA here is from genome assembly GCF_023864345.2 of Schistocerca serialis cubense. Lineage (NCBI taxonomy): Eukaryota > Metazoa > Arthropoda > Insecta > Orthoptera > Acrididae > Schistocerca > Schistocerca serialis. Next base: position 126,760,644 of record NC_064640.1, read on the forward strand.
CAGTTTTTCATATTATTGTGTACATTTTTTTATGATGATTAATTTTGTAGGAATACCTGCTGGTGGTCATGGACCGGCGGCAGGTCCTCACACTCATCCTCATCCTAGCTCTTTAGCAGCAGCCCAACTGGAAGCTGCTGAACGGTTGGCGTTGGCCACTGATCCTATGGTGCGCCTACAAATGGCTGGTATTTCAGCAGAGTATCATGCTCACACCCACGCACATACTCATGCTCATTCCCACACACATTTGCATCTTCACCCAAGCCAGCAAGCTCAGCAAGCACAGGCACAGCAAGAAGTTGCGACAGCAGGAACAGCTGCTTTCCCATTACCAGGTGGGAAATAGTGTGTGATGTTCAGCTTATATTATTTTTTATTAAAGTACAAGCTACAGGAGAAAAGTCTGCTGATATAACTGTTGCATGTCCTTCGTTACATTTATCCAGTAAAGACATCCACTCACTGTACAGTGGAGATGTTGAGCAGTAAACAGTTTTGAGTTGGGCTGCATTGCAGGGTCTCTCTCTCTCTCTCTCTCTCTCTCTCTCTCTCTCTCTCTCTCTCTCTCTGTGTCTGTGTGTCTCTGTGTGTGTGTGTGGGGGGGGGGGGGGTCGAGAGAGAGAGAGAGAGAGAGAGAGAGAGAGAGAGAGAGAGAGAGAGAGAGAGATTCTTGTTTATGTTACTGTCTACTACTCGAGGCCTCCACTAAACCAATTAATGTTATCTTTACTTTCTACAGTTTCTGTATCTCACACAAGATTTTTCCAGTCCATATTATACAGTAAAGAAATATATCCAAATTATCGAATGTGTGAAAACTTGTGCAAAGCACTTTTAAGTCATTTATTGTAGGATAAAATATGTTGGTATATAAATAGTTTTTGTTGTTGTTTTATGAGAGTAAGTCAATTATAAATGAGGTTTTATTTTAAAAAATTGTTGAAAAATAAAAGACAAATATAATTTAATTTTCTAAATAGTGTCCTCCTTTAGAAATACATAATTCCCACCGAGAAGGAAGGTTTTCCTTCCCAGCATTGTAGAATGAAGTGGGTTTCATCAGGAACCAATTGCTCACAAATCCCTCCACCCCCTCTTCATCTTTAAATCATTGCCCTCTTAGAGCTTCTTTAAGCAGCCCAAATAAATGAAAATCAATTGTTGGTAGGTCTGGGCTGTGTAGGAAGAATGATTAAGTTGAGACCAGTGCATTTCTACAAGTTTTGAAACTGTGAGAGCTGCAGTATGTTGCCTGACATTGTTGTGGGGGAGGATGGCCTCTTGAATTGGTTGGTCTCTTCTTTTGTGGTGATGTGCAGACTTCACCTCATTCAGCAGCTCACAGTAGTAAGCAGCATTGATTGTGCATCACTCATGCAAAAAGTCAGTGAGCAAAATGAATGAACCACCAGTCAAAGAAAACTTGCCAGCTGACAGTCTAGTCTTGGCTTTCGCTGGAGCTGCCTCCCCTTTTGCACCACCACTCCGTACTGACTTGTTTTGCCTTGGGAGCGTAGTGGTGGGCCCGCGTTTCATTGCAGATGATCATCTGACTCAAAGATGCATCACCTTCTTTCACAAACTTTGGTGTAATCTTCTGACATACCTCAAAACGTCTCAAACTCTGATCTATGGTCAAAAGGCAAGAGACTCATCTGGCACAAACATTATGCAATTTTATTCATTTGTGATGATCATTTGACAGCTCCCATAACTTATTCTGGTCTGACACACTCACCCATTGATCTTCTTCAAGAACATCTTTAACTGCATGAATGTTTTTGTCTGTTATGCTTGGTCAGAGGGTGGTGATCGTGTTCCTGTTTTTCCACTTGTTCTCATTCTTTTGTGAACACTTTATGCCAACAAACTCAAGAGTCCTTGACACTGTTTTGTCCCCAGACAGTGCAGTCAGTCTCCAAAAAATTTATGTTGCTTAAACTCCTTTACGAGCAAGAAATTTTCTTGTTATGCATTGCAAAATTGTGGGGTGCACTTGTTGCTCTGACACTGTGAGCACTACTGACAGAAGGATTGGGAGTGTGGAATGGCCTGCTCACCCCACTCCTAATGGCCCCTGCCAAGCATATTAGAGGTATGGGCCCAGTCTTACCAACTGTAGACACTCAGGAACAAAAATCCCATCTGTATTTGATTTACCCTCATATTTGTGTGCTTTCTTTAGTGTACAGAATCAGTAGTCAGATGGCTATGTGAAAATTTGTCTAGTTCGCACCACAGTGTGGTGCAGTCCATTCCTAACATGTATAAGAGCACAAAGTATTCAATTTATAGTTTTTTTTGTGCTCTGTTATTGAAAACTTGAAGGAGTGTTGGGTGCAAGGGGGAACATTCGCTTCATCCTCACAACAAACACTACAGCAGGGCTGAGCATGTATTAGATTTAACAGTTCAGTGGTGTTTTGGGCTTTGGTCAACAAGATGTCATGACTTGTTTTTCTGTAATCATACTGGTTTTGATAAAGCACAGAAAAGTCACAAAAATAATTAATAAAATTTTATTTTGAATGTGAATAGACTAAGCCAAAGTGTTGAAAACATGTTATGCCTTAAATGAAGATGAATATGTTGTTCCAGTAAAGGATTTGTGTCAAGACTTAAAACATATTTGAAATGTACCAAAGGATCCCATCAGTTTGATACAGTATAAGTAGGGACAGGAAAATTTCTCAAAAACGATAACGCAAAGTTATCAGTTTTTGGCGGAATAGCATGAAACCAGTTACTTTTAAGGGATATCACAAAATTTATAATTTTGCTGTATAAAAATCTAATTCTGTGGATGGCACTTTGCTAACAGTCATAACTGACAGTTGTTGAATGTTAAAATTGCATTTTGTATTCTGCTGTCATTAAAGCTGAGGTTCATGCATAATTTTAAAATAATTCTACATTTCCTGAGTAACAAACTTTTTTGTGATGATAAAAATAGCACCAAATTTGGCCAAAACTAACACCAAATTAAAAAATCACCAATTTTAGAAAAAATCATATTTGGTAAAAAAATGTGAAATATCTAAAAAAAAATTGAATTTAGCAAAAAAATAACATCGAATTTGATAACAAACAACAAAGAACTTGGCAACAAACAACAAATTATTTGGCAAAAACAAAAAAGAACTGTGGGATTTGGCAGAAAACATTAAACAATTTGACAAAAGAACATCACCAAATTTGGCAGAAATAAACAATACTGATGTTGGCAAAAAAACACAGAATTTGGCAAAAAAACCATGTTGAATTTGGAAAAAATATAGTAAATTCGCAAAACAATCACCAAATTTTGCAGTACATAACACTGAATTTGTCGAAATTAATAGCACCAAATATGGCAAAAACACTGAATTTTTGAAAAAAAAAAAACAGCTCCTAATTTGGCAAAAATTTGGAAAAAGAGGTCACCAAATTTGGTAAAAAACATTGAATTTAATAAAAAAAATTACACTGTCTATTGGGGAAAAAACTACCAAATTTGACAAAACATTCTATGAATTTGGCAAAAATAACACTGAATTCGACAAAAAAGAACACCATATTTGGCAACAAATAACATCAACTTTGGCCATAAAATAAAACAATTTTTTCCTGTCTGTAAGTATAAGCAATGACAAAATGCAGCATGTGCTGACAGTGATAGGCAATATAGCAATGGCACATACTGCAATGTGGAATGGTATTAATGGTGAATGTCAGTTCCATAGAAACTGAATTCTATTTTTCTCACATTGTTGCTAGGTGCGTGCTAAGAATCCAGGGTGCAGCAGAATGCCACCAAAGGGTACCTCAAACATGCTTTGTGGGAATTAGATCAGAAAATTGAATTGGCTACTCCGTGCACTGATTTTGTTTGCAATAGAAGAGACTTCCTACATATAGTCCTATGTGGTCAAGCATTGCAGTCTTGTAAGATGAAGCCATCTGTTGCTCTGAAATAACATCATTCATAAACATAATTTTCATCTCTACACTGTATACATGTATAATCACTGTTCCGTGTGAGGAGACATGTTTTTAAACATTACGCATTTCATAGGGTTATGAGTAATAATTGGATCTGGCTTCATGCAAAATAAAGAGATGTCTGCTATAACTTTTCACATTAAACCAGTAGTCATTCACAAAAACAGTGATCCCCCAGTGTTCTGCATTCCAGTGTAACTGTTGGTGTGGCTGCTGCGAATGGTCCCTCTTCTGACAAGTACTGATTGGTAAACAGCACACCTCTGCTTATCTAGTATAAATACCACCTTTAAAAAATCTTCAGCACAACAGTTAAATGCTGAACTTGTGGTTACGAATTGTTGCCACAGCCTGTGTGCAGTAGAAGATTGAATACATTAGACCTGCTTCCTGGCTGCCTTTTCTTACTCCCACAGCACTAATTGTCATTGTAATCTCTGCTTTGTAAATAAGATTGAACAGTTAACAGTACTGGTTTGCATGTGATAGGATTTTCAGCACTAATACTGTAACAACACATTTGAATTTTGTGTCAGTTGCTTTCTGATTTATGAAAAATATTTGTTTCTCTGTCTCATGTTATACACCTTCGTAAAGTTCATGTTGTGTGAATCTTGCAGAATTGTCACATTCGTTACACTCAGTAAAGCAAGCAAAATATTTCAAGATTATTAAAAATAATTGTAGTATTGCATTTTTACTGAACGTCTCATAGTCTTCTGGATGGTGAGTTACTTATTTGCATGTTCTTCAGATCATTCTCTGGCTGCCTCATTATGAAATGTAACACAGATTTGGTTTACGAACTAATGCATCTTCCCTTTTTTATGGAAAGGGGGCATTAAAGGTTAACATTTTTGAGTGAAAGCACAGGCACCTGGACGCCGAGAAAGGCCTTAACATCATTGTCAGGGAAATTGCCACTCCGAGCAATTACATCACAATTACATCCCCTGGCCATGTGGGTATCCTGGGTAATGAGCTCGCTGATCGTTCGGCTGGGGAAGCAGTCACTTACCCCCCATTTTCTGTAACCCCTCCTGCAGCAGATTTACGGCTTCACATCAAATCCCACTTCGCACAGTCATGGGCCAATTCTTGGGAGGCTACTCCCCTGTCTAATAAACTTCGTGCGATTAAGGTGACACCAGGCCCATGGCGTTCTTCTTTTCGCCTCTCCCCAAAGGACTCGACCACACTGTGTCATCTCCGCATTGGCCATACCAGGCTGACCCATGGTTTTCTTTTGCGTGATGAGCCACCCCCACTTTGTGGGTGTGGAGCCTTCCAGTCAGTAGCCCACATTTTGGTTGAATGCCCCCTTCTTTTGGCTCTGCGTGCTAAGTACAGACTTCCCCATACTTTACCTTTGATGTTGGCTGACGATTCCCAGATGGTCTCTCTGGTTCTCGGTTTCCTTCGGGAGAGTGGTTTTTATTCTCAGTTTTAAGGTTTTTAATCTCTCTTTGGTGTTGGGTATGGCGGTGAGTGTTTGGGTGTCTCCCACTGTAAGCCATGTTCGGAGCTTCCCGATTCACCTCCCTGACAGAGGTCCTCTTTTCCTCCCCTTTTACTCTGTTTTTACCCCCCCCCTTTTTTTTTTTAAAAGGATTGGTTAGTCTTCTTTTCCCATACATACTTCTACATTTTAGCGGTTGTACCTTTTAAGTCACAGGTGGTCTTGGCTATGCTGCTTCAGCATAGCGTTGGGTTCGTTCTCTTGCTGACTTCCCTCGTTTGGTTTTTACCATTGACAACATGACTGCCCCTTTATGTTTTTAGCCTTTTCCCTTTTATTCTTCTGACTTTCCTGAGATGTCACATTAGCAGAATGGACCACATTTGAAACAAGGGACTGATGACCTTGCTGTTTGGTCCCTTAAACCTCACACAACCAACCAACAACCAATTACATCCACAAATACATCACTTATGGGAGATGATGACCTGTAGCTAGTTCTTCCTTGGGGTTGTCCCAATACTTCTCTGATGATGAGCTATGTCAGAGTTGTATCCTATGGTCTCCACATGATGTCTGGATTGATTGTGTTGTTCGGAGAAAACTTTTTCTCGACTTGAGTCTTGGTGTTTGATGTCGCATCCAAACAGGGGGTGTCTCTGATCCGTCTTCTGCTTGTTTCTTTCCACTTCAGCTGCTGTTCTCCTTCGGATGTCTGGAGGTGCCACGCCCATGAAGTGGTAGATTTTGTCAACAGAGTTGCCTTCAAGCAGCCGGTTACAGTTCATCCTGTTTCGTTTAGGGCAATATTTACCTGTTTGGCATGGCTGGAGTTCTGCCATACAGGTGCTGCATATTCAGCAGCAGAGAAGCACAAAGCGAGGGCAGATGTCCAGAAGACCTGTGGGTGTGCTCCCCAGTTGTTGCCAGTCAGTTTCCTAATAATGTTGTTCCTCGCACTGACTTTCATTTTTGTATCTGTACAGTGGTCCTTGAAGGTGAGGGACCAGTCCAACTTCACTCCGAGGTACTTTGGGGTGTCACAGTGGGTCAGCTGTCTGATAATAAGGACCTTCATGTCATTGTATCACAACAGTACAAAATTGCTAATGAAATTCTTTTCCAACACTAGGATTCAAATAAGCTACCTACGGACTTAATTGGGATTATACTAGTATGTAGTATCAACCTTGGCTCTGGTTGCGAGAATGCTATAGATCCATATTTCAAAAAGTAAATTTAAAAAAGTTCTTTACTCCAGAACTGATATTGCTTTCCATAGCTTTTCATAGGATAGGAAGTAAAGCTTTGTGATTCTGTTGCTTCCTGGAGGGTGGCTGTGCTACTTGTAGGTATTAGCACCAAATTTAACAATGCAAACACAGTGATCAGTTTATGCAGTCTGAGACATTCTCCAGCCAGTTACCCAAAAACTTGGTGAGCAGGTAAATCATGCCTAACATGTCATGGATGAATACACTAGTTGTGTGATACTGATGATACAGAAGTGGAAGTTGTAAGCTTATCAGAATCACCAGCTGTCTGTAGCCCTTCCTAGAATACCTTTGACTCCTTTTGTCTGTATGCTTGGTAAGAGCTTTGCAAATAGGATAACACACACCAAAGTTCTTGCAGACTTGGAGGTAGCTTTTTGGAATGATATCATCTTTTTGTGAGCTATTCCATTACATTAAAATTTCCCTCTTGTATCTTATGTTGTACTGGGATGATTATAGCACTTTTTCATCAGTACGTGACAAAACTTTTAGTGTATATGGAAGCATATCTTCCTTTGTCTGGTATCATAGCAGAAGAAAATGTTTCTGTTAAATGACCTGCTATATTTTATCTAACTCTGTAATTGTTTTCACCAAATTACAATAGGGAAATTCCTGCTATACTAGGACTTAAATGCTTGTTTAAATTTGTCCATTCATTGTAATTTATTGGTTCCTACTTTATTTTTGCTTGTAGGAGACATGTCTTGCAGAAGTCAGTTTACTGACTGACTTATTTATGTAGTATCAGACGGGTTTAGTGAAATCTGTTTGAAAATGAAGTAGATTCTGGCAAGTCCTTTTTATCTTTTGGCCAGAAATATTTCTCTTTTCAAAACAACTATGTGTTTAAAAAAAAGCTAGCCTGCTTTCTCTTGTCTGTCTGTCAGTCATCTGTAATTTTCAGCGAGGAAATGGACTGATTTGAGAGTAGAAAGTCAGTACATTTATTGTATCATTTTTTTAAATTATGTTTTGTGCTATTTCATAGAAACTCTTCTTCCTTTAAATTATTCTTTGGAAATAATGGTATGTGGGTTGTAATTTGTAGTGTGCTATTTCACATGCAATTTCATTGTTATATGTAATGTTAGCTATTGTAGTGACATCTTACTGGTGTGTTTTAGCATCAGCGTCGGGATATCCACGACCAGCTCTGTTACCTCCAAGAGAGGCAGCACTTGGATTACATCACCCTTCAGATTTATTGACACGTGGCCCAGGTTATGCTGATCAATTGGCTCATCAGGTATATTTTGGCAGCTTCTTTAGGATGTTGCTTACATTGTTGTTTGAGCACATTCCTGCATGAATGCACGAATCAGGCTACAATTACATATTTCTAATGTATAAAACTTACTGAAAGGTGTTGTTAAGTAAAGTGGGCCATATGTTATTGAAAGCATGTGCTTCAAGTTGTTATGTGTTAAAGAATGAAAATACAATTAGATAGCCACATGTGGTAGATGTTAAGATCATAAATAAAACCATGAATATCAAGCTTTTAAAACATACGAGTTGTTATTTAGAAGCTTGGAAGACAAATGAAAAGAGAAAATATTTTTGATGCTGTTAAATTATGGTGGAAAGTGTGGCAGATTACCCAGTACACAAATACAGGTCACATCTTTTACATTAACAGAAGAATGGATTTTGGGTAAATCAATGAAGCAACAATAGGTGTAATATTCTCTCATATTTTCTGCCCTGAGATTATAGGTCAGGAATTGGTCAAGTTCTCTCAGAATATGTCATCATAGGACATAATAGAGTAAAAATAAACAGTTTTAGCATGCTTGTAGTTTCAATGTCAGTGACAATGGTGATGGTGATTATGACAATAAACAACTTTCAGTTTCTTCAGAAGGTACTGAATACGAAACTTCAAAGAAAGCCCTCCATCTCCCTTTAGTCAAGTGACTTCAGAATTTTCGGCTTCGATGATTACCGGTTTGGCTTATCACAGTAAAATACTAGTTTTACAGATGTTCTGTGTCAGGAGCTGACCTCTTAATGTCTCTGAAAAATATCATGATTACTGCTCAAGCTGCCGATAAACTTCTAAATTTAACAGCCAGTTTTGGTAGACAGCCTCCTGTTCGGGTTCACACTTTGTACCATTTGGTGAATATAAAATTGTTGATATCAGATAATTAAACCATGAATTTGACACTATTGTTACATCATTATATAAATTACATCATCAGTATATAAACTTCCCTAGGGAGTGCACTCTTTTCATGCTACATCAGCAATTGATGTTAATGCTAACTCTGTGGTTGACATTTGAATGACAATCTGTTTTCCATGAGGTCTGGCTTAGTGTCATCCACTAGCCTATTGCTGTATCATTTACATTACATTCAGCATTTTTCATGTTGCCATTTGTGTCATTTGTAAGTAGAAGAATTTCTGAACAATCCATCTCAGGTGTTGGTAGATCTGGATGTACACAGATGAACCAAAACGTTATGACCACATGGTTAAATATATGTGGAACAGTAATAACCTGGTGCAAGCATCATCTTATTGTTGTTCTTGGTAGTGCATAAGTTCATTGCCTCGAAACTGAAAACTTTTTGACTATTGGACTATGTCGCACAATACTGTACTGTACACAACACCACTGCTTTTTAGTTTCACTTGATTACAGTTATATTAACATTAAATTGACCTATTCAGTGATGATCAGTTCACTAACATTACTATTCATATTTCAAGATAATCAGGCTAGACCACCCAGTTAGTGACAGTTTCAATGGCAATACTTATCATAAAACCCTTCATCCCATAATCCACAGTTTATAGAAGCAGACAGTTGAACACCGTTCATTATTAAAGCCAACATAAACATTTAGTGTGGCACACAAGACAAAAACATTTATTATGTGCAGTCTGTTAAACTAAATTTTTGCTTGCAACAACCAAAGAAGTTCATGCAGTTGTTTCACACAGACATGTTGTCACCAAGAGAAACTATGTGGAAATATTAATTGTTCTCAAATGTTGCAACAGACTGACTTTTAGATTCTTCAGTGCATAATTTGATCCAAATAAACATTAACTTGCATAAAAATGTTAATTGATTATGTTCTCAGTACTGATTTTACTGTATGACTGTGGATACTGACAGAGAGATGTTAGAATAAAGATTGTAGTATGTGGACTCGATTCATAGATGTTAACATGGGAATTTCTTGATGTGGACTGAGAAGATTTTTGGTTGGAGTGTGCTATATAAAGGCTCTCATAAGGATATTTTATGATTTTGCAAACTACATATTTGTTTATAAATCTGTATGATTGAAATTTGCTACAGTGGATGAGCCATATGTTCAGGCAATAATTTAGTTTACATAGTAAATGATTAGTTAGCAAAGTAAAAAAGGTTATGGGACCATTTTGTATGCCAATGGTGTGAATTCAAACAATGGAAACTCCAGGTTGAAATATCAGCAGTATAAGGAAAAAGATACATTACCACTCACTGTAAAGATGACATGTTGAGTTTCAGACAGACACAACGAAAAGACTGTTACACATTTAGCTTTTGTCAGGGGCTTCTTCAGAAAGGGAAACACATACACACATTCATTCGCACAAGGAAGCACGCCTCACCCACATGGCTGCCATCTCCGGCAGCTCAGACCGGAATGCTGGTGTTGTTATATTGTTGAAGATATTTCTTTTCATTCATAGTTTCTCATCCACAGTGTAAACAGCATTTTCTGTTGACATCAATATCTACTACTACAACACAAAAGGAGCATAACTGCTCAATTGAATAAGAAACAATTTGTCATGGAATTTTATTGACCAACTGTTTTTGACTGTGAATTGTGTCCTTTTCACACAGTCCAATGACAGTAGTTTATTATAGACTTATTATTGCACTTTCTTGGAAAATGTAAATTAGTTTAATCAAAAGAAATGTGGCTGAGGCTGAAAATATGTGTACTTGCCACATAAGTTTAGTCTGTGGTGGTTGCCTGCAACATAGGAACTATTTGAGTTCACAGATGTCTGCATTTGTTCCTTCCAACCCTCAGAACATTTCTGATTATCATTTTCCATGAGGTAGTGTGGAAGCTCAACCGTGTTTGCATCTGGCAGAATGCAGAAATACACCTCTATAAACAGCACCTGCTGACACTGAGTTGACTGATTTCCGTGAAACTCTTTACAGCTCAAGGTCGAAATTCAGTCCTGCACCAATACACTAGTACAAATAAATACTTAGTAATTTGAGCAGTTAGGACCTTTTGTGTTGAGATAGTGTACTCAGCAGAAACTAGCTTGCTCCATAGAAACTGAATTTGTTGCTTGGTAGGAAATACAGTGTTGTGTATGGACATATTGCTAAATGAAGCCATATTCCTATTTGTGTTGCAGTTATCAGCTCAAGCTGCCCATGAGCAGTTGCAACGCCAGATGTTGTTAGATAGGGACAGATTCTCTCATACTCATCCATCACTTGTTGCACCAGAGGAGTTCTTAAGGTAAATCTTTTAAAACATGCAGAGTCTGTGTTATTTATGTTGTATGTATATTTTCATCATCTTTAGATGTACTGCTGGTTCTTTGTTTATGGTATTCATATAAGTTGCAATATGCAGATAGTTGCAGCAGCCTCTGTATCATTCTGTGTAGCATACTGACACTGACTGACTGTCAATATATAGCAACTTCTTCCTAGTATTTGTAATTTAATATTTAAGTTTTCAAAGATATTAGAAACTACTTACTAATGAAATGATTCAGTTACTCAACAAGATTCAAAGTTATATACAAATAAGAATGCTTTTCCTCCATGAAGAAATTTCAGTTCAGTCCCTACCTTATTTGAATTCATGTAATAAACCTACTCTAAGTGACAGTCATTGATGCCCCTGCCCTCAGATTTATACAAAAGTAGCTATATGCACATGCTTTGCAATGGAAGTTGAAGAAAAACCTTTGTATACCGTCACTTTTTAGGGTTCCATACCTCAGCCAGTGAAACACAGAAACGTTATGGGATCACTTTGTCAATAAATTTATTTTTCCTTGCCAAGAAGTCAAATATAAATGAATCCTATCAAGAGAAGCAAAGAAATTTTGTTAAGTTTTGGGTAAATTCAATCTTAGTTTGTATTCGTAATGATATGATTGCAGTTCTTAATTCTGTCACTGACACCAAAAATACTTCTGCTACAGAGATTTTATTTTTTTAATTTTTTTTAAAGCACCATCTATTGATTTTTTGGTGTAATACACCATCACTAAGGTAAACATTCCTACTACTAAGCTGAGCAGACTCCTAAAACAACAATTTACAATATCTTCTTTTTTTTCCCCCCATGACATGAGTTTGATGAAATAAAAAGTATATATTGCCGTAAGCTACACTGCAGGTTACCTGTGAAAACCCCATGAAAATTCATCAAATAGTTTTGGAGATTAGCATGTTTGGATAGACAGACAGCCATGAAGGTTTTATCATTTTGTTATTTGTATACAGGGGCGTGCTGGAAAGTAATGCCTCCGAATTTTTTGTAAAATATCTTAAAGCTCTTTGAATAAAACAATTTTGTTAACATTCTACATTTTTACTCTTCACATCTACATATTTGCAGCTTTCTGCCACTATAGCGCTTCAAATTGTAGGGTGTAACATGGTGATGTGTAGCCATAACTGTCGGTGCATGAGAAATAGTGTGGCGTAGTCCAGTTTCGAATTGAAAGAGTTTGTCCACACATGGAGCACCCTTTTCTTTAGTGTGTTAATGCCAGACCACACAAGGGGATTGTAACGTCTGCAACAATCCGATGGCTTGGGTTCACTCTCATCAATCATCCTCCATACAGCCCCAACTTGGTTACATCTGATTTTCATCTGTTTCCAAAACGTGAAGGACTTCACTTTGGTAGTGATGAAATGGTGCAAGCAGAGATGAGGTTGAAGAATAAAGATACGAAATTTTAATAACATATGTTTCATTAAAAAAACTTTAACATAAAAATTTTTTTTGAGGCTTTACTTTTCAGCACACCTTTATAGATTATAGTGACAATGTGGCATCATTGTGTGGAGACATTGGATATTTTGGAACATTAACAGCACCGTGGCTCCAATTTGATTATGAATTACCCTTCACTTACACTGTCAGGGACCTCAGTACAAGCTGTTTGTTGTCCCTAAGGACTACATAGTTAAGAGACCGGTATACAAACCTGGCTATGAGTCATTTTCACATCAGACGTCTGTCAGTGTTTTCAGAAGTTATTCAGAACCCAGCTAAATGGTTGAAGGATTTCAAGCAAGTCGCCAAATACAATAGGTGCAGTGATACAATATGTTTTGCCAGTGTCTACTGTTACTTCGGTGGCATAGCCATTAGTGGTTTAAAAACAGTAGGCTAAGCTATTTACAGCTGCGAAAATTTCCGGTTACCAATTAATTTTTTGGTGATAACCAACAGGAAAGCCATCTGATGGAAGAATGACTGACGTATTGAGTCTAATACCATGGAGAAAGAACACAATCAATACAAGTGTTCTGGTACTGTACCACACTGTGAATCTGAACATAACAAAAGCAAATAAAGTTTCACACCTAATGTAAGCTGTAGAAGGAGAAGTGTATCAAGCATTTCATTTGAAGGAAGCCACCATTACAGAAGACTTCATGAAGTTTGCTAACCAATAGCTTGAAAGATGTCCAGTTGACTCCCACGCCAGTACTGTACCTATTTCTTTCATGGAAAACAATCAATACCTCACATTCCTTGTACAACAATTATAGATAAAATAAAATGGAATTTCTGACAGCTGTAAATGTGAAATTCAGCTGGCATGAAGCGGTATCAGTTATTTAAGAAGAGTTACATCAGTCTTTGGCACCAGTATCTATAAACAAGCAAACCTACCTTGGTTAATGGGATTGACTGCCTTAAACTTACACCACAACTGTGTAGCTCTCCAGCAGCTTGTGTGTAATCAGCCAATTGTCAGTGTGACATGATTTGGAGGACAACTTACTGTAATGATTCCTCTGTAGAGACACTGGGCACAGCATACATTATTGTTGAAAAAATAAATAGTGTGTTTGACCATTTACATGATTTTGTTTTCCACATAGCACACACTGCATACCCATGCTCTCAGAGACCCTGCAGCTGCACTGCCTAGCTCCTCTGGGGAAAATTAATTGTTTGCTGTTTTGAATGAAAATCGTAATAATGTTGAAGATTATGTATACTGGTTGTCCACTGCTGAATAGTAGATCTTTAACATAAAACTGTGGTTACTTTTCAGCACTTGAAGAACAAAATTTATTAAACCACATTTTACGTATTAGAAAGTGATACAAGAGTTTTATTTACATGTTTTATTCTAGTCTGGCCTGCTTTACGTTACCACCTACTTGCACCAAAATATTGTTTGCTGTGTATTATTAACAAAGCTTTCCTAAAGTCATTGATCAAAATAGTCTCGCACCAAATTGTGTAGGCCACTAAGCAAAATGAACGGACAGACAGGGTTCGTTTAATTAAGGTTAGTGGTAATCTAGCTCACTTATTGGTGTTTGAGAAATCATCTTTTACATTCCATTTACTAGCCAGTGTGTCTATACCATAGCTTTGCCTGTTGTGTTTAGTGCATTTCTGTGAAGTTTTCATGCATGCTTCAATGTTTGAACATATTCAGGTATATCACAGACATTCTGATCAGGAGGAAATCTGTAAATTGTTAATATTCGAAGAAATACTTCAGAACCAAGATCACATTTAAATATTTATTTTGAACTGATGACCAGTTTCAACACTACATTGCTGTCATCTTTGGATTAGCAATACGACATACACACACACACATTGCATTTGTAAACATATTTTCTATGCCAATAGTAATGAAATACATAAGTCTAATATTTTGCAATGTGTGTGTCTATATCATATTGCAAATCCGAAGATGACAGCAAGGTACTGTTGAAACTGGTCATCAATTCAAAATAAATATTTTAATGCGATCTTGGCTCTGAAGTATTTTTTCAGATATTATATTCAGATATGCCAATGTACTCAATCTTTCCTGTCGAATGTCCTGCTGCTAAGGTTTCAGCTTCCTGTGGTAAGCACAGCATAGATCAGGCTTTTCTCAGTGGCATATCATAACATTTTACTATGTGACCTAGTGTTCTGGAATGTGTCATGAAATTTTGTACTATCCAGACTGATGTCTGTCACTTCTTAACATGAGCTATAATAATTTACAATCAATTTTAAGACAGTTTGTGCAAGTACACAATTCAGTAACTGGCAACTGTCAGTTCTGCTTGTTGGTAATTCTGTGGTAAAATCCTATACCAGTGGCTACCGTACTCTTCACACGTAGTGAAAACACTAGTAAGAACTCCCATGGTCAGTTTGCCAGTTTCATTGTATGTATAGCCTAAGTAGGTAATGGTCCAAAATTCCTATTAGAAGCTATAGGTTGTATTGGGGACATAGTATGTATAAAATTTTTTGATAAGTAGTCATTGTCACAAAATGCACTATTTTGATATAAAATAAGTTTAAAGATCATATCATTCCCAAATCTCCCTCTTCATGGTATGCAGACAGCGGTTAAAACGAGCTCCAACTTGCATGCTTCACAGGAGCTGCTCTATGTGATGATCCTGCTGTTTGTTGTACAAAGTGTGTCTGCACTTTCATACACATAGTCCACAAGCCTTGGTATGTGCCAAATAATTTCTGCTGCCACCAGAAATCACACGAGGAGATCTTCCAACTGTACAGAAGTCTCATACACATGACTCTTCATATGGCTCCACAAGAAAAAGTCAAGAGGTGCTAAATCTGATGGTTAAGGAGTTGGTCTACATTGAACCTATCCACCTTTCACTGTACGTTTTGTTGAGATGTTTACAGACACCACATGTGCAGGTTCACCGTCATTTTGGAACCACATGTCCGGACAGAGTGACAGTGACAAATCTAATAACTCCTCTAGTACCCCTTGTAGGAATGTCAAGTATCTGGGACCCATTACGCAGCATGGAAGAACATGCAGCCCACTAAGACAACAATTGATTATAACAGCATATTCATTAATACCCAACCATTGCTGAAATCCACATTTTCGTTATACCCAATATGCCTGTTTTGACAGTGCAGAACAACCTCCCTTATGAAGTGAGCTTCAGCTGCAAATAGAATGCAGTGCAGAAATTTGAGCATGTTGACACAACAATGTAGAAATGACATATAGAAACTGTCATCTAGTGGAAAATCTGCCTGAGTCAATGCATGCACATTGTGTTGATGGTAAGGGTGGAGTTGCTGGTCATACAAAGTATGTTGTATGCTCACATGAGGCGTCCATGGCATGACATGGACAGTGTTTCAAGTACAGGTAGTTAGTTTCATGTTCCATGGATCATTTTACACAGTAGATCGTAATAATGTGGAACGAGTCATTTTACATTCATTTCCCAAATTAATATCTAAACATTCTGAACATTTGGAAGTTTTTCTTTCTTTTTTTCCAAAAAGGAAAATATTCAGATTTTGTTAGTTGTAAGTCCAAGCCACCACCTTTTACACATCACACTTTTGTGCTAAAAATAACCTTAATGTGCAGTAATGGATGTTATTTTTCCCTCTAGTATTGTAATTATGTTCATCATTGTTGCTTTTGAACTGTAGTGGATTATTTACAACAAACTTCATGAGGGAATAAATATACTCTGAAGCAGTAGTCAGAACACCCAACTCCTTAAACAGGTCTCTACATGTTGTCAGGTTTTCTTCTATGTGCCAAAGAACATTCTGTTGAAAGTTGAGAGTGTAGTGCAGCCATAGAACACCACAGTCAACACTCGTAGTTATGAACATACTAGTTTATCACATCTGTTGTAGTTGAATGAAATTGATATGTGATGGACTGAGTTGATCTGGGAAACATTCTCGATACCTGCATGGCTCTCCCCATAAGTCCAACTTCACTATAAATTTGCAACATATCTGTGTGATCTTCAAATGTAGATTGTATGATCCTGTGCTGTCTCATTCATCCTTACTTCTCAGTGACAGACTGACAGTTGAGCAGAATGCTGAAGCAGTGATTATAAACAGATGGCAAATTGCATCAGGGGACTGACGATGGTGCCCTTGTCTCAGTCTGTGTGCTTGCTGTGAAGTGGAAGGTTTGAAAATAATCTGATCTTCAAACGTCTTTTATTTCCTGACAAGAATTCCTTATCAAAACTTTACCTACTAAGTACCTTCTACAACTCCTAGAAGAGTAGACTGTTGTTGTTGTTGTTGTTGTGGTCGTCAGTCCAGAGACTGGTTTGATGCAGCTCTCCATGCTACTATATCCTGTGCAAGCTTCTTCACCTCCCAGTACCTACTGCAACCTACATCCTTCTGAATCTGCTTAGTGTATTCATCTCTTGGTCTCCCTCTACGATTTTTACCCTCCACGCTGCCCTCCAATACTAAATTGGTGATCCCTTGATGCCTCAGAACATGTCCTACCAACCGATCGCTTCTTCTAGTCAAGTTGTGCCACAAATTTCTCTTCTCCCCAATTCTATTCAATACCTCCTCATTAGTTACGTGATCCACCCATCGAATATGAATACGAATTGTGAAACCCCCTTGTGTGTGACTACATATTGTTAAATAGAGTCCCCACAGTTTATTTTTACTATGGGCCTCTGTGACCTTAAACTGCCCCACAGAGGCAATGGGTAAAAAACATAGTTAGGTCCAGCATGGTATAGCTTACCTACCGTGTTGCCACTGATGTACCCATTACGTATAGTGCCAACTCTGCCTGCAGTAATGCCATTCCACTAGATTTGACTTGATTTCTTGGGAAGTTCTCAAAGATGGAGAATAATGTGTACATAAATAACCAATTTCTTTGTGGGAGACATAACTCTGAAGTGCAGAGCACCAAGTGTTAATTGTAATTGATGATGGAAAAGTCTTTAAGTTATGACTTGTGACAGATAATTTCATGTCACAACATTGCTAACAATGTGACATCTGTGTGCCACATGCAGGCAAATGACCACATGGAAAGCTGTCCATGTATATTGTCATTGACAGAGAGACTGATATATGATATTACCTCTCGTAACGTTCAGTTTCATCATACTGAAGCAAGACACTATAGGTTTGACCATTTCAGTGTGATTATACCAAGAATGATTCCATTAAGCAGCTTATCTACAAAACTGAAGAAGTGAGACACATGCAGTGCAAACAAACATTGGAGATTTTAGATAAGGGGCAAGAACATTATTGCATAAAATACTGACCACTAACTTTTAGCCACAGTGTCATTATGGAATGTTATACTTTTGTAGAAAGTTGTGCTATCAGAAAATTTTTTATTGCTCTGTGTGGTCCTTAAAGGATTCTACACGGCTGTGGATTATGATTGTACACCAAGGCAGAAAAACTGTGGATACATTGGTTGTATCATCCACATGAAGTCCTGTTCCAGTCATGTGCAGATTGACAATTGCGATATCCCATATAAAAGACCTAAGACTTGCTCAGTGATCAGTGAGTCGAGGTATCTTTGAATGTTGCAGTGATGGTGACGAAGTAGCAACCCCACTATAATGCAAAGCTGCTCAACTATTATCTTGTAAATAACCTTTGAAAACGTCTTGGGCTAGGGTGTTTTTATTCACCATAAAAAAGTGTATTTGAGTAGTAAAGATACTCTAGGTATTAACTGATGAATTCTGTTGTTGGCCCAGATGAATGTTACTGATGTAAACATATTCAGTATGTATGCTGCTGGCCATTATACTTGCAACACCATGAAAGTGGCATGCAACAAACATCAAATTGATATGAAATGTAGTACATGCCTAGATACGGAAATTATAAGCATTGCGACACAACTGTACAATGCCTGTATGAGCAACACCATCTACATTCTGTGCATAAGAAAAGATTATCGAGTGAGTTTCTCATTCCGAAATAGCATTTGGGTGTCAGTTCTTGGTGAGATTATCGTGTTATGCCTTATATAAGAAGAAGAAATGTTTGTCAGCATGTGTCAGAATTCGACAATGGCAGGACTGCGGTCTATTGAGTCTGAGGTTTATTGTTCTATGATATTGCTACTTTCATTGATCAGGATCCCATGCCTTGGAGGATCTCAATGGCCGCGCACAACTAGTGCCTGATAGGTACACATTTTTTCTCGGCCTCACAGGATTGTACAGCCACATTGTGTACTTCAGGTCTGGAGAAGTCTTGAGCATCACAAACTGTCAATGCAGTGATTATTTTTACAGTATCTCTTGACTTGGCAGTGGAGATGGTGGCACCACCAGTGGTGAACCCAACGAGAACACTGGGAAACAGGTGTCGCGCCATATTGTTATATGATCCAGACTTTGGCCTCAAATACAAAAACCTATTTATGTGTCAAAAGACGTCAGACTGGTATGAAATACCGGATGCACTGTGGAGACCAGGAATGAAAGTCTGCAATGTATTTAGGTGTTCTCACTTTTATTAATGACAGATTTGGCCTTTGTGACAAGATATGCTTTTTTGACAATGACTTATATTTCATGCCAGTCAGATGACTTTTGACATAAGTTGTTGTACTTGAGAATGGACTAAGGCCGAAATCTGGATCGTAAAACAATAAAATAAAATTTATCACAGACAAATGCCATCAGCATCGTAAAAAAAATTATAGTGGATGTATGTATGTGTGGAGGCTCCAAGGAGAGTGCTGGATATGGCCACAGAATTACATAATCTTTTCAGATGAGTTCCGATGGATGTATCTGTGAATGGAGGCTGCAAGGAGAACAAACTTACCAGGTTACACTGTCATCATCAGTTCCATCTGGCACCTAGCGTGATTGTATGGGTTGCCATTGAGTACACTACAGGGTCTCCTGTGATTTGCGTAGCCTGTAATATAGACAGCACGCATTAAATTTTTGACATGTTAAGGCCAGTGGCCATGCTCTATTTTTTGTGATGTTATCTATAAATGAGATAATGCAAGACTGCACATTGCTTGTGCTGTTCTGACGTACCTCGATACAGAGGGTGTTTGAATGTTTTTGTGGTCAGGACTTTCTCCAGCTCTCTCACCCATTGAAAACATCTAGTAATGGTTTGCTGAGAGACTGGCACACCATTACTCGCTAGCCACTATGATTGACGAACTCTGGCACCAAGTGGAAGCAGTGTGGAATCACATATGGTACCTGTATCTGTCATCTGAGCTCAGTTTGACCTGATGCCCACTGGGTTAGAACCATTGTTGCTACCAGAGGTGGCAGCTCTGTGTGCTAAATTTTGCACAATGTATGCCCTCAAACCTCATACAAATTTAAATAATTTGTTCTTCCTAATATATTGGCCAAGCACAATAAGTAAGTTGTCATGGCCTGCAGTGTAATTAGATTTTTGCAATGCCAGTGGCCATAACTGAAGGTTTTTTCCACCACATATATTTCTTAGTGTAGTCCTGCAGCGCACTTCTGCAATAATTTACACAGTGAGTTAGTGTGCTTGGTAGATAAACAAAGAAACAGAAAATGGTTTGTGATCTTCAAGAGTATGTGCCCTACTCAACATTTTCCTCATACTTAAAGTTTATCTCTTTATGAGTAGCAATAAGCTTTTTTGTGTAGATAGTCTCAGCAGAGACGTGCCCAGTTCCATTATCATTTTGAAGACAGTTACTAATTCACAGATAAACATAAGTTTTAATCATGTTCTCACTGGACCTGTTAAAATGTTTTTAGAAATGGAATTCAGACATTTACAATCACAGGTTGTGTACATTCCATGATTTATTTCAGCCAGTTTATTATCCTCAATGTGCAGGAAAAATTATCAATTGCATCTTGTGTTTTGAGCATTCCACAATTGGCATAATTTTGTTATGACATTATAAGGAAGATTTAATATGCATTATATTTGTTGAGTGCATATCTCTTTGTGCTCACCCCCTTATAGGCCCACTAAATTACATATTTAAGTGAATCTTTATGAGTTCATTTTCAGTGAGCTTGGTATTTAGCTAGTCTTACAGCCACTTCACAGTAAACTTTTAAATAACTTTGTGGATAGGCTCATACATTTTTTTTCCTTCTGCATGCATTTATTTTCTTAAGAAGTGTGTTGTCTGTGTTTATTGTTTATGAATACATGCACGTAATACAATAGTGTACCTCAATTAATCAGTTGCATGAAATATGGAATACTTGTTAATCCTCTTTTATGTTGGCAGCTGCCTTAGTCTGTCAGATATCTGTTGCAATATTCTCTCTCTCTCTCTCTCTCTCTCTCTCTCTCTCTCTCTCTCTCTCTCTTTTGCAACTGCTGTGCAACTGAGCCATTTACCATATAGTTGTGGCACTGAGCAGACTACAGGCACACTAACACGTTTGAACATGTAGCATAGCTTAGTCAAGTCTCTGTGCTTATATTCTGTGGTCAGTGGTTATCTTCCATTGACTGCATTCCCAGGATAAGCCATTTTTGTATTAAATTAAATTAACATTAAATTTTATTTTCCCTCATACAACTGCATTGTTTTTTGTTCTATGCCTGTTCAGAGTTCCTTGCTCATTCAGTGACAAATATGTTCCGTCTTCTAATAAAAGTGGAGAATTAATTCTGCAAAATCTTATTTTTCTTTACAAAATTTGCATTAGAATTAAAAATTGATTACACTACATCATGTCTGTATGATACTGTGGCCTGTTTCATGCTGCATAATTGTGCTCCATGCTGTTATATATTTAATACATAAATGAAATTGGCCACTAGAATTCCTGTTTTTGGAAGTACTTTATGAGAGATTAGTTCTTATACTGCTCTGAGATTTTCTTCCACCACTTCTTCTCTAGTGTCACATTCACTTTTGACAAACAGCAGTTCAGTAAGGATAACTACCAGGAATGTGCCAATTTGTAGCTTACTTTCCTCTGGTTTGTAAGAGACCTTTGTATATTAGTGAAATTAGATGAACTGAGTACAGGCAAGCTGTCTGTCTTTCCAAGAAGTTTCTTTATATGGCCATCAAATTTATCTTTTTATATACTTTTTATTTTCAGGCAACAGAGGGAACGAGAAATGAAGGTGAGAGCCTTGGAAGAGGCTGCTCGTGGATCACGACCATAGTAAGTGTTTCTAACAGTAGATTAATTCTGATGCGTGATGTATTTTGACATTCGTTTTGTAGACAAATTTAGGGTAAGAGTGTTAATGCAAAAGAGAATGAACTTAAAGAGCTACCATACATATTATATTTATCATGTTGTTTGTTTACCTTTTAATATGAATGAGCAGACCCGTTCAGAAATGGTAATGTCTTCCAAAACTTGGAAAGTCGACCGAAGTGAAGAGGCCATTTGATTAATAGCAAAAATAGACTGGAACAGTTTAATTGGGGTAAATAATGAGAGTGCAAGAAATGGAGACGGAAGGGGGAGAGTGAATAGAAAGATATAGGATTGACAGTGTAGGCTACTGTAATTTAGCAAGGGCAGTAAAATTGAATACACAGATGAGGATAACAGAAACCGTTTCAATCTGTGTTAGGATCTAGATCACATGGGCTGTGGAACAGTTATTAAGTTAACCGTATTATATGGGTTTCATACTGTGCAAGTTGTTGTGCTAACTTGTCTTTCACTACAGTTTGATGGTCATGTTTCGTGCGATGGATTGGTGATTGGTGATGATACCCGTAAATGAATTACATGGCTGGCTTTGCAGTACAGGAACAGGACATGCTCAGGGCATTCATGAGACAGGTTTTGCAGTTAGGTCTGTCACACTGATGTGAATAATGTGGCGGAGGGTTGGTCGTGGGGGTGAAATAAGGATGGACTAGGATATTTTTTAAGGAGGGAGGGAGTGAAATACCATCTCAGAAGATGTAACAAGGATTTTGAAGAGTATATTCTGTACTTAATTGGGTTGGATGGAGTGGTAGAAGCACCAGAAATCCAATTTGCATCAGGTTTGGGAGAGGGCAGTTGGTACAGGAGTGCTTGGCTGTGCAGTTCTTGGCAAGACCTTTACAGTAATTAATGAGGGATTTACATCACTGCATATGTGCCATTCACCACAAGTGGCGAGGTATTATGGGAGACACTTTTCCAACATGGATGACTGGTTGTATTTACTCATAGACTTAAGTGTACTCCACGCGGGATTTTCCATTATACTTTCTTCTTTCTAAGATATTTATTAATAAATTTCCAATTCACTTACTAATTGTGTGGCTCTCTGTCTCCAGGACAAGAAGTACTCATAGTATTTGGCAATTCTTTCATGAAACCGGAGCTGACACAAAGACCTTGCAATTAGCTTTCTCTTGGTTGTAGAATAGAGGACTGTGATTTGTACATGATTTGATGAATCACCTTGTTGAATATATCATCACAGTAGCCTTATCTCAGATATTCTGGCTCTTCTATGTGTACACTGTTGTAATATTTTGTATCATTTGTGTATAACCATGTGAATGTTGTAAACTGTGTGAAAGCTGTGTATTGATTTCTCATCATGTGATTGAAAATTGGTTACCTGGAGATACTATTTATGAGTAACATTTCCTAGTAGTATGCCATTATCATTGTGTTTTACGTTTTACATCTTCAGCCATGACTTTTTGGTGTTGATTGTACCTTCTAGGTAACTACTTGGTGTTTGATTGTATCTATGGTACAGTCAACACAAAAAAATCATTGCTGAAGATGTAAAACATGAAACATAATGATAATGGCAAACTACACTCCTGGAAATTGAAATAAGAACACCGTGAATTCATTGTCCCAGGAAGGGGAAACTTTATTGACACATTCCTGGGGTCAGATACATCACATGATCACACTGACAGAACCACAGGCACATAGACACAGGCAACAGAGCATGCACAATGTCGGCACTAGTACAGTGTATATCCACCTTTCGCAGCAATGCAGGCTGCTATTCTCCCATGGAGACGATCGTAGAGATGCTGGATGTAGTCCTGTGGAATGGCTTGCCATGCCATTTCCACCTGGCGCCTCAGTTGGACCAGTGTTCGTGCTGGACGTGCAGACCCAAACATGCTCAATGGGGGACAGATCCGGAGATCTTGCTGGCCAGGGTAGTTGACTTACACCTTCTAGAGCACGTTGGGTGGCACGGGATACATACGGACGTGCATTGTCCTGTTGGAACAGCAAGTTCCCTTGCCGGTCTAGGAATGGTAGAACGATGGGTTCAATGACGGTTTGGATGTACCGTGCACTATTCAGTGTCCCCTCGACGATCACCAGTGGTGTACGGCCAGTGTAGGAGATCGCTCCCCACACCATGATGCCGGATGTTGGCCCTGTGTGCCTCGGTCGTATGCAGTCCTGATTGTGGCGCTCACCTGCACGGCGCCAAACACGCATATGACCATCATTGGCACCAAGGCAGAAGCGACTCTCATCACTGAAGACGACACGTCTCCATTCGTCCCTCCATTCACGCCTGTCGCGGCACCACTGGAGGTGGGCTGCACGACGTTGGGGCGTGAGCGGAAGACGGCCTAACGGTGTGCGGGACCGTAGCCCAGCTTCATGGAGACGGTTGCGAATGGTCCTCGCCGATACCTCAGGAGCAACAGTGTCCCTAATTTGCTGGGAAGTGGCGGTGCGGTCCCCTACGGCACTGCGTAGGATCCTACGGTCTTGGCGTGCATCCGTGCGTCGCTGCGGTCCGGTCCCAGGTCGACGGGCACGTGCACCTTCCGCCGACCACTGGCGACAACATCGATGTACTGTGGAGACCTCACGCCCCACGTGTTGAGCAATTCGGCGGTACGTCCACCCGGCCTCCCGCATGCCCACTATACGCCCTCGCTCAAAGTCCGTCAACTGCACATACGGTTCACGTCCACGCTGTCGCGGCATGCTACCAGTGTTAAAGACTGTAATAGAGCTCCGTATGCCACGGCAAACTGGCTGACACTGACGGCGGCGGTGCACAAATGCTGCGCAGCTAGCGCCATTGGACGGCCAACACCGCGGTTCCTGGTGTGTCCGCTGTGCCGTGCGTGTGATCATTGCTTGTACAGCCCTCTCGCAGTGTCCGGAGCAAGTATGGTGGGTCTGACACACCGGTGTCAATGTGTTCTTTTTTCCATTTCCAGGAGTGTATTAGGAAATGTTACTAATAAATGGTATCTCCAGGAATCAAGGACTACTCTCATCTAAATTTACATACCAACAAGAAACCACTGTATTTAAATTAAATTTTGCAAGTTGTGTCCAGGACAAAGAGTTGACTGCGATATAGTTTAATCAGTTCTTTGTCAGAACCACATTTGGCACACAGTAATGTTATAAAAAAGGTTAAGAAATGGAGCAGAACCACCAACCTCATGTTTCTCGCATAAACATTGTTACTTCAAGAGCACACAAAACTACTCTCCAGTATTCAGCTTCTCCAACATGTCACCAGTCTTGTCGGCAGGAAAACCTTTAAACCCACATCTGAATCCCCTAATAAAATTTTTTTAATGGTCACAGAAGTAGTAAAACATCCTTTAAACTTTTCTTGGTGGCCTACTGCATGTGCAGATAATGTTTATCTTCTAGACATTAGCTCCCAGGCACTCTTCAACTGAAGATAATGCATTGAATATAACAAGAAGCCTTTGTGTCATAACATGTTCACATTTTACAACTGCCCATAATTATGATAATGTACATTACTCATCAGGGCATCCCAGTAAATTACTCTTCAGATCCCATCTGTTTTTGTTTACACTTTTATGAACAGTGAACTGCAGCTACATTGTTGCCATTTAATTCAGTTAGCTCTCGCATGAGCGTATTGTCTTCTTTCCTATGTGCAGTTAAGTCTACACTGTATGATTACCTCTACTTTCTCTCAATGTAATGTAGGTATAATGTCTTTATAAGCTTAAATGACACAATCTGGCGATCATCCACCTTTGTCTATTGTAGATGGAATTATATGCCGTCTTTCGGACTTCACACATCTCATTTTTGGTTGAAATGGCTCTGAGCACTATGGGACTTAACTTCTAAGGTCATCAGTCCCCTAGAACTTAGAACTACTGAAACCTAACTAACCTAAGGACATCACACACAGCCCGAGGCAGGATTCGAACCTGCGACCATAGTGGTTGTGCAGTTCCAGACTGTAGCGCCCAGAACCGCTCGGCCACATCTCATTTTTATTAATAACTTTTGCCTAATAAGTATCACCCATTGGACAGCACACTATTTGCTCTGGGAACTGCTTAGATATGCCACAAAAAATTGATATCCTGCAGTCCTTTGTAACATATTTGCATTTATGAATGTTGTTTTTGTACACTGCATAGATTTTATGACAGAGAGTTTATGTTTCAAATTATATTATAATTGCTATAAGAAGAACTTGGTGATTAACTGGTTGCTTCTCTCTGATTCAACCTTCAGGTTAAAAAAATTGGTATTTGCTGCATTACTAAAAGTTGACAAATGACTTGAGAGCAACCAGGATATCTCCATTCCATCCATACTCATGGATTCACACACAACATGTCTTTCACTTATCCTGTTCCTCCATACTTGCTTGTCATTTTGCATTGCTCTCAAGGTTCTAAATACTCGTTTGTAGAATTTTAAAAAAAAGTTTGCATTCTAAATTTATGGCACTTCACTCTTGATCTACAGTCCAGCATCCAGGAACAATTTGGTGCTCTACCTCTAAGGACTTCAGTGATGACAGGAAATTAAGGTACAACCTTCCTTCTTCCCTTCCCAACCGTCTTGACCCAGCGTCATGAATGACCTCTCTCTCTCTCTCTCTCTCTCTCTCTCTCTCTCTCTCTCTCTGTCTGTCTGCTTCTACCTATCTGTCTGACTTTTAACATATCCACAGTTTACCCATTGTACTCTAACAGAAAAGGTTTATGGTTTTATGTCTCCCTCTCTGCCCCCGCTCCCCTCTCTCTGTCTCTCCCTCCCTCCCTCCCTCTCTCCCATTCCCTCCCTTCGCCTCTCTCTCTCTCTCTCTCTCTCTCTCTCTCTCTCTCTCTCTGTGTGTGTCTGTCAGTCTGTCTCTTTCTCTCTATGTTTGTTGCATTACTATCACATGCTGTTAAAATATTATTAATGTTGGACAAGTACAGTTATGTTACAGAGTAATTGTCTGGTTTCGAAATAATACTTTAGTTGTTATGATGATGTTTGTTATCGTTTTACAGGTGCAGATATGAACTACTTTGTAGTTGCATGTATAGTGACTGTACAGAGTGGTGCAGGTATGCACTTCTTTAAAGTTGCATATATAAAAACTGTACAAAGAGAATAAAAAAGGTAACAAGAATTGCGCATACCTCAGTTATGTGACAGAAAATAGTACTATTTTATGTGTTGTTGAATCTAAACAGATATTGTTTTAAGATCTTGTATGTATATATTTGTAGTAAATTTATTGTGGCTTGATTCATATGCTATAGGAGCACATAAAATAGCTCACATTTATTATTTTACAGAGTTCAGCGTTTAGCTGAATTGTCATTCCAGCATGGTTATATTTCACAACCATGTTTGTAGCATTGGTTACCACCAGATAGTACCTTATTTGGAATACACTGATTTATAAAACATAAATTTTACAGATTTATGATATATATTATTATTTCTCTTTTTTACATTTTAAAATTGTGAATAATTTTTAAAATCTAGTTTTTTTTCTATTTAAGTGACATTATCATTTTAGATACAGTTTTTGAAAAACTGAAGTTCTAAGACTGGGAAATTACATTGTGTTTTCTAAGACGAGAGTAAAATACTTAGTATTTTGCATAAAAGCCGCATGTCGGTGCTTTTGTTGCCCTGTTAATTTGTGTTTTTTTCACAGTGTGTTGATTATAAGGTAAAGGATATGAAAAAGAACAAGAAAACAAATTATTTATGTGTACATTTACCACGAGTGAGTGTAATTCAACAGACAATTGTCCACGAAGAGACATCGCCTGCTACTTTTCAGTAGTTGATTAGCTGCGTATAATTTAGTCCAGGGTAAAATAAAGTATGATGACTACTTTATATACCATTGATGTTTTGTACCTTTGTAGGCTTACCTTGTTTCAATTTGAAGTATTTTGCTTGCCATTTTGTTGACTGCTTCTGTCGTGAATATGGTACAGAGTGCACAATTTTTATTTTACATTTCCATGGAAGTTCATTTGCAGATGTGACATAGAGCCCTGCCTTATTTATGCTTTGTGTATACATTTTAAAGCTAGTGAATGTAAGTAAATATTCATCTTCGATTGTAAGCCCATACCTACATATGTTGCCTAACTTTTGAGCTTAAAAAAGAAATTATTGCAGGCGAATGGAAATAACTCAGTTATTTGTTCTGGGATAAAATTGAGTCATTGGCAAGTACCAACATTTCTTTACTAATTTATGGTGAGCATGGTTTTTCAATACTATGGTACAAAACCAGTCTGTTCATGGTCATAAATGCCTCTTTCAAGAGACATAAAAGTCTTTTTCAAGAGCACCACATTTACTGTCCTGTAAAGTACCTCAATACTATGGTACTATGGTACAAAACCAGTCTGTTCATGGTCATAAATGCCTCTTTCAAGAGCCATAAAAGTCTTTTTCAAGAGCACCACATTTACTGTCCTGTAAAGTACCTCCTTCATACGAAGTTGCTCTCTTGTGTGTTTTCTTAAAAAAAAAAAAAATGTTGTCTAAAAAAAAGTGCAATGAAATTAACTAAGTTTTTAGTTGCCCTGTAACACTACTCATTTACCTCTGTCTTTGTTAGTGTTGTGTACCAGTCCATAGATGCGTATATAACAAGTATCCATGCAGAAGTCATGAGAGTACATGCACTGTCAATAGATAATAACAGTAGTTACTTGCATGTACCAAAGAATAAATTTTAAGTATATTAGTCATATTTTCTTTCCATCCCTGAATTGTATATTGTGTTTAAGTGGAACTGTGTTTCAGCAGTAAAATACAAGGAAAAAAAACAGTCTACGTGTCTGTACAAATTTCAGATTGTGTTGTTACTGTTACTATTATTTCATGTCTGGTTTTTTTTAGTATTGTCTCATTGTTTATATAAAGAACACTTTTCCCCTTACCATCTGTTTCTAACATTACTGTAATTAGTCCAAAAAAGTCACAAAAACTAGCATAAAAGGCAGTGGTTCTTTGACAGTAATCATTTCACTACAATTAAATATGAACATACCTGAGGCAATATGTTTGTAAAATAAATTACGGTGGTGTGCCTTTTCAACCATAGCGTTCTGTCTCAGATAATGTTGGAATACAAACACTGAGAGTTGACTAAATATATGAGTCCACTTTCTGTGTAATCTTAATGTGTGTTTTATATATAACAGTTGTACCATTTGTCATCCATTTATAACAATTGTAACATTTATTATCCATTGAGACAACAAAACAAATCAAACTACCAACCACTAAAATAGTTTTTGTGTTTATGTCCACATCCAATTACATTTCAATATCCTTGGAATCAGTCTATATGTAATAACACCTGGCTGTTTTGTTACAGTTTTGTATTTACTGGCCATTGACCTAAGAACTGTATTTACTTGCTTTATAAAATAACATTTTTGCAAAATGTGAAATTCGAGGCTTAAAATGCTGGAATAAAGAATATGACCTAACTTGACTCTTAATTACCAGTTTAACACGTATGTTGACATATGAGTCAACATTTTTAACTGAACTTTATTTACAATTTTCAGTGTAGATCACATAGTGTGATCTAGACTGAAATTTACAAATAGAGTCACTTGAAAATCAAGCTCTGATGCTGATGGTCAGTTTTAGTACACATCTTGTCATTAGAAGTCTGCCATTACCTGTGGTTTGACAGTTGAAAATGCGGTTAGAATGAAATTTTTGTAGTATGGGTGGTCCCACATTTCTTAAATATTATGTGTGTACAGTGATTTTCAACCTCATTTATGGATCAGGGTCCTCTTGTTTAATACTGCAAGCATTTAATAAGTGAGGGCTTTAGCAGCATACACTATCCAAACTGCAAGAAACGATCCCTGAGGGTATGAGGAGCAAAAAAGGTCGTATGGTAATACACTGTCCAGTCATGTTAATGTGACCACCTGTCAAAAGGCTGAAGTGATTATTTGAAAAGGTCACCTGTCACCATTGAGTGGATATCCAGTTGCAGTACTCGCATGAAAATTTCAGCCTTTGTTACCAATGAACAGCAGTCAGATCAGTGCATGAACCAGGTGTCTACTGTAAAGGCCCATATGATGCAACATTCACTGAATGTTCATTGAGGAGACACTGTTGCTAGCCCCCTTGATTCATCTGGGCAGACAGTCACTCAACAGCTGCACGTCTTTTTGTCCAGACACATATCTGCAGCTGTTGTTCACCTCTCTCATCTATTGCCGACGGTCACTACAGTTGCCTCGGTGCCGATTTTGGGCAGTACCATTTTGCCGTGCATGGTGTACATTAACCATGGGGGCATGCGAACAGTTTACAGACTTAGCCATTTTGGAAATGCTTCCACCCTTGGCCCAGAAACCAGTGGACATCTGATAAATCGCTCCGTTTCTGTATTACGACAACGACTGCACTATTTTCTGCGTCCCCCCGGTGCGCTTTTTATACCTTCCACTGCTAGTGCTGCCACTTGCCGTCTGTCAGTGGTTACTGCATATTAATGGTGAACGTGAATGGTGGTTTCCTTAATGTGACTGGACCGTGTAGAAGGTATTGAAATTAACCAGTGATTATATGGGTGTCACCTGTGTAAAGGATGTAAGTCAATGGTGGCCACGAATTCGGCTCACAAGTCATGCCCTGGCATGACCTCCATCACCACAGCATGCTGTCTGAGTGAGAGGAGGGGGGAGAGGAGAAACTGTGAATGCACCACACTTAAATGACAGTGCAGTCACCCTATGTGCAACTTAGTTTTGTATTTTACATTTCTCAGCAATATAGACCACAAAAGTATTATTTAAATATTTTTGGCATGCTGATGACATAATATAATTTTTATCTGGTACAAACTCTCACCATATGGACAGACACACACAATTTCACAGATTTTCACACTCAGGTTGTTATGTAGTCAGGATTTATTTAGTTTCACAGTTGTAGAAATATCTGTCACACACGTGATGATCGAAGTATTGTAGCGCTTTTGAAACCTCATTATTTAGACCTGGAAACTCTACCGGAGGAAAGCAATGTAGACCCCCTGGCTGACAGTTTTAATGTAAAAGTATCTGTATTTAAAATGGGAATTAACTTTCATCTCAATCAGTTAAAACTGCACATATCTGCACATGCACAGGGGTGATTTCAACTGAAATGGCGAACGGTCTCAAAAACAGATGTAAGATTGGCAGTGCCCTCAAAATATTTATAAAACTGTGCTTGTAATCCTTTCAAGAACATAATGAATCCTTCAAACCTCACCCTTTCTTTAATGACAGTGGACTTAGGGACCTGGACTGTGCTTGTCAGAATGTGTTCCTTCTTTTTAAATATGCCCCCATCAAATCAAAAATAAGTTGTTTCTTACGTTTCTTACTGTGGGCAGTGTGCAATCAAATCCACTTGAAATATCAGGTCTCCAATCCATTTTGGATGTTCTAATTTTTGTTCCACCACTCCTTTTCCCTTTATAATTTCAACAATAGAGAGATTTAAATCAAAAAATTGTTCCAGCGTAATTTACAATAATGTATAAAGTCTCCACACTCTTTGTTCAGTTCCATTGAAAGCTGTTGCAACTAACAGTGGGATATTGCATGTGACTTCAGAAATTTTACTATTCCAGCCACCATCTTATTTATTTGCTGCATGCCTGTAAATTTAGCACAAAGGGCTTCTGGATGTACATTTGGATTGTAACATCATTTCATAACAAATGTGCTGTACTCATCACTTATGGAACTGCATAATAGATACTGAGAGTTCACATTCCTGTATTCTGTCATTCCCATTAATTTTTAAAGGCTTGTGACGATAGATCCCTAGACTGCCTCATTTTGTGCAAGCGGCCATTGGACCTGTGAATGTCCTTCGTACCACAAACAAATAGCAAGAGGTAAACATTGCTGATACCATGACTCTGCTGAAATGAAGAGAGTTATGCCAACCGAACAGTGGCGCACTCCAATACAAAATGAAATTTTGCACTGTCGCAGTTACTTCCAAGAAGAACAGAGCAAAGCCAGGACAGGGTGAGCCTTTGTGTGCACACCCGGCACATGTGAACTTTTATTACGTTGTTGTGGCCCTGATGTAAGTGGTACAACTTTTTAACTGTCTGATTATGTCAGAATGGCATATTACAGTGAATTAACTGTGACAGCATGCAATTAGTCATTTGATCAGCTTTGACTAAAACTGCAGCCATTTATTAAAAAATGTTGAGCCTTTTAATTTCTTTTTGTAATAGTTTAACATTCTCTGTCAACAGCAGGGACATGTGAAATGGTATACGAACTCTGTTGAATATCCAGTCAGGAAAGAAACTACCTGTGATCTTGTTCGAGAACCCTTACTAATATTCAGAAGTGATGTAGAGAAAGCACAGAGAATCTAAATCTGGATTACCAGATTGGGATTTGAGACCTGCTTCTCTCAGTACCTCACTTTCTTGAGCAGCTTATTCTCTGGCGTAGATTAGGGCTGTTGTGAAAACAAACCATCATGACTCTCTCCTTATCAGTGATTAATCTTATTCACATTAATTGCTTTTCCATGTGATTCTGATAATGAATTGTAACGTACAGATGTGCCTTTTTTCATCATGACAAGCTGTATTTCTTACATCCACGCTTTTATTTTCATATGTGAAATCTGATTTATGACAGTTCTTCACAAAACTGAATCATGAGTGAGCACTGCACAGGTAATCTCATTTACTTGTCATTTCCTTATACAGATCAAAATCAGTCAGGACTCCTGTTGGACAAAAGTGGCAATTTTGTATGCATAAAATCAACAATGACATCTACAAGGTGAAAACAGCATTCTCACATAGTTCCTGACATTTTTATGACCATACGAAAGAGCTGTCATTTGATGCTTTGTCAGATATACAGCTTGAGTTTTCTAAAATCTAACATTCAAAGATAGGATTTTATTGATGATTGATTTATGGTTCTCACATTTTAAGCAAGCCATTAAGGGCAGATAGAATGGTGAACTTTATGTTTCCTGGAGGAAAACAAACTCGGTTTCAGAATTTCAAATGGGAACATGAGAAAAAATTGCTCACAGTTAAATAAATTTTTATCTAAAATATTTTGTTTGTATTTTGTGCTGTTGTGGTGGTATCATAGAAAAAAACTCTGCCTGGAGCTGACTGTCTGAACAATGCTCGGGGAAAGAAAAAGAAAGTTTGTTGGATATGTTGCTGTGAAGAAAAACTTTTTCTTACACTTTTAACTTTGAATAAATTGTATTGCAATTGTAACAATAATAACAAATTATTAGAAAATAACAGTTTTGTGGTTTGGTTTATGGTAATAGGTGTTGGCAATGCTTTCCACCCTTTTCTAACCACAGTCATGCACAGTGAAAAAATATGAGCTTGCCATATGGTGAAAAAATATGAGCTTACTGACCAGGAATCCCCTTGAGTGTAAGGTCGCAAAAGGCCAATGATGTTTACGGCCGATGCCCCACATATTGTCTACCATGCAATAACAATATTAGTTGCTAATGGCAGTAGGGATGGGACTGGAGGTACTGAGTAGTGAGAACAGAATGGGGCTACGGAGCGTAGTTGAACTGCTTAGTCAACAAGTAACTCACAACTCCACTACAGTGCCAGTATGGTGTTGATACAAAGCAGAGCAATGACAACAATAAACAAAGCAAACATTGCATTATATATCCAAGAGTTGACATTTTGTCAAAAATGAACCTAGGGAATTTTGCAGATTGAAAAGGAAGTGGTAGATGAAATGTTAGCATTTCTGCAAGATGAGTCAGTTGAATGTGTTGTTGCATATGCTCGACTGCGTGGACATGTACATGAGGAGTACAATGGTGAGGAGTGTCGAGCCCTGTATTTCATCATCCTTATCGAACAGGGAGCCACAAATCCCATCTCCACTGAAATGTAGTAAAGGACAGTTGTTGTCCAAGGAGCTGGTACTAAATGTAATGACATACATGGAGGATCATTCGCAGCATAGTAAAAAACAATTATGAACAAGTTGAGAATAAGCCCACAGCGATGTGACTGTGTAGTGCATAAGAAAAACAACGGATATTCAAGGGACAACAAGGTGCACTTGTTACAAAAACGGATGTTTGCGTGCTTCAAGTATGCTCGATACAATTCACAATATGTGAATGATAGTGACCTCCTATGTTCTGCACGTCAAATTGTATGTGACATAGATTTTAGTGATTTTGAGGGAAGCAGTGGATGGTAGCTTTAAACAGTGCTACGGAATTGGAAGGCATAAGATAACAAAATATCAAACAAAGCATCAACATGACGATGGACAGCGAACTGTGGAATTGACCTGAAAATTTTTAGATGAGTAAACAAACTTATCCTATCATTAAGTGAAGAGTTTGTTTTCAACTCTGACCAATCAGGATCTGTAGAGGAAATGTATATGAAAGGAATCCTGGAAATTACAGGTATGAAGAGAGTTGCATCAAGATCAACTAACATCAGTCCCTTAACAAGAATTTTTACAATTACCCCGACTGTTAATCTGGTTGGTAAATTGGCTGGAATAGGTTTTGTGACCCCTACAATTCTTTATTGTGTGCATGATCTTGCAAGGGCAATGGGGGACATATACGTCAGCAAGCAAGAGTGGAAAAATAGGTGTAAGAGAACTACAGCTGTTGTATGGGCACTGTTTTTGGCCAAAATAACTTGCATTTGCTTGATACCTGGTCTGCACATAAAAACCATACTCCTTTATTGCAAATTATCCCTCGTGAAAAGTGTGTGACATTGCAAGGCATACCACCTGGAACCACAGGACAAATTCAACCTCTTGATGGTTATTTTTCCCGTGCCTATAAGACATATTATTGTAATATCTTCAGCTATGCCTTAAAGGATAGTAAGTTTCATTATTAGTGCCACAACAGAGTGTTCTGCCTTCGGTTGCATGCCATCATATTCCATCAGTTCTCGCCAACCCGTTACACCAATATGATTCTATATGCATTCTTTAAGCATGGTTACCTAGCTGAATGTTCTGCACAGTTTGTATCTCCCAAGGAGTTCGCTTTGGATCTTGATGGTACGAATGTTTGTGATCGCTGTGGTGTACCATCTTTCATTCAGTGTTCATGGTGCAAATTAATGGTTTGTTTTGAACATTTCTTGACTGTCGACGATGTCCAATTTGTGAAGTGTAGTACATCTCCCAGACACTCATTTTCTGTTACCCTCCTGATGGAAATGGTGAGTCATTAGCAGCTAATATTTTTTTTTGTCATAATTGTTAACACTTTCAAATGAACCTTACTAAAGACTGAACTTGCGAACCTCACACTCATTAGGTTCCTTGTGAGCATCGGACCAGATCTGAGACTGGATTCAAGACTTACTTGCAGGTAAAACTCAACACAGTGATCTTAATAAATCAAAATCGACAGGTGTACAGACATTTTCCAGAGTACCCCAGGGAAGAGTGAGAGGGCCGTTACTGTTTACAGTGTGTATAAATGATTTAGTAGAAAGTGTCAGAAGCTCTTTAAGACTGTTCGCAGATGATGCAAATGTCTGTAGGAAAGTAAAAGCGCCTGAAAACAGTATCAATTTGCAGAATGACCCACAGACAATTGATGAGTAGTGCAGGCTCTAGCACTTGACCCCAAACGTAAATAAATGTAACATATTATGCATACACGGGAAAAGAAATCCACTACTGTACAATTACACTATTTATCAAAAAATTCTGGAAACCATATTCATCATGAAGTACCTAGGAGTAACTATCCAGAGGGACCTTAAGTGGAATCACCACATAAAACAAATAGTAGGAAAAGCAGATGCCCAACTGAGATTCATAGGAAGTATCTCAATGAACTCATCCACAAAGAAAATGGCTTACAAGAGGGTTATAAGACTGATTCTGGAGTACTGTTCGTCTGTCTGGGATCCTTACCAGGTAGGACAGAGAAGAACCATCGAGGAGCGGAATGTTCAGTTGGCGCGAAAGCATCACTGAGATGCTCAACAACCTCCAGTGGCAGATGTTACAAGAGAGGTGTTGTGCATCACAGAGAGTGTTACTGTTGAAATTTTGACAGAACACTTTCCAGGAAGAATCACACAATATATTACTTCCTCCCACGTACACCTCATGAAATGATCCCGACAAAAATTATAGAAATTAGAGCTAATACAGAGGCTTACCAAGAATCATTCTTCTCACACACCATTTGTAAGTGGCAGGGAAGAGGAGATCAGTTAATGGTACCAGAAGTACCCTCCGCCTCACACCGTTCTGTCGCTTAAGGAGTCTGATGTAGGTGTAGATACAGAAGTGTTTCAATGTGCTACTGTCCATTTGACTCTGTGGAAACCATACGGGGGATATGACTGTATCACTGTCTTTCCCCTTTTAAATCCAGACTCTTCTCTCAGAAAAACCTTTGTCAGCATCCCGATATGCAGTCAAATGCATGGAGTCCTGTTTTAGACATTTAGCGCATGGGTTGTGGTAAAATGACTGATGCTCATTTTCTTTTACCCTTGTCGCTTTACCGCCCACTTTCCCATATAAATGGCAGCTGTTGCACCCAATCAGTTTACAATTACGTGTCCATGTTATCAGAATGTCACATTCCTGGATGGATATGTGTCCTGACACTGATTTGCGCAGGATAGGTTCTAGAAATAGAATCTGCTACATTCAGGGCAGGTTACATTTTTACAAGTCTGTGGTAACCTCTTGACCTCCATAACACCACTTTATTTCCAGTATGCCTCTACAAGCTCGGAAGCTGTTTGCCAAGTTTCAAAACTGAAGATATTATTATATGTAACGGCCATTCGTTTGCTAAACTTGCATGTAAACTATGTGAATTCTTAGAAACTCTCAATCCCAAGCACCAAAACCATTGCTCTGACATTATCTCCACCTAACAAAAGTGATAATGCTTTTACTTATCTGTATATCGGTTACGGCATCGTGAGCGAGTGTGTGTGTGCGCGTATGTTTGTGTATGAATATCGTATGGTATTTTTGATGTTTTGATTGTGTGTCATTAATTTAAAATCTCCATAAATGAGCTATAATACGAATTTTTTGTACCCTGATCAGTTCGCCCCCCACACATCCTTCTACCACATTCCAGCATTGTATTATTCTACACATTAAAAGTCCTACTTAGGAAAGAAACTTCAATGTATGCTTACTCTCCGTTACTGTGTACTGTAAATGCCAATACCTTGTATTCCCCTACTGTATTTAGATTTTTCCATATATCATGTTGAAAGTAATTTTTAAGCGATCGTTCCTTACAATAACGTTACCATCTCCCTGCACAAAGAAGTTGTGGCTCAGTGTTAGGCATCAATTTTTTAGTTTGGTAATATCCCTATATTTGTCAGTATTTTGCCAAACAGTGCTCTGGATTGGGAAAAAAAGATGGTTCTCCTGCTTTAATATAACACATCCATATCGCTGGCATTTAATGCATTTTGATATACATCTCAAAAAATCGCACACGCAATCCATTCCATTGTTAGAAATCATAGGTTCTAGTAATACCATAGAATTTAGCCAAGGAATATGTAACAGTCTTAGTACTATTTATAATAACATTACCGTTTCCTCCACTAGTCGTCCTCTTGCAGACAAAAGTCATGGCTTAATGTTAGGTAGCCAAATATCCCCTATTTTGGTAAAAAGTCCCAGCAAGGACTCACGTTATATCCGCATTCGTAAGGTGAAATGCATCTAGACCAGTGGTCGTAATTGCACCCCTCCCCCTATAAGAGCCAACATTGACACTCTAGAGTGACACCACAGACTGCACAGCAAGAAGCTAAGCTAAACTGACCACTCAGAGAGAGATCAACTTTCATCACACCATAGTTATTGATAGAAGCTTACCACTTATTTACACTGATGTCAAAAATTATAGCAACAATCGGAAATTTTGCAAGGTTGTGTTTATTTTGCCACAAAACAGTGTAAACCTGTGATAGTAAAGTAGAAACAATGTCAAGAATACAGAATGTAAGCAACTGCAAAATGCATAATGTTCTTCGTTTTTCTCCAACTTAAGGGATTGATACACAAATACTGACAATTGGTTAATGTGCTCAGTATGGGTGGTGACCACCTCTGGCAACACTACAGGGTTGCGACGACAGGACGTACTGTGAATGATGTCATCAATCTCTTGTAGAGGCAATAACACCCATTCATCCTGCAGAATTGCTTGCAAATCTTAGAGAATGGTTGGTGAATGATGACATAATGGAACCTGTCTCCCTAGTGCATCCCAGACATGCTCCATGGGATTCAAATTGGGAGAGTGAGCAGGCCATGCCATGCATGCAGCATCTTCTGATTAGAAGAAAACACCAACCACCCGTGCTTTATGAGGTCAAGCATTATTGTCCATCAGTACGAAGTCTGGGCCAACAGAACCTCATGACAACTGCACATGTCCGCAGCTTGTCGTCTAGTGGCTAGCATTGCTGCCTCTGGATTACGGGGCCCTGGGTTCGATTCACAGCCAGGTTGGGGATTTTCTCTGCCCAGGGACTGGGTGTTTGTGTTGTCCTCATCATTTCATCACCACCACCATCATTATCAGCATCATCATTCATGACAGTGGCTAGATTGAACTGAATAAAAATTGGGACTTTGTACGAGCGCTGATGACTGAGCAGTTAAGCGCCCCCACAAACCAATCATCATCATCATCATCATCATCATCATCATTACAACTGCACATGAGGTCCCGAGAACTCGTCAAAATATCTGACAGGAGTTAAACCTTGCCAATTTCATGAAGAGATGTTCGAGCTGTCAACATAATCTGTGCCCACACTATTTGGTATTCACCTCAATATCGATCTCTTTCCACAATGTTTGGGTCCCAATATCATGTTCCATCAGATGTGAATCCATCAAGAATCACTCTCAGACGAAGTCGGGACTCATTTGTGAAAAGAACATTGGCCCACTGTTCGACCATCCAGGTGGCATACTGATGACTCCACTCTACATGCTCCCTTCTGTGAAGACGTGTCAGAGGTACACACACAGCAGGTCTCCGACATTAAGGGTCACTCTGCCGAAGCCTTCTGTGCACCATTTGTCTCTATACAGCACGTCCAGTTGATGCTGTGGTCAGATGCCAGTCGCCTTGCAGTGCTATGGCAGGACCATCATGCTGTTACGGCTAAGAATGGTCCTCTCTTTCTGATGTTACATGTGGTTGGCCTTGCCCTGGTCTTTGGGGTACAGCTTCAGTCTCAATAAAATGTCGTCACATCCGAGAAACAAACAGACCAGATTCACATGAAGCCATCTGGCCACATCAGTTTGCGACTGTTTTCCATTCTTCCTATGGCTTTCCACCGTAGAGAGTCTTGTAGGCATCTTCTCTGTGCCATAGTGCACCGTCTGTGACTGTAAACATAGCGACTGCGGATATGGAACTACCCGGCAAACACTACCCTGTTTGATAGGTGCCCAGACGTCATCGTTGGCATGATTTTCCATTGACCGGAATGCCATCTTCCGTGCAGACCACGACCCTACTGACTTCTGTGGACAGTTTGTATGATTACATTGTAAATTGGACCCAGAACGGAAGCATATTTTGAATCTGCGTGTTATAAGGTATCACACCACATATTTTCAAGTGGAAAAGAAAAATAAGAAAAACAGAATGGAGCCACCTGCATTTCTCTGAAGATTTCCAATGTTACCAGTTCTCTGTATTTTAATGCAACCAGTGACATCGCTCATCGCAACAGGAAGCCGTGTTTGTTTTTATTTCTGGCCGCATTTGCTGGGCATTTCGTCTTGCTGCAACATGTCTGGAATGTCCTGTCGTTACACATTTTAAGAACATATATGTGGTCTCATCCCTCTCCTACATCTAATCCATGATAAAGTCCGACAGCTTATGGCATATATATCGATTACTCCCTTTGTAAAATGCAATTTTTTTTGTAGACACGTCTATAAATCAGCGTAGTCAAGGAACTATAATCGGTATGCTACAAATGGTTTGTTTTGTAACCGAATTAGGTTTTTTCCATACAATATACTCCGATACAGCATCTAATAGCTACTAGTGTAGTTGGGTGCGCAGTACAAGACACCTCTGGTGTGGCATCTCCACATCGTGAAGCATTTGTTAACAGATGATACAGACCCAAATGTCTTACCAATAGCACTCTGTGAGGAATAAAATGACGTATTTGTAACCGTACAGAAGACATTGCAGATGGACAAACGATGGCATTTTACGTTTTACTGATTTTTTAAAAAAAGAAAAAAAGATTCCTTACTGTTGACCAATTTTTCTAAGGAAGTGTTAAGATAACAATGTAATCATATTAAGAATTGACCTTTCTAGATATTATCTGCCTCTACGAAGAATGTCGATGTGTGGTTATACAACTTTATTTTCTAATTCCACCCTAGGATCTCTAATGCAAGCAAGCTATACAGAATATCAAAGACACCTAGTTACCAAGTACCATGTAAAACTAGCGTACATGTAATGAAGACTCTCAAAATCATTTTTTCTGCAAGTACACCAACATATGACTAACTTCTAAATTTGGTTGGTTGGTTGGTTGTTTGGGGAAGGAGACCAGACAGCGTGGTCATCGGTCTCATCGGATTAGGGAAGGATGGGGAAGGAAGTCAGCCGTGCCCTTTCAGAGGAACCATCCCGGCATTTGCCTGGAGTGATTTAGGGAAATCAGGGAAAACCTAAATCAGGATGGCCGGACGCGGGATTGAACCGTCGTCCTCCCGAATGCGAGTCCAGTGTCTAACCACTGCGCCACCTCGCTCGGTCTAAATTTGGTTCTTACACATTACAGTGTGTATAAATTAATTGTGTCATGCCACAATCTGCAAAATAAAGGAAAATTTTTCCATTAAGGCAGAAGACTACAACATATTCATTAGAAAGCCTGAAATTGCTTCAGAATTTAATGCTTGCGAGTTATTACTTTTTTTTTTCATTTCAAATTTTACAGAATGGTAAAAAATGTTAGTCCGGTGCCGCCATATCTGAAAATCAGTGGTGATGGCTGTTAAACTAGCAAACTGACAAGATATGTCGTAAAAATGGCAAATTGGTAGCATAGCGAATCTGGAAATTGGCTAATTCACAGGATAGATCGTACAATTGGCAAATTGGTAGGACAGAAAATTCAGAAATAGGCATATTGGCAGCACTGGCCGTAACATTGCCAAACGACTAATCTGAAAATTGGCCAAGTGGTAGGATAGACCGTTAACTGGCTGAAACTTTTCCACATAGACAGGATGTCAAATCTGGAATTTAGCGAAATGGCAGGATAGGTCGTAAAAATGTCTATAAAACTGGCAAATTGTTATGGCACCAAACCCAGAAACTTACAAATTGGCAGGATAGAACATAAAATTGATAAGGAACTAAATCCAGAAATTAACAAGTCTGCAGGGTAGGTCTGGGAGATGTTCTGGAAGTGAATCCATCTGCATTATATCCAGAATATTGTTCAGGATGGATTCACCCACATTAAGTTCAGAATAGCTTCTGTAGGTGGATCCATGTACTGCAGACTGCTCACAAAACAGTGTAACAGAGCTATGTGTGTTTACAATAGGATACAGACAGTTCATCAGACATTATTATTATTAGTATTATTATTATTTCCATGTATTAGTCACATCTTGTTGCTTTAGAGTCCATATATAGAGCTTTGCCAGTTTTCTAACTATGGAATTGATTATATGTTTGGCCTTAAGAAGGTATGTCTAAATGCTTTAAATGCCAGCGATTTGGATGTGTTATACTAAAGCAGGACAACCATGTTCCCCCCCCCCCCCCCCCCCCCCCCCCCTCAGTCCAGAGCATTGTTCACTACAGTATCGTCAAATATAGTGATATTAACGAATTAAAAAATGGGTATGTGTTACTGACAAATATTGAGCCACGACTTCTTTGTGCAGGGATAAGGTAATAATATTGTAAGGAATGATAAAACTGTTTAAAATGAATGAGCTACAATTGTAGAAAGGCGTACAAATTACAGTTGACAGTTTGTGTGTGTGGGGGGGGGGGGGGGGGAGGGGGGGGGGGGGGAAGGGGGCAGGTGGGGAAGGAATACAATATACCACATTTATTGTAAAGAGCAATAGAGAGAGATCAGACACTGGCGTTTCCTCCCTCAGTAGGTGTTTTGGTTGTTACAATAACACTACTCTGGAATGCGGTAGTTGTCATTTGTAGGAAGATATGTGGCGTAAAGTAACCAGGGCGGGAAAAGATCGCATTCTACCATACTTATGACGATTTTAAATTAATTACACAGTCAAAACACGAAAATAGCGTACAATATCCACAGACAAACACATGCATACACACTCGCTCATGATGCCTTATCTGAAATATGGGTAAGTAGAAGAGGTATCAATTTTGTTTGGTGGAGATCCTCGAACAGCAATTGTTTTTGTGGGCGGGGTGTGAGATTTTGTAGGAATCCACATAGTTTACATGCAGGTTAACCACATTTAGGAAACAAATGGTTGTGAAATATACTAATTCCTTTGGCTTTAAAACTTGGCAACCAGCTTTTCATTTTGTAGATGCATACTGGAAGAAGAGTTGTTTTTTTATATAGGTCCAAGAATTATATACCATGTTAGCACAGACATGTAAAAATGTATCCTGCCCTGAAAGTAGCAGATTCTACTTCTAATACCCATTCTGTGCAAATCAGCACCAAGACACATACCCAGCTAGGAGTGCAATGTTCTGGTAGTATAGAAACATTGTAAACTGATCAGGATGCAACAGCTGCCAATAGGGGACTGTGAGTGATAAATGGATAAGAGTGGGGGAAAAAGAGTATCAGTCATTCTATCACACACCATTCATTCCATGTTTAAAACAGAACTCCATTCTTTTGACAGTATATAAGGGTTTGCTTTGGCACTGTGTTGATGGAGGTTTTTCTGAGAGGTGTCCAGATACATAAGTGGTAAGATGATGATATAGTCATAGCCCCCCGCGCCCCCCCCCCCCCCTTTCCCCGGAGTTGAACCCTTTTTCTGCAGAGTCAAATCAATGGAAGAGCATTTTAATGCTTTTGTATAATATTTATGTGTTACCAATTTCCATAGTTGGTATGTTAGACTTCTAGAGGCTGGTGGTCATATTTAGAATTACTATTGCGCTCGAGCGCATATCCATTTGACACAGTTCGATCATTCACAATCTCATTGCAAAACCCAAGTCCAATACTCCACCTCGGTATTTACACGAAAAATTACAGTTCACACTAGGCGAGCGGCTGCTCACCGCTCAGAGCCTAAGCCCTGCGATACCACACCTGCGAAATTTTCTAAGTAGTGCCACTTCCCAGCTACCTAAAGACCGACTGTCCCCTTTGGTCTCTCGACCAGAACTGCCCTCTGCCCGTCTCCGACCACATTTCCTGCGCGTCGAACATCTTCGCTCAACTGACTAGCGCAGTTCCCTTTCCTGAAGCCGTACATCTGATTGGCTACAGCTTATTCTACATTACTTTACATTTGAACATATTTAAATAATCAAAGCTTGAGCACTTTCACGTTCGAAATAAAATAACAATAATATCTATTGTTAAATTCTTTTACATAAACAAATGCAATTTCCTTCTTAATTTTGAATGTCACGGCTAGTAGTCTTGCACCAATGTGCTTTCTGATAAATGAATAAAGAACAAAAGTAACTATTATGCACTAAACTTTACAACAAATATTCTACTACCTAATGATTCAATAAGGTGTCATGCTGTCATCGTTCAGTGTATTTTGTGTGCAGGAAATGATGATCTGATGCTTAACTGAAAATACTGATAACTTAAATTTACTATACCTTTTAAACACATAAAGTTACTGAGTTGATATTT
This sequence comes from Schistocerca serialis cubense, assembly GCF_023864345.2. Taxonomy (NCBI): domain Eukaryota; kingdom Metazoa; phylum Arthropoda; class Insecta; order Orthoptera; family Acrididae; genus Schistocerca; species Schistocerca serialis. Next base: position 126,804,551 of record NC_064640.1, read on the forward strand.
GCAACGTTTGTCATTTTAATGATGCGCTTCTATATGAAATGTCGATCGTTACGATCGACCAAAGCGTTCAGATTTTAGCATTTAGGTCTTTGTTACAAAATTTGTTAATTTCACTTTAACAGTAAATCCTAAACTGTTATAGATATGATCAATATTCAAGTTTTATTGGGATCGCCATGAAAATTTGTGGAGGATGGCAGATTAAAATTTCTGTGGCTTGATTCCCTGCACTACTACAGAATTAAATAGTTTTCATAAATGTTTCCCATTATGGCCGACCTTAGGTCCGCCATATTGGCCACAAAAGCCTTCTACTAGGTTTTCTGGCACAGTGGTTAGCACACTGGACTCGCATTCGGGAGGACGACGGTTCAATCCCGTCTCCGGCCATCCTGATTTAGGTTTTCCGTGATTTCCCTAAATCGTTTCAGGCCAATGCCGGGATGGTTCCTTTGAAAGGGCACGGCCGATTTCCTTCCCAATCCTTCCCTAACCCGAGCTTGCGCTCCGTCTCTAATGACCTCGTTGTCGACGGGACGTTAAACACTAACCACCACCACCACCACCACCACCACCACCACCACCACCTACTAGGTTTTCCTATGACGCAGGTTCTCATCTGTCTCACTCGCACACTACAGCACTTAGGCCTCAATAGACAATAGATGCCTTTGAGTTTCTCCATCTCGTGGTGAATCTGTGCCCTTTGTGGTGTCCTGTCCTGGACTACAGGTTTCGTTTCACAATTTCTGAAGGCTGACTCTTACGGCCATATACTTAAATGAGAGTGAAATGCTCGTTAACTCATACACCTCTACTTCATAACATGTTTGTGTGCCATATATGTTATGAAGTAGCACCCAAATTTATAAGACACAAATTCATAATACAACAACATAAGCATTCTAATCGCCAGATCAATAGTGTAATTATTTGTAGTGGTGTTGATGCAGCATGCTCTAAATTTAAATAAACTTATATCTAACGTAAATTATGAATTGTGGCATATTAATTAAATGCCAAATAAAACTATACATTCATCAGAATCGCCTGTCTATTGAAATGCCACAGAAATATCAACGCTACTGCACTCACTTTCACAGAACTTTTTTCTCACAACGAAGTCTCCAGCGGCGCTCCATAGATTCGGAGCCGAGTACCCTGCCGAAATTCTGTATGGCTCTTGCTCTGCATTCTGTCACCAACGTTTTTCGGGAACAAATCTGTTGAAATTCGAATCGGGTGTAGATACCAGAAAACAAACACTTCCGAAACCACCCAGGATCTGCACTGAATGCTTCCCCCAGTGGAATTGATACAAACAGATCCAAACGACACAGTAACCAATTGATTTACAGCGTTTACAAGATGCTCATAAATTCTTCAATGACGTTATTCATGTCCCGCTAGAGATGCGTATCTCATGACAGATTCCCAGTCGACTTCATCATCAAATTAATATTTGCTTTTAATTTAAATAACTCCCTTATCCGGCCGGAGTGGCCGTGCGGTTCCAGGCGCTACAGTCTGGAACCGAGCAACCGCTATGGTCGCAGGTTCGGATCCTGCCTCGGGCATGGATGTGTGTGATGTCCTTAGGTAAGTTAGGTTTAATTAGTTCTAAGTTCTAGGCGACTGATGACCTCAGAAGTTAAGTTGCATAGTGCTCAGAGTCATTTGAACCATTTTTTAACTCCCTTAGACTGAAAACTAACAACAAATACGAACAAATATGACCCCTCGTTTAATTCCGTGCAGTGAAGCTGTGTACACAAATCGATACTCCACACAACAATAAATTATTCCACAAATATACTCAGATAAGTAGATAAACATACATCTGTCTTTGTAGGTAAGCATTATTAATTTTCATCTTCAAAATTTCTCTGATCTCCATGTACCCAAACTGCCGTATCTGTAACTTATAATTTGGAAATTACAACAAAATAAAATCATCCAAAAACTTAAGCCTAACACATAGATACACATAAATAAATCCCTTATATACCCCCAAAAACCTAATTTATAAACATATACAGCACTGATTTTTGACTTGATACCGTTCACCACCTCTTGCTATCTTAAACTTCTCAGTAATTGAGTTCTCCAACCTCCTCGCACACCAACTGTGCGTGTAAACTATCTCTTTATAAATGCATGGAACTTGCGCAAAAAAATCCTTATGCAACAAAACAACAAACAGGCAAATTACCCCTCCAAATAATCTTATAATCTAAACACAGATAACTTATTTAGAAGTAAGTGGGCCCATTGGGTGCAGTCGCAGACAATTTATTGACATTTTTTCATTTTGTTATAAATGGAGAGGTTGAGCAAACTAGCCACTTACTAACATTTTTTATAAATGGATCACTTGAGTGTGCAAACCAACACACCCATAAAAATAAAAAAAGACACTTCAAAAATTTTCAACCAAAAATCAATGCTGTGAATCATATGTCAAATTCTGCAGCCTGCACTCCACAAAATGAGAAAGAACCCCAAAAAGCTACACAACAGACTCCAGATTATGAAATTCGTTTTGGTCTTTTACATTCCTTTATATTTTAGTTTAACGTCACCATCTTTAAAGAATTGGAAGTCCCAGTTATCTATTATTTTATTGAACCTTTCTGGCAAAATAATTTTAAATTTATTATCGAGCTCGAGAGAAATTTTCTCTCCTTATCTAGTTTTTAAACCTTTGCAATCAGTAATGTAGTACCTCTCATTTACCTCAAGTGCACTAATCTTTCTAAACAAATTAGAATTGCTTGTATTATTTACCTTGTTCAGTGAGTATCCACGTGGAACAAAAATTTAATAAGCTTTTAAATTTTTAATCTTTATAAATATGACTAATGTGTGGGATGAATTTAATTTGACATCTTTGTCGAGAGACGTAATAATCCAAGAGAGAAACAAGTTGAGTGTAATACTTGCAAAGAATATTTTAAACCACCATTAATTATAGAACACTTGAGAAGTCAGAATCATACTGAACATGTTAGTGTATTAAAGAGAATTTATGGAGAAGAATACGAAAAGAACTTTGATAGCTATGAGGAAACTGATATAGAAATATGGGACGAAATGGAAAACTCCGATTCTCTCTTTTTTATGACCATAAAGCAAATGGTGGATTCTAATTTGCCAATTAATAATTTCCTTACAAAATTACAAAAATATTTGAAACATTATTCATTATTTTTAAAAGTTTCTCACTCTATAACCAAAAAGTTAGATGGCACAGAATACAACAAAATGCAACTAACTACTTTATACTATTTGTATAAAGAATGTGGTATGAATTTTATTTTTTCATTAGAAGAGATTCAATAACAATAACCATAAGGCACAGTATCAAAATTTTCTAGAAACACTCTTTTATCATACTGAAATGAAAATTCTTTCTTAACCTGTTTGTTGACCATATTTTTAGTATCAACATCGCTGGTTATCTGATTGTGCTCTAGCTGCATCTTTTCTTTCGCTTCACTTTCTATTAGCCATATCATCGAATCGCAATTCAACTTTTGAATATTCTTGTAATTAATTACCTTCATCTCTGTCTTTTTATCATTTTTCTCATAATAGTAACTTTTCGAGCCTGTTGAAGCCCAATCTGTAATCCAGTTATTTCCCAATTCATCAGTCCATTCGTCTAGCATACAGCCTGCTTCCACAGTATTTTCACCATCATCAATATACAGGGTGAGTCGCGTAAGACGTAACACCCCCATTATTCCGTTGGCGATTGCACGTATCGAATGATGGTAAAAAGTATAGCGTCCCATTTAAAAAACATCTACTTGCCTCATTATCTCGGTCAATATAAACATTGTGATTATTGTGCATGTACCAACGTATGAGCCCCATAGTCCACTATGATTCGCCAAAAACCGCATACCGAAATGTGGAATCGCCCCCAGAATAAAGGCGACTCACCCTGTATACTACAGAATCGGTATCAAATTATATAACAGATTCTCCTAGTTTATCTAACATATCATATAATCTGAGTCTTGCATTTGGTTTAGTGAATGCAGCTATGAAAATATTTGTGGCTGCATTATTTTCAACATAATAATCCTTGAAATTATATCTCATCTGAACCATCTGCTCTGTAATAAAATTGATATCTAAGCTATCTAATCAGTCATTCAGCAGTCTCTCATAAATGTGCTGTAAATTTGTTACATATTCTGTTTGACTCTTAGTTTGTCTTTGCCCAAATTTCCCCCATAACGAATTAAGATTTATCTTAGCAACAGCCCATTTTCCTGGATTTTCCTTTATTCTGTCACAATCTAAGTCAATATCCATGTTCTCAGTAACTGTTTTGATAAACTCTTCATCACTTTCAAAATTATATCCGCTGGTCTCTAATTTTATCTTCAGAAAGTCTTTCACATAATTTTTAAACAGCATATTGTTTTTATTTTTAAAATCCCAAGCTTCATATACATTTAAAATTTCATATCCTTTTTCTAAAGCTTTCATCACTTTGTCAGTCACCAAAGTTCCAATAAAACTTCTTTCGTCATCACTGTGATTGCACTTATCTATTTTTTCTTGAGCACATTTGACACATAAAGGAAACAACAGTTTTTCATTTTTATCGATTTGCATTTGTACAGGCAAAACAGGGTGGGTGATACGATCCTCTAGGAACTAATACTTTACTTTTTATTAAACCATACCAATTTTTAGAATAATATTTTGGTCTATGAATGTTTCTTGGATGTTGTTCAGGATAAAAGTCATGAAATTGCAGAGTAGGATAAAGACTACATACTTCAATATATTTTATTTTTGAGCTAACACCATCTGCTTTAGCTCTTAATTTTATTGCCTTTGCGTGGCCACCATAAAAAGCATGTGTTGGATTCAATGGTTCAACAATTTCAGGCAACTGCTTTAATTTCTTAAGCATTTTTTACTCTGCTGAGTTCAGCCAGTTACATTTCCACATCTCTACCAGATTGTATCCAGCATTTAGTATTTCAGCACTTCTTCTGAAACTATTTTGATAAAGGTCATCCATCGTTTCCTTATTTTTATTGTTAATCGTCTCACTCTTGAAACATTTTTTACATCCATGCCAATAATAGCCATGGTATTGATATACAGTATTAGTTTCAACCCATCATTTTTTACCAGCTATTCTTACTTCACCACCATTAAGAGCATGTTGAAGGTTGTTACTGTTTAACCAAGCTATGGATTCTTTACTATAATTCTCTTTCTGTCCTTTATCCAATACAGCAATTGTATTTTTCGATAAATATTTAGATTTGTAAATAGCCATGCATACTCCAGCGATGCTTAAATAACAGAATGGATCAATGTTAGCTATCTCTAGAAATTGTTTTCTTAGTTCCAAACAGCCTCTTCTCAATATATCTACATCAGAATTACAGTACTCATTAATTTCTTTCTTCATATTGAACACACAATTTTCTTTGACTCTTGAGCTGTGACATTTGAGAAATGGTTCTATATCTTTTGGCTTCGTAGTGTCAACACAGTAATATTCAGTATCAGGAATCGGTCCTATGTAGTTTTCATTTTATGGCGTATTGAATAAATGTGGGAAGTAGCCTTTCTTCAATTCTTTCAAATCAAAAGTTTTTGGAAAGCTACTGAGTGGTCCTTGGATAAAGTTACTGCTGTGTATAATTTTTATACCTAAATATTTGATCTCCAATACCATCAGTTTAGTTCCTGCATAGATGGTATATGGCCTTATTGTATTTTCAACACAGTACTTCAAAATGAATTCCAAATCGTAGCCTTCTGCATAGTGAGCTATGAACGCGTGATACTGTTCTTTTCAGATATCATCCACCTACAGAATTTAGCATTTGTCTTAAATTTATAAACAGTATCACCTTTAAAATTGTGAACAATTATGAGATTTTGAATGTGTGTTCCAGTTTCTTGAGTTGCTTCATAATCAAACCACATGTGTATCTCTCAGTATAGGTACAATTCACTTTCCTAGGGAAGCCTTTTTCGCAACATTTAAACTCTTTACCAGCGACTACTTTATTGCATTCGAGTCACTAGTAAGTATAAAAATCTTTGAATTCTCCATAAACATAGAAACCTTCTTTATTACAATTTGGGCATCCTTGCACTATAACATCCTTACCAAATCTTCTTTCACAGATTCCATCTTTTGCAATACATTTTGCATAAAACATTTATGATTTCCAATTTCCACTACTTGTTTGCAATTTCTGCGAAGTTCAAAGCCACATTCATGTTCTTTGGACGTCAAACAAATCTTTTTACATCCTTCACACTTGTAAGCTGTATCACAGACTTCTTGGTGATTGTTCAAGCATTCTTCATTAAAACAGTATCTATTGCATTTCTCACAATAAATCTTTTTTTCTTCACTTCATGTTCTGGACTTTTGCATAATATGCACACTTTTCTCTCTATTTTACATCTGTGAACATCCTTGTTGTGATAAGGTTTGTTGCATTTATCACAGAAATATGAAGATTCTAGGTATGCTGTCATACTGTTAATTACATCAAAATGATTTTGATGTTTATAGAGATATATCTGTATTTCTTTTTCAGCACCGCTATAGATAACCACATTGAATTTTTCAGCACATTATTTGGATGTCCAACAATTCTTCAACATTTTTAATGTAATCTAAAGTAAATCCTTCTTTGTTGTATTCACCCAGCTGTTTACATAATTTTGTCAGTTAACTGCTTCTGTAATTTGTATTTATATCCTACTCTGATTTTCTTAATCTCATGTGTGGTTAGTTCTCTTCCCAAAATGTTGTTTGTGTGGTACGTTAATGCCACAATTACTGTTCTAGGACAACACAGATTATCATTGTTATTAATTCTTGTGATACATCTCTTAGTCTTTTTGTCTAAAGCTATATTTATTATTTTTTTACCACCTCCACTGCCTCTACGGATTGCTAACATCTGCATATTGAATGCTGCATCTGCTATATCAACAGTCTCATCAGATGTTAAAGTTTCTCTTATTTTGTTGCACAAGACTTGAACAGACTCTCATGTGTTATTCGATGCATTTTAACCTGTGCGAATTGGATAAAACATTTTTGGGTTATTGACTGGTATATTCAACTTATCTCCTTTCCTGATATTAGTTCTCTTTTTTGCTACTTTAACCATAGAATTGAGTGCTTTTGTTATGTAATCTGTTTTCTCACTAACAGTATCGAGTTTGGCAATTTGGCATCGTTAAAGACAATTTTATAGTGAACAGACCACACTTCAAATTTTTCATTAAATCTCGATCTAATTTCTTTAAATTCAAATAATTGCTTTTTAGATGGCTCAGCCTCCTTTTCTTGCTCAAATATTTTGCTACTAAATGGGTAAATTTGATCTAGCCTCACTATTTTTTCCTCTCTCAGCAGATGAGGCTTTTCAATAATGTAGTCATCAAATCTGTAAAAATAATTTATATTGGGTACTTGCTTTGGTCTTGATCTAGTCTTTAGGAATACTTCTGGATGAAATGTAAACTCTTGTAATCCAATAGCCTTAATTAACTCTGAATTCTTTAATGTACTATATTCTCTAATGCCAAGACTTTTAGCTTTAGCTTTGAGCTCCTTCATTCTCAAATTATCGAGGGTTCTTTTGGGAGCGGGCAAATTATTTGAAACGATCAAGTTAATTAAATAACCTTTTCTAAATCTGCTAAATACTCATAAATTATTCCTCCTGCAATAATCACGAAGTTGAGCAACTGTGAACTATCTAAAAGCTACAGCCATTTACTAAGGAATAAAAAAAACATTAGTTTTGCAAAGAATGAGAATTTTCATTTTCGGTTATTTTGATGTGTCTATTTGTTAGTAAATGTTTTTTGAGATGGTTTTTAACTATTTCATTTCCACACTTACACACAACTTTTCTTTTTTGCATATTTTCTAGTTGACAAATCTTGCATCTTCTTGCAAGGTTGTCCCTAGATGTATGACTTAAGTAAAAACAACCAAGATCTTTAATTTCTTGACAACCAATACATTTTTTACGATGTTGTTCTCTATTTAATGCTTGTTGCTGTTGTTGTTTGTAAAAACGAAGAAAATCTTTCATGTCCATAAACATTTCCAAAGGACTCTTATAATTAGATATAGACTGTTTAAAACGTTCTTTTTTTTATTATTGTATGCATTTCTTATAAGCATTTTATTACATTCTGTACAAATATTTTAATGTTTATCCTTTGTATATTTATGTGATAAAAGTTATCAATTGACTTCTCCACTTCACCTTTTTTACACTTCTTGTAAACTTCCATTTATCGAGAGAAAATTTTCATTAGTAAATAAAATTATTCCTTAATAAATGAGTCCTCTTTGATGTTGCTGTGGGCCTGATAACTCTATAGAAAAAGTATTTACACTCTTAATTTTCCTTCTATCACTAGTATTTCTACTGTGTGTTTTTTATTTCATGGCGTCCGGAGTGGCCGAGCGGTTCTAGGCATTTCAGTCTGGAACCACGCGACCACTATAGTCGCAGGTTCGAATCCTACTTCGGGCATAGATGTGTGTGATGTCCTTAGGTTAGTTAGGTTTGAGTAGTTCTAAGTTCTAGGGGACTGATGACCTCAGCTGTTAAGTCCCATAGTGCTCGGAGCTGTTGAACCATTTTTTAATTTCATTTATGAGTTTTTAGTACAATACATATTTCACAAAAAGCAAATTGATATCTATAATGACTCTGTTAAGGAAATTGCATTTGGAATTCCAGGCGCCTGAATAATTAACAGACCATGATGCCAAAGAAATTTAATGTATTTTCATTCTATATAAATGGAGTCGATTGTAGACGTCACGAATATCAAGCTTACATACAACAATAAGCAAGTGTTTGTGATTACTGATGACCAAAATAATCCTTGGTTTAAGGCTAAGGATGTCGCCGAAATTTTAGAATATAGCAATACAGAAAGAGCAATATGTAAAAATGTAGATGTTGATGACACAAATAATTATGAAAATTTAAAGGGGGGCCATCAGTCACCCTTAAGAGGCAATGAAAAAGAAAATTTTATGTATTTTCACTCTATATAAATGGAGGTATCTAATGCAGTTGTCAAATCATCAATGCTGAATATCTTTGAATTCATTCGAGAGAGGAACTATGACTTAAATTTAGGAAGTTGGTTTGCAGATATTTGCGTTCCTTTGTTCAACAAAAAAGATGTTTTGATCACAAATGTTATTTTGTGCTTCATTCACAATGGAGTTGCAGAGGATCTGAGATATTAAAACTATAAAAAAAGAATTTGATCAAATCATTGAATAATTACAATTTCGCGTACACTGAAATCAAACATGATGATCCTATTGCTTTAAAGTATGAATACATCCAGAACGAAGCCAAACAAATTACACCAAACAATTTAAGCAAAAAGATATGGATTTCTCTACCGGTGTGAAACTTCAAGAAACCTATCATGAGTTTATGCACAAAAGTTGCTAATAAAATTAAAGACTATTACATAACAATTGAGGATATATTAGTTGACTATCTTAATTACACAACATCTGTTGAAAAAGAGAACTCTCAAAAAAATATTGAACAGGAAGCGATAGAAATACAAACAAAAGATCAAGAATTAAAAGAAAGGGAAATAGAATGCCTAAAATTAAAAGATGTAATATCTTCATGAAGATTATCAAGTTACAATAGCGGAAGACCTAAAGATGATAAAATATTTTATGTCAGAAAATATAGATGTACTGGTTATAAATCAATATAGCAAATGCTTAATATTTATTTTGGTGTACACAGAGTAGATATAAGAAAAGAAATATACAATATGCGCTTCAAAAGTCTATCTTACTTTGTTGAGAAATTATGTGATCAATCCAATGATATTGTTGATGAAGTAAATGAGGAGAGCAAAAATATTTATAATGAAATTTTAACTGTGCCTGCTGTTGAATTTTAACATATTGATGAAGAAGACAGAACAAAGTTTGTCAATAATTTAGGGGTCAAAATCATGAGCCCACATTAATAATTGATAAACAGACCATTTTCATCATCTCAATGGGTGATTCACCAAGTTTTTAAGAGTGAGGATGTTCTCCCCCTGCAGATCTTAAATGGCAATGTCGACACAAAAATTCAACTTTCAAGATTTTTGACACAAAACCATGCAAAAACAAAGAGTTTTGTGCTTTAGAATTTTAGGAGGTATGACCATACCTCCTGAAACATGAAGTGGAACATCACCTCTGCTGATTTAAGAAATTACTTCAGAATATTCCCCCCCCCCCCAGTAAATTTGAAGAAAAAAATGCTTTATTTTTCAGAGGCGCAGAGCGTCACCTCTGCAGATCTTAATTTAGAATTCCAGAGATTAAATATTTAATCCCTACACTTGGAATTCTGTGCTTTGTTCAGGGTGTATGAACATACTCTCTGCAAACATAAAAAGAGTTTCATGCTTTACTCAGGATCTGCACTCCCAAACCAGACAGTATGATGCCATCGGCTGATATTCTAGCATTTTTGAATGGAATTCCAGGCGTTAAATATCTACCACCTGAAATTGTGTATACTATGAAGTTTCAGGCAGGATAACCATCCCAGCTAAAAAAAGTTTCGTGCTTTATTCCAGGAAGGAAAGATTTCCCCCTGCAGATCGAAAGTCGACGATTGAATGCAGACACAGTTCTAAGACTGCCTCGACTTTTATGTGCGTCAATCCAGCTGCCGCTGTTTTTTGAAGTATTCATAAACAATACAAATTTCGCCTCCTGTGAGATTGTATAAATAATTCACACTTTCATCAGTTAATTGATTTATGAATGTAGAGATTATATCTCCTTCATCATCATCAGGAAAACATACAGACAGAAAGAATGAAAGTGTCCATTTCCTCATTTGTACTATTTGGTACATTTATATAGAAAATTTTTAATAGATTGGCAAATAGATAGGAAGTAAAATGTTTGAAGCTTTAAATGGCGTCTCGCATAGGCAACGAAAAATCTTGTCTTAAATCACTGGGTGATTCAGGTTCTACGCTCCGATCAACCGACTATTACTTTATCTTTATTCAACCAACTGTTGTGCGAATTATCGAAACCCAACCGTTTAAAATAAACTTTACCTCCTTTCTTTCTCAGAACTTTTTCAACGAGATACACATCTAGATATTTCGTTTTCTGTAGCTCTTGCTCATAAAAATTACCTTCGATGTCTTTCAGTTTACATGTGATTGGATTAGAATGAATAACAGATTGAATTTCGAAAATTTCCGTTTACCAATTGGCTGTATATCCTTTTTCAAAAAGTCCTTTAAATTTACTGATCCTCACTTTAACCCGTTTTTCAAAATTTAGCCTTATTGTTAGGCACAATGATGCTTATCTTATAGTTCTTTTCATTAACCTCTGTTGGCTTCATTTTTATAGTTCGATGAAATGTGTTATTGTATTCGCCAACTAGTTTCGAGAATAGAAAGATCCATTTGTAATTTCCTCGAAGAGCAAATTTCTTCCACATCTTTTTCTTAAGTGTTCAGTTGAATCATTCAACAGCAGATGCTTTTAATTCCTTAAAAGTGGAATAATAATTAATCTTGTGTTTCTTCATCAGTTCTTGGAATTCTTTGTTTTAAAATTCTTTGCCATTATCTGTCTGTAAATTTTTTGGCTTTCTAACTATGAAACTTTTTTCGAAAGCATCAGCCACATTCTTACCTGTTTTATCTTTAACAGGAAAGCCCAAGAAAATTTTGAAAATACATCAATAACAGTCAATAAATATTTATATCCTTTGTTTATTTTTGAAATGCCTTTCAAATTGCCTGAATTCGTCTCTACTAGATCAGCTTGCCATAAATCATCTGTACCAAGAGAAATGACATTTCTTCGTGTAGATAGGAAGTAAGATGTCTGAAGCCTTAAATGGCGTCTCGTCATTGGTTTATGCAACTTATTAATGATTGCTTCACAGAGCGATTCACCGACCTTTTCATCACCTGCTGTATGAATGAGATTGACATAGCCAGAAAGGGGTGGTGAATTGCCATCCCTTTCACCTACAAAATTTTTTTAACTAATTTACTTTTCTTCTTTTTACACACTGTGCAAAATTTTCTGTCGCCCATTTTTTGTTGTTACTCTGTGTGGATTATGTGTCTCAGTAAATTTTTTACAATTCAAGCAATAAATGTGATCGTCCTTAAGGACTAAATGCGAAGCGTGATCACTCTTAGGAGCTGAGTGCAAAGCACGATTGTGATTATCCATTTATATAGATGGAACTTTTTAAATTATTTCACCAAATATAGTTAACTTTACATCTACGGGAACAGTTTTAACCGTATCTTTCAATCTTACAGTTAGAAAATTTGATTTGTGTACCATGATTGCCTTTGTTAACTTCATATAGCATATCACCCACCCTTACAGTGATGTCAAAGTCATCAAAGTTCAAATCTCTAAAAATATTCTTACCAACAACAATAAGTCTTTTAAGCCTGAAATCATAGTGGAAATTGTGCATTTTTTGCTCGCCTCCAACCATGAATGTAAATTCAATTATTTGTCTATAATATACCTTATCTTTAAGAGTACTTAACTCATTCAAGTATGGGGTTATATATTTCACGTAATCTGTAAAAAGTATTTCTACTTCTTTTTTGTTAAAGTCATTGTTGAATAGTGTCTGAACGCTTGTTAAATTTTGTTTAAAGCTTGTTGAAACATCTTCATTATTCTGCTTTATTCGTCCATCAGTTTTTTGTAGTGACATAGTTAGTGAATTGTGTCAGAATACTTGCATATTCACACTTTCTAACAACATTTGATAATTCATTATCGAAATAATGTTTGTTCACTACATCATTTGCATCTATTGGGCCATATACATTCGCAAGTCGTCTACCTTTAAAGCCAATATAACCTTTAGTTACTTTAAAGTAGCATTAAATTCTTTCTTAAATTGTTTAATTACATTGGCCATCTTTGTGTCTATTGATAGTTGAAAGTGCTTAATCATTTTCTATTTTTGGATCAATTTCATTTTTGATTTTTTCTAGATTGAACGCAGGCATGCTAAGCTCTTCAGTTTGTCCTATCTTATTTCCAAAAATGTCAATTTATTAAATCCAAAGTATCATTAAACGTATAATTCTCTCATAACAATTTAAAACAAATAGACACAAATGACCACATATTACTTCATCGAAATTTTGTATTCTCTCAGTTTTGTAGTGTAGTCCATTTTTTCCCAAATAGTTAACTAGTTGTTTTGGTTTATTATCACTAAATGAATCAAAAACAAATTATTGTCATTATTATTATAGTAACAAACCAGTGGGTACCAGTGTGATCAGAAGTGTCTAAATTTACTATTCCATGTTCAATTTTTGATGGTATATTCATAAATCATGCATATACCACCAAAGTGTTTAATTTTCAATTGTTTAGCAAGTTTTTCTGTGTCAAAATTAGATAAAGGACAGTTAAATTTTTCGATCAACTCTTCGAAATTTTTTTTGCTTTCTTGAGTCCAGCCCCAGCTTTCTTCTTCATCGTTTGATTATGTCTTTTCTGTTCTTCTACTTCTTTAATGGCTTTCTTCTTGTTTAATACTGCATTTGCGATTGCTGCAGATCCACCAGCAAGTGAACCAATCGTTGCTAGATATGATAATGCAGCCAAAAGTAATGGTAGAAATCCACCTTCATGTTTTGTTAGTCCTTTCCATTCCTTCTTACTTGTTAGATATTCAATAATCTTTTTCACAACAGGAATAGCTAATGTAACAACTTTTCTTTTCTTTCTTTCTCATTTGAACATCAGTCAAAAATGGTTCAATCACATTTAATTGTTCATTATTCAACTTTAATTTAATTGATTTTGGCTTAGTCTTGCTTCTTAGAAGTAAGTATAATCAATCGAAAAGGTGTTCATTTATACAAATTAAAAATTTAATAAGATGAAGTTTTCATACTCCTCATCCATTCTCATCCACGCCTAAGCCCATTCCAAATTTTCGTTTTCCATACATTACTCTCCTAATGAAGCATCACTTGCATGCATTCTTTCTTTTGCAGCTAACTGAAGTTCTTTATCTGCTTGGTGTCTAGATTCGATCACGATAAACAATATCATGTCTTTTACAAGCGTTGTCTAGTTGATTAATTCCTGGATGACCAGATGCTAGTCTTTCTTCAACATTAGTGTACTGCCCACACCAATTATATCCCTGTACATGCTTCTCTGACAATGGTAAATTTAAAGCCCAATCGACTGATCCTTTTCCATATTTAACACTTTCCCAGAAAGTGTGTGGAACATCATTAAAAAATCCGATCATGTATGGAATCCCCTTAGGATTGTTGATGATGAAGTCGCTAAATTTGTTCATCACCATCTGCGTTATGCTGTCTTTTTCATTATGAAGATTTTTACTCCCCGCTAATTCTTCACCATGGATTACTGCTAATCCATCGATTAATTGCCAAACATCATCCATCGAAACATACTCAACTGGTTTCTCTGTATATTTTTTAACTAAACTTTCAGCTTTCTTCTCAGGTGACCTAGAGTCTATAGTTGGTCTTCTTAAGTTAGGGAAATAGTCATCAACAATTGGTTTTATCAAATGTTTATATTTGTTACCTCTACTTGATTTTATTTTATTTGGATTACTAACAGAATACAGTGCTGCTGAATTGTGTAATATATCTGCATAATTTGATAAATCTACTCCATCGAATTTATAATTCGTATCATCCATAGTAATCTCTTTTTCAGTTAAAAGATTCATTAATCCATCAGTTCTTTCATATGTTTTTCCACCAACTGTTAATTTATCTCCTTCAAAAGTTACTAGTAATCTTCCTGTATCTTTCAACGTACCAACAGGCCTTAATCCAAAAGTAGTATCTTCAGTATGGTTTACATATTTTAGCATTCTTTCACTTATATTTATTTTCTTAACAACGCTAGCCTTTATTTTTTTGACTTTGCTCCGTTGTTCATCATATTTCTCTAGAAAATTTGTTATTTCTGACTCTCTTAGCATATAACCTCTTTAATCACTTTCATCATGTTTAATTGTTGGAATATCATTAAATTCATCAATATACTAAATTCTCTATTTTCTTCAATAGCTTTCAATACATTGTGACCTAATACTTCAATTCCTTGTTTGACTTTGTCAATGGCATCGATAGCTGGTAGACCTTCTTTTTTAAATTTCTCCCACTCTGTTCTTGGCTGTTTTTTCCATTTGTAAACTCTACTTTTAATTGTTCTTTTACTATCCTGTTCTGCCTGGCATTTTTAACGCTTTCTGGGTTCTATTTTGCAAACCTTTATTAAGAATAAGAAACATTAATTAAAATATTTTTATGTTAAACATTTATGTTTATGTTTATGCTTTACATTTATATTTGATGATGTTTACATTTATGTTTAACGTTTATGTTGTTATGAAATGTTTTATTTTATTTCTGAACTTGCAATCATTTGATTTTCTAGTCATGCCTATTGTAGAAAAACCAAACTGTTCGTTCCAACATTTACTACTCATTTCTTTAAATTCATCAAACTTTAAATCTCCTCCAACAAACTCATAGTAAATATGATTGAAATTTGTGTCATCCTGTCTGAAAACACTTAAAAAATTAAGATTATCTCTGACTAACTGTTTCAGTATTTAGGAGTAAATTTGAGCTAAGTAAAAACAATCTATTCCTTTGGGTCTCCCTGTAGTGAAATTTTCTCTAACAATATCTTGGTTCTCAAGAATGAAGTTATCAAATATGACAACTGAATTTTCTTCGCATTCATCTAATGAAATGATTTCATCGTTATTTTCAACAAAACTAACAATTTTTTCATTAATTTTATCCTCAATTTTTTCACATCTTTTTATAAATTCTTGATATTTTGGTTGATCTAAACTTTTTGAATAAACATACAAATGATTATTTTTTTCCAGTTCAGCCATCCTAGAGCAAAAATATAATTATCAATAATTAATGTCGTTTTTCCACAACCACTCAGTACAATTATTGCACATTGAAGAGAATTTGGTAAAAGCTTACCATGTTTGTTTTTCGACTTCTTTTCTGGAAGTCTTATTTTTGGTTCCCAATCAGTTTTCCTCATTTATTAATAAACAATTTCAATAGTAAATGAGTAGATTATTTCAACTGAGTGATAAGTCATCAGTTCTCAAAAAAGACTGACTGTATCCATACAAGATAGAGCTATACTTACGTTGCACTGGTTGGTTTTTATACAACCTTTTCAACTCCAAACACTACTTCGAAGAATAATAAACTTAACTGTGATGGAGAGACAATAGAAATTACTGTAGGTAAGTATAGTTTGAAAAACTTGAAAAAATTTATTCATTCGAAAAATCCTAATATTCACACTAAAACGGATGAAATTTTAAATACAGTTTATATTCAAAGTAATGTTAAGTTGTATATGGATATAAAAGAAGATAATGTTGCAAGTGTGTTAGGATTTAGTGAACAAATTATTGAAGCTAATGAAAAGACTGTTGGTAACTATGTGCCTCAAATTATTCCATTTGAGTTAATCAATACAAATTTTAATCTCGCTGAAGGAATGTTTGTGAAGCATACTGATCATTTTCACAGAGAAACCAATATTACTGCTTCATTCAAGTGTAATGCAGAATTTGGTGGACCAATAATTCATGAACCGAATTATCCTGAAAATATACTAATTTTGATCCAATTCAGGACTTAGAAATTACTATACCTGACGAAAATCATAGTTTGATTGACTTTAATGGTGCTTGTGTAACAGTTATTTTAGAAATTTCTTGATATTTTTTATTCTTAAATAAATCATGAACAAAATCGAGAGTTACCAGTTTTACTCATTCCCTGTGAATGAGAAGGCAAAAAATAATTTCAACCTCCCCAACAAGAACACAAAGATTAATATAAATATTATTGATATGGTTGGGTTCATCCTAATCACGCCCTATTATACATTAACTTCAGTATTATCGGAATAGATGGTACAGATTGTCCAACTTATGATGTAAATACCAATAAAAAAATTAATCGATAATTATGTAGCAAAACTGTTCAAAGTGATCACTATAAAGGAAGGTAACATACGAATGGAATTTCTATTTATTTCTTCATTGGCTCTTATTCGATTGACTTCGACTCTAGCCAATGAGTTAACCATGAAAGGCCATATTCTTAATAATAGAAAGATAAAAAGTAAGAAAACTAAAGTACCTTATCCATTAGAATTATTCGGCGGGTGTTTTAAAGCTTATAAAGAAACAGTATGGGATGGAGATTTAACAATAATTTTCATGTAATCATCAAGTGCTGGAGATTCTATTCTTCGTTGGTCAGATCATACCCAAGCTGGAGTTGAAGATGTGATCACACTTCCAAAAGTGGAAAAAATTGTATAATCAATGGAAATTCGTGTTCCTGTTGTTAAATTTGAACCAGAATATTCGCTTGAATTAGAACAAGATAGACTTAAAAATCCAAAAAGTTCCATATCTTTCTTTGAGCCACAAACTGTAGAGATTGCTGGATTGGATGAAAAGAGAAATTTTGAATTAGGTATTACAAATTTCTATAACTCTGTAGAATTTGATATGCCTTATTTCATCTCCGTTGTTTTCCAGACAAAAAGGAAAAATAATCAGTTAGTTGACTTCTTTATTTAATAATGTGAAATTACAGAACATATACTTGAAAAATGGGAGAAATGAAGCTTTTCCTTAAGAAATGTGGAATCTAGATCCGCCAAATAATTATCTAAAAGTATATGATGCTTTCATAGGTTTTAAGAGAACTACACAATTGAATGTTAATGTTAATGTGAGTCCATCAATTTTATTCAAAATTATCTTATCTATGTAATAAATACGTCAGGAAGAATGAATGTGTTAGCTACTCAGAAAACAACAACTTTTTTTGAAAAAATTCCGAAAGATACACTTATGTATGTAGTAATGTACAGCAAAAAGAATTTGACATATGAGTCACAGCATAGAAGTTTGGTTGCAAATTTTTGAAGTGGCCTTTTTTTTGTGGGTGTGTTGGTTTGCAACTCAAGTGATCCGTTTATAAAAAAATTTTAGTAAGTAAATGGCTAGTGTGCTCAACCTATCCGTTTGTAATAAAATGAAAAAAAAATGTCTGTACATTGTCTGTGAGTGCACCCAATGGGCCCACTCTTCTACAGTATCAATTCTGTCACATTTTTAAATCCTAGAAGTTTTCCTGACACAGGGTATTTGAGTCGGTAGGCATTAGGGTGCGGACATTCTGCCACTACAAATGGCTCATACTATAGGTAAAACAACTTTTTTATTTCTCCATCCACTTCGCTGGACTTTTCTTTTGCATGTACTAGGACTTTGTCTCCTATTTTGTACTTATTTGGTTTGTACCTCCTGTCATGCCGTTTCCTCCTTTCGGCTGCCAAGTTCTCCATACAGGATTTTACCGCCTGCTCCCTCTCAGCGGCTGACTCAGCCAGGCCCTGCGGGAGCTCACAATTTCCGTTAATAGAAATTTCAATTTGACTCCCATCATCACCTCCAAGGGCGAATATCCAGTTGCATTACTTTTCATGCTGATTAGAACATCCTCAAATGAACGTACGTATTCCAACCACTTTGAGTGTCTACCACTCACCTACGTCCAACACAGTCGTCAAACTTGTCGCATATACCGCTCGCAAGGGTTACTCGCTGCGTGATACACAGATATTTTAATGTGTTTTTTATTCTGGTCGTTCATAGAACTGTTCCAAACGTTTGGTGTAAACTGAAATCCGGTTTCAGATAACAGCCTGTCTGGATTGATTACGATTTTAAAGAAATCCTTTTCTAACTTGGCTCTCAGTGTCTTGCTGTTAGATTTCCGTATCGGATAAAATTTAATAAAACTTGAAAAGATGTCCATAACAACAAATATGTACTTCATACCGCCACGTCCTGTGGGCAGTCGGCCGAAATCGTCAACCGCCAGTAACTCTCCTACCTTGGTCGGTATTATACTTTGCATTTTCCCTTGTTGGGCTGTAGTGCAACATTTTACTCGCTGACATCGATCACAAGCAGCCAGCTGTGCGTGTACTCGTCTGGCGACGTTATTATTGTGGATGTATTGCTCTATAACTTCCGTGCACTCTGGGCCCCGTAATGACCGTGAATTACATGGACATAATCTCTCAGCTGTTCAACATATTTGTCTGGGAAGCACAGTTTCCAGTGATCCGTTTCCTTGTCTCTTCTGCGAAACAGCATACCCTTTTGGATCTTGAAATAGTGGAGTATTATTTCGTAGCCGTTGCTGTCAAAGTTTATTTTGATTTTCTTTAGTTCGGGGTCATCAATTTGCGATCTCCACATATCCCTGCAGACTGCACGAATTTCCTTTTCCTCCAGCGTATTGGGGCTTGGACGGTTATCTTCCAAATGCCCATTATCTAAGATGGCGGTGATGGCGTGATCCAAGATGGCGGCGATGACGTGAATCAAGATAGCGGATTTTGGTGGGATGTTTGAATTTTGGCAAGAAAGTGTCGCGGCCCCCCTCACCTAGAAAAATGGCGCGAAGTTCAAATTCCAACATGATTATGCTCACACGCCGGTTATCTCTGCTAAGTAATGAAAATTACAGGAAAAAGTACTTGTCTTTATTATTTAACCAATTTCATGCATGTCTGTTCTCCACTGGGTCTGGACTCCAACTGGCTTAGCTCATATGGTCGCCACCAGAGGGCAGCAACGTGATGTCAGATCATGACGCAAGTACCGTCATTCTAGATGGCTGCACCCGATGTATCCACCACGAGCTCCAGTGCCCAACTGGCTTAGTTCATATCAGTGCCACCAGAGGGTCCTATCCTAACGTCAGGGTATGACACAAGTCACATGATTGGACTTCATAGAACCTATGACTTGGAATCAATTTTTACCAGTGATCCACCCACCTGGACTTGGAATCAAATAGTTAAAGTCTCCACCACGATCCTCAACCCAGCACCACGCACCCTTACCAACCCATGTTGGTGGTCTAATGTGCACTAACTGACACTAACCTATACTAACCTGCACTAATGTGCACTAACCTGTACTAAACTGCACAGCACATGACGTCATCCAAGATGGTGGGGTGAGATAACGGGCAAACAGGTCTGAACACAAGTCTTTATTTTGCAGGCTGTGTCTCCACCACGAGATTTACTATCCAACTGACATAGTACACATTACTGCCATCAGATGGTACTGTCATCCCTCCTATGACCTAATCCCAGATGGTGGCCTGTAGGGGAGAGAATTATGCTAAAACTAAACAGGCTGCGCTAGGCTGCTGGGGAGAGTAAGGAAGGAGTCCACTCTATTTACTTTCGAACATTTTATTTAGAGGTCGAATATATTCATCACATTGAGGCAAAACATTCTCCATCTTATGCACAGGTATGTCTAGACACGCTCAGTGCTCATAAACTGTCCAAATAACTCATAGCACAGCCTACACACGTCCTCACAAAATAATTCATTCAACATCCAAAAGCACCCTCCGCCAACCCCTGTCCAGTAGAGCGCATAGATAAGCCCAACGACGTGGCGCGGCCGTCAGCTGTCAAACCACGCACAGGCACGCGCCCACGATCCGCATGAGGTGACATCTCATTCGTAGTTCATTTCTGACAAATTCCCATCCAAATACGTGTTCACCTAGAAGCCTATGATGAAGCGATCGGGCGGGAGCGAATATATATTTTCAGAGCGCAAAGTCTAGAATCTCGTTCGCGCACATTTGCATTCGACGCAGCCGTCAGCTGTCAAAGCACACACAGACGTCCATTTAGGTTCGCGCAAAATGAGGCGGCCGCAGCTCGGGTCCCGTGCGCTCCGCCATAGTCCCCGAGCCGGCGTCGTCGAACACCGGTGAAAGTTGCATCCCTCCATACAGTCACGGTTATACTGATGTCATCGCATTCCAAAGCCCGTTCACGCCAGTCTCATATTCGAGGCATCTCCAGGCGCCACTTGTCTTTACCATTAAAGTCAGAATAACACAGAGCGTGTTGACACATGCGTTCAGCCGCGCGTACCCGCACCCAGCTTGACTGACACCTCGCCATCTAAAACATTCTCAATCTTACTTTTACGTCACATGGATTTTTGAAAAAAAAAAAAATCAGCCAAGTCTAGCTCTTCGTAATTTTCTAGTGCCCCAGAAATAGTTAATATCCGCTTTCTTGTTGTCTCAGCTTGTATGCGCGAAAATTCCTACCCTAACAGAACCTATTTACGAAAATATCACCCAATCCAGTCTTCCTCTGGACATAACGTGATAGCCTTCCTGCTCTCAACATACGCAAGTGTTCTCACCGCTCCTATATCCCACCACAATCAGTCTAGCAGTCTAGCATTCTGATTCACTCTTATCGAATTTACCAGTCGAATTACTAACGCCGCCGATATCAAAGCACCATCCACCTTTTCTTTCTGGGGCTTTCTATGGCTATTTAGCACAGACTGCAAAATTGTATCCACAGTTCCCTCAATCTATACGCCCCCAACCTGTTCTTTCTTTCTACAGACGCTACACTCAGCGGTAATAAACTATTTTACACTGATCAACATTTTGCACTGACAGTTAAACCCACAAAGTTGTCTACAGATCGTAAAATACATACTACCGAGCGAGGTGGCGCAGTGGTTAGCACACTAGACTCGCATTCGGGAGGACGACGGTTCAATCCCGTCTCCGGCCATCCTGATTTAGGTTTTCCGTGATTTCCCTAAATCGCTTCAAGCAAATGCCGGGATGGTTCCTTTGAAAGGGCACGGCCGATTTCCTTCCCCATCCTTCCCTAACCCGAGCTTGCGCTCCGTCTCTAATGACCACGTTGTCGACGGGACGTTAAACACTAACCTCCTCCTCCTCCTCCTCCACATACTAGATTCACAGGAAAGCCAGGATAACTAAAATTAACTATTACAATTGCTGCTACACCCTGACACCGACAGGGAAGCACCGTCAGCCTTTTCTGTCGTTCTACAGACACGACATTCGCCGGCCTTGGTGGTCTAGCGGTTCTAGGCGCTCAGTCCGGAACCGCGCGACTGCTACGGTCGCGGGTTCGAATCCTGCCTCGGGCATGGATGTGTGTGATGTCCTTAGGTTAGATAGGTTTAAGTAGTTCTAAGTTCTAGGGGACTGATGACCACAGATGTTAAGTCCCATAGTGCTCAGAGCCATTTGAACCATTTGAACACGACATTCAGCGGTAATAAACTATTTCACGCTGATCACAATGTTGCACTGACAACTAAACCTCGCAAACTTGTCTGCAGATTATCAAAATTATACGGGACCCGCAGGGATATTGGACCGTGAAACCGATCTGCCGGCCGTGGTGGTCTCGCGGTTCTAGGCGCGCAGTCCGGAACCGCGCGACTGCTACGGCCGCAGGTTCGAATCCTGCCTCGGGCATGGATGTGTGTGATGTCCTTAGGTTAGTTGGGTTTAACTAGTTCCGAGTTCTAGGGGACTGATGACCTAAGATGTTAAGTCCCATAGTGCTCAGAGCCACTTGAACCATTTTTGAACCGATCTCCATCCCGGCAATATATCACCGAGTACCGTCTCCATCTAGTAAACATGCAATTCATATCCCTCATCATACAAAATCATCCCTTTTACATCAGCGAACCGAAGTAACTCTCAGAACTGATGTACAAAGTCAGGCTCCTTTCCCCATCGATAGAAACCCCCTACTGTTTCTAGTCCCGACCTGTCTGCTTGCTTGCCTTTCTACACCCATCTCCACACCCGTCGATTACAAGAACACATTTATTTTCACGATAATATTTTTTCAAACAGAACGGAAGTGTCATGTCGGGATAATGGAGCATCTTGCTCGAACACAGTTTATCCTTTATGTTCTGAAATTCCTTTTCACATTCTTCGAGCCATTTCCATGATGCGTTTTTCTTTAATAATTTACATAAATCTGGCTTATTCATTCCTCCATCCCCCAAGAATTTTCGATAAAACCAAAATAATACGAAGTACGATTTTAATTGCTTTCTGTTGGTTGTTGGTTGGCCTTTTGCAATCCGTGGTTGATTTTAGTTTCTCGGTACTCGGTAAAATTCTCTCAGATGTAAGAGTGTGTCCTAGAAACTGAATTTCCGCTCGGACAAATTCGCATTTGGCAATTTTTAACGTCATTCCTCCTCGTCTTAAGGCCACAAGGACTTCCTCCAGTAATTTATAGTGTTCACACCAGGATTCCATCGCTATTAAAATGTCGTCAACATAGATCACCAACTTGCTCATTAATTGTTCTCCTAAGACATGGCTTAGCGCGCTCACAAATACTGCCACTGAAATCGCGAGGCCAAATGGTACAGCCTTAAACTGGTACCTTCGTCCTTCGAATAAGAAAACTGTCTAACGTCTGCTTTCTTTTGCCAATGGGGTTTGCCAAAATTCTGAGTTCAAGTCAACACTAGACATCAATTTTATGTTCCTGAAGTTTTGCAGCAGTTCCTCCATATCACCAGACTGGTTGAGTTCTCTCACAATTACCTTATTTATCTTATACGCGTCGAACTCGATTCTAACCGATTTGTCTTTTTTTTTTTTTTTTTTTATTACAGTTACAATGGGATTAGAAAATTCGCTCCTACACTGCTCTATAATATCCGATTCTAGCATTTGTCTTAACCTGGCCCTGACGGCTTCCTGATCAGCAACAGGAATTACATTAGGCTTACACTTAATCGGCTCGTGCGTCTTCACATTAGTGGAGTATTCAAAGTCTGTTACTTTACCGTGACGATCAGAAAATATGTCCTCATAACGGCACAACAATTCACATAACTCCTTTTTCTCTACCTCGGATAAACTCCCAGCTGCTTCTACCGTCTCCTTGATCTTGTCACACATATTGTTCTCTTCATCCCAACCATGTGTAATGATGGTGTGGACAATCTGGTTTTCCCCCGTTAAAATATTCTTAAATTTTGCTTTCCTTTTTTCACCCTCAATTTCAAAATCCAAACACCTTCCCACGCAGTGAAGCGAAGTCTTATATTTACATAAGAAATCTGTTCCCAGCACCACATCTTTTACAAGTCCATTCAATACAAAACATCCTACACTAAAATTATTCTCCTCACACTTGAATTCCAAGAACACTTCTTGCCTTATCGGCTTACTTAAACCGCCAACTGCCGTTTGAATTTTTACACTGTTTACAGGTAGTAATACTAATTTCTTATTCTTTATCCTATGTACAAAATCTTCCGACACTGCTGACATGCTACTTCCAAAATCGAGCAGTGTGTCTACTTTCTCGTCATTTACTTTAATTTCAATGATAGCCTGAACATTAATCATTTGTTTTTGGTCTAAACACTATTCCGTCAATAAATCATTCTCTATGTCTCAGCCCTTCTCTTCCATCTCTAGAGTACACATATTCTGCTCGATCCACCCCCCAATTTCGTATTCATCCCAAAATAATTCATTAAATGCTTCTTTTGCCCCACTTTAATTTTTTCTGCCTTCTAGACCTATCGCTGTCTTAAACTTCTCTCGAGTCCACAAATGAGGCAATAACGATCGTAATGTTGTACCGTACCATCGCCAATCAGTTACAGTAAAATCACATTCCTCCGTAAGATACCATTCTGTCCAAATATCACCTTCTATAATAGAATGAAACTCACTGTATTCTCCCTTAAAATTATCGGCATTAGTAGCTACAACATCGTTATCATGAAATAAAGCATTACTTTTTACTTCCACGTCATTACAAACACCTTCACAAACAGCACTTTCAACAGCCGCTGATACATCATACAACTCGCTACATAAAACCTCATTTACCTCCGTCGACAAATCACCAACATAAGAACCGTTCATAGTTTCACCATCCTCTGCCGTTACATCGCATAAATTGTAGCTACAGTGTCATGCTATTTCAGAATCAGCAGTACCATTAAATTCCGCTCCGTTTTGATTTAAACCTGAGCATAGTACCTCTCTCTCTCCTACACGCTCCTACGCCATATTAATTTCAGATCGCTCGTCAAATTCAGATCCACATTCATTCTCAAACAAACATTCAAGATCCATAGATCCATCTTGAATTTCGGGTTCACCTCCATCAGACTTCCTCTGAAGTATCAATATCAGTAGCTTCAACTTTCGTAACTTCAGCACATCACACACAAATTCATCAACAGGTGACGAGACTAATGCTACGTTGCCATTATTAAGCTCCATAACTTTCGCCATCACAGTATCACCTGAAACATCATCACCACCATCACTATAATCGTTACCGCTGGTTAGAGCTTTTTTAGAATTTTCTAGACCATCTAATTCCACCAAATTCAGCTCAACCTCAGCCTCATTTTGGCACATAGAATCTTCTATTTATTAACTTTCACACACTCTTTTGTCTCATATTCATAAAACAAATCATTTAGCCCTAAATCGTCGTCAACGCCTTTATCGTTATCTTTCATTATCGTAGGATTATGCCTTTTACGTACGGTCTGGTTTGAAAATTTACCAATTTGATTATCATCTCTTATTAATTTCATTTCAATATTCTGACACCTTCCTACCGATTTATTAACACCTATCACATTCCCGTTTACTAGCGTCCTATTCATCGCTGGTTTATTTTGCCATCTCCGGACCTGAGATGCGGCGAAACTTAGTTTTCCGATCTCCCATTACGCTGGTTCATTTTGCCAGGTGCCGGTCCCTCAAATCTACGTTCTTGGTGTCGGTCCCTGTCACGAAAGTATCCGTTCCCATTACCCCCTTGAAATTCGTCATTGGGTGTGTTCCTGTTACCGTTTTCCTTATTAAAACTGCTGTTTGCATTCCGTTGATAACTTCCCAGATGTATCTCATAGTAATTAATCGGGCTGTAGTTAGGATCACCACTCTGAAAACTATTTGTCTGCTTACCTGGCGGTTTAAATTTCAACGCCCGTTCTAATTTTTCTACAAAGTCCAAAAATTTGTCTATTGAGTTGCTAGGACTGTGCACTAGATACCACTGCAACGTCGTTATTTCAGTAACCACTCCCAATGGACGTTTCACATGCATTAATCTCGCTAGTTCACGTTTAAAAAATTCTCGCATCGACCCGTTCCCGTATTTAAATGTTGGCTCGTTCAGAAACTCATCTTGGTGTCGCGTTTGCTACGCTTCACTCCAGAACTTGTTCAGGAAACTGCTTTCAAATATTTCGTAGGTAGTGAACGTATGACTGTGTATATTTGCCCACGATTGCGGCTCACCTTCCAAATGTCTTTTCACGAATTTTGTCTTCGCCTCGTCGGACATTCCCGTTATAAAACCATCCCTGCATGCTGCTAGAATATTTACTGGGTGATATTTTCCGTCGTCTTCAAAACATTTGACCGATCCTGAGTCAACCACGGAACACTGATCACTGTAGAGGTTTGATGTGCAGCTAAAGAATTCAATTCGCTCCTTATTTCATTGACCCGCTTTTTAACTTTACTATTTTCCATTTTAATAGCCAGCTTCTACTTGTTCCTTTATTGTATCTACTTCTTTCTCTCCTTTATCTGTTCGAACGGATAAGTTGCTAATAGCCTCTGCCGTCTCAGCCGTTAGCGCATCTTGCCTACTCATACAATTTCTTACGTTGCCTCCCAGATCTGCCTGCAACTTCTCCACCTTATCACTGAAATTTTTCTCCGCTTGATCTACCTTAGAGTCAAGTACCCCAACTTCATCAGAAATTTTTCCCATTTCATCGCGAATGGTTTTTAATTTTCCGTCTATCAATTCCTCGATTCCACTAGCAATTTTACCTACTTCGTCTTTCATAACCAAAGCTATTTCGGATTGAACCGAATCAATTTTTAAATTTACGTCACCCATATCGGTTTTAACACAATCAATTTTGGATCCCAATCCTCTTATCATTTGCATTAATTGTGACATCATGTCTCCCCTAAATTCATCTCCCTGGCCCGGTTTCGGACTATTTGCCCTACTAAATTCACCGCCGATCACGCTCTACCGCTCCGACTTCGTTTTAAGCGGCTCGCTATTATTTTCGGACGCACTCAAACTGGCCGACTGCTTAATATTAGCGACGTCTGTTATTGGCGATTGACCCACAGAATCATACATAATCTCGCTATCAGCGCAGGTACTTAGCTTTGTCGTGCTGGATCCTTCTGCCACGGTATTGCTGACGATGTTGCAGTTGAAGCCGTCGCTGAAGATCTCGTACCCTCTGCTGTGGTACTACAACCGCCACAGCGCGAGGAGTCGCCGTTGAAGATGCGACTGCTGACTGGAACCATGTGCTTTCGATATCGCCTCTTCTTCCACGTTACTTTTTTTTATCACTCCTAACCACTGCTAAAACTCGGTGCACACAACTGTTGCAAAAGTCGTAGCTCAGAGCCCCCACACAAACTGCCTAAACTGCCACAGACTTGGTACCTAGGTCACAGAATGTCGTTAACTGTGAGAATTACAATTGTAATTTCACAACTATTTAAGAAAGCTAATATTCCGTCCTGAACCGATCTCACATTTAACTTTTGCGAGAGGTTCTGCCTATCGAAGTTCAGATAATACTTTTGGAAACACTTTACAGAATTCGAATCCAATTCTAAATTTTCCAGAGTTCATATTTCTCAAATAACACTTTCCAAAATCCAATCCTGTTCCAATACTTTGCACGATTCGTATCCCTCAACTAACACTTGCAGAATCCCTACCCCAGACGAGCCTCCAATTGCGAGCTAACATCCCATAGATCTTTGGGCTCACATGCGGTTCCTCTTTGTCGAAATGTCTTGGCTCAAACTCGTCTAGGGGTTGAATCGCACGTGTCGCATTACACGCCCTAAATTAGACACTTGTGACCCTTTGGTTCAATTGTCTGGCTGACGGCAATTTTGCGAAATTGTATGAAATAAATTAATGTAACATAAAATAACAGTAATAATTATAATATTGGAAACGAAATTAACGCCCCATAAATGATGTAGGCCACACAGTTGCGATTTGGTTAGAACAATGTTTATTCGGAATGAAACTAACAGCAAAAATGGTCGTATTTAGAATTACTATTGCGCTCGAGCACATATCCATTTGACACAGTTCGATCATTCACAATCTCATTGTGAAACAAAAGTCCAATAGTCCACCACGGTATTTACACGAAAAGTTAAGAGTTCACACCAAGTGCACGCTTGCTCACCGCTCAGAGCCTAAGTCTCGTGATATCACACAACGCGAAATTTTCTAAGTCGTGTCAATTCCTAGCTACCTAAGACCGACTGTCCCCTTTGGTGTCTCGATCAGAACTGCCCTCTGTCCCTCTCCGACCGCGTTTCTTGCGTGCCGAACATCTTCGCTCAACTGACTAGTGCAGTTCCCTTAACTGAAGCCGTCCATCTGATTGGCTACAGCTTATTCTACATTACTTTACATTTGAACATATTTAAATAATCAAAGCTTGACCACTTTCACGTTCGAAATAAAATAACAATAATATCCATTGTTAAATTCTTTTACATAAAACAAATACAATTTCCTTCTTAACGTTGAATGCCACGGCCAGTAGTCTTGCACCAGTGTGCTATCGGATTAATAAATAAAGAATAAAAGCAACTATTATGCACTAAACTTCGCAACAAATATTCTATTACCTAATGAGTTAATAATGTGTCATGCTGTCATCGTTCAATGTGTTTTGTGTGGAGGAAATGATGATCTGATTCTTAATTGAAAATACTGATAACTTAAATTTACTATATCTTTTAAACACATAAAGTTATGTAATTGATATTTACAACGCTTGTCATTTTAATGATGCGCTTCTGTATGAAATGTCGTTCGTTAAGATCGACCAAAGAGTCCTGGTTTTAGCATTCAGGTCTTTGTTACAAAACTTTATCAGTAAATACTGAGCTATTATACAGTAAATCCTAAACCGTTATAGATTTGATCAATATTCAAATTTTATTGGGATCACCATGAAAATTTGTGGGGGATGGCAGATTAAAATTACTCTGGCTTGATTCCCTGCACTACTACAGAATTAAATAGTTTTCATAAATGTTTCCCTTTATGGCCGATCTTAGATCCGCTATATTTAACACTGCTATGTCTCCTTGGCCACAAAAGACTTCTACTGGGTTTCCCTATGATGTAGGTTCCCGTCTGTCTCACTCGCACACTACAGCACTTAGGCTTCAATAGACAATAGACGCCTTTGAGTTTCCCCATCTCGTGGTGAATCTGCGCCCTTTGTGGCATCCAGTCCTGGACGACAGGGTTCGTTTCACAATTTCTGAAGGCTGACTCTTTCGGCCATATACTTAAATGTGAGCGAAATGCTCGTTAACTCACAGTGAGATGTAAAGTTCACCTGAGACTAACATCTCGCATTAAAGCGACCTGTTTGGTGATACTTTAATAGTTATATACAGCTAAATTTCCTCCCTACATAGGTGTCTAGTGATGTAGAAAAGCTGTGTCCATACAAAACAGACGTAGGTTT
This sequence comes from Schistocerca serialis cubense, assembly GCF_023864345.2. NCBI lineage: Eukaryota > Metazoa > Arthropoda > Insecta > Orthoptera > Acrididae > Schistocerca > Schistocerca serialis. The sequence continues at coordinate 126,834,184 of NC_064640.1, forward strand.
CTGTTAGACACATGAACTTACCGATCTTTGACCGCAGGTCACAACCAACGAATATGCTGCAAATAGATTGGGTTTTGCGGTATGTGTTGCTTTACTGGACAATTATGTAACGCAATTGTTATTTTTGTACATATATACAGCTGTATTTACTGCTTATGTAGGTGCTTTGGGGCAGAATGTAATGGTATGTGTACAAAAAGAGATACAGATTACTACGAACTGCAGAGGATAGATGATTATTACAGGGATAGAGAGCTGAAAAAGGACATAAATACACTGATGGAAAAAATTGCGACACCAAAAAGTAATTAATGCAGAGTAGTGAAATTTTGGGAACACATTTGTCTATGTAACACATTTAAGTGATTAACATTCCAAGATCATAGGTTAATGCAAGCACAAGATAAGACATTGCGAATGTGAAATGCAGGTACATTAATAACTGGTGTAACTGCCAAAATGTTGAACGCAAGTATGCAAACATGCATGCATTATCTAGTACAAGTGCTGGATGTCAGTTTGTTGAGTGGAATTTCATGCCTGTTGCACTTGACCGATCAATACAGGGGCAGTTAACGTTGTTTGTGACTGAAGCTGGAGTTGTTACCTGATGACATCCCATATGTGCTCGATTGGAGACCGATCTGGTGATCAACCAGGCCAAAGGACATGTTGACACTCTGCAGAGCATGTTGAGTTACAACAGCGGCATGTTGGCGAGCGTTATCCTGTTGGGAAACACTCCATGGAATGCTGTTTGTGAACAGTAGCACAACAGGTCTAACCTCTATAGTTTAGATTAGAGATGAGATTTACTTTCATTCCAATTGATACATAGTGAGGAGGTCCTCCAGGATGTAGAACATGTCAGAAAAACAACAATACATGACAAATATTTACAACTAAAACAAATAAGCTAATGTACCATTCCACAGGTCCCAAGTGGAATGATCGTCATTTTTTGATGAACACTATATGAAAGAGTCATTTTACAAATACTAATGTACTGAATTTAAAATAAAAAAGTTTTTTTTATTTATTTATAAGGTAATAAACGTGTAATACAACTACTATAATACACTCCTGGAAATGGAAAAAAGAACACATTGACACCGGTGTGTCAGACCCACCATACTTGCTCCGGACACTGCGAGAGGGCTGTACAAGCAATGATCACACGCACGGCACAGCGGACACACCAGGAACCGCGGTGTTGGCCGTAGAATGGCGCTAGCTGCGCAGCATTTGTGCACCGCCGCCGTCAGTGTCAGCCAGTTTGCCGTGGCATACGGAGCTCCATCGCAGTCTTTAACACTGGTAGCATGCCGCGACAGCGTGGACGTGAACCGTATGTGCAGTTGACGGACTTTGAGCGAGGGCGTATAGTGGGCATGCGGGAGGCCGGGTGGACGTACCGCCGAATTGCTCAACACGTGGGGCGTGAGGTCTCGACAGTACATCGATGTTGTCGCCAGTGGTCGGCGGAAGGTGCACGTGCCCGTCGACCTGGGACCGGACCGCAGCGACGCACGGATGCACGCCAAGACCGTAGGATCCTACGCAGTGCCGTAGGGGACCGCACCGCCACTTCCCAGCAAATTAGGGACACTGTTGCTCCTGGGGTATCGGCGAGGACCATTCGCAACCGTCTCCATGAAGCTGGGCTACGGTCCCGCACACCGTTAGGCCGTCTTCCGCTCACGCCCCAACATCGTGCAGCCCGCCTCCAGTGGTGTCGCGACAGGCGTGAATGGAGGGACGAATGGAGACGTGTCGTCTTCAGCGATGAGAGTCACTTCTGCCTTGGTGCCAATGATGGTCGTATGCGTGTTTGGCGCCGTGCAGGTGAGCGCCACAATCAGGACTGCATACGACCGAGGCACACAGGGCCAACCCCCGGCATCATGGTGTGGGGAGCGATCTCCTACACTGGCCGTACACCACTGGTGATCGTCGAGGGGACACTGAATAGTGCACGGTACATCCAAACCGTCATAGAACCCATCGTTCTACCATTCCTAGACCGGCAAGGGAACTTGCTGTTCCAACAGGACAATGCACGTCCGCATGTATCCCGTGCCACCCAACGTGCTCTAGAAGGTGTAAGTCAACTACCCTGGCCAGCAAGATCTCCGGATCTGTCCCCCATTGAGCATGTTTGGGACTGGATGAAGCGTCGTCTCAGGCGGTCTGCACGTCCAGCACGAACGCTGGTCCAACTGAGGCGCCAGGTGGAAATGGCATGGCAAGCCGTTCCACAGGACTACATCCAGCATCTCTACGATCGTTTCCATGGGAGAATAGCAGCCTGCATTGCTGCGAAAGGTGGATATACACTGTACTAGTGCCGACATTGTGCATGCTCTGTTGCCTGTGTCTATGTGCCTGTGGTTCTGTCAGTGTGATCATGTGATGTATCTGACCCCAGGAATGTGTCAATAATGTTTCCCCTTCCTGGGACAATGAATTCACGATGTTCATATTTCAATTTCCAGGAGTGTATATATATACAAAACGAACACATTCACATTAGTGCACTGAAATTGTGCACAAGTTATATTAGTTGGTTTTAGTGAGAAATTCATCACTGGAGTAGGAGGTGTTGGCCACCAATAAATCCTTTAGGCTTCTCTTAAACTGAATTTGATTGGTTGTTAAGCTTTTTATGGCTGCTGCCAAGTTATTGAAAATGTGTGCTCCTGTATAATGCACACCTTTTTGTACAAGACTAAGTGACTTTAAATCCTTGTGAATATTCTTATTTCTAGTATTGATTCCATGAATTGAGCTGTTGGTCTGAAAAAGTGATATATTTTTAATGACAAATTTCATTAAGGAATAAATATATTGGGAAGCAGTAGTTAGTATCCCTAGTTCCCTAAACAAGCTTCTGCAGCATGTTCTTGAGTTCACACCACATATAACTCTTACTGCACGCTTTTGTGCCCAGAAAACTTTACCTTGGCTCGGTGAATTAGCCCAAAAAATAATCCCATATAACATTATGTAATGAAAGTAAGCATAGTATGCCAGCTTTTTCATTTTTATATCCCCTATGTCTGACACAATTCGCATTGCAAATAGAGATCTGTTAAGACGCTTCAGCAGCTCTGTGGTGTGCTCCTCCCAGTTGCATTTATTATCAAGCTGTAATCCCAATCCCAATTGAAATACAGTTTTGCATTCAGGATGTGTGGGGTGACCACAGGAGTGCTTCTGCTGTCATGAAATCCACACCCCAGTTCATAGCTCCAGGTGTAAGACCAGTGTGTCTAACATGGAGACAGTTTGGGCGAAGGTCCTCACTGGCCTCCTTCTAACCAACAGACGCCCATCACTAGCACTGAGTCAGAACCAGCTTTCATCAGAAAAACGCAACAGACTTCCACCCTGCCGTCCAGTAAGGTCTAATTGAAGGAGCAAATGACAGTGGTTTGGGCTCAGTGGAATGCGCCTACAGGGCATCTGGCTCGGAGCTGTCCTGGAAGTACCTGTTTGTAACAGTTTGTTGTGTCACAGTGGTGCCAACTGCTGCTCAAATTGCTGCTGCAAATGCAGTACAATGCTCCAGACCCATATGCCGAATAACATGGTCTTCCCTCTCGGTAGTGACACATGGTCATCTGGAGCCCGGTCTTCTTGTGACGATACATTTTCGTGACCACCACTGTCAGCAGTCATGTACAGTGGCTACATTCCCACCAATTCCTTCTGAATATCAGAGAAGGAACATCCAGCTTCTCTTAGTCCTATTACACAACTACGCTCAAACTCAGTGAGGTATTGATAATGGCATCTTTGTTACCTTAAAGGCGTTCATGATTAACACCAACTCACCACATCCAATCTCAAAGGTTACTAACATCAGGACTGTTACAGTGCGTATCTAAACCAAATCTAATTTGCATCCTCATAGCGGCGCTACTAGCGCCACTCCTATGCGACTGGTGCGAAAATTAGTCATCATCTTTCAGCTGTAGAAACACACCTGCCAACTTTCATTTAAATCACACACATCCTCCATGGTGCTATGATTTTTTTCTGTCAGTGTATATGTGTAATAACGTAAATTGTCAAGGTAGTTTATTTGTAAGGGAAATTACCATTTTCATTTTTTACCTTTTGTCTGATTTATTGTGCAGATTTATCAGCTTCTTGTACACAGTTTGTGTGAAACTTAATACGGGAGAACTTTTCTAGGGACAGTATGGCACAGTGATGGCTTGTTAATAGCAATGTATCATTCCTAACATGCTGATGTTCGGCTTATGTGTAGGGGTAGGCCTTTAGACTAATTTGAAAAATGCTCTATTGAATGGGCACATAAAATTCTGCTTTAAATTGATGTTGCTTGTTTGCCAGCTTGTGCATACCACTTGTGTGTGTGTGTGTGTGTGTGTGCATAGCATTTAATATTTCACCACCATGTGAATGGAATTTGTCGAGATGTCAATGCGTAATAAACATTTATCACGTAATGTTGACTGCTCTTGCAGTTACTTTTTTAAGTGTAAGCAATGGTATGCTGATGTGAAGCTGCTGGCATGTGTTGTGCATCACTTTCTTATACTTGATGAGCCATGCATGCCCATTGCTGGTGGGAAGTTTGCACTCAGGCCCCACTTGGCTCTGTCGGCTAATGAGGCATATCTTTGCGGTAAGATGCATGTTGAATAGGTACGTATTTACATGTGTCTTTGGATTACTGGGTTTGTACATTGGTTTGTATCAGGCAGAGGTCATGCATTTTAGTGTTTACAGACAACACCATGATATCAACAAGTTATAGTGATTCTGTTGATAGGATAATGTAACAAACAGACACACACACACACACACACACACACATACACACACACACACACACACACACACAAATAATGCAGGGATGATGTACATAGTTGGGACTATGTATTTTTGTCTTTTGAATCACACTATGCCACTCCTGCCCACGTTTTAAAGGAAAAGTACTTGGGTATTTTCTCTAGGCTGAAGTTACTAAGGTAATGGAAACAGAAAAGAATCCTGGGGATTTCTTTTGGTTGTAATGAGAATGTGCTTGCTGTACAGTCACGTACTTATAGTGGATATCTGTGGAGTGCTACTAATATCTTGCTGCTAATTGTATTAATGGAGATATAAAACTTGAAGGTGACCATTTTGAACTATTAATTACAGTAATATTGGCTACCATTTTTAAGTAAGTAAGCCCCCCTCCCCCCAGTCACATACAGTTTATATAGAGGAGTGGATAGCCTAAAGTATTCAGCCATTTTGTAGAATTTGAAATGCAAAATCATTTAATAACTCACAAGAATCAAATTTAGAGACAGTCTCATGCTTTGTAATGAATATGTTCCATTTTATTAGATAAATTTACTGCCATTTTACACAATATGTCACGCATCACACACACACACACACACACACACACACACACACACACACACACACACACACACAATTCACCCAGAGGGTTAACATTTTTGTAGAATTTACTATGATGTTATTAATTTATATGCACACTATGATGTCAAGTTATCTTGCTTTAAATTTACTGCCATTTTGCAGAATGTGTCATCATATCATTAATCTGCACTTTCAGAGTTTCTTACATTAATATTTACTGTCATTTTGCAGAATATGCAATGGTGTCATTAATTAATACTGTCAGAGTGTCATACATTAATATTTACAACCATTTTGCAGGACATTCCATGATGTCATTATACTGTCAGAGCAACTTACCTCGTAAACTATGGTAACATTTGCAGCTAGGATAACTCTGCTGCCAATGGTCTTCTCAGTACAGTAAATGGTGAAACTCACATAATTAGAATAATAATTATAAAATTAATTTGTTATTTATCACAAATACCAACACCATGACCTTCCCACTACTGAGCACAGAGCTAGAATGGAGACCAAATAGCCCAAGAGTGTTGGGGCTGTGAGGTGACTGGCTGAGACCATCATGACATTGACATTTTGCAATTGGCTGAGGACAAAACTGGGACAGACAGGGGGTGCATGGTCAGTGACCTAGAATATCAAGCACAATTGCCTCAGCACTGGAAACACTGACACCCAAATGTACTGACATCAGTCCAATTCCTGGAACGCTGATATAAAAAATCACTGACTTCAGTGCAATTCCTGGAATGCTAACACCAAAATGTGTTGGTATCAGCGAAATGAGCTGGAACCTTAGTGCTATTCTACTCACATCATTATTACCATGGCCCGTTGCCAATTTACTGCAGCTAATGGGCATTGATCTTTTCGTTCTTAACTGTGATACTTTGTACTCAATTCAGGAATCACATTCTCTTTCGATCTGCTGTTTACAGTTTCGTTTTCTACATTGTCTACTATTGTCACTGGCATGTCTGCGCATCTTCATTCCTAACCAAACTCTTCTACATTAGGCATGATATGTAATTAAATTTGTGTGCTACCTATATCAGTACCCATTCATGGACCCTGAACACTTTTCTAATGTTTTCTCCAGTTTTCTCCTACTCAGCATTGATTCTTTCTTCTCCACAACATACAGCAATGCTGATAGTGTTACAGTTTTACTGTATCTGTTAGGGCCTGATAACAAAGATGAGGTCTGCCTGAGCGATCTTAGACCTTGAGCCACGGCGGCCAGGCCACCTTGTTGAATGCATCATGTTAGTTGACTGCCCCTGGCAACTGAATGGTCAGCGCAATAGAATGGCAATCCTAAGGGCCTGGGTTCGATTAGCGGCTGGGACGGACATTTTCTACACTTAGATATTGGGTGTTGTGTTGTCCTAATCATCATCATTTCATCCCCCATCGACGTGCAAGTCACCGAAGTGGAGTCAAATCGAAAGACTTGCACCCGACGAAAAGTCTACCTGCTACGAGGCCCTAGTCACACGACATTTACATTTTATCGTGTCAGTTACATAAAGGGCGGCTTCGCTGCGACGTGGATAGCGCCTTATTGTCTCAAAATACAGATTCCCTGGCGCGGTCGACGGCTGTGAGCTCCTACAGGTGTACACTTTTAGCTGTGTTCTCACACTGATGGCTGGGTCAGCAGTGGCATGAGGCAGATCTGTCGTACCAGTGAGTATGCAGTGCACACATTGGAAATGATGGATCAGAAAAATTTAGCAATCAGGTGAAGAAGTTTGACATGTATGATACAGGCGATGCAGATTATAAGAACATTTTGGAGAAGGTCAAAGCATGGAGGGATATAGCTGCTAAACTGGATCAAAATGGTAAATATTTTTGCAAAAATTTTTATTTTCACGCATTCAAAGTGCTACACAGATGAAGTACAGTATTGGTAGTTAATTAGTGTACCAGTATATCATGCCTTAAAGCATCTGAAAGATTTTTAGGTGAGTAAGCGGATCTGCGTGACTGCACGCTCAGCTCCTGTTCATTCGCCGGTGAGAGACAGTGGAATATGTGTCAGGATGCCTATTTAAAAAGACATGGAAATATTCTTCACAAGAGAGTACCTACACCATTTGTGTGAACAGTGATGTTTGGTTAGTAAAATAAATCACTTCATGTGGTTTTCAACATACACCAGCGAATCATTAGTTCAGGCCATATTTTTCAATACTCCTGGCAATAAATTGCGGTGTTCCTGCGCCCATGATATTCTCCATGCCCTATGACATATGGTGATCTGAGGTACACATGTGTGGCCCTTGCTTCTCTACTCCTTAGGACTTAGGTGGCACCTATGTTATATTAATATTTCTCTTGATCCAAAGATGGGAAATCACGAGACGGCGTCAGAAGAAAAACAAACAACAGGGCAATAATGTGAGTGCTTACGATGGAAGGTAAAGGCCAGTAAGACAACGATGGTGACATGTGAAGAAAGAAAGATAAGGATTTCATGTCCCAATAACGAGGAGGGCATTAGAGATGGAGAACATGGTTGCATTAGGGAAGGATGCAAAAGGAGATTGGTCATGCTCATACAAAGCAATCGTCCCTGCATTGGTCTTAAGAAAATTCGAAAAATCATGGGAAACTTAAATGTGGGTGGGTGGAAGGGGTTTTGATCTACTGTCTTCCCAAATACGAGTGCAATGTCTTCTTCCTGCTCCATTTCATTGGCTGATGACACCCAAGTGCAAATGGATAGTCTGGCTGATCAAACATGTTCGATTCCAATATGAGATCTAATGTTGACAGTCCATAATGGAAAGAAACATTGAAAAATAGTTGTTGCTTGATGATGTGAAGAATAGCCCTCACCAGTGGGACCAGGAGAACAAAGCCTATCTTGTTGGGGCTATCAAATCTGAACTGTGGGGGGGGGGGGGGATTATTGGGACATAACAGTTTGTAAAAGATAAATATGTATTACAATATATATAATGCTGACTTTCAAATTAACCCATGTTAGTTGAAGTCGATGCAAATTGCAAGTGGATCAAATGAAATCATTGTAAAAATTGATATTTTGTAGTTAGAAACCAATAATAATTATTGTGTGTTAGTCTATGCATTTGTTTTCAAATAAACAAAGCCGATTTAAATGAAGTACAAGTCGAAAGTATCTCTGATTTGAGCCTGATGTGAAGCCCCGTTAAACGTTTTTATCAAACTACTTTGTTGGGAGGCTAATTGGATCAAACAACACTCAGAAGAAAATATGAAGTACTGAATGGAACCCAAAGATGTCTGTCTAATAAATGGTTTATTTGAATAACAAGCTGTTGCTGAGAATATAGACATCCACGGATAGCTCAAGAAATTTTCTTACAATGTGAAAAGGAAATGACACTCTACCTTGTGAGCATAGCTCCGCCACGGCAAGATGAAGGGATTGCAAACGATGCTGAACCAGACACAACAACCTGAGTCATTCGCTTCGTTTGTCGAAATGAAGTACAAGTCGAAAGTATCTCTGATTTGAGCCTGATGTGAAGCCCCGTTAAACGTTTTTATCAAACTACTTTGTTGGGAGGCTAATTGGATCAAACAACACTCAGAAGAAAATATGAAGTACTGAATGGAACCCAAAGATGTCTGCCTAATAAATGGTTTATTTGAATAACAAGCTGTTGCTGAGAATATAGACATCCACGGATAGCTCAATAAATTTTCTTACAATGTGAAAAGGAAATGACACTCTACCTTGTGAGCATAGCTCCGCCACGGCAAGATGAAGGGATTGCAAACGATGCTGAACCAGACACAACAACCTGAGTCATTCGCTTCGTTTGTCGAACGACAATACATGAACCGTGAAGTTACATAAAAATTTATTGTGATTCACAGGCATGTGACATTGAAAATAGGACGTTCTGTGGAGTTGAAGGACATGTTTCTCGAAAAGTGTCAGCATAGCCTAGCGTAGATGATAGCACACGAGATTGGTCAGGCATTGGCTCGGGTGTGATCCTTACTACCGCCCCATATACACTTTTTGTTTTGCTCCCTTGTTCGGATTTGGGAAACCAAATGACGAACATACACTCCTGGAAATTGAAATAAGAACACCGTGAATTCATTGTCCCAGGAAGGGGAAACTTTATTGACACATTCCTGGGGTCAGATACATCACATGATCACACTGACAGAACCACAGGCACATAGACACAGGCAACAGAGCATGCACAATGTCGGCACTAGTACAGTGTATATCCACCTTTCGCAGCAATGCAGGCTGCTATTCTCCCATGGAGACGATCGTAGAGATGCTGGATGTAGTCCTGTGGAACGGCTTGCCATGCCATTTCCACCTGGCGCCTCAGTTGGACCAGCGTTCGTGCTGGACGTGCAGACCGCGTGAGACGACGCTTCATCCAGTCCCAAACATGCTCAATGGGGGACAGATCCGGAGATCTTGCTGGCCAGGGTAGTTGACTTACACCTTCTAGAGCACGTTGGGTGGCACGGGATACATGCGGACGTGCATTGTCCTGTTGGAACAGCAAGTTCCCTTGCCGGTCTAGGAATGGTAGAACGATGGGTTCGATGACGGTTTGGATGTACCGTGCACTATTCAGTGTCCCCTCGACGATCACCAGTGGTGTATGGCCAGTGTAGGAGATCGCTCCCCACACCATGATGCCGGGTGTTGGCCCTGTGTGCCTCGGTCGTATGCAGTCCTGATTGTGGCGCTCGCCTGCACGGCGCCAAACACGCATACGACCATCATTGGCACCAAGGCAGAAGCGACTCTCATCGCTGAAGACGACACGTCTCCATTCGTCCCTCCATTCACGCCTGTCGCGACACCACTGGAGGCGGGCTGCACGATGTTGGGGCGTGAGCGGAAGACGGCCTAACGGTGTGCGGGACCGTAGCCCAGCTTCATGGAGACGGTTGCGAATGGTCCTCGCCGATACCCCAGGAGCAACAGTGTCCCTAATTTGCTGGGAAGTGGCGGTGCGGTCCCCTACGGCACTGCGTAGGATCCTACGGTCTTGGCGTGCATCCGTGCGTCGCTGCGGTCCGGTCCCAGGTCGACGGGCACGTGCACCTTCCGCCGACCACTGGCGACAACATCGATGTACTGTGGAGACCTCACGCCCCACGTGTTGAGCAATTCGGCGGTACGTCCACCCGGCCTCCCGCATGCCCACTATACGCCCTCGCTCAAAGTCCGTCAACTGCACATACGGTTCACGTCCACGCTGTCGCGTCATGCTACCAGTGTTAAAGACTGCGATGGAGCCCCGTATGCCACGGCAAACTGGCTGATACTGACGGCGGCGGTGCACAAATGCTGCGCAGCTAGCGCCATTCGACGGCCAACACCGCGGTTCCTGGTGTGTCCGCTGTGCCGTGCGTGTGATCATTGCTTGTACAGCCCTCTCGCAGTGTCCGGAGCAAGTATGGTGGGTCTGACACACCGGTGTCAATGTGTTCTATTTTCCATTTCCAGGAGTGTATTTGGCGACACCGTCTCTGGTGGGTATCTTGAGTTTACGATCACAAAGCCCTGGTGGGCAAACTTTAGTGCTAATTAACTCGGAAACGGCGCGACGCATCGAATTTTTCTTAAGAGTTATTTCTAAGCACAAGCTACCGTGAAACACCCTTACAAGCTTTTGACGCTGTTTGTAATCACCCTGTATCAGGAAAGATTATGCACAATGTTTCTCATTCAGAAATCAGATTTTAATGTCGTTCGTTCGTGAGAAGATTATGCTATACATCGTATAAGAAGGAGAGACGTCAATCAGCAGTGACAGAATTCGGCACTGGCAGGATCATTGCCCTTTGAGATTTTTTTATCGTTCAGCGATATTGCTGCTCGCGTTGGTAGGAAACACAGACTGTCTTACGAATGTAGAATCTGTGGTTGCAGGAGCGCCATGCTCGGCGCGATGCATGGTCCCAGGAAATTATGTGACTAGTGCATGGACTGTATGACAACATCTAGAGCAGCATATGTCTTTCACAGCGACCATTGTTGTGACTTCTCTTACTGTGGTGAGAGAGAGGAACACCGACAGTGTGGCGTCCAATAATACTGGATACAGGAGTCATACCATGTCTTCTCAGGCTAGTCTCGCTTCTGCACACAGAATACAATGGACATATCCATGTGTGAAGGCTACGAGGAAAATGAACGTTTCCAGATAGCACTGATCATCGCCATATGGTGGAGTGGTATGGGCTGCCATTGGCAATGGAACCCGATTACCTATGATCTGCATAGCCTTTAATTCTGACATCAGACATTACATTTCTCATGTGCTAAAGGCAATGGCTGTTCCATATCTCCAAAGACTCCATCACGTCCTTAAACAAGACAACAGAAGAGCTCATGTTGCCTGTATTACGCTGACCTGCCTCAGGAGAGTGGCATGCCACCATTCGCACATCGTTACGAGTAACAAAATCTGGCAAAGTCTTGAAGCAACTGGAAATGATGTACCCATGTCTATCATGTGAATTCACTTCGACTTATGCTCAGCCAGAAAATAACCATTGTTGCTGCCACTGGGGCAGCATATACTAAATTTCACACTCACTATACCCCCTAATCACAAATTTAATCCTCCGTTCTTCCTACTGCAGTTTACATGCTCAATAATTGAAGTTTAGTTATTTGCTATTCTTCCTGCTGATGCAAATTTAATGTCCAGTAGAGTACACAGGATACCCCACATAACTCTATGATGTCATTTATTGCCAGATTAAACGAAATGTGGAAAATGCAGTTGGTCAGGGATTCACCTACATCAGTGCCTCACACAACAGGCAGGACTGCGCAATCCACAGAAGTTAAATGCGACATATGTTTCTCCTAGTGAAATGAAAACGAAAGGCACAATTAATGATACTTGAGACTATCCTTTAGTGTCTGCATATTTCAAAAGGTATGAGGTTTAGAACAGTGAAACAAAGTCAGCCATCCCTAACTGTACCTCTAGTTTTCGTTTCTATAGAAAATACACGCATGCTGTTTAAATAAACGTAAATTTGTGTTGAAAGTAATATCTGTTTTATTTTATGGATTGTGCAATCCTGCCCATAGTGTGAGTCCCTGGTATAGTTGCATCCCTGTCCAATTGCATTTTTCAATTTTGTTTAATTTCGGAAATATATGGGGAAAAAAATTAGTACGCCATTTTAGAGGTTTCCAACTCACTCAAGATTTGTTGTTGCAGCAGTGCATGTGGATTGCATGATATGATTACATTTTCAGATGACTGGCACAAGCAGTTCTGAGATTATGTTCAAGGGATAGGAAAATAGTGGAACAGGAAAGGAAGATTAGAGCCCTTCAGGCTGAACTGGATAGTGCTAGGGAGGAACTGACGAGGTTAAGGGGGGAGAAGGGTGAAGACAGGTGGGAAGTGGTAGCAAGGAACAAGGGCCACAGAAAGAGAACAGTATCTGACAGTTTCATCATCAGCACAAACAATAGATTTGCCTTGCTAACTCAGTCAACTAAGGAAGAGGCTCAAGTAGATGTAAGTGTAGTCAGCACTCAACAGACTTTCACTAGGAAATCAATTGTTTCAAAAAAGTAGAAAGAAGGAGGAAAGTTCTATTGTTAGATAGTAGCCATGGAAGAGGTAAAAATAGCGTCTGCAACGAACCATACAAGTGCTGCCTTAGTTTCTGCTTTCATGGGGTATGATCAGCCACAATTGAACAGTTCTGTCAGGAGGGTCAATATGGGGCTAGATCAGCTGCTTCGGGCAGGCATAGGTTTGGTTCGTGTTGATGGTACTGGTAGGTGGGACTTCATAAGACATGGCCTGCATCTCAATAGAAAAGGGAATGGCAGACTGGCTGGGATGACAGCAAAATCTTAAAGGAGGGGCTCTGAAACTCACAGGAGTACTTTTCCAGGCTAAGATCAGTGTTCAGTCATCCTATATTGATTGAAATTAACCTCAGTAAGAAGTTCAGACAGGCAGGTACTAGAGATGTGAAAATATCACAAGATTCTCATAACAGTAAAGTGAAAAATAATGTTTGTATGTTACAAGATTCACATAAAAGCACAGTGAAAAATAATTTTAACATATTGCAGCAGAATATCATGGGATCAAAAAACAAAGTAGATGAGCTTCTTGTTTGTTTAGAAGATTTAGAAACTGAGGGGGGAATAGATGTCCTATTCCTCTCTGAACATCATATAGTCACAGGTATGGGAATGGTAAATGTAGGTGGATATAAACTTACAGCACAGGTAAGTAGAGACACTATGGAGAGAAGAGGAGTTGCCATATGTGTTAAAATCTGTCAAAGTATGAAAAATTTGGAAATTAAAATTTTTTATATAGAGCAACATATGGCACTATCATAATTGTAGCCATGTATAGGTCCCAACTGGGAAATTTTCAACTAATTTTGAAGAACTTGGATTCTTTGTTGTGCCATATGTCAGACAGAGGAAAGCAAATTATTGTTTGTGGGGATTTCAATGTAGATTTTATGAAAGAGTCCGATAGAGAGCTTGACCTTGCAGTATTACTTGGTTCTTTCAATTTGACATTAGATATTGATTTTCCTACTTGGAAACCATTTTTTGGGAAATCGTCAGGCAGTATGATATGCCATAGCTTTTTCTCATTTCAGGTGTATCGCTGGAACAGTATTCTTTAACTTCAGTCATTTGTGAGTTATGTGTTTTTGTCACCATGTTTTATGAATTCAATCAACTATGACTGATACACATCACAATCTGCGTAAATAAAACTAATAATTACTCCAATGTGCTTGAATGCATTAATTTTTCTTATATCAGATGTGGCTGGTGTAAGGAAAATGTTTGTTTTCACTTTTCATCAGACACTTCGCTATTTTGTACAACTATAGGGGATAAACAAGGAACTATTTCATTGTTACTAAATTACACGTTATACAAACATTATCATAAGAGCTGTGCTAAAGGAACTGTTATAAAATGATGTAGTTCTTGTTGCGGTCCTCAGTCCGAAGACTGGTTTGATGCAGCTCTCCTGTTTTTTCCTTGTCTAAATCGTTTGTCATCCACGTTTCACTTCCATACATGGCTACACTCTAGACAAATACCTTCAGAAAACTCTTCCTAAAGTTTAAATGAACATCCAATGTTAACAAATTTCTCTTCTTCAAAATCGCTTTTGTTGCCACTGCCAGTATACATTTTATTATTCTCTCTACTTCGACCATCATCAATTATTTTGGTGCCCAAATAGCAAAATTCATCTACTACTTTTAGTATCTCGTTTTGTAATGTAATTCCTTCACAATCACCTGATTTAATTCGACTACATTCCATTACCCTTGTTTTGCTTTTGTTGATGTTCATCTTATATCCTCTCAAGACGCTGGCCATTCCATTCAATTACTCTTCCAAGTCTATTGCTGCCTGACAGAATTACAGTGTCACCGGAAAACCTCAAAATTTTTGTTTCTTCGCCTTGAACTTCAATTCCTACTCCAAATTTTGCTTTGGTTTCCCTTACTGCTAGCTCAATGTAGATATTGAATAACATTGGGATATGCTTCTCACTCCCTTGTCAACCACTGCTTCCCTTTCATGTCCCTCGATTCTTATGACTGTCATCTGGTTTCTGTACAAATTGTAAATAGCGTTTCGCTCCTTGTATTTTACCCTACTACCTTCAGAATTTCAAAGAGAATGTTCCAGTCAACATGTAGTGTATGTGTGAGAAATATTTCATTTCCAGAAATTAAAGTCTTGATTGATGGAAGTCGTCTGTAATGTAACATCAAACATGACCTTTATTTTTTTCTCTCTGTTTGTCACTTTTGTAAGCATTACGTCTGGAATGGCTTTATTGTCGATATGACCTGCAAGTTATTAAAAAAATTTATGAACTAATCACTGTTCAAAATGTTTATTACCATGCCAATTAATCACTTCTTAAAGGCAGTTTTCCCACCAGAGATGCCAACTGTAAAGTTTCTTCTCTTTAAGACTGTTAGGCTAAGTAAGGGAAGAAGTCCCTGTTGTGATGCATTACTGCTTTGGACACACTCACACAGCAAGTTGTATTTTGCAAGAGGTTTCATGTGGAAGGCGATGCTGAATTAACCACCAAGGTAAATTCTAGCAAAGTGCACTTGATTCTTTCCTACATGAGCAAGTGGATACTTGCTTACCTCATATCTTCTAAAACTGTATCGATGTCCCTAGTCCCTACTGAATTTCTAATCCATAGACCATGGCTTCCAACGTGCAATTTAAAACAGTGAAATTTGGAGTGGCTTTTGGGAATGTTAAAACAACGCTTCAGAATGTTTCAATACGTGGGATGCCATATATTTAATCCAAACCAAAATAAGAAAAGTTCTTTACCACAGTCAGTGTTATGTGTGAGCCAGTCTAAACTTATAAATCATAGTAATGATCAGAGAATCTGATTACAACACTTTGAGCACCACAATATTCACAAAATAATGTACAGTATCTGTTTCCATGTTCCTGCAGTTGAAACTACTGTTCCATTAGTCAAAATTAAACTTGAAATCATTTTATTAAGTAAAATGAAGCACTCGTTATTAATACAGGCTCATGCCATGGACGGCATAGCTAGACTGTGTTTAGCAGTGTCTTGTTGTTCCCCACCTGCTTTTTATAACTGAAAGTGTAATAATATAGACATCAGTGTTTACAAAATCTTCAGTGTTGCCACATAGGTGTCTTAATCAGTTGAACATAAAATATTTATGCTGGACGTTATGCATCTTAACACCACGTCTGATGAGGGATTACATATGATCTGTTCGCTCAAGGACAACTTAGCTTATCTGCATTGCTTTCCCATATTCCTAGTCCATACAGCATTACCATGTGTTACTTGTGGAGTGGTTAACCCGTCTTTTCTACTGGCTTGCATTGCTAGAACTGTGTATGCAGTTGTACATGATACCATAACTCATAGCCCGTAAAGGGCATAAAAGTGATAAACACCTACATTCTTTTTATCTTTCAGTTCGTCAGTCTTACCCAGTCGTATTAAGTCTGGAGTCTTACGATTAAACGTTCACTCATATTTTCCAAATCCGCTGTGGTGATTCAAGTGCCAAAGATTAGGTCACACTACAGTTGCACGTAATGGCCACGCTACTTGTGGGAACTGTGGCCAAGCAGCTTATGAGCCATGTGTGGGATGCACATCTCTACCAGACTGTGTTAACTGTTCCAACAAACACCCAGTCTGTAGCAGTGAGTGTCCCATGTACAGGGACGAAAAAAATCTCAAGATATTAAATTTACACGTGGGCAATGGAATTATTTAAAGCCATGCTGCCTCAATCATAGATCAACTCAGCCCACAATTAGAGTCAGTGTGCCAGCACAGACACAATTACTAAAAGCCACTATCAACACTCTCTTAGGTTGTTGCACGTGCAAAGTACAGGATCCAGTAAAGACGCACCTGCCAGAGAATCGGTTTCAAAGAGTTGTAAGACTGAGAATGTGCTGCCAATATCCCAAAAAGAAAAGATAGCACCAGCACTGTTTTTTTCCCTCAGTTGCGGACCTTCCGATGTTTCTATCCAAGAATAAAAATTATCATAAGAACAAGTCAAAGTCCAGTGAAGGAAGCAACAAAGACGAAATCAGCAGCCACCTCTGTTCCTGAAGACGTGGAAATGGAAATGACAATTTTAAAGGACCTACCAAATCCCTCTATTCCACCTTCAGTAGCTTTGGACTCTCCACCAATGTGCAAAGAGAAAGAGAAGGTAAATGTCACTAACAGATATACTACAGTGGAATTTAAATGGTTTCAGAAGTTGTAGAAGAACTAAAACTTCTAGCACAGGCCAGACCTGCAGGTATATGTCTTGAAGAAACACGTTTACCCCTGTGATATGAGGCTATCATCTACATAGAAAGGATTGCCTAAGCGCCGAAAGAGCTAAGGGAGAAGTGCCAGTGTTCATCACTGACAGATTTTACGTTTCATTGGTCACCACAACTACCACTCTACGAACAACTGCTGTCACTGTACATTTTATGCCATTTCAGGTAGCACTGTATTCCATATATCTCCTGCAACAAGAACCACTCTACAGTGAGACACTCTTAGAGCTGATAAACCAGCCTCCATTATTCGTTGCGCCATTTGCATCAGTCGTGAAACAGCCCACAGTTAAGACCAGTATGTTAACACAGACACAAACAGTAAATGCCACTAGCTTCTCAGGTAGCTGCACATCCCAAACTGGAGGCATTAGTAAACCTACACTTGCCAGAGAATCAGTTTCGAAGACTTTCTATACAGACAGTGTGTCACCAGTACCTCCAAAAGAAAAGATGTCACCAGGAATGTGAAGTTCACTGTTTCTCCTTTTAGAAGAGTTCAATACACATAGCATTCTATGGGGTTGTAACACCACCTGTCCAAGGAATCTGGTTGAAAATATATTAAAATTTGAAAACATATGCGTCCTGATTACAGCAACAGTGTCATTCTTAGCATTTGATCTGATAGTTTGCTCTCCAGTTCTCACACATTCTGTCCAGTGGCAGGTGACCTAAACTGTGGTGACCGCTACCCAATTTCTGTTCATCCAAGTGGATGCTCTGCAAGACAAGCTAGACGCTGTATAGGCAGTTGGCCATACTTATGCACCGATGCAGTGTCCAAGATTGTGTGCATCGCATTACCAATGTGATTCACTCTGCCACTGATGAAACTATACCAAAATCCTCAGGCAATCGTAGGATGCAACCTCTTTCTTGGCGGAGCTATCAGGATCATTGTGGAATAAGGGACAGACGGACAGCGCTGCGAAGATACAAGTGCAGTCCATCTTCAGAGAGTCTTGGAGCCTTTCCTCTAGTGAAAGCTAAAGCTTGACGAGCAGTGATGGATTGCAAGAAGCGACAGTGGCACGATTCTCTGAAATCTATTAACAATACAGTTTCCACCTCTGTAGTATGTAATCAGTAAGGAAGATCTCTGGGAAAAGGATGTCATGTCCATGAGCTGTCATATGAGACCATGGAGTCCTGAAAGTCACTCCTGTGGAGGCATCATATACCATGGTGCCACACTTTCACTGTGTACCATCATCTATGAGTCCTGTGTCAGGTTCCCAAACCTATCGAGGAGTTGGTGAGAAAAAACGGATCCACTTCAGCTCCAAGAATGGAAAGGTGTATAACCTATCCTTCCCCATGTGGGAATTAGTCACAGCCTGGGATGCAGCCCACAAGACCCCCTGTGTACAGAGTTAATACATTGTGACATGCTACAGCACCAGCACTCTAAATCTAAAGAAATTCTCTTTCCATATTTAATAAAATTTCATAATTTTCTCCTCATTGCAGGCTGGGGTGGCTGAGCGGTTCTAGGCGCTACTGTCTGGAACCACGTGACCGCTACGGTAGCAGGTTTGAATCCTGCCTCAGGCATTGATGTGTGTGATGTCCTTAGGTTAGTTAGGTTTAAGTGGTTCTAAGTTCTAGGGGACTCATGACCTCAGAAGTTAAGTCCCATAGTGCTCAGATCCATTTGAATCATTTTTTTGTTTCCTCATTTTTCTGCAGCCCTTCCTTGTCAAACGTTATTTTAGGTCCAGAATCAGGAACGCTGGTTCAGACATGTACCCTCACGTTAACGGTTAGCCCCAGGGGAACATTTTAAGTATGACTTTGTTTGGAATTGCGATCAACAGCATATTGTCTGCAGTGAGGATCCTGTGGACTGATCATTGTTTGTGGATGACTTATCCATTTTATGCTCCACTTTTACTTCCATGTTTTCATCTCATCAACTGAAATTGATGCTTAAAAGACTGGAAAAATTGTTTAATAGAAATTGTCCCTTGAAAGTACTGAGTGTACTGATTTTTATCGTGATAATTCTCTTTTTGCTTACCCTGAACTAAGGCTGTGGGATGCTGTTTTACATTTCAAGTACATGGTGAAGTTTCTGGGTGCCTTACTTGATAGAAAACAGACTTGGCTGCAGCATTTCAGGGAACTAAATGTAAAAACTCTTAAAACATTGGACATCTTGAAACGTTTGAATAGGAGGAAATGGGGTGTAAAAGTTTCGTGCACTCTCTCGTCTATATTCTGATCGTACAGTCGTCATAACCAACATTATTGAAGACACTGGATTCAGTATACAACGAGGGCATCAGATTGGCCTAGACATTGTACAGGACAAGCCATATACCGAATGTATGTACAGAGGCAGGTGAAACACCATTAGGTGATCGAAGAAGGTTCCTTGTGCCTAAAAGGCGTTCAAACTCCAGTCGATATCACTGGTTTTGGCTTTTACTGTAACAATTAACATCTATGTACAAAAACATTATGTGTACAAAGAAAGCAGCATGTAATGGCTCTAGTTGTGTCGCCAATAAAGATATGGTGGCAGGGTTGGAACAAAGCACCACCCTGATCGTTAATGAAGCCCAATATAATTTTAGATTTTATAGATTGCAACAAACCAGTCACTCCAAACTATGTTTTTGAAATAAAATTTTTTATGACTTTAACTGAGCACCATGTTTTTAAAATGTTTATACTGATGGGTCCAAACAGAAAGATTGTACTGGTTGTTCTGCTGTTCCTACCACCTGTGCCTTCAAAATTTACCTGCTCAGTGAGTTTACTACATTTGTTGCTGAACTGTATGCAATTCATAAAACTGTGGATCAGATGAAACGTAATTCGTGAACTGTTCTGATTCACTCAGTGCTCTGCAAACTATCTGATGTATGTGACCAGCAGGTAAAACCATCCAGAACATCCAAGATGCCAGTCAGTAGTAGTGCATAAAGAGTGTGAATGTAATTTTAATAATAAATAGCATACCATAAAAATAAATATTAAATCAATGCATAAATCATCAAAAGTAGACATTGTCATTTTCTTTCAATTTCATTGTTCAATTGCTTACTTCCAACACAAAGTTACCTACTAGAATAATACTCATAACCGAGTAAAATTAGTGTAAAACATAAAATCACACAAAACGGAACATTTTGTACATAACCTATTTTATATTCAAGAAATGAACAAATAATGTTCATTTATAACCAAAAAGCACATGCAGGAGTTTGAAAATACTAAAAAGGTAAATAATATTAATGACAGTTCAGAGACTGCAATGTGAAGCATTGTATTTCAATTTTCCATTTCTATTAATCCTTTATATGTCATATAAAAAGTTTGAATAATTAATATTTTCAGATCATTTGAATCTGTTTTTATAACATATAATTATATATTAGAACAACAGAGCATTTACAAAAATTATACTCTACAAAAAATTACTTGTGATGAATGTGGTAAATATGCATGTAAAAATACTAAAGTCTACATAAAAACAAATTACATAAGAATATTCAAAATCATATCATATAATAATGAAAAAACGATATATGTTACCTGTAAAACCTGGCAATGTTCCATAATTGCTAAATATGTATGAGAATTAGTTATACATCCTAAATTCCTTCCTCCTTCTCTCTATCCAACTCCTCCTCCTCCCCCCCTCACTCTCTGTATGTGCATCACATCCTCCCCACTCTCTGTCCATCTTCTCTTTCCCCCACTCTATGTTCATTTCCTTCCCCTCATTGTCCATGTACTCTTCTTCTCTGACCTTAAGCCATGTTTATTGTTATTGCAAATGAAATCTTAATTGAGAATTAAAATTACTTAAAATGAAATGATAAATTGACTGGGATCATCGGTATACGGGGTATGAGAGAAGCCTCTCCCGCAGCTGCATCTTTGAGGACAGTAGCTTCAATGGCTTATTTTTGATCTGCAATTAGTTACAATTACTAATTTTCTGAAGTTCCAGATTCTATAGTAGTATTTTAATCATAGGCAATAAACTATAAATACAACTTTCCTATTATATGTAAAACTGATGATGTGGAAGAAGCAGCATGTTGTTGTGAATACAATCTTCATTAAATTTATATCTAAGAAAAAAGAATATATATGAGAGAACCATTTTGTCTAATGGTTCACATGCCCTGCTATCACAGTTAAAACTGACTTTGAGAGAGAAAACGAAGCTGCACATTTTCACAACAGAGCAAAGCTCAACATTTTCTTTCTCACAGTCAGTTCTAACAGAAAATGTGTACTTTGTCATTTTTTAAAAAAATATATGAAGCCTATTTTCGTGTGGATTTTATTAGGGTTTCATGTAAAATTTGAAGTAAATCAGTCAAGGACTTTTCGAGATTTTTTCTAACGACATTTCCTCTTAATACATTATAAATTTTTATTATTGTAATTACACATGATAGTGGTTAATCTGAGTGTTACATGATTACTCATTTTTTCTTGTTTTCTTCTTCGTTTTCTCTTCTCAAAATCTCTGCATTCTTTGGCTGTGTTCCTGTTTCCTTTAGTCTGTCCATATTTTGTCTGTTTTCTTCCATTCTTGTACTTCAGATTTCATGTCCATAATTTTGTTTCAAAAATTTTCTCCCTCATTTATCATTTAAATACTAATCTCTGCTTGTTTTATGTCTTCTTCTATTTCTTGAAACCAACTGGTTTTTGTGATTGAACTGTTCTCTACATCAAAAACCCTTGTTGTGAGTCTGTTGTTGTTTATTCTATGTGTCCATGTATGTTAATTGGCGTTTACTGATTATGACTGTGACCCTCTCTGTGTGTTCATATAAATCTTTGGTTGGTCACTGTATCCATCTACAACTTAGTGTTCTGCTCCAAATTTTTTTCTGAGGACATTACATTCTGTTTCTTCTGCCTTGGTGATGCCTGGTGCTCTGATTGTGGTTGTTTCTGATGCATAGAGTGCTTCTGGCAGTACAATTGTATTGTATGCTTCCTGAAGACTTTATGTTCTTTCTATTTTGGATGCTTTGTTTGATCCTCCAGCTTGATATTTGAATTTTCTCACTCTGTTTACTTTTCTGTATTTTGTGTACATAGCCTGGTTGTTGTTGTTCTTTCTTTGCATTACTGTGTTTTCTAATATGATACCTATAGACCTGTTTTGGCAGAGAGTTCATGTAAGTATTCCAGTGCTTCTTGTCGATTGTGCTGAACATTGCTAGCTATCTGTAAAAGCCAGGCATTTTATAATCGTCTTGTTTGTACATATTCTTGCTAAGTGATTTCCTTTTACTCTTTGTTCCTAGTGTTTTATAATTTTGTCCAAGATCATACAGAATAAAAGTGGTGAGAGATCATGTCCTTGTCTGACCCCTGAAAATATCTTGAATGGATCAGCGATTTTCCCATAAATTTTATTTTGGATGTGGTGTCTATTGTATGTGTCCCAGTTTCTCTGTCTATTCCATATTCTTTCAGTGTGTCAAAGAGAGTCTGCCTGTCTATAGAGTTATAGGCTTTCTTAAAGTCCACGAATGTGACTGCAGTGTTGCTCACTTACTGATATTCAGGAGATTTCGCAGGTTCCAAATCTGTTCAATAAAAGATCCTCCTTTTCCGAAGCCTGCTTGATGCTCCCCTATATTTATGTCAGCTTGTGGTTGTATTCTGTTGTGTAATGCCTTGCAGAGAATTTTTTAGGTGGCCAGTAATAATGAGATACTTCTAAGTTCTTGGGTTTAGCCTCATCACCCTTTTTGTGGAGCGGGTGAGTCAATGCACAGTTCCATTCCTGTGGAATTTTCTCTGTATTCCAGATTTCTGTGAGAATTTTATGAATTTTTCTTTATGATGGTTCGGTCTTAGACTTCCCAGATCTCAGAGATGATGGTGTCTTCTCCTGGGGCTCTGTTGTTTTTTAGTTGTTTTATGATCTCCACTACCTCTGTTACTGTAGGCGGTTTTATATCTGGGTTTGGTATTGTTTTCATGAAGTGTAATTTTTCTTTAGGCTTCTCCCAATTGAGGACTTTATCAAAGCAGTTTTTAAGAATTTTCAAAGCAAAAATTTGGAGGCTGGTAACCCTTTATATTTTCCTTGAATATTCTGTTGAAATTTCTCTGGAAGTCTTCCTCTATTTCATTTAGTCTGTTTTTGTCATATGTCCTTTCACTCTTCTAATATTCTTTGAGGATTGTTCCTGAACTTTGTGTAAGTCCTGCCATAGCTCTTTTGTTCTGTTACTGTTAAACTTATTCCAGACCTGGATTCTATGTCCAGTGGCCTGATCACTAGTTGCATTCCATCATCTGTGTTTTCGTTTCCTAGGAGGTTGACCCCAACACAATACATTCTGAATTGTCTTAGGTAGGTATATCCAATTTTCTGTTGAAATGTAATTAATTTATTCAATAATTTTGTCTTTGTAAATCTTCAGGTATTCTACGCCTGGTCTTATAATCTTGTTCTGTGTTGTTTTTGTGTTTCTTGGAATTGGCCTAATTTTTACTTGCAGCAAGTGATGATGAGACTTGAAGAATTCTTTGTGTGTTCACACATTCAGAATTTCGCTTCTGTTTTTGATTGTTACAGCAATGTAATCTATTGGAATTCTCCTCTTATGTTTTTGGGCGTTTGTTATGCTATGAGTTTTCATCTTGGCTTTTAAAATAGCATCTACATAATTTTTAAGTTAA
This sequence comes from Schistocerca serialis cubense, assembly GCF_023864345.2. Taxonomy (NCBI): domain Eukaryota; kingdom Metazoa; phylum Arthropoda; class Insecta; order Orthoptera; family Acrididae; genus Schistocerca; species Schistocerca serialis. The sequence continues at coordinate 126,858,164 of NC_064640.1, forward strand.
AAATTTGACAGTAAAGTATGAGATATTCCCCATTCTTATTGGTATGGACCTGTAATTCACTTCTACTTCTTCACTTTGCCTAGTTATGCATTGAAGTCTCCAACACAATTTTAACATGTCTTTCTGGTATTTTATTTGTTGTTTCTTCCATGTCTTGCCAAAACTCTTCAGCTTCATGTGGTTTCTTCCTGTTGTGACCATTTGTCAGTGGATGTATATCGTTGATTGTGTATCTTTTGTTTCCTGATTTGAAGGTTATTGTACAGATCCTTTCCGATACAGAACTGAAATCTAGGATGTTATTTATGACTGGTTTGTGAATCTCAAATCCTGTGCCAAACATTGTTGGTGTTCCTCTTCTGACAGCAGGTCTTTCTTTGCATATCTGGTAATTTTCAGTGTAGAAGTGGATTTCGTCTGTGAATTGTGTCTAACGTATTGTGTAGATTTTTATCTACATCTACATCTACATGACTACTCTGCAATTCACATTTAAGTACTTGGCAGAGGGTTCATCAAACCAAAATCATACTATCTCTCTACCATTCCACTCCCAAGCAGCGTGCGGGAAAAACGAACACCTAAACCTTTCTGTTCGAGCTCTGATTTCTCTTATTTTATTTTGATGATCATTCCTACCTATGTAGAGTGGGCTCAACAAAATATTTTCGCATTTGGAAGAGAAAATTGGTGACTGAAATTTCGTAAATAGATCTCGCCGCGACGAAAAATGTCTTTGCTTTAATGACTTCCATACCAATTCACGTATCATATCTTCCACACTCTCTCCCCTATTACGTGATAATACAAAACGAGCTGCCCTTTTCTGCACCCTTTCGATGTCCTCCGGCAATCCCACCTGGTAAGGATCCCACACAGCGCAGCAATATTCTAACAGAGGAGGAACGAGTGTAGTGTAAGCTGTCTCTTTAGTGGACTTGTTGCATCTTCTAGGTGTCCTGCCAATGAAACGCAACCTTTGGCTCACCTTCCCCACAATATTATGTATGTGGTCTTTCCAACTGAAGTTGTTCGTAATTTTAACACCTAGATACTTAGTTGAATTGACAGCCTTGAGAATTGTACTATTTATCGAGTAATCGAATTCCAATGGATTTCTTTTGTAACTCATGTGGATCACCTCACAATTTTCGTTATTTAGCGTCAACTGCCACCTGCCACACCATACAGCAATCTTTTCTAAATCACTTTGCTACTGATACTGGTCTTTGGATAACCTTACTAGACAGTAAATTACTGCATCATCTGCGAACAACCAAAGAGAACTGCTCCAATTGTCACCCAGGTCATTTATATAGATCAGGAACAGCAGAGGTCCCAGGACACTTCCCTGGGGAACACCTGATATCACTTCAGTTTTACTCGATGATTTGCCGTCTATTACTACGAACTGCGACCTTCCTGACAGGAAAAGTGAAAGTATTCCAGAACTTCCATAAGCTGTTTGAGTTTGCTTATCTTGACCAGCGTATTTGTGCTGAGTGTGCCAATGTAGTGTTTGCAATCAGGTTTTGAAAAGGTTCAACTCTTCTCCTTTTCGTGATGCTCCTGAACCCCAGAATCCAATGACCAAGAGGTCCAGCATATTTACTGGAACCTGGTGGTTATTTTTCCTGTTGTTCCATTGTGTTTTTTTCATGTATAGGGTGGCTGTGGTGATCACTGTTTAAAATAAAAATGTTGAAGACTTGATTGTTGGGATTAAGGCATATTTGTAGCAGCCACTCCAAATTGGTGAATAGTCACTAATGTCTAGTTACTGGATTTCAGAACAGAACACACAGTAATGGAGAATGAGATTTTCACTCTACAGTGGAGTGTGTATTGATATGAAACTTCCTGACAGATTAAAACTGTGTGCCAGACCAACACTCGAACTCAGGACCTTTACCTTTGGCTGAGAAGTGCTCTACCAACTGAGTTATCAAAGCACGACTCACGACCTGTTCTCACAGCTTCAGTTCTACCAGTACCTCATCTCCTACCTTCCAAACTTCACAGGTGCTCTTCTGTGAACCTTTGCAGAAGAGCTTCTTGAAGTTTTTAAGATAAATATCCTAGAAAATGATGAGCAACTAATATGCATTCTTTAATTCACAAAGCATTTAATAGTAGATTTCAAACAGTTAATATGGAAAATAATAAAAATGTAATTGATCCATCACATATTATAATTTCGTCTAGAAATATAGTTAAACCCTAATGAAGCATAGTCTGAGAGCTCAGCTTGGATTAAAATTAATTTTAAAATATTTTGGAGTCTTAACTACAATCTAATAATGAAACGTAATTACTTAACATTCAGTAAAATCACTGCATGTTACCTGATAATGAAGCTGTTGCTAAATATTATAATAATGTAAAAAAACGAATAATAAGAAAGCTGACAAATCATAAAAAATGAGTGTAAGAAAGGTAATTAGACAGGATAATTTGATTACTATCAGCCTTAAATGAATATAATCCATCAAGAGGTCGATCAAACATTGACTTATCAGAAAATGAAAAAAGATAATGATCCAAACTTCAATTTGTGTGATATGGAATTGGAACTATTTCATGATAAAAAGAAAATGAATCATGGAAGAGTGAGCAAATATAATTATTTATGATTATGTATGTGTGACGAAATAGGCACATTTGAATTTCCAATTGACATTAATGATATAAATAAAACAAGAGGGAAGTTGGCACCAATAATTGTTTAACAATAGGACTTTTGTGTGTTCATTTAATATAACAGAAATAGAACAGATAAACACATTGATACATTTTAGTACAAAGAGGGTGAAAACTTATATCATTAATAGATAGTCTATGTCTATATTTGTATCTAAATAAATAACTACACATAATGAGAGAAAAGTATTTGTGAGTAAAGTTAAATATATTTTAAATCAGAAAATAAATTGATTACCAAACAAGGAAATTCTTCAAAAACCAGTTAAAATTTAAATTATAACATTTATTTTAAAAATTATAGTTAAAAATGATAATGCCATTTGTTATTTATGTAGACTTGGTAACTAGATCAAACTTCATTAAAAATACCCTACATTAGTTGAGGATAACTTTGCTAATAGCTTATGCAAGAAAACATTAGAAAACACAAACTAAAGAATGAACAAATGAATCTAATTCAAATAAAAATAAGTGATCAATGGCATATTAAGAAATGAAGCATGAAGTATCAGGATTTGACACTTAAATAAGGCATAGTGACAGTAATTGTAAACTAACAGAAGTTTATAGAGGTAGTGACATACATAAAAAGTATAAAGTTAATCTAAAAAGAAATTGTCATTATAAGTGGTATATATAGGCAAATAGAGCCAAGACATATTAACCAAAGAGGAAATAAAATTAGATAATCAAGTTAAATGTGCCTTCTTTGTGAAGTTGAATTAAATTACTTACCTCTTTAATTGATTAGACTATTTAGAAAATAAATAAAATAATTTAATGATCAATTGAATTCAGTAAGGAATCAATAATATAAATGATACAGAAAATGCAGTTGAAATAAACAGATAGTAAATAATCATAAAAATTATTTCAATTTAATTATCTGAAATTAGAAGCTTTTAATAACATTGCAAAAGGTAATATAACAATACTTTGTGATCATGATCATTTAAGTGGATAATTTAGAGGTACCACATATAGCTATTAGATTTATAACGAATATTTTTGTCCAAATATTTGTGTAATTTATCTGGTTATGATAGACATTTATTTCCAAGTGATTTGGGGTAAGGTAATAAAAGAATTAAATAATACAAAACAATAGAAAAATATATAAGCTTTGGTAAACAAACTCATACACTGGAAATGAGATTTTAGACACAGTTCCATTCGTGGCATCATCGTAGACAAAATGGCAACAAAGCTACCAAAAGGTCACAATATATACAAAATATAGCATTCAGAGAAAAAGTTCGATTTAGTTGTTAAAAAAGGTACTTATCCATACAATTACATGTATAGGCATAATAAATGTTATGATATTAAACTATCACATAAAAATGTGTCAATAGGATATTGAATGATACTTATAGAAGTAATTAAAGCTATGACAATACTAGATCAATGCAGAATAATTTTGAAATGAAAAAGTAGGTGATTAATTTGACTTGCATGCTTAAACGAATGTTATATTATTAGCAAATGTATCTGAAAATTTATGAGATATGTGCACACATTTAGATTTGGCAGGGATATTATCCTGCTCCAAGATTATCACTGGATGCATTTTTAAAATAGGTTATCAATAACTACACTCATTACATGAGTATGATACAATTCAAGTTTTTGAAAAGGGTGCTAGATAAGACATATGACAAGCTGTAAAAGTGTGTGGAAGAAAATAACAAATATGTGAAAGATTGTGTATCAAGTCAAGAATCATATTATATAATGTCCCATGAGGCAAATAGTTTCTATGAATGTTGTCACCGGATTTACCATGTTAGATACTTAATGGCTAGATTATTAGGAATTCTTTTTAACCATAATGGAAAACATATGTAAGTGATAATTAATACGATGGTTATAGTTTACAAGTAAATTTAGAACACCATAAAGATTTATATGATTTACATAAAATTTGTCCATTAACAACTAAAAAGACGTTACTACAGAGGACAAGTGATGAAGTTAACACATTTTGAAATATGTTGTTCATTAAAGTAACTTAAACAATATTTAAAACTGGGATTAAATTAACCAATATTCACAGTTTTGGACATTAATCACGGCAACAATTTATTTATAATGTATGCAAAAAAGATATATAATTCAAAGTTTTCTATCAGTAGATATTTATTGCTGTTGTAAGTGCACTTTTCACAAACCATATAAAATCGTAAAAATCCACAAAATTTCACATAAAATGGATAACCAGCAAAAGAATCAAATGATTTAAAAAATATCAAAAAGTGACAACAAAAATCACATATGCAGGAATAAAATTTTATGTTATCTGTCAAACATCGTCATATTCAATCAAATTTTGAATCTTTTAGCACTTTTTGAATATTTTCACTATTTTCAAGATTTGAACCACCTTTCTTGAATTTTTTAAATGGCCATTCACTCCCCTATCATTTACCAAAAATTTGAGGGGAAAATCGCTAAATTTCAAATGAAAACATAAAAAGGTATTTCAATAAAAATAGTTTCAAGCTAAATTTCTGTATCATAAAATTCCATATAATGATCGTTTTTTTCATTTTTTGTCAATTTAATATTTTAATTTTCAAAATGGTGACAATACCATTACATCATTAATTACAATATATGTTTGGCAAAATAATTTTTAATTCATTCTTGAGCTCTTCATTCTTCTTGAGCTTCTTCATAATTTATATTCAAATACTTATTTTGATAACATGATTTAAAAGATCTACTTCTAGATCATTAATGTTGTTAAACAATTTTACATTGTTTATACTAGTGAGTGTTTTAAGTAGAACTCCATTTATATAGAAAAACGTTTTAATAAAAATTTAAATTTATTTATTATGGGAATACAGAAAACTTTTAATATAAGAATATAAACTTATTTATAATGGAAATATAAAAAATTTAACCTAATTAAATTTTTTTGTTACAAATGGACTCTATGAGCTAGACGGTCTAAAGATAGCCTTCGCTGTCACAACAACAGAAAATCAAAACTAAAAATCTATACAGTAGAAGAGACAGCAAATATTTATAAAAAATTTCAGTTTTTTTGAATTTGAAGATAAAAAGGTAAAAATTACACTTTTTGATGATTAAGTTGAATAATATAATGTAAGATTAAAACATGATGATAATTTTAAAAATGAATAAAATTAAGAAGAAATTGAAAATTTTATCAGTTAATATTCCATATTTAGTAACACCTATTAAATTCTTTTTTCCACGCATACTTATGTACACTAGTGTATCTGCTGGTGTATTTGGATGAAAAATAGCAAATAATTTCGTTTGTTTCTTGTGTTGTTTAAATATTTTTTCTTCATATCGTGTTTATGAGATAATTAGGATAATGTGTTGTAAAAATATATAAAATTATATGAACATATCAATTCAATCAGATAACTTGTTTAAAACACGAAATGAATGGTAAGTTTCTCATAATTATCTGGTAACATTAAACTCTACAATTTTTCCAAACATATTTTATTTCTTAAATTTTTCAAATGTAATATGATCAAATAATGACGAATCAATCCACAAATTATTTTTATGATTAATTTGAAACTGAAGGAAAATAAAATAAGATACGTCCAACTCTACTGAAACGTTTTAATTTGTTATTTCTATCTCAAAATTTTCATTATGAAAAGAGAAGTTGCTACTCACCATACAGCAGAGATCCTGTGTCACAGATAGGCACAACAAGAAAATAATGATTTTGGCCATTAAGGCCTTCATCAAAAATAGACAACAGACCCCCCCCTCCCACACACACAGACAGACACACACACACACACACACACACACACACACACACACACACAGACGCAACTCACACATATGACTGCTGTCTCAGGCAGCTGGAAACACACTGTGTCACATTGGCAATGTGGTTTCAGTTGCCTGAGACTGCAGTTGTGTGTATGTGTGTGTGTGTGTGTGTGTGTGTCTGTGTATCTATCTGTGTTGTCTATTTTTGACAAGGGCTTTACTGGCTGAAAGTTTTATTTGTGACTGTCTTCTTGTTGTGCCTCTCTGCAACTTAGCATCTCTGTGTGGTGAGTAGCATTACCGTTTAACTCTGCTATTTGTAGCCTGTAATTAGTAAAAATAAATCAGCATCTTTGCATTTCTCAACATTTTCCCCACTGGTGAAGCTCATAAGTAAGTTCATATTTGAAAACTGACACTCGAAATTTAGATATTCTCAATTACAATTTTTTCTTCATTTGGTAAACTGTCTTTTATTTCGTCTCCAGCACCATTAAAATCGCCCCAATGGAATATAACGTCATTTAAATTCGAGCTTCAAGCAAAAATTACTGTTGAATCTCCATCCCACATTGCTTTGTAATCTTAAAAAAATTTCCAAAAATTTCAAGTGTATATAGTACTCAACTTTTCTTACTTGTTATGTTACCATTGTTGAGTATATGTCCTCACAAAAATTTTTATCAGCAAGAGATGAAATGAAATGCACTAACAAGGATGTACGATCCTTGATAAAATATTACTTTCTTTCTTTATGGTTACAAAATGTAATAGTTTTGCTGCATCGTTATCAAGTAATATTTATTAGATTTTCCAATATATACTGGATAATCTGTTCCATCAGGTGTAATAATTTTAATATGTATGTACATTGAGCATGCTTTGGCTATAGGTAGGTATAGTCAATATTACGTTAATTTCCGCATATTTATTAGAAATATTTAGATTATTACTACTTTTCTCATTTACAAGAAAAGAATGAGCTTCATAGCTCTTAAACTTGTTATTTTATAAAGTTTATAATAGATTAATTCATTTGTAAAATAACTGTCACAGTAACAACAATCTTGCTCATTTAGAAGGACCAAAGTTTATTAATTAATTTCTAAAACTTACAGTAGCACCATTGAAATTAATCAAATTATCATTTTCATCAGCTACATTTATTTCTACATTCTGAATTTTATTATAAATTCGAATAAATAAAGTTTCAGAACAACTGATGCGCCAAATACAACATTAAGCTTAAATGAAGCAAGAATGTTAGATTTATGATGAAAATAATCATCGTTTCTAACAAACCATTGCAGCATCTAAATTAAAATCAACATTAATTATTAAAATGGTATTATTTTCAGAATATTATTTCCGCTAATTTTTTAATTAGCCAGCACAGTTTCATTATCTTTTATATCCACATATACTTTAATGTTACTCTCAGTAATAACTTGATTTAAATTTTCATCTGCTTTAATGTATATTTTACGGTTATTTTTCTGATTTTTTAAACCACATTTACCAACATAAATTTCTGTAATTTCTGTCACAATGTAATTTATTATTTTTTGGGTGTGACATTAGGAGTTAAAAATGTTGTAAAAAACTAACTGTTGCAACATATTTACTATTTCCTATAGGTACAGTTAATCATATATTCGAAATTCATGAACTACTATGAACTGAAATTACCAACTCATTTATTACTAATACGATTTTACTAATTTAACTAGCCACAAAATAGATAGGCTTCCAAAAATAAGAGTTCTAAATTAAAAATAAACATGGAAGCTTTTACCTAATTCAATTCTATTTGCTATAACTCTCCATGTGGCTATGGAAGACAAGTTAATACTCAATAACGATATTTTCTGGGATGGTTTACCTGGAATAAATTCAATAATGTACACTTTTATTCTTTCCTTTTTTTCAACCAAATTATGAAAAGCTTATGTAAATAAATAAAAAAGTTGACAACAAGAACAATGAGAACATTAATATCTTTATTGAAAAGAAGCATGAAATTATACCCTTAGATGTATGTGAAATTAGTTCAGTAGCTTTTTTGATGCTTTTATTTTCAAAATCAAGATGTAATTTGAGAATATTATGCTAGAAGTAGCAGAAAATGAAACTAGTATTAATGTATCTATTGAGCTTACTTATTTTATGAAAAATATCAGGCACATCCATTCAAAATTACTAAACATAAATAAGTACAGCATATTAGTCTATTATTTGTTAGATGAAAATAACTCACAGTATTATTGGATTAAATATATATCACATCGTGTTTAAAATGAATTACAAAAAGTGAGCATCCATTGTTTATTTGTGTTATTTGTTAACTACATTTTGAGAATAAGGAAAATTTTAGAATACCTTTCGAAACTATGTGTTAATAAACCATTAAAAGTTGAAATACCAGTTAAAAATTCATTTTAATAACCATCAACAACAATGAAAATTCCATTTGTTATTAATTTTGATTTTGAATTCTGTTTTCTTAAGAAATGTATACTTTTCGACCTGAATCAGAAAAATACATACCCAATGAAAATAAGGAAATTAACCAAGTGGTTATTGCTTTTATATTAAATGTGTCAATGGATATTTATTTGGAATCAATGTAGAATTTGCAGTAAAATTACATGATGAATGTAAAGAATCACTATTAGCTCCTGAAACAAAAATTTGTGTAGCACTGAAGAAAAAAAATATTAACTACTTTGAACGATGAACATAATTATATCATTCAGTAGAGAAATCTTAAAAAACATTTGTCTTGTGGAATTAAGATAACACATGAAGTTTTAAAATTTAAACAATGTAACTGGTTGATATGTATATTGATTTGAATACAGAAATAAGGAGCAAAGAGAAGTTAATGAAAAATTCAGTATCTGGAAAAACAATGGATATTATAAGGAACAGAGTGGATATAAAATTAGTGTCAGATGACAAAAAGAGTTGAAAACTGGTAGCAAAACTAAATTTGAAATATAGAATAATATTTAACGAAAATCTTGTTGTATTTCATATAAATGAGACTATACTAACATTTAATAAGCATATTTATACTGTAATGAACATACTGAATTTATCTAACCATTGATGTATAATGGTCACTATAATAATATGAAAATATAATATTCAGAAAAATTGAACTTTGCTATCAAAATATATACCAAAAATGGGCAATCTTATTCCTGCACATGTGATGGGCATTTTTGTTGAATTTTACGATGTTTTGATAAAATCACATTTTTATATATCTTTTCCTTTTGACTATGTTTTGTTAAATTTAGTGAAATTTTACGATATTTCGAAATGTGTTAAAAGTGCAATATCTACTACTGCCTTTGAAAGTAGACACCAGTATTGAGCACTACCTGTTTCCAACAGTGTGGATATTATATGATGCCCTTAGTAGCACAAATTGTGTTGATAGTGGAGCTGTCTTTGGCGTGATGAATCAGTGCAACAATTGTGAAGTGAATACCATAAAGCGCTTCCATCAATTTAGGAATCACGTGGAAGTAGCTAGGACCTAAGCCCAGTGAATGTGGTGGGTGGTATAGTATGACCCAGTCTCATAGATGAAGCAAATCAGTCACAATTTGCTCTATATATGCCTGAGCATTGTCCTTCCAAGTGATGGATAAGCCATGCAGAAACTCTTGCTCCTTCTATCCCTAAGCTGTTTGCAGGCTGTGTTCCAAAAAACGAAGTTGCAAGAAATTTAAAGAAATATTTAAGTGCGAAATGCTTTTAAATTACATTTTAAACAGGATTACATGTACAATATTTATCAGTGTACATCTGTAAATCAAATAATGTTAATGATGAAAAATTATGTATATGTGTTACTATTAGTTAAGCAATATGTTGAATATCATATAAAACTGTATAGTTAGAAATACAAGAAGACCATTTGAGAAATCTAAATAAAACAATAGGTGTTCATATAAAATTTTAGGTTTTTATATCATTTGTATCTATTTATATGAAACAATTTTTATAAAATTATTATTGTCTATACTCTCATAACAAATTAATACATATTTTCCCATCTTTTTTGCTTAAATTATTTCTACAAGTTAATTGTCTGGACAATTTGTCCTCTATAATTGATACTCATGAGAATTACTTTTTCTTTATTTATCATTGTTGTTGTTCTCATGGTCTTCAATCTGATGACTGGTTTGATGGAGTTCTCCATGATAGCAAACCTCTTCATCTCTGTACATCTACTGCAACACACATTTTTCTGAGTTTGCCAGCTGTATTAGTATAGTGTTCTGCCTCTACGATTTTCCCCCCTCTCACTGCCTTCCAGTACAATATTCGTGATCCATTGATGTCTCAGAATGTGTCTTATCAGCTGCTCCATTCTTTTGTTCATGTTGTGCCACAAGTTTCTCTTCTCAGTTATTCAGTATTTCCTCATTAGTTACATAATCTAACATTCACATCTTTACCATTCTTTTTATGTAAACTGTTTATCATCTATGTTTCACTTCCATACATGGCTACACTCCAGACAAGTACCTTACTAATACTAAAATCAATATTCGATGCTACCAAACATCTCTTCCTCAGAAATGCTTTTCTTGCCATTGCCAATCTACATTCTATATTCTCTCTTCTTTGGCTTTCGTCAGTCATTGCTGTACTGGCAAAATGCATTTACTACTTTATGTGTCTAGTTTCCTAATCTTATTCTCTTAGGATCACCAGATATAATTCCACTCATCCCATTATCCTTGTTTTGCTTTTGTTGATGTCCAACTTATATCCATCTTTCTGTCCAACCACTCTCCCAAGTCCTTTGCTGCCTCTGAGAGAATTATAATGTGATCTGCAAATCTCAAAGTTTTCATTTCTTCTCCTTGGACTTCAACTTGGACTCCAGCTTCTTCCTTTACTGCTTGTTCAATGTATATGTTGAATAACATCAGGGCTAGGCTAAAGCTCTGACTCGCTCACTTTTCAACTACTGCCTCCATTTCATGTATATGTTGTATCATTATGATTAATAACTTTAATTTTATATGTTCTTGTGTTAGAATAGAACATCATTTTCAAATCAGCAATTGTATATCCATTTTTGGATGTATTTTTTACTTCCCTAATTCTAACTTTATTACCAATTTATTGTTGTTAGTAGTATAAGTCATGTTTTAGTAATGAATTTGTGTGAAATGTATTTCTAATTTATTTTGGTTACATTATTAAGTATCATTCTCATACATTTATGTCTGCATTGTTGTATTCATCAACTAATTTTGTAACTATATCAGTTCTCCACGTTTTTGTGTCAATATCCTATAAATTTATTTCACAGTAGATGTTTTTGCTTCAGTCTAAACAAAATAATGATTAATATTATATTTTTTATAATCTTTTTAAAAATCGTTATTTTAAAACTATTTTCTGATATCAGATTAAAAACATTATCGAATTTTATAACCATTTCATTGCCTTTTACATCGTTAACTGCAACAATCAATGAATTCCTAGAGAGTACATCAATAATTGTTGGCAAATATATGTTTCCATTATTAATTTTTAATATTTTGGAATCTGTATCTACTAATTCAACTTACTGTAAATGATCTATTCCAAATGAAGTATAATCATTTGTTTGAAGTTTTTTCTCTTTGGCAGATGTAATTAATTTGCAATAGCTGAACTGAACTGAATTCTTTTTTACTAATTTACTTTTATTTTATTGAAGAAAATAATCCTGTGTTCTAAACCTATAATTTTTGGCTGTAATTGTTTGCTTATGACGTGTTTCAATTTCTTTAAAATTTCTAGATGTGCAATATGATTATCCATTTATTACATACTTTAATAATGAATTATAATACTTCTAAATTGCTGTATGTACTTTAAATTCATCATGATCAGATGTAATTATTACACTGAAAATTATTAATTTACATTTAATGGTTCCTATTTTTAGTTTAAAATTTAGTAAATTTGATTTATGTAGCATTTATTATTTATTCCTGGTATTTATTACATACATGTAACTAAATATAAAATTCCTTAAACGAAAGTTTTTATTTGTGTCTTAACCACTGACAATAATTTTGTATCACTTTTGTATTATACTCAGAATCATACATCCAGTGAACATTCCATGTCATACACAAAACTTCCATTTCGCTGTGTGTTATAGACCCTATGTTATAGTTCATAATTAATCGATTCTTTAGTGTGAGAAAGTACCACATTTAGAATTTTTCATCTTTTCATTAGTTGTGCTATATTCACATAGTTATTGATTGATGTTTGGATACTTGTAGATTTAGCTTTTCTAACAAGACAATTTGTTTCATTTCCTAAGTACCTTTTGTTAACTACTTAATTTTTGTCAGTTGGATCTTTTATTAATATTCTACCCTTGAAATCGATATTACTTTTAGTTGTTTTTAAATTGTTACTTAATACATTATAAAATTAGTTAATTGAATTTCATAAATCCTATTTTGATCTAATTTGTATTTAATTTTTGTGTCTACTTCATTTCTGTTTTTGATTTTTTTCCTATTTTTATTTAATTGATTCTTTCTGATTTATAAACTTTTTTTTTAGATTGTTAATTTCTGAATATATCCATATAACACATCTAAAATTTTATCAGATGTATAGCTCTTCATAAATAATGTTTAAAGAAATGGACATATGTATCCACAAATACATTCATTATAATTTTCAAACCTTTTGTCGTATTATAGTATAATTAGTGTAATTTCTAACCCATTAAATCTGTTATCACCAAATGAATCAAATTTTATTGTTATTATTGTTGTTGAATTAAAAATCCAGTGTGCACTGAGAAGATTAGATGTATCAAAACTTAGTATTCTACATGTAGTTATTGCTGAGTTTATGAGGAAATTTGTTAATCATAAATACACCTGTAAAACCTTTAATTCTTAATACAACAACTATTTTTATATAATGCAGTTACTTAATGCTCCTTTTTTGTATCCTTTCCTGGATAGTTGTTTGTATTTTAACAGATAATTTTATTTCCATTTTTGCATCTTGAGTCCATAATCCGCTAATTCTCTATCTTTTGCTTCTTACTGATAACTGCATTTCAATCACTATGGTCCCACCAGTTAATCTACCAAGTTGCACTAACTCACAAATATGGAGTAATTGGACATTATTTAAAAATATACAAGACAATGACACACAATAATTATAGAAATATAATTACGTTTTATTGCCTCCAACCTTTTTTATCAGTGTCAAAATCAATGTCTAACTATTGTTTACTGTGTATTAATCACTAATTGCTGTGTATTAATCACTAATCTGCCATTTTTCACCTTGTGATGCATCTGGGCTACCCATCATCATTTTCCCTACATCTTGTAAATCATTATCAGCTATATATCTATTTTATATATCTTTGCGATATTTGTATGCAACATTATGTTGTTTGTATGTGTTATCATATGAGATGCTTCCATTTTTTTCACATGCTAATTTATTTTTAGTATAGTACCTGCTCCACAGTAATTATAATCAGGTAAATCAATTTTAATCATAGTTTATTTATTATTTTTAATTAATGTTTTCTGATATATTTCGCTCTTCTGAAATGCATATGTTGTACCTCTTGGATTGCTGATAATGAATTCAATAAATTTTCTTCATCACATTTTTGTTATTTCCACTTTTTCATTGTTATAATTACTCTCTCCAAACATCCCTTCACTGGAATTAACCATTAGTCTAGTGATTGTCGATCATCATACACCTATTTATAGTTTTCACAATTGTTCATTATTAAAACCCTGTAACTAATCTCTTGTCTACATATTGTTCACTTTTACGTCATTAATGTTTGGCCCATTGTATTCATCCATTTATATCCACTAATAGACATTATTTCTATGAGGATTATTCTTGTAACATATCAAATTTAAGTGGGTTGTTATTGCTTTATGGTCATTTAGATCATCTTCAGTATGGTCAGTTTTATTCAGTTCTTTCCTAGTTATTAATCTTAATAAAAGTGTCTGTAATGAATTTTTTATCTCTAATAATGAAATCATCAAAATCGAAACTACCCCCTGGCATTTACAAGAAAATACCACTGTTTTTTGGTCTAATACAAAAAAATTATATCTTTAGTATTAATGAGATATATTTTTAGATTAGGACTAATATATACAATATTCGGTGAATCCATTAATTGTCCATGGTTAATCCCATTTTACGTTCCTTCTTTTCATTATCTTCTAATGTTTGTTACAGTTTATGTTTTTACTGGTGAATTAATTGACTGATTATCAGCATTTTTGTGAAATAAGTTCTTTTTAGATGGTTTTTTACTTGCTCTTACTGATGTTGGAAACATCTTATGACAATTTCGTAATGTTATAGTTCTGGTTGTTTTTATATTTCTCTGTCATCTTCAATAATGTTTAATGTATTATTATGTAATTCTTCTATTTCTTTTTCACCTCTTGATTAGTATCAATGACAGGCTGATCTTCTGTTTTATATTTTTCATACTTAGTTCTAATCGGTTTCTTCCAGGAATTGATTGCATCATGGAGCTTATCATTATGTTTTCTGCTTGTTTTACCTTTTTAATAATATCAACATTATATTGGTCAAATTTTAGTCACGAGTAAGTTATTGATTGTTTTTGTGTTTAATGTTATACATTACATTATATGGTGTGGTCCATGTTCCATTATACTTTATATTACATACTAAATTATGTTATAGAAAATGTTTTGTTGTATGTTACATTATGCATTACAGTATGTGTTATGTTTTATGGTATAAATGACATTTTATATATTTAAAAATGCTTTTATTTTATATCTGTGTTTGCCACTATTTGATTTTTGTATCATATCTGAAGTTATAAATCTAAATTCTCCATTATAACAGTTATTAGATGCATTTCCACTTTCATCAAATTTTATGTAGCCACCAACAAATTCATTGTATGTGTTGTATTTAAATCTGTTGATGTAGTCTGAGAATATTTTAAAAGTTTTAATTATCACTCACTAATTGTTTAGGTATTTTAAAAATGTTTTAGATGAATAAATAGATCTAAATTTCCATGTCTTTCTCTAGTAAAATATTCCCTAGAGCAATTTGACTTTCTGGAATACTATAATATATATTAAATAATCAAATACATTAATTTTATTCCAAGTTTACTTTCCATATGTGAAAATATAAATATCCATAATAAATGATATTTTATCTCATCTACTAGATCCAATAACTTCAGAGCAATTAAAATTAGGCAATAACATACCATGTTTATTCTTATGCATTTACCTTTTGACCCTGTTTATGGTTCCTAATTGACTTAGTTAATTTAAATAAAATTTTAGACATTATGAGAGTAAATTATTTCAGTTTATTTGAAATTTACGTCATTAAAAGGTTAATATATCGATCTAAAATGAATTATAAATTTTGCATATTACATTTCATTTAACATTTTATAATATCTAAAACTAGTTAATTGTGTTGTGCTAACGAAAAAAGTATAACAATGTTTTCTTAAATAGGCATTATTCAAGTTTTTAACATCTATAGTAACAAATTATATTGTAAAAACAAAATAATTTTAATACTTGAGGCGGCAATACATTAAAAATAATAGGTAAATATATTAATACAAAGAAAACAAGTATAAATGCTCTATATAATAAATTGTTGATTAGAGTGATAATAAAGCCTGATATAATTTTTTTTTACAGATAAAGATGATAGTGTCAGCTACTGGTTAGGCTTTAATAATCTCAATATTAAACCAAAAACAAAAACTATAGCTTAACATACCAATAAAAATATTCCATTTAAACTAATTAATATAAATTTTACCATTGCTGATATAATGCTAATTAAAAATTCTGAGCATTTTCATTGTGAATCTAATAGTACTGTATTGAAAAACTAACACTGAATTCGGATATCCAATAATGTATGGACTACAGTACCCATTATTTGTTCTAAATCATGATAAAACTTAGAATTAGTAATAACTATAACGAAAGAAAATGATAATTTGTTTGATTATGGTGAAGCTATTATAACAATTATATTAGAGTTAATATAATTTCATTTCAAATTTTTTTTTCATAAACGAACTAGATTCAAAGCTATCAATTTGAATCATTTCTTGTGAATGGAATGACTAAAATGATTTTAATATTCCTAACAAAATTGTAGGAATCCAGTCATGCTCAGTTATAGGAGGCTTTTGTTGTTATTCTCACATATGGAACAGTTTTTCAGAGTATGATGGTAAAATGAGTGTTATACTAATTGATAATTGGTTTAAAAAGCTGTTTGATGTAATAACTACTAAGGAATGACCAGCTAAAATATACATAGAAAATTATTTCATTAATAATGGTAAAACAAAAATCAAATGAAATATACCATTTCAAGGTTTAAAAATACCTAAAGAACCCAAATCATTTAATAACTTCGAATCTCAGGAATTTGCTAGTTTAAAGGGTACAAATAATTTTGAGTTAGAAATAACTAATTATTATAATTCAATGGAGTTTGATATGCCTTATTTTTTAATTGTAGTGTACTGAATTGACAGACAAAATAATCGGTTGAATTGTTTGTCACTATTACTTGATCATGTAAAATTATAAATTGTCTACCTTAAGAATGGTCAAAGTGAAATATTTCACCAAAAGTCATGGAATACCAGTCTGCCTAACTTCTTTCAAAAGGTATATGATGAATGAAAAGATTTCAGATTAGTGACATTTCGAAAGAGATGTTGTTGCTAATCTGTATAGTTCTGTAAATAATTATTCCATTTTTTTAAAATATCTGTTATGGCATAAATGTTATAGCAACACAAATAAGTGAACCCATACTCCAATATTAATGATGCTACTGTTAATAAACAGATTTCATATGTAATTACGTTTAGTAAAATGTTACCTATGACTTACACATACAATTTGAATGGTATATTTAAAGTAAATAAGTGTATATAAATGTAAAAGAAACAGTTGATATGTTAAATTCATATTTATTTTTATTACTGAAGTTGTTAAAGTCAGATAAAAATGACTGAAAGTTACTTTCATTTAATTTGGAAATGACATTTCATTTTATTATTTGAATTAAAGAGCAAAAAAATTGTTATTACTTACTTTAAATTAAGTGACACCAATTACTGTACAAAACTGCATTTCAGATGGTTAACTTCAAATTAAGGTACCTGATATATACATCAAAGAACAGATAAAAGTTATTTGAAAATACTGACTATTCAACCTGTTTTGTAGCATATTAAGCATTAATAGCAATGAGGAACAATAATAAAATGAATGATATTATACATACCTCACACCTGAGATTCAAGTAACATTGAACTAACTAAAGAACAACAGATAATAGAATAGTTAGAAACATGTAGTTACCTGTTTACAAGAGATGCTGAAAGTGGTGACCACAGGCATCCAGGCATTGCTGATTTCATGTGGTGACATTGCCAGCAACACAATGTAATTCTGCATGTGTGATACTCTTAATTTCTCTAGTAATGCTCGGTTTAAGATCGTCTATTGTGTGAAGATTGTTAGCATACACTTTTATTTTTACTGTGTCTCTTAAGTAGAAATCACATGATGTTATCCTGGGACCTTGGGGGCCAGAGGCCTCTACTGACAAGTCTGTGTTCAGGGAACATGTTGTGATGTGCGCCATACTTCGGTTGGATATGTAAGCGGTTGCTCCATCTTGTTGGAACACTACATACAGCTTCTCTGCAGCTGTTAACTGTGTATAGAAAGAGTCAAAGATCTCTAGACATCTGGTATTATTTAAGGTGTAATTGAGAAAAATGGGGCAGTAATGTGCATGCTGGACAATGCACATTAAACATCTATCTTCTCTGAGTGAACAGTTTCTTCAAACAGAATATGTGGTTTGTCCTGTGACTAGTATCTACAATTCTGGGAGTTTACATAACCTGACAAATGAAACTAGGCCTCACCTGACATGAAGTAAAGCAAAGGGTTTGAGTAATTGTTAGAAACTGATGTTAACAGCCAAGTACAGTAATGAACTTCCTTTGTCCTTAGCCTTAAAGTTCAACTCTTCCATCACATTCACATGGTAGGCTTTTAATTTCGTATCTTTTAGTACACAGTGACACAGTGTACAAGATACACTAACCTGCTGTGAGAACCTCCTTACCTACTTGTGGAGATTTCTCATAATTTCCATGTGTATTGTGTTTACTGTTTCAGAGGTACTCACTGACAGTCATCTATTCCGCTGTAAATTTTGAATGGATCCTATAGCCCTCCATTTATTGTACAGATCTCAAATAGTGTTGGTCATGGGGAGGTTCTTACCAGGATACTTCACTAGAAACCGTTCTTCACATTCCTTGATGGAGCTTGTTTTTATGTAGCATTCCACAATATGAATTCACTGTTGTAAGGTAAACTGCCCCATTTCTGCAACAATATGAGTTTCTCCTAACAACTGATGCATGAACACACAGCTCAACATTCCGTAAAATTGGAGTGTAGGCCACTTTCGAGTCTGTGTTGCCATTTCACAAGGTGATTAACTGGTACATGAGGTGTACCGACATTGTGTGGGACACCCTGCATTTTCTTAAATCACTAACATTATTTTCAGACTCTTATGAATGCTTTTAGGCAACAAATGAGCATGATTTGCTCATTTTTTTGAATATCAAGTAAATTATGTTACATTCTGCCTACAATAACAGACATTTTCTACTGGTTTTACTGATTTATGAATATCATTCCAACTGGTACTTTGGTGCTGAAAATAAGCAAATGCATATTGAAACTGAAATGAAGTGAGAAACGTCCGTTTTTGATTATTCATACTTTGATTTAATACTCATTTTTATGATAATATGTTGGTTATTAACATCTTTCTCGGATTATCAATACTATACTATTAATAGTCTTGTGTAGTTCCTCTTATTTTGAACAGCCTTTTATTTTCCAAATATTACATTTTACTGGGTTGCTGCAGTTCTGAGAAGCAATTCGCCCCTTTAACCAGCACTACAGACTACAAAAGCATCGAGTGAGAAGCTATTTCCCATGCAAGCATTGGTAGTGGATGGACTACATGGCACGTTAGTGAGTCACTGGAGTGAGGATATGTAAGCGAGCAGTGGGAAAGACTCTTGCTTGATGATCTGTACATAGGGGAACCACAGTGTGGCAGGAAACTGAGAATTTTCTTTATTAGGTATTAATTGTTAAGATCCACTTCTGATGTAGTAAATGATGGGAAGAACCTGTTTGTCATTAAAGTTTTGATACGACAGTGACACAATGCAGTACACCCATTAAATCTGAAAACAAATGAAAAATATTGAGCTGCTGATCACACACAAATAGCTATGAAGTTTTACAAAATATACATGAGGTATTTGCTGCTCACAATCTCGTTAATTTGTGATAGAGTGTAATCCGAGATTTTTTTTTAGTAGTTGTCTTATCCATGCTCTCGGTTTTTGGTATATTTTGTGATGGATTGTTTAACCCAGTTAACTGTAAACTATTTTACGTGTTCACTAATAAAAGCGCCATAATGGCATTCTATGTCATATTTAAAATAGATTAGCTACCTGGAATTTATAGACAAAGATTGTCTGCTTGTATCTTCGAATAGATTCAATCCACTACAGCAACTGCTTTAAGGGACAACATCAATGAGAGATCTAAGAACAGGTAGGTCGTAATCTTATGCCTTTATTCGTGGAGGTAGGCCAAGAAAAGATTAAGTAAAGTTTTTGCAGTATCGAGTGGGAAGTTATGACCAGTTGTATTTTACGTTACCTATAACACTCTATGGACTCATGGATAAACTGAGAAACTTTTATGAAGTTTTGATACCATGAGGAGAGCTTGCAATATGGCACGCCTTGTGTTGGGAAAGTTTGGCTGACAAACCTGTGTTATGGACAGCATAGGTGATGCAATTTAGCATCACCATGATGAGGAAACGTTTTAAAAACCTGTGTTGAGAATAGGAGATTCAACATGGTATCAGGTGTGCCGCAAAGAGAAGCAAGTAGTGAACTGTGAGTTAGAAGTGACTGATATCTGTGGTTTGTTGGTAAAAATTTTGCGTTAGGATTTTGGACATCGTGGAGCGTGGAAAGTGTATCGTGAAACATAATAAGTTCATGTTGTGGAGAGTTTGAATAGTTTATAAGTGCTTCAAACATTTGGCTGGTGAAACATAATGAATGAACTTCAAGAAGATGTTGCAAGGTCGATGAAGGAAGACAAAGGCAGCAGGCATGGCCATGACAACCATGTAACCAAAATTGCTGCATGCAGAAAGCACGTGGGAAGAAGTCTGTCACAGCAACAGCAATGTAGAGTGCACTGGGGACACACATGCAGAGGTTCGACACGTGAGGGTGGTGTTGGAACATTCTTCAACCAAGTATGTCGTCAATTCGGCTGCCACCTCCACTTGGCCTCCTTTTGCTGATGTTGTATTTTTCCATTATTTCTTAGATTAAGCCCAGCTGGAAATTCTTATACCGCAGCTTACCAAATGACAGTTTGTACACAACAAAATACGTTGAACAACGTCATGTCTATTTGCTGGAAGAAAATTTTTCGGTACCATTTGGTGCCCTTCCTGACATCTCTTCCCGTTGACTTGTTTCATTCATACTTGATTCATACGTTTTGCACCTGTTGCGTAGTCCTTTTTAGATGTCTCTTGCATATCTGCTGAATGAAAAGTTGACTGCATGTAGACATCCCTTCTGTCACACCACTTCATAGCCAACATTAGCCCTGAAACAGAACTGAATGTCAGTTCTCCCTTTTGCAATTCCTCTGTCATTTTGGGGTTGTCTTTTCTGTTGCACCGTACTGCACCACACGCATTGGTTGCCCACCAACAGGAGAGTGCTGGGCTTGTGTACCAATTATCACAAAGCAACGTAAGCCTCTTCTGCAAATGTGGTTCAATTAGAGTTGCAATTACATCTCCAGAGACCCCGAGATTGTGTTTTGTGACATCTGCGTCACTTCCGCAGTAAACAATGAAGTTCAAAATACAGTTTGTTTGAACTCACGAATCAAAAACATTTTTATTCCAAAACGATTTCGCTTTGATGGGATACATTGCTTTATTTTTAGTCTCCCTTTGAACAGAAGAAGTGATTCATCCACACAAAGGTTTTCAAGTGGGTATAAATGCATTTTGTAGAAATACGTAAGTGATCCAAAATTTGATGAAGTTTGAAAAAGTAGTCTGTAGTATTCACAGTATTATCATTGACGTGTAAAAATCGTAGGATAGACATATATCTGTCTCATGAATGAAGTAGTGAAAAAAAAAATCAGAGTTTCTAGAAGTAAATCTTTTGACTAGTACTCCGACAAAGACTTTTTTTTTACTCTTGTCATAATTTGAGGTATAGCTACAAAAATAAAGAATTCATTTGGTGTCACATCTGCCTCACTCTTTCTTCGTTCTGCCTGTCAGATGTTCTGAACGTTGAGTAAAATATCTACCTGTTTCGTTAAAAATATGAGCCACAGTTTCTTCACTTACAAGCAAAGAAAGAAAGCTAAAGAAACTTCTTGTATCAACTAGACTTTTCCGTCCGGAGTCTGTGGACGAAATCTGATGTTATCGTGGTGTTTCTTATTATTTGTCTATACCAGTTTCTGTTTTTTTACGCAAAGGCGTGGTTCCTCCTTCGTTGTTCTCCTTGTCTTCATCAGCTTTTCCCGGCCCTGTTGAAGCAACAGAGAAACCGATGTACCCGAAGACGTCGGTATATCTCAAGTCATTGAATGCCTTGCAGAAGGTGATTGTTGTGCCGAAGCACTTGGCTGTGGTACCGTAACATTGTCAGATTCACTTTCACTGCTGACCTCGAAGTCGCAGTCTAATAGCAACTTCAAGGCTTCTTCGGCTGAGTGAAACTAAAAACCTTACAAAAAGTGAAGCACGTCCAGATGGGAAAAGAGGCGACACAAATTGTACATGTCGACAACAGAAATGTCTCCGCTCGCACCGCACTACTTTTCTGATACGCACATTTTAGTAAGGCACAACGCAAAATTCAGAAAATGTGCAATGAAAAATACGGTTCGCTATGATTTTGCGTTTGGTGCGTAATTCACAATAGGCTGCTGCATATGAAATTTAGCTAACATACTGAATTTTTATT
This sequence comes from Schistocerca serialis cubense, assembly GCF_023864345.2. Taxonomy (NCBI): domain Eukaryota; kingdom Metazoa; phylum Arthropoda; class Insecta; order Orthoptera; family Acrididae; genus Schistocerca; species Schistocerca serialis. The sequence continues at coordinate 126,880,881 of NC_064640.1, forward strand.
TATACTTGGGAGGAGGTCTTTATCTATCTCTGATATCGGGAAAATGGACCCTATGTACCGCATCCATTCGCAATCTCACGCCCGCGGGAATAAAATATTTACAACATTCCTCATATATCCTAAATCGCTCGAGACATCGAAACCAGATTTCGGCGAATGATGGCACTCAAGGAGGAGAGTCCACTGCCAGTTCATTAACACTGAACTTTCTTGTCTATTACGATACATCGGAAGTTGTACTTTCTGTTTTAGTTTTTCATTCCAGTTACTGTAATTCTTTAAGACTAATAGACAGCTAGTGAAACAAGAGTTTCCTAGTATGCAAATAAACATGAAACTTCTTCACTTATGTTACCGCAAACCGACACAATGAGATTTTTCAAAAGCTATTAAGCTTTCTGGTCGCCAATTACTTGTTTAATGAGACACTGTTTCAGAATTCTGCCACAATAGCTGCTGCAAAAATGAGTTTGTGCAAATTATACTGTGTTTTGGCAAAATTAGTACAGTTAAACCTGTCAACAACAGGAATGTGTCCGTTATTCACAAATGGTGACGCATCTTCGAATGAGAAAAGGTTAACAATTCGCAGAAAAATAAATCACCAATTCTGTTGGAATTTGGATTGAATCCCATAACTCATCGTATTTTTAACACTGAACGACTGGAATGGAAACTTACCAAAGGATTTTATTCCTTTTCTTCATCTGAGCAGTATTTAAATAATGACGAGCATACCATTAGGCGAAATGACATGCACATGACAGATGCCGGCTACTCATCTACGCCTTGCCAAACAGACAATGTGTGGACCGCCAATAAAATAGTTTTTACTGGGAAAAATAAACAATTGATACGTGGCGCACAACACAGTGGTCAGTGTATCGTCAGCAGCTGAGAATACGCGCGACAGGAATGCGGAAGCTAGCAAAGTGAGCTTTGTGAGAGGACGTGTTACGAGTTCACGTCGTTCGAAAGACATTGTCATGTAATTAGATGTGCCTCTGTCAGCAATACATTTCAACAAATTAACTATATCATATCAACACATATACATATTTTCTGAATAACACCGACTACTACTACATTTGTGTAGTCTGTTGTATAATTAGTTTATTAATGCTGATAGTGTGTATGCAACCATTGAAGTGCTTTTTCTCGGCACGACGAGCCGATTAAAACATTGTTATCCGTCAGGACCTATCGACTGTTTCTAGTTTGCAGTGGAAATGTGATGTTTATGTGTACGTAGTATAATGTCTCTCATTCCATGCATATCCAAATAATGGTAGTGAAACTTATGTATTTCATACACTGTGTGATCAAAAGTATCCGGACACCTGAATGAAAACGACTTACAAGTTCGTGGCGCTCTCCAACGGTAATACTGGAATTCAATATGGTGTTGGCCCACAGGTGTTCGTGACAGCCTCCACTCTCGCAGGCATACGTTCAATCAGGTGCTGGAAGGTTTGTTGGGGAATGGCAACCCATTCTTCAAAGAGTGCTGCACTGAGGAGAGGTATCTATGTCGGTCGGTGAGGCCTAACATGAAGTCGGCGTTCCAAAACATCGCAAAGGTGCTCTATGGGATTCAGGTCAGAACTCTGTGCAGGCCAGTCCATTACAGGGATGTTATTGTCGTGTAACCACTCCGCCACAGGCAGTGCATTATGAACAGGTGCTCGATCGTGTTGATAGATGCAATCGCCATCCCCCGAACTGCTCTTGAACAGTGGGAAGCAAGAAGGTGCTTAAAACATCAATGTAGGCCTGTGCTGTGATAGTGCCACGCAAAAGAACAAGGGGTGCAAGTCCCCTCCATGAAAAACACGACCACACCTTAACGCCACCGCCTCCGAATTTTACTGTTGGCACTACACACGCTGGCAGATGACGTTCACCGGGCATTCGTCATACGCACACCTTGCCATCGGATTGCCACCTTGTGTACCGTGTTTCGACACTCCACACAGCGTTTGTACACTGTTCAATCGTCCAATGTTTACGCTCCTTACACCAAGCGAGGCATCGTTTGGCGTTTAACGGTGTGATATGTGGCTTATGAGCAGCCGCTCGACCACGAAATCCAGGTTTTGGAAATTTCGCGTACTGACGTATGACGCAAGTGACACCCAATCACCTGACCACTTTCGAAATCCGTGAGTCCTGCGCAGCGCCCCACTCTGCTCTCTCACGATGTCTAATGACTACTGAGGTCGGTGATATGGAGTACCTTGCAGTAGGTGGCAGCACACTGCACCTAATATGAAAAACGTATGTTTTTGGGGGTGTCCGGATACTCTTTATCACATAGTGTATCTAGGACGCTTTTTACCAGAAGCTCAAAGTGGTCATACCTGTGGAAATTACGCCTTTTCGACTTTTTGTAACAGATCGTAGTGATACGTCAGCATAACAGGCAGAGCTGGCCGACGTGGCCGTGCGGTTAAAGGTGCTGCAGTCTGGAACCGCAAGACCGCTACGGTCGCAGGTTCGAATCCTGCCTCGGGCATGGATGTTTGTGATGTCCTTAGGTTAGTTAGGTTTAACTAGTTCTAAGTTATAGGGGACTAATGACCTCAGCAGTTGAGTCCCATAGTGCTCAGAGCCATTTGAGCCATAACAGGCAGCAAGTACATAACCTTGTTGTACATATAATCCCAGTGGCTAATGGCTCACCAGTTATTGACTGGGCATTGTTCTTGACAAAAGAATAAAGAAAACAAAAAACTATACAGATAAATGTAACTGAAAATTATTATGTACTAACGGAAATAGATGGAGCGTTTGAACGGCGAAAAACGAAACACTACTCAGTGACAATAAAATTCAATATACCACAAGGCTGATTTTTCGGATGGGCAATACTTCCACTGCCCATATGCGCCATGCCGAAGTGAGCATATGGCAGGACTGCCTTCCCACTCCATGCCTCACCCCTCCCGCAGTGCTCCCGTGGTGCGCGGCGCCACAACCACAATGCCGGAGGGAGTGCAGAGACACTGAAGGGGAGCACAAGAGAGGGAGGGAGCGTAGGGGCGGAAAGCCACTCAGGAGAAGGGAGGGGGAGGCGAGGGAACCCTGAGGAGGTGGCAGGAGGAAGGTGGGGTTAGAGTTGGTAGGAAGGGTAGACGTCAGGGCGAAGCTCATCACCTAGGATGGGTAGATGCTGGAACTTGCGTTGGGAAAGGAGGCGGAGGGTGTGGAGTTGGAGAGAGGGTGGGACACAACGGTAATGGTGCAGCAACGGGCTGAGGGTAGAGAGGAAGTGAGGCACCAGAGGGTGAGGGGGATCGAGGCAGCGGACAGCATATAGGGTGCGGATGTGTTCAAGGAAAAGGGGAAGGTGGGGGAAGGTGATGAGGTTGTAGAGGATATGCTTAGGGGGTGGGGGACAGAAGGCAGATGTGGAAGGCATGGCAGAGAACATGGCGTTCAAGGATTTGGAGGGCTTTATAGAACATGGGAGGGGCGGAAATCCAAGCAACACTGCCATAACAGAGGATGGGGTGGATCAAGGATTTGTAGGTGTGAAGGATGGTGGAAGGATGCAGACCCCATGTCCAGCCGGACAGGAGTTTCAGGAGGCGGAGTCTGTTGTGAGCTTTGTGTTGGATGGTAGGAAGATGGGGAATCCAGGTGAGGTGGCAGTTGAGGGTGAGGCCCAGATATTTGAGGGTAGGAGTGAGGTGGATAGGGCCGCCATAAACGGTGAGGTAGAAATCATGGAGATGGAAAGAGTGGGTGGTGCAACCTATGATGATCGCCTGGGTCTTGGAGAGGTTGATACGGAGGAACCACTGGTTGCACCAAGTGGTGAATTAGTCAAGGTGGGTTTGGAGGGTATGTTGGGACTGTTGAAGGGTAGGATAAAGGGCTAAGAAGGCGGTACCATCAGCAAATAGGAGGAGATGAACAGGCAGGGGAGGTTTGGACATATCAGCAGTGTACAGGAGATAGAGGAGAGGGGAAAGGACAGAGCCTTGGGGCACGCTGGCAGAGGGATAGAAAGTAAGGAAGTTGGAATTGTGGATAGTCACATAGGAGGGACGATGCGAGAGGAACGAAGCAACGAGACAGATGAAGTTGATAGGGAGAGCATAGGTCTGGAGTTTGAAGAGGAGCCCGAGATGCCAGACACGGACATGGTGTTCAGGAGGTCAAGGAACACAAAGATAGTGGAGTGACGGGAGTTAAGTTGGAGGGAAAGAAGATTGGTTAGGTTAAGGAGCTGGTCATCGGCTGGGAAGGAAGGCCAGAAGCCACACTGTGTGAGGGGAAGGAGGTGGTGCTGGTTAAGGTGGTGGTGAATACGGCAAGAGAGGATGGTCTCGAAGACCTTACTGAACCCGGAGATGAGGCAGAAGAACGATAGGAAGAGGTATCAGAGAGGGGTTTGTTGGGTTTAGGGAACAGCATGACACAAGAAGTCTTCCACAGGTCAGAGTAAAATCCAGTGGAGAGGAGGACATTGTACAGGCCAGCAAGGACAGCCAGTAAGGACGGGGGGATTCTTTGAGGTGGCAGTAGTTGATGCCATCATGACCAGGGGCAGTGTTGCATTTGAAGCGGAGGACGTGTGTGATGTCATGTGCAGTGATGGGAGTGTTCATGTCTGAGGGGGAGGGGGTAACTGATAGAAGTACTGGAAGCTAGGGGCGAGAGGTGGGACAGAGTTATCAGTGGGGTCAAAGACAGTGGGGAAGGGGGAGTAATCAAAATGGGGATCGTCAGGAGTGGAGAAGACCTCGGAGGGGTGGGAAGAAAAATGGTTAGCCTTACTGAGGTTGTCAGGAAAGGGTCGATCATCATGGAGGATAGGGTAATGCGGAGTGGGATGGCTACCAGTAAGGTGGTGGAAGGCTGACCAGTACTTGGAGGAGTTGACAGGGAGGGTGGACTTGAGGTGTGTGCATGTCTGGCGCCAGTCCCGGCGTTTCTTTGCTGTAAGGAGGTTCCAGATGTGTTGCTGTAATTGCCGGTGGTGGATGAGTGTATTCCGGTCACGGGTGCAGAGAAGGAGTGGTAGAACCCGCAGGATTCACGCAGAAGAAAGATGGCCTGAGGAGGAAGCGTAGGACAGTGAGCGTGGATGAGTTTGGTAGGGACATGGGCCTCCACAGCATGAGTGAGGGTCTTCTGAAGGAAGGGAGAGGCATGGGTGACGTCAGCAGGATGGTGAAAGGTGAGGGGGTAGCTTTCGACCTGTAAGGCGATGGATTCCCAGAAGGCATTCCAGTCGTCACAGAAGTAGTCATGGATGGACTTTGGAGGGGCAGCTGGGTTTGCAGCGGCAAGGGGTCACAAGCAGAGATGGTGAGAAGGACAGGAAGATGGTCATCACCAACAGGACTGAGGACGTCCACAGTGATGTGACCAAGGAGATTGGGGGAAGCAAGGATAACATCGGTGGTGGAGTTAATTTCAGGACGGGTGTGTTGTGGGAGAGGAACAAGGTCACCGTGGAGGGTGGCAAGGAACTGATGCCACCGCCGAAGGGTGGCAGGGTCACGGCTGTGGATGTTGAGGTCAGTGGCAATTAAATAGGTGTAGAAGGTATGGTCGACATGGGGAATGAAGTCATAGGGAAGAGGAGCTGCAGGGCGGATACAGATAGTGGCATACGTGATGGTGAGGGAGGGAAAAAAGATGCTGAGGAGAAGGTGTTCAGTTGGGTCATTGAGGTGGGGTTATGGCCGGACAGGGAGATACTTGAGGTGGCCTATTGCAACCCTACCATGGGCGAGGGGAAGGGGATTGGTGGTGCAGACAACATGGTGAGGTTAGAGGCAGATTTCATTCAGGATGAAGGAGTCAACCTGATGCTGTGATAGGGTATGCATGTAGAGGTATTTGTTGGCAGGGAGTGGGCAGATGTTGAGGTAGAGGAGACGATTCTGGTGACATGCCAGGAGGAGGGAAAGAAGTGGGGCGAAGAGAGAGGGGCTTGAAAGAGGGTGTCGTGTTGGGTGAAGGTAAAATGGGCTTGGTTGTGGGAGTAGGTGGCGTCAGTGTTTAAATGGAAAACAGAGCAGGCGGTGAATGAAATCAGCTGGATTGTGTGGGGGTGCTGGAAGGTGTGGATGTTCTACAGGACGATGGTGAGGAACCAGATGATGTCTTCTGCTGTAGGAGGAAGGCGGAGGAATTTGTTGGGGTGGATCACTGGGGTGAACGGGAACAGTGAGCTCAGGGTTGGTGGGAGGGGTTTACGCTTTGCATGTGGAGGAGTAGGTGTCATGAGGTTCTTTGCAGGTGTTGCAGGAAGGGGGAGAGGTGAGGTTAGGACATTGTTTAAGAAAGTGGGTGGCTTTACATTGGGGGCACGTGGGGGGAGGTTCTTGAAGTTTTGAGTGAGGTGGTACAGGAGACAGCACTGGCAGCAGTAGGATTGAGGAGGGGAACGAGATGGGTCAAAGGGTGGCGGCGATTGAAAGTCAGGGCTACCTTTGTGAGGAGGTGGTCGATGGAGGAGGCAGATTCTGTAAATATACGCATGAGAAAGATAGGGCCAGGGGAGTTGTAAATACGATGGGCAGAGTGGATTTCCAGTGTGGGGTGGGCGTTCAGTTCCGCCAACACCTCAGCTTCCATGACCACAGGGCTGAGTTTTGTGATCACAGCGGTGAGGGTTGGCGGACGACAAGGGAGTTGGGGCTGACAAGGAGAGCAGGATGTAAGGATAGGGGGGAGGGATGCATGGGGACCAAAGGTGATTCAGGGAAGGTGCCGGAGGAGATCAGCATGGAAGGGAGAGAGGTGGAATTGATGAGAACAGAGTCTCTGTGAGGGATAAGTTGTGTAATGGGTGTACTGGGGATGTACTTCTGGGTTTCAAGGGTGAGGGTACAGGTATTGAGGAATTTTGGATCAGGGTTGGCAAAGATGAAGGTATACAGGAAGGGGGCTGGAGAGGAGGGAGGTGGGGTGGTATCCATGATGGGGTCAGAGGGAAGTGGGGTGTTTTTTTGTAAGGTGTGACCTGGGAGGAGGGATGAGGGACTGGAAGGACAGGGTGGTGGTGGGAGGCAGGGCCCTCCTCTGAGGCAGTGGGACTGGGTAAGAGGGTGGGGCGCTCTGTGGTGGCGACTGTGGGGCGGCAGGCGGTTACTCAGGTAGGGGAAGCAAGGGTAGCTGTAGTGGGGTGGTGGGGGTGGGGAGGGGGGAAGTTGTCTTGGTAGCCAACACAGAGTTGGACGGGGTAGTAGCAGGGGAAGGAGCGACATACAGGTGGGGATACAGGGATGAGGAGGAGATAGAAGGGGAGGAGACTGTGAGTAGGGGAGGTGAATGAGACAGGTTAATAACAGAGGAAGCACTCCACGATGTTACAGTGGGGACAGGTGAAGGGGAGACGTAGATGATGGTGGTAGTGGAGGTGTCAATGATTGCAGGCAGTGCCCACGGGCGACAGGGGTCGCCGTAGTACGAAAGGAACTAAAACAGGGGCGGCGGCGACGACTGGGCGGCGGTGGTGGGATCAGCAGCAGCAGCGAGCACCGGGGGGTAGAAGAGGCGGAGACCCTGGCGGCGAGCACTGGGAGGCGACGACCAGGCAGCAGCGGCAGTGCCAGCAGCAGCGGCAAGCGCCGGGAGGCGGCGACCAGGCGGCGGCGGCAGTGGCAGTGGCAGGGGCGAGCGCCGGGAGGCGGCAACCATGTGGCGGCGGCAGTGGCAGTGGCAGGGGCGAGTGCCGGGAGGCGGCGACCAGGCAGCGGTGACGGCGGCGGCGGCGGCGGCAGCGGCAGCGGCATTGGCGAGCGCAGGGAGGTGGCGACCAGGCGGCGGCAGTGGCAGCGGCAACGGCAGCGGCGAGTGCCGGGAGGCGGCGACGAGGCGGCGGTGGCGGTGGCAGCGGCAGTGGCGAGGGCTGGGAGGCGGCGACCAGGCGGCGGTGGAGGTGGCAGCGGCAGTGGCGAGGGCTGGGAGGCGGCGGTGGCAGTGACAGCGGCAGTGGCGAGCGCTGGGAGGTGGCGACCAGGCGGCGGCGGCGGCAGTGGCGACGGCGGCGGCAGCGAACTCCGGGCGGCGAGGACCAGCAGCAGGTACGGCGTGCAGACGGATGAAAAGACGACAGCAATATGTGGGGTTCTTCCAAATCGACGATAGACCCTGAGTGTAGCCCAGGAAATGCACTTCGTCGACTCATAACTGAGTGGATCCAACCCTCGAATGGACAACAAGATGCCAAGTGCGGCCTTTTATGCTCCACTGCGGCGGTACTGCGCGTGCGGTTCACAGATGCTGGTCGGCAGAAAAGAAATACGCTTACATATGCACCACCTGTGGCGAAGGCGTACAGACATTCGATTCGCTTATCGATGTATGATCGGCAGCGGTGACACTATGATGACTTCTCTGCAGTTTAATTACCCCAAGAGCCAGAGTCCATGTTTTATCGAAATTAAAACCATTATCTCTATTTATTAAATTAGTAGATAATCTAATCTCTATAGCATCCTTGAAGACAGACTCCCAAAAGGAAGATGTGGATGTTAAAATCTTCATATCACTGTAATTCATGAAATGCCCTGTATCAGTACAATGTTCGGCAACAGTTGACTTGTCTGACTGAAATAAGCATGTGTATCTTCGATGCTCCACACATCTCTCATGAACGGTGCGAGTTGATTGAACTATGTATGACTTCTCACAATTTCCGCAAGGAATCTGATACACACCTGCTTTACAAAGCTGTAAATCGTCCTTCACAGAGCCGAGTAAAGCTGCAATCTTCATGGGGTGCCGGAAGATCACCTTAACACAGTGTTTCTCAAGAATACAGCCTATCTTCGAGGAAAGAGCACCCACATATTGCAAAAACGCACTAGATATGAAGGAATTACTATCTTCTTCCCCATCACATACCTGCATTCTAGGTTTTGCATTGATGCTCTCCGAATTTGTTGCGGAGAAGATCCATTCGATTTAAAAATGCTCTTGCGGTATGTGAGCTCTTCTTGCAAATTGTCTTTATCATATATACAGTGAGCCCGATGCACTAAGTTCTTAGGGACACCTATGGTGAGCCGGCCGCGGTGGCCGAGCGGTTCTAGGCGCTTCAGTCTGGAACCACGCGGCTGCTGTGGTCGCAGGTTCGAATCCTGCCTGGGCATTGGATGTATGTGATGTCCTTAGGTTAGTTAGGTTTAAGTAGTTCTAAGTCCAGGGGACTGATGACCTCAGATGTTAAGTTCGATATTGCTTAGAGCCATTTGAATCATTTGAACACCTATGGCGATCCCACGCATACGGACCGATATCTTCATACATCAATTTGTCATCTATGGTACCAACGCAAAGGGGTCCTATGCACACTGGTAAAAAGAGCTTATAGAATGAGATTTTCACTCTGCAGCGGAGTGTGCGCTGATATGGACTTCCTGGCAGGTTAAAACTGTGTGCACCGACCGAGACTCGAACTCGGGACCTTTGCCTTTCGCGGGCAAGTGCTCTACCATCTGAGCCACCGAAGCACGACTCACGCCCGGCCCTCACAGCTTTACTTCTGCCAGTATCTCGTCTCCTATCTTCCAAACTTTACAGAAGCTCTCCTGCGAACCTTGCAGAACTAGCACTCCTGAAAGAAAGGATACTGCGGAGACATGGCTTAGCCACAGCCTGAGGGATGTTTCCAGAATGAGATTTTCACTCTGCAGCGGAGTGTGCGCTGATATGAAACTTCCTGGCAGATTAAAACTGTGTGCGCCGACCGAGACTCGAACTCGGGACCTTTGACCATCTGAGCTACCGAAACACGACTCACGGCCGGCCCTCACAGCTTTACTTCTGCCAGTATCTCGTCTCCTACCTTCCAAACTTTACAGAAGCTCTCCTGCGAACCTTCCAGAACTAGCACTCCTGAAAGAAAGGATACTGGGGAGACATGGCTGTGGCTAAGCCAATAAAAGGTCAATGAAAGGGGCTATAGGGCCAGAGCGCACTTTCTTCTGGAGACAGAAGTGATGAAGTCTGCTTAGCACCTCTTTCCAAGCCCCCTGATACATAGTTTCCTTCTCAGATGTGAAGAACTACTCGTTTGTCATGCATGTGTCATGCTGATTACAGTTCGCCACATTGTACACTACTGGCCATTAAAATTGCTACACCAAGAACAAATGCAGATGGTAAACGGGTATTCATTGGACAAATATATTATACTAGAACTGACCTGTGATTACATTTTCACGCAATTTGGGTGCATAGATCCTGAGAAATCAGTACCCAGAACAACCACCTCTGGCCGTAATAACGCCCTTGATACGCCTGGGCATTGAGTCAAACAGAGTTTGGATGGCACGTGCAGGTACAGCTGCCCATGCAGCTTCAACACGATACCACAGTTCATCAAGAGCAGTGACTGGCGTATTGTGACGAGCCACATACTCGTTCACCATTGACCAGACGTTTTCAATTGGTGAGAGATCTGGAGAATGTGCTGGCCAGGGCAGCAGTCGAACATTTTCTGTATCCAGAAAGGCCCGTACAGGACCTGCAACATGCGGTCGTGCATTATCCTGCTGAAATGTAGGGTTTCGCAGTGATCGAATGAAGGGTAGAGCCACGGGTCGTAACACATCTGAAATGTGACGTCCACTGTTCAAAGTTCCGTCAATGCGAACGAGAGGTGACCGAGATGTGTAACCAATGGCACCCCATACCATCACGCCGGGTGATACGCCAGTATGGCGATGACGAATACACTCTTCCAATGTGCGTTCACCTCGATGTCGCCAAACACGGAAGCGACCATCATGAGTCTGTAAAGAGAACCTGGATTCATCCGAAAAATTGACTTTTTGCCATTCGTGCACCTAGGTTCGTCGTTGAGTACACCATAGCAGGCGCTCCTGTCTGTGATGCAGCGTCAAGGGCAACCTCACCCATGGTCTCCGAGCTGATAGTCCATGCTGCTGCAAACGTCGTCGAACTGTTCGTGCAGATGGATGTTGTCTTACAAACGTCCCCATCTGTTGACTTAGGAATAGAGACGTGGCTGCACGATCCGTTGCAGCCATGCGCATAAGATGCCTTTTATCTCGACTGCTAGTGATACGAGGCCGTTGGGATCCAGCACGACGTTCCGTATTACCCTGCTGAACCTACCGATTCCATATTCTGCTAACAGTCATTGGATCTCGATCAACGCGAGCAGCAGTGTCGCGATACGATAAACCGCAATCGTGATAGGCTACAATCCGACCTTTCTCAAAGTCGGAAACGAGATGGTAAGCATTTCTCCTCCTAACACGAGGCATCACAACGACGTTTCACCAGGCATCGCCGGTCAACTGCTGTTTGTGTATGAAAATCGGTTGGAAACTTTCCTTATGTCAGCACGTTGTAGGTGTCGCCACCGGCGCCAACCTTGTGTGAATGCTGTGAAAAGCTAATCATTTGCATATCACAGCATCTTCTTGCCGTCGGTTAAATTTCGCGTCTGTAGCACGTCATCTTCGTGGTGTAGCAAGTTTAATGGCCAGTAGTGTAAATGAATCTAGTTTATACGTAAACTAGGACTTAAATAGTGGGAACACTTCAGTGGAGACACTGTGCAATAGAATCTACTATTGTCGCTGATAGCACACGTTGTTGACATACTTACCTTACCTCCGAGCAAATGGGGTTCGCCCGTCCCACGTCACCGGTGAGCGCACAATCGAGGGATACACAGTCACTTGTGAGCGAGCGGTCTAACGTAACGGGGTCACTACGTTTTCGAACCAGGAACAATGGAGTTGGATCATGACTGAATGTGCCAGAGGTCGTACAGGTCGACAGTGTCATCAAGGTCTTCAAGAGGCGTGCGGGGAATCGGCATTGCCGTACAGAACAGTGGCACGTTTGGTAAAAGCCTTCAACGAAGGGCGGCAAACTGTGGCAGACATGCATCGGGCAGGTCGTGCTAGCGTCTCTGAAGAAGAAGTGCATACTGTTGCCGCGTTAGTGGACAGTGATCAACGCCATACGACTCGTGGGCTCACCCACGAAACCGGATTAGCGTATACGACTGTGCTTTGCATCCTGAAGGAACGCCTGGGCATGCGAAAAATAGCATCACGATGGGTTTCGCATGACTTGACGGAAATGCAGAACAAGTTGCGTTACGATGCTGCTCAGACGCACTTGGAGCGCTATGAGCTTGAAGGGGAGGCTTTCTTACGTCGTACCGTAACACTGGATGAGACATGGGCCACATCCTACGAACCATAACTGAAACCCCAATCCAACGAATGTCGTCGTTATGGCTCGCCGCGAAAGTGCGTCAGAGCCCCAGTATGGTGAAAGTTATGGTGATTTTCGTGTACGACTGTGAAGGTGTTATCCAAACGCATTACGTTCCACCACGGCAGACCGCCAATGCACAGTTTTACTGTTCGTTTTTGGAGCATCACCTTTGACCAGCTTTGCGAAAGAAGCGGCGACACTTTCTGCGCAACCCACCCACCATTTTGCATGATAATGCGCAGGCGCATACAGCGCAAGCTGTGGCTGCTCTGTTCGGGCGATGGGACTGGGAAGTACAGTATCATCCACCATACTCCCAGGACTTAAGTCCTTGTGACTTTGATTTGATACCGAAGATGAAGGAACCAATTCGTGGCCTTCGCTTCAGAACTGTTCGAGAGATACGACAGGGAGTAGACCGCTCTGTTCGCACCATCAACAGAACTGGCTCTGCTAACGGTACACTAGGCCCTCCACATCGCTGGCAACGGGCTCTACACAACGCTGGTGACTACTTTGAAGGACAGTAACAGGTGCAAACGTGTAACTCTTTCGTATCGGTTATGAATAAATAGTAGCCACTGTTTAAGTTCCAATCCTCATATAACGATGAGAGGGCAAAAGCCAGTTTATTAGCGGATCTTCCCTCAATTTTAAGTGTTGATGAGATGGATGTTGCATGTGTTCTACGATTTTGTATTTTGTCTGACCTACTTACGCTGTTATGAGTATGCAGAAAATTTTAGTGCATGTTGAGGATGTTGGTTCATCCAGTTATTATGTTAGTGATAAGCCAGCCAACTTTTCCGGACTTGCTGTTCTGTGGATTTTCTGGACTGGTAACAATATTTTCATACTCTGTCTGCAGTCAGTTTTCACTTTTCTACCTTTAAGAGTGACAGTGTGTCCTAATGTGTGAAACAGTGCGAGAGAGCGAATGGCATCTAATGTAGCTTATACTATGGCAGTATTTTATTTGTTTTAAACGTATTTCTCCCATGCAGTGATTGTGAGGAGGCTGATAATCACAATATTAAGCACCCTAAACAAATTAACAAACAAGAAAACAACAACAACAACAACCAGTTTATCGTGGTGAGATGCAAACAAGTAAGTATCCCAGAGAAGATAGCGCATGTCAGCACTCAAAATCTGGTGAAACTGATGCATAATACTTGCGGTAACGATAAGTTTAACATAATTTTTATTCGTTGAAAAATCGGCGCACAACCGACGAAAGATCCTATGCAAGATTTACTCATAAAAACCCAGTTCCCATATATTACGTAACATTTTTACACGTATAGTTTTTAGCTGTAACATGTACAGTATATGCATTTAGTTAGTTTTGCAACGGCCGATGGAAGGCTATTTAAAGGCAATGGACTTACTGGTCTAGGACAACGGCTTATACGTATAGTTCTATGTACTGTAGACTGCTGTAGATTATCATAAGTAAGCGTTGACTGTGGTAGTTTTCCTAGTAACTTTGGTCAGTTAAGGTCGTACCCGCATTACCTGTATGTTAGGTGCGTTGCATACCTGTTGCACGTTACCTCATAACGACCACTTTCTTCTTCTTTTTTTTTTTTGTTATTTTAAAACCTGTATAACGGGCAGGCTGTCAGCAGCATGCTACGCTGCTCTTCAGCCATAGAAGAGACAATGAGAAAGCAACAGAAAGAATACACATAAGTTACATAATGGTGGGTAATAAAACAGTAGACACATAAATACAAACACGGAGCCGTTCACAGTCGACGATAATCCACACTACAAACTGTTGACACGACGCACAAACACGGAAGATGTCGATGGCACAGGTGAACGATGGAGTGTGACGGTGAACACTGAACACTAAACACGACGGCACACACGAGACACTAATGGCGATGATCTCCGGCGCGTGAATGTCCAGGTCGCGTGTGCGAGTCCGGGGACCTCCCAAGAGGGGAAGAAGGGTGAGGGGGGGAGGAAGAGGGGAGAACAAAGATGCCAATGGCTGAGGAGATGGGAGGATGAGTAGAGGGACAGGGGAGGGGAAGCCCAGGGGAGGAGTGAGGAGAAACGGAGGGGGGAGGGAGGGGGGAGAGAAGGGAGCGAGGGTGCCCAAATGGACAAACACAGGAAGCGGGAGGGAGGATCAAAGTTGGTAGGAGGGGTAGGTGAAGGGGAGGAGGGCATCATCAGGGAGGGGGAGCTGGTGGAAGCCACCTTGGGAGAGGGTAAGGAGGGTGGAGAGATGGAGAGCAGGTGGGACATGGGAATACAGACGCGGCAGCGGGCGGGGGTGGGAGAGGATGGGGGAGACAAGCGAGTGAGGAGGATTGAGTTTACAGGAGGTGTAGAGGATCTGTATCCTTTCAAGGAAAAGGAGGAGGTGGGGGAACAGAATGAGGTCGTACAGGGTCCGCGTGAGGGAGGAGAGACGGATGCGATAGGTGAGGCAGAGAGCATGGAGTTCAAGGATCTGAAGGGATTTGTAAAAGGTGGGGGGAGGGGGGGCGGAGATCCAGGCAAGATGGGCATAACAAAGGATAGGGTGGATGAGGGATTTATAGCTGTGGAGGATGGTGGAGGGGTCCAGACCCCACGTATGGCCGGAAAGGAGCTTGAGGAGATGGAGTCGGGAGCGTGCCTTGGCTTGGATTGTCCAGAGATGGGGGGTCTAGAAGAGGCGACGGTCGAGGGTGACACCAAGGTACTTAAGGGTGGGGGTGAGGGCGATAGGACGGCCATAGATGGTTAGATAGAAATCAAGGAGGCGGAAGGAAGGGGTGGTTTTGCCTACAATGATCGCCTGGGTTTTGAAGGGATTGACCTTGAGCAGCCACTGGTTGCACCAAGCAGTGAACTGGTCAAGATGGGATTGGAGAAGGTGTTGGGAATGCTGCAGGGTGGGGGTGAGGGCAAGGAAGGCGGTGTCATCGGCAAACTGTAGAAGGTGGACGGGGGGTGACGGCGGCGGCATGTCCGCCGTATACAAAAGGTACAGAAGGGGGGAGAGGACGGAGCCTTGGACCACACCGGCGGAGGGAAAAAAGGTGTAGGTATCCGTGTTATGGATGGTGACGTAGGAAGGACGGTGGGAGAGAAAGGAGCCGATCAGACGGACGTAGTTAATTGGAAGGGCGAAGGTTTGGAGCTTGAAGAGGAGACCGGAATGCCATACGCAGTCATTTTTTAGGCACGTTCGACCACTTTCTTCAATATGCAAAAGCGTCTTACTAGATTCCCCTAAAATTGGAAGGGGTAGACCGTCTAGAAACCGAGTGAGGACATACAAACGCAACATTTTTGTTCGACGTAGTTATCCTCCTGTTTGTTACTTAAGAGCAAACACTATTTATAGCAAAATTGATGTTGTCAATGTTTAATTCAGGTCTTATTCGAAAATTGTTGATTTGTATCATTAAACAGAGGGATGTTCTAGTGAAACTGAAGAAAACAACATAGATTTATAATATAACGTAGTAAACGCAATTTCCTCAACAAAAACGTAAAATAAAGAAACCACAATACAAAAATGTACCAGACAATGCTTCGTCGATGTTCTATTGAGTACAAAATAACAACAATAATTGTACGTATATTTTTATGTTTCTGCATGTAAACTGTACTTGCAACAAAACTAATTTCTTTCGTAACATAAAAAAAACAGGAGTTACGCGAACAAGTAATTTTTATTGTTTATAATATGCAATTTATGTTCTGTAAGGACACAAAGACCACAATGGACTAACACTGAATTATATGCGGTTCTAATTGTATGCAAAACAAACAGCAACCAAAGAAACAAAAAACAAAGAAAAGTAGCCGACTCCCGTTTTCTTTCTTAGAGATACATTTGTTTTCTTTCGCTACCGATAATCCTACCATTTACTACGTCATTTATGTTGTGTACCAAAACTACCGAACCGTAATTTTAGTAGAGTGTAACTCAAGTTACACGAGCTTGCCGAGGCAGAACTCAGTGGACGTATAGTGTGTTATTCACTATCAAAAGTGTTTTAAAGTTTTAACGTAAAAGGTCTAAGAACTCACAAAATTTCTGCAAGAATACGTGGACTTATGCAGGTGTTACAAAGTAGATTTGGTGCACTTTAATTCCGTACAGCGGTGTGGTGCTCAGGACTTAATTAATTATTGCTCGAGCTCATGGACCAATCTGTAGTTACACTAACAGAATTAAGTAAGGGTAAAATAAAAATTTTTATTTCCTAAGCCACGTTGTGTTAATGATACCTTTAATTTTCCAGTTATATCTTAGCTGCAATTTAGTCAATCGTCAGGAACTTCGTAAACAGTAATCTGGGAATACAACAAGTAATGGCCTTACCCTAGACACCAGCATAGCCAATTAACTTTAAAATAGGCTACACATTTTATGAATGATTTTTACGTGAGCTATATGAATACAGAGATTGGTAAGGTCACAATGTCACCATAAAAAAATCGAAGAATGGATGCATGGAATTACAGGTCAGCACACCTAAACACTTTGCTTGCATGATCCTAGTGCATTTTATAGTCTCGAATATTACATTGTTCCTGGAGGAAAAGAAGCTTTTGTCGAAGAATCAGTGGCAGTGTGGAGCGACCGAGTGGTTTGACGCGCCATGTCACGGATTGCGCGTCCCCCTCCGCCGGAGGTTCACGAGTCCTCCCTCGGGCATGGGTGTGTGTGTTGTTCTTAGCATAAGTTAGTTTAAGTAGTGTGTAAGTCTTGGGACTGATGACCTCGGCAATTTGGTCCCTTAAGAAGTCACACACATTTGAACAATTTTGAAGAACCAGTATAGGTTCAGGAAATATGCAGCACTGAAACACTGCTCAGGTTTTTTTACATACCATATCTTTTAGGTAGCAGATGTAAGTGAACAGGTAGATTCGAAAAACGTTTTCGATACTGTGCCAGACTGTCGACTGATAATAAGGATATGATCGACACACCCGGATAGCCCGGCGCGTTAACACGTCGCTTCCGGGATACGGGGAGGCGAGCCTGTTCTGGATTGAATTTGCCTTGAGGATTAACGACGAGTGCTGGTGAGCCGGCCAGCCTGGATGTGGTTTTTAGGCGGTTTCGCACATCCAACTAAATGATTGCTGGCCTAGTACCCAAGTCCCGTCTCAGACACACACCATGCAAACATTTAGAAAACATTCTCACACTTGAACATAGATTTACTATAAATGTAGACAGATGGGGTACTGAAGATTCCATCCTGGCTGGGGGTGGATGGGAAGGGGAGGGAGTTGTGGCATGAGCCACTGGTTGCCTTCAAATGACAATGCCCACTCCATGGAAAACATGAGAAAAGGTAGAGAAGGACCAAGATGAGATCGAATACAGTATCTTCAAAAATATTTGATTGATTCATACACTGTCTGAGTAATAGGAACCAGCACTAGACAGGAAGGCCCAGCTGAAGTGAAACTGACATTGGGTGTGCCAATGTTCTCATTATACATAACAAGTTTATCGGATGGGGTCTTGAACACTACTCAGATTATTTTCTGACAGTACTGTTGCCTGCGGAGTGGTAACATAAGAAAACGCGGAACAAATTAGGCAGTATATCACTAGGTGCAATAAATGACTGTCCTCTGTAAACGCGAAAAAATGTAAGATAAATCCAATAATAAATAACCCAATAGTATATGATTATGAGATTAGTGTAATGCTTCTAAAGCATGTCACACCGTTTAAACATCTAGAAGTGATATTAATGCGAACTGATACGAATTGAAAGAACACGTGAAATTATTGTTAGTGGTGTGGATGGAAGGCAGATTTACTGGGAGGATTCTGTGAAATTGTGGTGGATTGATAAAGAAAACTATGTACAAAACTAGTTTTGTAGAGTGCTACTCCAGCAAATTAGTTATTAAATAGGAATGATAGTACACATCGAATGAATTCAGGGGACTCAAGGCGATGTACTCGTGAAATCTATTGTGTAAGTTTATGGAACAGCAGTTACACATAGCGCTCTATACGCAAGTGATGAGATCCTATGTGACACAGGAAACCAATACGGATTCACTGAAAAAAATCCCTTTTGGAATACTCAGCTCCTAGCTATTTTTTAGCATTACCTAGAGCATTTGATTAGCAAAATCCCCGCAAGTTGCATTTATCAAGATGATGTCATTGTCATTGGAGCCAACACAGACTATCACGTTCAATCCCCGCATGTTGCATTTATCAAGATGACATCATTGCCACTGGAGCTAACACAGAAGATTACGTGCAAAGCCTCCACAGTCTATTCAACAACTTACAGAATGTAAGCTTGAAATTCGTTAAACTTATGCCAGTTTTTCGGCCATCTCTAGAATATTTGGGGTTCACCATCAGTAAATAGGACAGCCTCACTACACAACAATATGTACAGGTCATTAATTCCATGGGGGACTGATGACCTTCGCTGTTTAGTCCCCCTTAAACATACCAACTACCACCACCATTAATTCCACGCCACCTCACAATAATTTGAAGAAATTTCAGTTATTGATGGGGAAGTAAACTATTACGGCAGATTTACATCGATGAGCCAAAACATTATGACCACCTGCTTTATGGCTTGTTTGTCCGTCTTTGGAAGGAAATACACCACCGATTCTGTGCATTAGTGATCCGATAGTTTGTTGGCAGGTTTGTGGCGGTATGTGGTATAAGATGTCTACGCACTGGTCATGTAAATCGCATAAAGAACGGGCCACTGATTTGTGTACGCGGTGATGGCACCAGATAGCTATCCAGATGGGTTCAATAAGATTTACATCAGGTGAGTCTGACCGCCGAGATATGAACGTGAGTCCACTATAATGCTTCTCAGACTACTGTAGCACGGTTATGGCTCCGGGACACGGACAGTTATACTGCTGAAATATAACACCGCCGTCGGGAAATACATCAAGCATGAAAGGATGCAGGTGGTTCGCAGCTGTCAGCGTGTCTTCGATTACTACCACAGGTCCCATGGAAGCGCAGGAGAACGTATCGCATCGCAAAATACTGCTCCCATCAACCTGCGTCCGTGGCGCGATGCATGTTTCGAGCCGCCGTTCACCTCGATGAAGGCTCTTGTGACGACGACCATCGACATAGTGTAGCAAAAATGTGATTCACCCGAAGAGCCGACACGTTTCCATTGATCGACGGTCGGATCCCGATGGTCCTGCGCCCGCTGCAGTATTAATTAACAATGTCGTTGGGTCAACATGTGAATGCGTAGGGCTGATCTGCTGCGGAGCTCCATGTTCAGCGATGTACGATGAACGGTGTGGTCAGAAACAATTGTGTGTGCATCACCAATCATTTAGTGCCTAGTGGTAGTTTTACTATCTTTCTACCTCTTTCAGTAGATGCTGACGACAGTAGCACGTGAACTTTCGACCAGCTTCGCTGTTTTCGAGATACTCCTTCATAGGCTCTGTATAATACACTCCTGGAAATTGAAATAAGAACACCGTGAATTCATTGTCCCAGGAAGGGGAAACTTTATTGACACATTCCTGCGGTCAGATACATCACATGATCACACTGACAGAACCACAGGCACATAGACACAGGCAACAGAGTATGCACAATGTCGGCACTAGTACAGTGTATATCCACCTTTCGCAGCAATGCAGGCTGCTATTCTCCCATGGAGACGATCGTAGAGATGCTGGATGTAGTCCTGTGGAACGGCTTGCCATGCCATTTCCACCTGGCGCCTCAGTTGGACCAGCGTTCGTGCTGGACGACGCTTCATCCAGTCCCAAACATGCTCAATGGGGGACAGATCCGGAGATCTTGCTGGCCAGGGTAGTTGACTTACACCTTCTAGAGCACGTTGGGTGGCACGGGATACATGCGGACGTGCATTGTCCTGTTGGAACAGCAAGTTCCCTTGCCGGTCTAGGAATGGTAGAACGATGGGTTCGATGACGGTTTGGATGTACCGTGCACTATTCAGTGTCCCCTCGACGATCACCAGTGGTGTACGGCCAGTGTAGGAGATCGCTCCCCACACCATGATGCCAGGTGTTGGCCCTGTGTGCCTCGGTCGTATGCAGTCCTGATTGTGGCGCTCACCTGCACGGCGCCAAACACGCATACGACCATCATTGGCACCAAGGCAGAAGCGACTCTCATCGCTGAAGACGACACGTCTCCATTCGTCCTTCCATTCACGCCTGTCGCGACACCACTGGAGGCGGGCTGCACGATGTTGGGGCGTGAGTGGAAGACGGCCTAACGGTGTGCGGGACCGTAGCCCAGCTTCATGGAGACGGTTGCGAATGGTCCTCGCCGATACCCCATGAGCAACAGTGTCCCTAATTTGCTGGGAAGTGGCGGTGCGGTCCCCTACGGCACTGCGTAGGATCCTACGGTCTTGGCGTGCATCCGTGCGTCGCTGCGGTCCGGTCCCAGGTCGACGGGCACGTGCACCTTCCGCCGACCACTGGCGACAACATCGATGTACTGTGGAGACCTCACGCCCCACGTGTTGAGCAATTCGGCGGTACGTCCACCCGGCCTCCCGCATGCCCACTATACGCCCTCGCTCAAAGTCCGTCAACTGCACATACGGTTCACGTCCACGCTGTCGCGGCATGCTACCAGTGTTAAAGACTGCGATGGAGCTCCGTATGCCGCGGCAAACTGGCTGACACTGACGGCGGCGGTGCACAAATGCTGCGCAGCTAGCACCATTCGACGGCCAACACCGCGGTTCCTGGTGTGTCCGCTGTGCCGTGCGTGTGATCATTGCTCGTACAGCCCTCTCGCAGTGTCCGGAGCAAGTATGGTGGGTCTGACACACCGGTGTCAATGTGTTCTTTTTTCCATTTCCAGGAGTGTAGATTAGATTAGATTAGTTTTTCGTTTCATAGATCCGTGCTATGGAGATCCTCGTGGATGTGGAACATGTCAATTTTTTTTAAGCTGAAATAACAATACTAATAGTATGAGTATATACAATACATCATTTTTTAAGCTGAAATGACAATACTAATGGTTTGAGTACATACAATACATCATTTGTTTCTATTAAAAAATTCGTCAATGGAGTAGAAGGAGTTGGCCACTAGTAAGTCTTTCAGACTCCTTTTAAACTGATCTTTATTTGTAACTAAATTTTTTATTTGTGCTGGCAAATTATTGAAGATGGGTGTTCCTGAGTAGTGGACCCCTTTTTGAACTAAAGTAAGTGCTTTTAAGTCCTTCTGCAGATCATTTTTGTTCCTGGTATTGTATGTATGAACTGAGCTATTTGTTGGAAAAAGAGATATATTATTTAGGACAAATTTCATTAAGGAGTAAATATATTGAGAGGCAGTAGTTAGTATACCCAGTTCTTTGAAGAGGTTTCTACAGGACTTCCGTGAATTTACTCCACAAATAATACGTATTACATGCTTTCGGACTCTGAAAACTTTTGTTTGACTTGTAGATTTACCCCAAAATATTATACCATATGACATTATGGAATGAAAGTAGGCAAAGTATGCAAGCTTTTTCATTTTTATGTCGCCTATGTCCGCTAACACTCGAATTGCAAATACAGATTTGTTAAGGCGTTTCTGCAGTTCGGTGGTGTGCTCCTCCCAACTGAATTTATTATCAAGTTGTAATCCCAGGAATTTAAGACTGTCAACCTCTTCTATCTGCTCCTCTTCTACTTTATGCATATGCTGGGTGGAAACCTCTTACAGGTTCTGAACTGCATATAGTGAGTCTTTTCGAAGTCAAATGTCAGTGAGTTGGCGTTAAACCATTTATTAATATCCATGAAAATATCATTAGCAGATCTTTCTAGAACTACACTCGACATACTATTTATTGCAATACTTGTGTCATCTGCAAACAAAACGGACTCTGCTTCTGGCAGTGTAACTGATGAGAGATCATTAATGTACACAAGAAAAAGCAATGGCCCTAAGATGGATCCTTGTGAGACACCACATGTAATTTCTTCCCATTCTGATGATGACTGGTGACTTAATTCACTAGTTCCTTGCACTGACACCATTTGTTTCCTGTTAGCGAGGTATGACTTGAACCATTTTGCAGCACTGCCTGTGACACCATAAAATTCTAATTTATTTAAAAGTATGTTGTGGTTCACACAATCAAATGCCTTTAACAAATCACAGAAAATATCTGCTGCTTGTAATTTGTTATTTAATGAATTAAGTACATTTTCACTGTAGGTGTAAATAGCCTTCTCGGTATCAGAACCGTTCAGAAATCCAAACTCTGTTCTTGATAATATGTTATTTGTGGTTAGATGGTTGAGAAGCTGCCTGTACATCACTTTTTCTAAAATTTTTGAGAATGGTGGCAAAAGTGAAATCGGTCTGTAGTTTGATGGTATCTCTTTATCCCCTTTCTTGAATAGAGGCTTAACATCTGCATATTTTAGCCAGTCAGGAAATGTCCCAGTTATAATTGACTGGTTACACAAGTAACTTAGAATTGTACTAAACCCACAAGAACATGCCTTAATTAACTTTGTTGATATTTCATAGTAACCACTAGAATGCTTTGTTTTTAAAGATTTTATTGTGGAAGTTATTTCTTTTGGTGAAGTGAGTGACATATTCATGTACCTGAAGCTATTTGTAAAGGCTAGTTTCAGATATTCAAGGGTATTGTTTACTGATCCTGACAATCCCATTCTATCGGTAACGGATATAAAGTACTTGTTAAATAGATTTGCCATACTATGCCCATCGGTTAGTAATGTGTCATCTACCCTTAATGCTATTTGCTCCTGTTCCTTTCTGGTTCTACCAGTCTCCTCCTTCACTATATCCCATATTGTTTTTATTTTGTTCCCTGACATTGCTATCTTCTTCTCGTAGTGCATTTGTTTAGATGCCTGAATTACTTTTTTTAATATTTTACAGTATTCCTTGTATGTAGCTAAATCATCAGCATTGGAACTATTCTTGGTTGACAGATACATTTTCCTTTTTATCTTACTGCTTTTGTCTTGTCTGCTCTATGTCAAAGTCGCTATCTCAATGGATTTCCCCATTTGCGGCCCATATCTTCACTAGAATGATTCCCTGTCCGAGTCTGCTCCACTTACATACTTTTGCTGCAGCGTCACGTGCTACCGCGTCAAGTGCCCCCATCGCCACCAGGCGGCATCCAACGCCGCAGTAGCCAGTGGTCATAATTTTTTGGCTTATCAGTGTATACCTAATGTAGCGGAAATGTTGCAACCTTTGATCACACTTTGTAAGAAAGGAACAAAATTTATCTGGTCACTCACCTACAATAATGTGTGTCACTCGCTCAAAAAAGCATCACAGTCAACACTTTAAGTCCTCTACTCTTCTCAGAAAATGCTGATGTTAGTTACTGACGCGTTCCATTATGGTCCTGGAGCAGTCTCATTAGAGAGTGGAAATGATGTTTCAGAACCACCCCATCAAGTATATGAAAAAGAGGCCTGAACTAGACCCAGTAGAATTACGTGAAAATAGAGAAAGAACGTGTAGCAATTAATTATTTATGCAGTAGGCCAGTTCCACACCTCTCTGTATGATAATTAAGTACGCGTCGCTACAATCTACAAGACTTTGTTGGCGTTGTTTGTTCCGCCATCTTGTTCATAGGCCTAGACAGCTCAACGACTAGGCTGGTGGTAATTGTTCGCGGCTGCGTATGACTGCCAAAATGTGTACCAACCTACTAGGCGTATTTTATCACGGACACGCATTCCAGGCTTGTGGTGGACCCAGACCCCAAATTCGACCACAAACAGCTCCTATCAACATGGAAGTGAGTCACACATTAGACAAATTCCCATAGCGGTGCCAGCAATCGCGGATGAATAAAAAAAATAGTTGTTATTGTTGTTGTGGTCTTCAGTCCTGAGCTGGGTGATGCACCTCTCCATGCTACTCTATCCCGTGCAAGCTTCTTCATCTCCCAGTACCTACTGCAGCCTACATCCTTCTGAATCTACTTAGTGTATTCATCTCTTGGTCTCCCTCTACGATTTTTACCCTCCACGCTGCCCTCCAGTATTAAATTGGTGATCCCTTGATGCCTCAGAACATGTCTTACCAACCGATTCCTTCTTCTAGTCAAGTTGTGCCACAAACTCCTCTTATCCCCAATTCTATTCAATACCACCTCCTTAGTTATGTGATCTACCCATCTAATCTTCAGCATTCTTCTGTAGCACCACATTTCAAAAGCTTCTATTCACTTCTTGTCAAAACTATTTATCGTGCACGTTTCACTTGCATATATGGCTACACTGCATACAAATACTTTGAGAAACGACTTCCTGACACTTAAATCAATACTCGATGTTAACAAATTTCTCTCCTTCAGAAACGCTTTCCTTGCCATTGCCAGTCTACATTTTATATCCTCTCTACTTCGACCATCATCAGTTATTTTGCTCCCCAAATAGCAAAACTCCTTTACTACTTTAAGTGTCTCATTTCCTAATCTGATTCCCTCAGCATCACCCGACTTAATTCGACTACATTCCATTATCCTCGTTTTGCTTTTGTTGATGTTCATTCCGTTCAACTGCTCTTCCAAGTCCTTTGCTGTCTCTGACAGAATTGCAATGTCATCGGCGAACCTCAAAGTTTTTATTTCTTCTCCATGGATTTTAATACCTACTCCGAACTTTTCTTTTGTTTCCTTTACTGCTTGCTCAATATACAGATTGAATAACATTGCGGAGAGGCTACAACCCTGTCTCACTCCCTTGCCAACCACTGCTTCCCTTTCATGCCCCTCGACTCTTATGACTGCCATCTGGTTTCTGTACAAATTGTAAATAGCCTTTCGCTCCCTGTATTTTACCCCTTCCACCTTCAGAATTTGAAAAAGAGTATTCCAGTCAACATTGTCAAAAGCTTTCTCTAGGTCTACAAATGCTAGAAACGTAGGTTTGCCTTTCCTTAATATTTCTTCTAAGATAAGTCGTAGGGCCAGTATTGCCTCACGTGTTCCATCATTTCTACGGAATCCAAACTGATCTTCCCCGAGGTTGGCTTCTACCAGTTTTTCCATTCGTCTGTAAAGAATTCGCATTTGTATTTTGCAGCTGTGACTTATTAAATTGCGTAAAACCATTAAAAGCGTGTAAACGTACTGGTCTGACTGCCTGCCAGCACATACCGACTTAGAGTTGTCGGACCAGTTCACTTTAAGACGTCAGAAGTTCCATGAGACTTTTTGTGGATGATGGCATTGTATACAGAGAAGTTGCAACACTAGATAATTGTAACAAAATCAGGAAGATGTACATAGGATCGACGCTTGGTGCGGGGACAGGTTCATTGAGTAAGCGCCAAAGCATCTCGCAGATGCTCAGCCATCTCCAGTGGCAGACGCTCCAAGAGAGGCGTTCTGCATCACAGTGTGATTTACTGTTTAAGTTCCGAGAACTTATGTCCCTAGAAGAGTTGGGTTGGGTTGTTTGGGGGAGGAGACCAGACAACGAGGTCATAGGTCTCGTCGGGTTAAGGGAGATCGGGGAAGGAAGTCGGCTGTGCCCTTTTCAAAGGAACCATCCCGGCATTTGCCTGGAGCGATTTAGGGAAATCACGGAAAACCTAAATCAGGATGGCCGGACGCGGGATTGAACCGTCGTCCTCCCGAATGTGTGTCCAGTGTGCTAGCCACTGCGCCTAGAAGAGTCAACCAATATATTACTTCCTCTTACGCGTATCTCTCGAAAAGACAATGAGGTAAAATTAGTGAATTCGAGCCGACATAGGTGCTTACAAAAATCGTACTTTCTCAAACCATTCTGGACTGGAACAGGAAAGGGGGGAAGTGATAGCGACACATAAAGTATCTTCCGCCATACACAGTAAGAAGGTTTGCAGAGAATAGACATAGATTTAGATGCAAGACATCGATTAACTGTTGAGGATGGCATCCTGCTCCAAGGCACGAGTACCAATCCCACTAGGTGGTCACCACATCCATGCTCCGCACCATGATCCTCCCATTATTACGTCTTGGACACTGGTGCACATCCCATGTGAAAATTCTAGCACGTCGCCACTTTTATGATCAGCAATCGATGAAGATACTGAGCACCTGTCACGCTCATATATTGACTGCACACCATGACAAGCCACATCCCTGATGTTTTACCTGTCTGACTTCGACCACCAGGTCCATTGGAGCATGCCTACTCAGATTTTGCGGTACTTTTCTTTTCTGAAATTCGTTGTGGACCATAGATGTGGATTCACATTTGAAATTCACAGTGTGGGAGCCCATAATCAAGGAGCTGGCACAAGTCTTCTCTACCGAAGGCCTGTCTAGGATAATTGGGTCAATTCATTTCCACTGTTTTTTGCGACCTACATCTTCTTAATTCTCTGTTCCACCCACAATCGAATGATGAGGCGGAGCAGATGGTTCACATGTTCAAGGAGAAGATGAAGTCGGCAATCGAGTCAGCATTCATGGAGCATGCTTTGATTTCTTTTTTGAGCACTTGCAGGATCACATCGATCGCTGTGTAGAGTCCAGAAGAGTGTCACAGACCTTCCACCATGTCCGTTGGCCTCAAGAACACATATGGAAGCTGCATCTCCAATGGTACCGTACTGGCACCACAATGTCTTCTTCTTGTGAACCAAAAGCGCTCAACGCAGGAAGGGCTACTGGACGTCATGGGAAACCTATGAGATTGTACACTGAGTATCCTAAAGAACGTGACTCTCTTAGATATATCCTAGGTCACTGGGTGAACTAAGTTTTCCAAACGATTGGAAAAAGGGCGCAGATACTTCTGGTTTCCAAAAACGTCGTCGATCTAGTGCACAGAACTACAGGTTTATAGTGCTGACGTCAGTCCGTTAAAGAATGTTGGAACACGTTTTATGCTCGCTTATTATGATCTATCTGGAGATCGAAAATATCCTCTATACGAATCAGCATGAACTATGTTAAAAAAGGGCCTCGTGAAAATCAGCTGGCTCTGGTCGTCCACGAGATGGAGAAGGCAGCACAATCGGCACCCACTTTGATGCCTTGTTCCTTGACCCCTAGAAAGCGTACAATACATTTCCTCACTGATGCCCAAAGAAAAAATACGAGCTTACGAAATGTCAGACCAGCTTTGTGGTTGGGATGAAGAGTGCCTAGCTATTAGATAGAATACAGCGGGTCGTTCTTAATTAAGAGAAATGATCTGACTTAAATTTGACTTCAGCCAAAGGGAGAGTTTTAGGACCAATACTATCTGCAGTATATATTGATGACCCAGTGGATAACATCAGAATCGCCATGAGGCTGTTTACAGATGATGCTGTTGCATACAGGGTGATTCTGTGATGATGTTGCAAGGTTTCAAAGATGATGGAGAGGAGTAAATGCATCAATTTGAGGTAAGAGACCATAGTCCGGAAATGACTGAGTCGGAAGGAATAAGCGAAAATCTACTCACGTTCAGCCTTAGCACCCAACCTAAAGGCCCGAATCTCGGAACCCCTACGAGTACAGAATACTCCCCAATACCGTTAAATAATCCCCCTTATTGATGGACTGGTAACGGTACGTGTAACTTAATGTCTCAGAGATAGAAAATCCTCAGTTTTACAGTACAGTAATAATGAATTACCTTCACCTGCATAAGTTGCTACATTTACAACATTTGTTCAAATTGGCATCCGTCTCTGTCAATGGAGGCATGACATTGTCGCACAAAGTTCTGTAGTACCCGTTCTAATACGTTTGGGGTTGTCTGAACTGTGCTGTAGGCAGCGAGAATTTTTACCAGGAGATCCTCTTCAGTCTCGACAGGCGTCTCATACACAAGAATATTAACATGGCCCCTGAAGAAGGAATCGAGTGAAGTGAGATCAGATGCCCATCCACTTTTCAAGGAATGTCTGGTCCAGGTGTCCACAAACTCTTAGTTTAATGTGAAGTGGGGCTCGATCGTGTCAGAACCGCATCTGTTGACGAATAACAGATTGGGTATGTTCCAGGAACCTGGGTAGTATGTCTCTGATAAACACTGTGTACACTGGTGAATTGTAAGTTGGGAGGAAGAAAAAATGGGCCTAGTATGTAATCATTGACTATCGCCTGCCCACATGTTGCCTGGTAATCTGTGTTGATGGCTCTTCACAACCTTCACAACTGTAGTATGGGATTCTCATCGGCCCAGGCATTACTGTTGCGACTATTTAGCAGTCTGTCACTGGTGAAACAGGCTTCATTCGTGAAAAATATATGCGCAGGAAAGTGAGGCTCGACTTAAGGCACTGCAAGAACCACCGGCTGAACACGACCCGAGCTCCGAAGTTAGCGACACAAAGCAAGCACTTTCGGTGGGTGGTACGGGTGTAGCTGCATCTCCCGTAATACTAGTCACACAATGCTCTGTGAAACATTCATTTCACGCGCACCTATTCGAGTACTGATTGCAGGCGACTCATCCACTGTAACAAGCACTGCATCGGGAGTCCGTGTAGTTCTTCAACCTCTTCGGTCGTTGCTCTGTGGTGCCAGTTGCCCTGAATCACTTAACCGTTGGACACAGTCTCGGAAACACTATGAGAGCTGGATGTCTTCTATGAGGATATTCGGTCCTGTACAATCTCTACGCTCCTCTTCTGCTTCCATTTGCTGGCTAAAACACGAAAATTATGTCTGCAAGTTCCGTCACTGGATACAGCTCCATTTGGTTAGGACTGATGGATGTTAGTACTTCAACCTGTAATCACAAACAGCAGTCTACTGCGATATATACTGAGCTGACAAAAGTCACGGAATAGCGATATGCACATATACAGATGGCCGTAGTATCGCGTACACACTTATAAAACAACAGTGGACTGCCTAAAGTGTCATTTGTACTCAGGTGATTCATGTGAAGATGTTTGTGAAGTGACTAGGCCTGCACATTGGGGACTAACAGACTACGAACGCGGAGTGGTAGTTGGCACTAGATGCATGGGACGTTCCATTTCAGAAATCGTTTGAGAATACAATATTCTGAGATCCACAGTGTCAACAGTATGCGAAGAATACCAAATTTCACGCATCACCTCACACCACGAACAACGTCGTGGCCGACGGCCTTCACTTAACGATCGAGAGCAATGGCGTTTGCGTAGCCTTGTCAGTGCTCATAGACAAGCAACACTGTATGAAATAACCGCAGAAATCAATGTGGGACGTACGACCAACGTATACATTAGGTCAGCGCAGTAAAGTCAAATCGTTCAAATGGCTCTGAGCACTATGGGACTTAACATCTGAGGTCATCAGTCCCCTAGAACTTAGAACTACTTCAACCTAACTAACCTAAGGACATCACACACATCCATGCCCGAGGGAGGATTCGAACCTGCGTCCGTAGCGGTCACGCGGTTCGAGACTGAAGCGCCTAGAGCAGCTCGGCCACAACGGCCGGCTGCAGTAAAGTCAGGCATCAGTGGGCTATGACAGTAGATGACCGACGCGAGTGCCTTTACTAACAGCACGACACTGGTTACAACACCTCTCCTAGGCACATGATCATACCCGTTGGACCCTAGATGGTTGGTCTGATCAAATGATTACCGAATTCAGCTGGTATGAGCTGATATCAGGGTTCGAGTATGGCGCAAACCCCATGAAGCTAGGAACCTAAGCTGCCAACAAGGCACTCTGCAAGCTAGTGGTGGCTCCATAATGCTGTGGGTTGTATTTACATGGAATGGACTGAGTCCTCTGGTCCAACTGAACCGATTATTGATTGGAAATGATTATGTTTGGCTACTTGGAGACCATTTGCAGCCATTAACGGGTTTCATGTTCCCAAACAATGATGCAATTTTTATGGATGACAATGCGCCATGTTACAGGTCCTCAATTGTTTGCGACTGGTTTGAAGAACATTCTGGACAGTGCGAGTAAATGATTTGGCCACTCAGATTACCCGACGAGAAACTCATCGATCATTCATGGGACATAATCGAGAGATCCGTTCTTGCACAAAATCCTGCACCAGCAACACTTCTGCAGCTATGGCCGGCTGTAGTGGCACATGGCTCAGTATTTCTGTAGAGGACTTTCGATGACTTGAATACATGCCACGTCGAGTTACTGCACTGCACCGTCCCAAAGAATGTCCGACACGATATTAGGAGGTATCCCATAATTTTTGTGATCTCAGAGTAGACACTGTATTCCAGGATTGTTCATGTCAGTATGCAGTAAGCCATCTGCATTTGATTAGTTGAGTTATTATCCCAACATATACCCCTAAGAGCTGTCGGGATTGCCTACTTTACAGTCTGAGGAATAATAGTACCAGTACATGCGTTCGACTGTCAGAGGTATCAGAAAGATTCTCGCTTATATCTTTCGACCCAGTCGTTTCCGGCCCGGGATCCCTTACCTCAAATTGATACATTTACCTTTATCCACCATCCCTGAAAGTTTTTAACATCTCGGGACGCTGGAAAACTGTAGCGAAATGCAGAAAGACCTGCAGAGAATCGACACTTAGTGTAGGGATTGCTAGTTGACCCTCAACAAAAACAAATGTTAATTTTTGCTCGTAAATAGGCGGAAAGACCCATTATTTTGTAATTATTCGACTGCCCAACTATCTCAAGAAACAATCACATCCAATAAATTTCTGGGTGTATGCATAGTGGAAAGGAGAAATCTGATAGATGAATTGGAAGAATCCTCAAGAAGTGTAGTCCAACCACAAAGGAACTATTTTACAAAACTCTCTTTCGGCTGATACTTCAGTAAAGTTCCTCAGTTTGAGTAGTATTGATAAAGGAAATAGAACAGATCCATAGAAGCACAGTGAGTTTCGATGCGGATTCGTATAGTAAGTGCAAAACTGCCACAGAGAAGCTCACCCAACTGGAAGACGATGCAAGAGAGCCATTTGGCATCACTGTGTGATTTGCTGTTTAAGTTCTGAGAGCTTACATTCCTAGAAGAATCAACCAATATACTGCTTCTTCCTACATATATTTGAAGAAAAGACTATGTAAGTAAAATTGGAGAGGTTCGAGCTCATTTGGGGACATTCCAACAGTTGTTCTTCCTGCACACCATTCGCAGTTGTAATGGGGAATGGAGGAAGTGATACCGGTACATGAAGTAGCCTCCGCCACACACCGTCAGGTGGTTTGCTCAGTATACATATATAACTCTAAGTCTGTCATTTGCTTTCGATACGGCAGACCCTAATTAATCATTCTGTTGTATGTCACTGCGCATTCGAGTAGGAGATATTCTCTCGTAAATTCTATACGGACCTGTCAGGAATTCTTTTTGGCATGATATAACGTATATCAGTTGTTAGTCCTTAATCATTTTGTTTTCTTATATTTTTACGTTTCTTTGCTCTAAGAGCAAGCTACAAATCTTTACTCCAGACTGAGGTTTTGTCAAGATCTGACTTGGTGCAAATACAAATTTGTCTGATTAAATTTCATCATAGGTAATCACCCCACCTCCCTGGAATCTGAGATTACAACTAATATATTCCAGTAATTACATAATATACAAAAAGATTAGTAACTTCAGTGGGACACAATTAAAATCGCTTTAGTGTCTATAGTAGATTTCGTCCAGGACAACATCCTGATTCCTACCAATCCAGAAGTTCTCAGTTAGTTGCAGTCTTGCCTGTTTATACTATATTAACACTTATTCTTTAACAGACATACGTATTGTACTGATTTCACAAAGATTTTCGAAATTATAGAAATAACAAAGCTATATGATTAGATATAGCCATGACTGGTACAATATCAGGTATATAGTAGTAGTGGGATAAACTATGTTTCAGCACAATTTGTTACTGCAGGTTGCCTACATCAGAGGCAAGTATGCACTCAAGGGCAAACCTATTGTTCTCTTTTGATTGACACGTAATGACCCTCTGCACATAATCCTTCCTTTTGATTGATGGCTACTTAACCTACTGTACCCCACCCCTTCCCCTTCCCCTCCTCCTCCCAACTCCTCAGGAAACCTCCAACCCAGCCCCTCCCCCTCGCTGATACCAGTACACTTTCAGGTCTGAGTTATTTGAATAACCCCCTCTCACTCTTATCAGTTTGATTGACTGCATAATTAAATTGGTCAATTAATTAACCCATCCCCCTCCTCTTCCCCTCTCCCTTCCCCTCCCCCATTAGGTAATTGGTGGGAAAAGGCCTCAGTCTGTACTGGGCTGCTGGATAGGACAGATGTAAGTCTTTATTTTGCATGTATTGTTTATTTAAGCTATTTGAGTTGTCACAGGCAGTAGCGCCATCCAGTGTGTTCTCTATGAGATCTGGAGTCCAACTGACCTAGTTCACAGTACCGCCAGCAGAGGACTCTGTCACTCCTCCCCCTCACCCCTCCTGTGACGTAATTTAAGACAGTGGTCTGGTGAAAAAGTGTGGGGAAAAAGAATCAGTCAGTGTCTAGCTACTGGACTCGGATGATGGGCATAATTGTTTACTGTGTTCAATGGACGAGATGTCTGTGCTGGAGAAGGAAACGTATATTAGCATTTGAGGACTGTGTCAATAGCAATGATATTTGGTGAAGACGAAAATGGGCTAAGTTATGCTTTGCAACTCATGCTGATAAATGCATGAGCTGTAAATGTAGATCATTCGATAAAAGTCCAGTCAGTCAGTCTTCCGAAGCGCGGTAGGTAGGACATTCACCCCAGTCTCCGCGTCCTGCCTTAAGAGAGACCACGTGCTGGGCTACCTGCCCCAGGAGTCTGCGACGGCTTACGGCATGGTCACGAGATAGCCACTAAGCACTTCCTGTCGCGTTGGAAATACCCCCAGCCTTCCAGCCTACCTCCCTCATTCCCAAATGTTCAAATGTGTGTGAATTCCTAAGGGACCAAACTGCTTAGGTCATTGGTCCCTAGTCTTAGACACTACTTAAATTATATTATGCAAAGAACACCACACACACCCATGCCCTAGGGAGGACTCGAACCTCCGGCGGGAGGGATCGTGCAGTCCGTGACATGGCGTCTCAAACCGCACGGCCACTTCACGCGGCTCCCCCATTGCCTAGTGCACGGATACTTTGTGTTGTTGAACATGAACTACTTCAGGAGTTATTAAATCTGGTGTTGCGGAATATTGTCACATACATGTGACTTGAAGAATCCACAGGGGCTAATTGTACCACTGCACAGATAGAGAGAGAGAGAGAGAGAGAGAGTTTTGCAGATGACGCAAGAATATTCAAGCAATCACACGTTTTATTCCGAGGAATACCGCCACCGCCACACACTTGACACGGACTCTAAAAGAAAAAGATCGCGACACAGTTGTGAAACCGTTCCTGACACACGTCGCGCGGTTTTATGGGAAATACACCCGTCTTTGAGCACAAGCTGCTTCAGTAGTTTACCTAGATTCTACGATGTATGCCGCCACACTTGAACACGTACTCTAAAAAAAAGATTGCGGTACATTTGTAAAGCCTCTCAGTCTTCCTCCACTACTCCGGAATATTTGCGTGCATAAGCAAATTAGGTAAAGTGTTAAATGCTTTGATGAATTTGCAGATGCTGCTTTAAACAATTTGTTTCAAATACACTCGCACGCAAAACACTGCTCTGTCCTCCCAGGTGCACATGGAACGGAAATATATTACGGCAGAATACTCTCGAAAAAATACATCGCTAAAATAAATTAGTGCAAATAGTGGTGGTGGTTAGTGTTTAACGTCCCGTCGACAACGGGGTCATTAGAGACGGAGCGCAAGCTCGGGTTAGGGAAGGATTGGGAAGGAAATCGGCCGTGCCATTTCAAAGGAACCATCTCGGCATTCGCCTGAAACGATTAAGGGAAATCACGAAAAACCTAAATCAGGATGGCCGGAGACGGGATTGAACCGTCGTCCTCCCGATTGCGAGTCCAGTGTGCTAACCACTGCGCCACCTCGCTCGGTATTAGTGCAAATACACAGCGTCGAAACTCTGAAGATGATCCTGCAAAATATTTTTAAATTCACCATCACAGTAGTTTGCAAAACGAGACACAGTCGAAACTGGCTGATTTAACGTGACAGGACTGTGTTTTTCCCACTCAATGGAAATGGGAACTGTCGTAGCTCCACCAATGGTGTAGGATGTGTAAGGTCAGCGCCAAAACGAAGCTTCCTCCTGCAACACGAGGTAGTATAAAAGACAGCATGAACAGTTACAGTGATGTTTCTTATCAGGAAAATTAGGAACGCTCCACATCATACAGGAACTGGAAGAAGCACGAGTATTTTGCTACTGCATTGCAATGCGTTTCGAAACTATACCGAGCGAGGTGGCGCAGTGGTTAGACACTGGACTCGCATTCGGGAGGACGACGGTTCAATCCCGCGTCCGGCCATCCTGATTTAGGCTTTCCGTGATTTCCCTAAATCGCTCCAGGCAAATGCCGGGATGGTTCCTTTCAAAGGGCACGGCCGACTTCTTTCCCCGTCCTTCCCTAATCCGATGAGACCGATGACCTCTCTGTCTGGTCTCCTTCCCCGAAACAACCACCCAACCAACCAAACTACACTCCTGGAAATTGAAATAAGAACACCGTGAATTCATTGTCCCAGGAAGGGGAAACTTTATTGACACATTCCTGGGGTCAGATACATCACATGATCACACTGACAGAACCACAGGCACATAGACACAGGCAACAGAGCATGCACAATGTCGGCACTAGTACAGTGTATATTCACCTTTCGCAGCAATGCAGGCTGCTATTCTCCCATGGAGACGATCGTAGAGATGCTGGATGTAGTCCTGTGGAACGGCTTGCCATGCCATTTCCACCTGGCGCCTCAGTTGGACCAGCCTTCGTGCTGGACGTGCAGACCGCGTGAGACGACGCTTCATCCAGTCCCAAACATGCTCAATGGGGGACAGATCCGGAGATCTTGCTGGCCAGGGTAGTTGACTTACACCTTCTAGAGCACGTTGGGTGGCACGGGATACATGCGGACGTGCATTGTCCTGTTGGAACAGCAAGTTCCCTTGCCGATCTAGGAATGGTAGAACGACGGGTTCGATGACGGTTTGGATGTACCGTGCACTATTCAGTGTCCCCTCGACGATCACCAGTGGTGTACGGCCAGTGTAGGAGATCGCTCCCCACACCATGATGCCAGGTGTTGGCCCTGTGTGCCTCGGTCGTATGCAGTCCTGATTGTGGCGCTCACCTGCACGGCGCCAAACACGCATACGACCATCATTGGCACCAAGGCAGAAGCGACTCTCATCGCTGAAGACGACACGTCTCCATTCGTCCCTCCATTCACGCCTGTCGCGACACCACTGAAGGCGGGCTGCACGATGTTGGGGCGTGAGCGGAAGACGGCCTAACGGTGTGCGGGACCGTAGCCCAGCTTCATGGAGACGGTTGCGAATGGTCCTCGCCGATACCCCAGGAGCAACAGTGTCCCTAATTTGCTGGGAAGTGGCGGTGCGGTCCCCTACGGCACTGCGTAGGATCCTACGGTCTTGGCGTGCATCCGTGCGTCGCTGCGGTCCGGTCCCAGGTCGACGGGCACGTGCACCTTCCGCCGACCACTGGCGACAACATCGATGTACTGTGGAGACCTCACGCCCCACGTGTTGAGCAATTCGGCGGTACGTCCACCCGGCCCCCCGCATGCCCACTATACGCCCTCGCTCAAAGTCCGTCAACTGCACATACGGTTCACGTCCACGCTGTCGCGGCATGCTACCAGTGTTAAAGACTGCGATGGAGCTCCGTATGCCACGGCAAACTGGCTGACACTGACGGCGGCGGTGCACAAATGCTGCGCAGCTAGCGCCATTCGACGGCCAACACCGCGGTTCCTGGTGTGTCCGCTGTGCCGTGCGTGTGATCATTGCTTGTACAGCCCTCTCGCAGTGTCCGGAGCAAGTATGGTGGGTCTGACACACCGGTGTCAATGTGTTCTTTTTTCCATTTCCAGGAGTGTATATACACATACTACTGTCTGAAGGAGATCTGCGCCTCTCAGGGTGCATTTACGTCTGTCACCCAAAATTCTATCATCGTTGTTTTGTACCATCCAACAGAGAAAATCTACGAGATATAAAAGCTCCGCTAACTTCATCTTACAGAGAATTCGATAAGATTTTTACTGCAACTCTCTCTTCCGATACATCGAAAACAAATACCGTCTGCGTGCCGGTATCCAGCATATGTGGTGATCCCATTAAAGGTATTGATCCACTGGAGAAGGTGGCCAGTGATTGAAGTCGCTTATACAGACCAGTGTAAAGTTTCATCTTGTGTACTGTACGAGGACCATAACCCACAGACTACCTGTCACAAAAGAGGGTCGCTGTTTTGTTGTTTGATACATTGTTCTTTTTCTGTTAATGCAACGAAAAAAATGATTATTTCCCTGGTTTGCAGTGCTTCCATGTTAACGTTTTCTCGATTCCTCATGCTACAGCATATTCGTTTCCATGTACAAGAATTGTTCTGCACAAAGACGAAGACATGCAAGTACTCCCTCAATTTTCCCTCAATTTATACACATTTTCCATCATTTTTTGCTAATTTTATCGATTTTATGTCGCTTCTGCTCATATGATCATGACATCAATTTCTCGTTCCATATTGTAAAATTGTTTGTAAATGTAGTACAGTTGCCGACACCTAGCGCAAAGGCACAATATTTCTGGTCAGGCGGCATAGTGTAGCATTGTACTCGAATGCATCGAGTGACATCCACCCACATATTCTACTGTTGCAGTGGGTTTTCTATAACTGGGTGCAGTTGTTTAGAGCTACTGTATATGTCCAAGCTACAACTGCCTGTTTTGCAGTGCACTGACCTCTTTATGCAGCGTTGGTGGTGTACATGGGGGTGGGTGCACTGTGTGGGACAGGAGCGTGTGGGATGTGCGAGAGTTTTCAGCTATCTCCGACATCTAGTCATGACAACTACTGCTACAGACTGCATTGTGGTTTAAGTGTGTAGTGTTTAGTGCTTCTCAATACACTGCAATGGACTCTGTATTGCAGTGGTATTTGCTGTTATCTCTATTGTGTCACGCACCTTTCTTCCTCCTTTAAATTGTAGCAGAGAGAAGCGATTTAGGAATTCTACAGTACTGTTGAAAACACAATCGCGAAATCAATTCATTTTTTCCAATAGTTGTATTGCATGCACACATGCGTTCAGGTGTGGGTGTCTCTCCTGGCCGGTGCAGATGGGGGCTTCGCTGTAGATGGCAAATGGCGCACGCCTTGCGACCGCTAGTTTGTGTGATCAGAAAGATTTTTTTTTTCATCAGATATGTTTAGTGGAACGCTGTGGTGAAGGAGGGTGTTTGTGCTCTCAAACATTGGTGCATACAAGACCTCGGATATATTTCGCACTACGATCTATCTGTGGTGGAAATTTCATTACTTGATTTGCATAATGTTTGTGTGTGATACTCATATGTTGAAAACATGTTTTATTATGAAGGATGATCATCATAATGTGGTGTTTTAAGTGATCTGTTTGTCTGCTGTGAATTGTTAAATTATTAATTTGAAATGGTAGTGTAAATGGCTTATTTCTTCTATTTTTGACATCGAAATTACTTCAGCTCTCCCTTTACCTCTGGCATTAGACAATGGGAACACTGTATTCTGAGGATAGATGCAAACCTCCATCTGTGTTTTGGGATGTTGGTTCACATAGACAATCAGGGAGTGGCCTCTTGAGAAAGACAGAGACATGAAGCGAGTCTGGAATTTCCTGATCAACAGAATGCCGCCACTTGATGCTTCGTTTGGGGGTTGTGAGATCAAAGGAGGCTAATATGTGGTCTGTGGACGATGGTATTTAGTAATGGGATCTGTGATTAGGACATTTTTACCTTCATTGCGGTGCCCTGACGATAGAGATACGCACGGGAGACCACAAACATTGGCTACTATACACAGACCACTTTTGCAGGGTTTAACTGTCAGTGCCAAATGACTGCTGTATGTTTCTGATCTGTACAAAATAGTTTCCCCTACCGTTCTAATAATTTGTCCATCCACAGAAACTGACAGTGCGTTTCAAAACATTTTATGAACTTTTAAATACGTAATTGTTCTGATTTTCCCGTATGTGCTTAGACACCAGTGTCCTTCGAAAAGTGAGAAAAATAAATAATAAGATCCTCAGCACCCATGACTCCGGCAGCAAATATAAACTAAGTCTACACAGCGTTTCCAAACGTGATCAGAATAAAAAAGCGCCAAAATTGCTTAAGCATTCCATCCTGCAAATCGATTTCCTGAAAAATTATCTAAATAAACAGTACTGCAAACACTACAGTCAGTTTCCCCACAAATTCTTTAACTAAATAAATAAACTATATTCCATACACCGCCTTGAATCCGATAAATTATTGAATAAACAATATTCCTTACATGTCTAAACTGTTTAAACGATATTCCATACACTGCAATCGATTTCCCTTTAAATGACCGGTCAACTGAGTCTTTTTCCCACCAATTTCTGGGAGGGGGAGGGGAGGGCAAGGGCTTAGGGTTTTCCCAGAGGATGGATAATTAATTGATCGATTTAATTAATTAGTCAATCAAACTGATATGAAAAGTGTGCTTGTATCGGCAAGGGGAGTTTCTAAATGGGTGAGGGAGGAGGAGGTGGAGGAGGAGGAGGAGGAGGAGAAGGGGAGGGATGGGGGAGTAATAGGTTAAGGACCTGTTAATGAAAAGGATGGATTATCCCCAGGGGGATCTTAATCCTCTTAGCAGAACAATAGGTTAAGGACCCGTAAATCGAAGGAGAACAGTAGGTTTGCCTCTGATGTAGGCAATGTGCACTAACAAAATGTGCTTATGTCATTGTTGTGCTACTACTTTGGAAGACTAACAGGAACAGTATTAGGAATTTCATCACTTGATATTGTCCTATATGACAATATATTGCAGCACAATTCCATGACGTGCTGTCTATAAAAGCAGTATTTGCACTGATAGGAGATGCTATTCAATCATCCCCTTTAATTATGGGACTGACTATAATATGTTCATGATGGAAAATTCAATTTACAATTTGTATATATATATATATATATATATATATATATATATATATATATATATATATTAAAGCTTACTTCCTTTCCCCATTATTTCTTAGGAGTAGCAGGTATACCATGACATTATTCTGAGTATCCAGATGAATATACATTGTGAAATTTACTGTCAAGTATTGTATCTACAATCTCAGTTGTTGAGATTATTATATTCATTACAATCACATAACAATGAATAATTACAAACTGAACAATTGTATTTAGAGATAACATAAGCAGATGAACTGAATGATTACAAAATAATCCTCCTGCCAAACACAGTTACTCAGAATTACCATTAATTTATAGATTTTAATACAGCACCATTAGTGCTGTAGATTTAAGTTCTACAAACAAAGGAAAGTATTAATGGCAACACGGTCAAATTTGTCATTACAAGATGGACCCTCACCATTAATGGAGCAATTATTTTTCTTTGAGTATGCTATAGTTGAACTATTGTTAATTACAGAAGTTATAGGTTACACTCTTAGCTATATATTAGCTATTGCTTATATGAATTGACATATACCTCATGGGAATTTAACTGAAACTATTTGAACAGTCTTACCTACTACTACCTTAATTTTTATTGCACTATGACTACTATATTTACTTGATGACACAGTAGATGCAATGATCGCAAACAACTGTGAACAATGACACTAAAGTTATGATTATTCAGATTATATATATGTTAAATTATATACTTACATATCACCAGAAATAGATATGCAAGCTGATGGATTTCAACTACTGGTTGTAGATAACAAATTTTTACTGGTAAATACAGAAGATTGAGTTTTAACTAGACCATCTAGCGTATTACATTTATCAGCAATTCCTCACTAAAAGTTAAGATTGGTGCCACGTCTGGACGATTAAATCAAGGTACATTCACAATAAATTGACCTGGATTATTCTTTTTTCAGTGTTTGGAAATTTGTAGAACGAGTCACAGATTTATACCGATTGTAGTTGAAGGAACTTCAGTAAATCTATTCATTAAATGATTATATCTAGAATAATCTAAGGAGTTAGCTGAATTATAACATTAGAGTGCCAATCTGAAATAAGCAGAAATTTAGGACAACTTACATCAGATGACTTAAAATTTTAGCTGTGTCTTATACAAAAAAAAGTAAATTAGCGTCTACTTCTGATGGAGAATTATTAATCCAAATCCCTCAAATATCGCCACTAATATGAATTTCTCTACTTACATATTCTCTGTGTTTTTATTCTATTTAATCAAATAACACTTTTCTTTCGTGGTATATTTATAGTTTTTACTTTGTGGACCATCTGACTACAACTGAATGAAACACAATTTTCGTGCCATATTCGTTTCGCCTTTGTTCTCTGCAAGGCATCTTCAGTGGCCTGGAATATGTAAATATTTTTACAAATTAGTTTAAATATTGGGACACTATACCTGTAGGTAATAAACGGTTCTGGTAGTTGGTTTTTGCTATGATGTAGTAATATTTCAAAATCTACTTACAGGTTGCGTGAACGATTTTCTTCATATTACGTTTCTGTTCCATTTTTGGTGCTGTTTCTCTTCTTATAACTACCACTTAAGTTTTTTTTCCACATTTCACAGCACTAGGAACTGAACACTTCTTTTGATGCAACGTTTTGGTTTGTGTTGCCGACTGTCGAATGTTTTTGCCAAAGTTCGAATGTTATTGCCAAATTTCGAGTGTAATTTTTGAAGTATCTGTAATTTGTTTGTGTATGCATGTGTGTGTGTGTGTGTGTGTGTGTGTGTGTGTGTGTGTGTGAAATAACTGAGCCGTGCTGCGGCTCGCGTTGGTGCTGTTTGTAGGTTTCCGTCCTCTGTTGGAGGCCAGACTGTATCGTTTGGTTGACATGTTTGCGATTGTTTGTCTTCTTCTCGTGTTGACTGGCTCCACTTGGTGTCGCAAGTGTTGCCTGTCTGCTAGTGGCAGCAGTGGCGGTCCGGTATGTAGTAACTGTTGCCATATCTTTTGGGCAAAGCCGTTGTTCTTCCGAGTCGTGTCAGTGTGGAGTTCGGTTGGGGACTCAGGAGGAGCCAGGTCCGCGCAGTGCCCGAACACGCCAGGACCGCTGGGTGGCGCGCATGGACTGCCGGATCGAAGGCCTGTGGTGACAAGGGTGCACGACTTCATCGTGAAACGGATCCTGCAAGCTTTAAGTTGAGTGATTTTGGATTCAAGTAGAGAGACCTCCATCACTGTGAGATCTTGCGATTCTCCAGTGACTTGGGTTTGTGTTGCCGCTCGTAGTGTTGCTGAGGTGAAGAGCAGCGAGTGGAGTGCTTGGGGAAGGCGATATGATTAGCTTTCCTGGAACTCTAATTACTATTTATTGCGTTCAGTTTGTTACTATCTGTTAAGTTCAACCAGAGGTATTTTTCCTGCCTTGTGGCCGCTAAAACCCCAGTTACCTGTGTATGTAACGGTAGTGCACATTGCTATTGCATTGCTGTTTTACGGTACGTTTGTTAAA
Source organism: Schistocerca serialis cubense (assembly GCF_023864345.2). Lineage (NCBI taxonomy): Eukaryota > Metazoa > Arthropoda > Insecta > Orthoptera > Acrididae > Schistocerca > Schistocerca serialis. The sequence continues at coordinate 126,922,691 of NC_064640.1, forward strand.
ATTTTTTATAATTGCTGTTCTCGGCGTTAAAGGTCTTCGGCCGTGACTGTGGTTACTTGCCTTAAAATTCTACTTGGGATCACATTGGCTTGTTTATTAAAACATTGTTTTAAAACATTATTTGCTGTGTCTGTATTTTATGCTCAATTGGTAAATTGTAACGCAATGAAGCCACTATTAATTACACAGTTGTTTATTCCTTCATTAATAACATGTGATATCTTATTTATTGCTGAGTCTATAATTACCGTTTTAAAATAAATGTGTGTAATTGCAAAAGGGAACCAATAGTTACTGATTACGGCCCTGTCCACAATCGTAACCGAATCCTGCCTTACTTGACTTCCAGGTCACTATAATATTTTATTTTGGTGAGCTGCTTTGTGTGTGTGTGTGTGTGTGTGTTTGTGTGTGTGTGTGTGTGTGTGTGTGTGTGTATGTGTGTGTGTGTATGTGTGTGTGTGTGTCCAGAAGGCGAAGGGAGCGGGAGATATTGTTTTCGACTGCTTATATGAGAGGTGCGATTTTTATCTTATCATTTCCTTTGTTAAGTGTAGTAGGGAGCCTGTATTGATGTGTGTTTGCTCATTTATAACATGTTTGGTTTTAGCGATGGCTCTCTGAATGTGGAAGTTTTCTTGCATTTGTATAAGATGTTTGTCATGGTTGCTTATTCTCATTATTTACATTTTTGTACCATGTTTGTAGGGTGGTGATTATGGTGTTTTAAATGTTCTGTAAATGTGGAATGTTTCGTACTTCCACCTCCTGATATATTCTGTGTACCGTGTTTTAAAATTCCTGCATGTCATGTCTATGTATACTAAACTGGAGGGTTTGCCCAGTCTTATATGCTCTCTGGAAGCCCTGTCTCTTTAGGAGTTTTGCATCTCTGTGTGTTAATTTATGTATGTAGATCATAGTGTACCATCTGGTTCTTTCCTGTGTGATGTTCTCGTTGTGTGTGTTTATGAGTTTTCAGCCTGTGAGTTATCTTGTATTCTGGAAGTGCTGTGTTTGTTTTGAATTTGTGTTTTTGTTTTTTGGTTGAGCCTGTGTACTACATGTGTGTCATGTCCATTGTTCCTAGCTATTTGTTTGATTGTACTCATTTCTTTTTCATAGTTTTTCTTTTTGAGTGGGATCCTGTTTAATGTATGTAACTTATATCTTAGTGTTGCAAGCTTATGATTGTGGGAGTGATTAGATGTGAAATGTATTATTGTGTCTGTGGCTGTTAATTTTCTAAAGATGTTAAATGTATGTTTGCCATTTTCTTTTATATTTTTATGTCAAGAAAATTTATTTGATTTTCTTTTTCAAGTGTGAATTTTACGTTCTGATGAACATTGTTGATATCTAAGTGGAGTTCATCTATTTTTTCAGTTGGCTCATCTACCAGACAAATAATGTCATCCACATATCTGTACCAATATATGATTTTAAAACTTTTATTAGTGATTATCTTTTCAAATATTTGATTTTCTAGATGACTGATGAAAATCTTTGCTAATGTTCCTGATATTGGGTTCCCATGTGCAGTCCATCACTTTGTAGGTAATATTCATTCTCAAACTGAAAGTAGTTTTGTTCTGTTGTCAGTCTGAGCATATTTGTTATTTGTTTTATTGCTTCTGTGGCGAGGTTGCTGTGGGATGTGAGATTTTGTTCTATGATTTCTATTGATTCTGTGATAGGGACAGAGGTATACATTTTTCTATGTTGAATGAAATGAGTGATGCTGTGTGTGGTACCTGTATGTGTTCTATTAGGTTTCCTGTGTTTACCACTGTTCTGTTATTTTCTATTTGATAGTGTTTTGTAATTAACTTCTGGAGATGTTTGGCTATGTGGTCTATAAAGTAAAAATTAACAATATACTGTAACATTACACACAACTAAGGAAGTCATGAGTACAAAATTTGTACATTTTATTGTTTAAACAGTACCCTATTAAATGAACAAAAAAATATTGATTGAAAGAAAGAATGTATTCTGAAAATGATAACAAACCTATTCCTTACATTTAGTCCATCAACTAACAACTTCATTTTACTATTAAACTGAGCTAAGGTATTTCTAAGACTATTACTAATCCCTTCATTATTTCAATTAACAGCAGTGTGGAATAACATTATCTGAAAAAAGTTAAATTTAACTTTTCACAATGAATTTAGAACGTTATTAGGACCAAAACGATTTAATGGAACGACATTCTTCCTTATCTCAATTTTTATTATAATACTATCTAATAATTTTATAGGATTACTTCCATACATTGTTACATGAACTAGACATCTAGCACTAACATTTGCAATTGTTTCACCTATATGATTAAGATCATTTTATTTGTATGAATTAACTACATCAAACATGTAGTACTTCAAGGTACACCTCCTGCATTAATATCATTTATGGTTTTAATTGAAGCAACAAGAAATATTATTCAACTAAGAGCATTAGCAGGACAAGTAGCCATAAATATAACTGGTGGACACTTACTATTAACACTATTAGGAATCACAGGATCCTCAATAGCACTAAACTTAATGTCACTATTAATTATTGAATAAATATTATTATTAAGCCTAGAATCAGAAGTTGCAGTAATCCAAGCTTATGTCTCCTCAGTTCTAGGAACTCTACATTCTAAAGAGATATACTGAAATCAAATCACTTATTTCACCTAGTAAATGATAGACCCTGACCATTGACTAGAGCAACTAGAGCAAGAGTTATAGTATCAGGACTAGCTAAACGATTTCACTTATTTAGTATAACACTGTTATCAGTGGGTTTTACTTACAATAACCCAATGATGACGAGATGTAGCTTGAGAAGGTACATTCCAAGGATTACATACAGAATTTGTTTATACTGGATTATGTTGTATCTACATAAATTTTCATACGAATTTATTGCAGCAATAACCGTTATACTCCTTGTAGCAATCCCTTAAAATTTAATTAATTACTGAGAAAAACGATCACCATTTGACTGTGGATTTCACCCAAAAAGCTCAATATGAATGCTGTTTTCCCTACGATTTTTCTTAATTGCTGTAATCTTCTTAATTTTTGATGTAGAAATTGCATTAATTTTACCAATTGCAATTATTATAAAAACGTCAGGTATTATGATATGAGCAGTATCAACAATATTCTTCATCTTGGCCTTTTAGGAAAACTATATCATAAACAAAATCAAGGAGCTCTACAATGAGCAGAAGAAAGTGTTGTAGTTAACTGCAACATTTAAATTTGATTTAAAATGATTTCTTCTGGACAACTCTTTCTCTTCCAATGATGAATTTCTACTTAAAAAGTGGTAGCCAGTAAAAAAAAATTAAGTGTAGTTGCATGAGTAGGACTGAAAACAGTAATGTGTTCGTTAATGTTAACACAAATCATGTACACAATTGTATCCTTTACACTGACGCATTCCACATCATTTCGATAAAATAATCGTTCAAATGATATACAGAACATGTAATCAACTAAATAAATAACTAATGAATTTCGGATTATGTTATAAAGTATTGGTAATAATAAAATTTAAATTAAATAAGAAATGAATTACTGCTGCCAGTTTCGACCTTGAAATTTGGTAATTATAGCCTTATTCTATATTAACTAAAACCAAAACTAGGTGTATAACTGTTATTAATTTGACTGAACTATTAAGTTCCAAACAAGGAAACATAAAGCCAATATCAAAACTGCAAAATTTTTGTATAATATACATTATTTATGTTATTAATCTCTTAAGACTTACGAAATAACCTTGCTTGACGGTACTGTGACCGAAACTCAAACTCAGGACCTTTGCCTTTCAGAGCAAGCGCTCTACAGACTGAGCTACCCAAGAACGACACATGACCTCTCCTCACAGTTTACTTCCACCAGTAACTCGTCTCCTACCTTGCAAACTTCATAGAAGTTCTGCTGCGAACCTTGCAAGACTAATACATTATTGCATCGTCAGCAGCACAGTGTACGCGAAGATTATCAATGACGTCACGTGAAACAAGACCAGGGATGCAAGTTGAGGACTCCTCTTCTGCCACGCAAATGGCAACGAAAGCACTGCGACCATCGATCAACCAGGACTGGGGGTCCAGGCCGGCCAGAGTGGCCGAGCAGTTCTAGGCGCTACAGTCTGGAACCCCGCAACTGCTACGGTCCCAGGTTCGAGTCCTGCCTCGGGCATGGATGTGTGTGATGTCCTTAGGTTAGTTAGGTTTAAGTAGTTCTAAGTTCTAGGGGACTGATGACCACAGCAGTTAAGTCCCATAGTGCTCAGAGACATTTGAACCATTTTTTGGGGGGTCCAGACAATTAGAGTTTTCGAGCTGCTTTTTGAACTACCTGCGGAAGGTGTGATAACCACCCTCTGTCCCTATGACATGGTACTTGACCACGTAGCTGAGAAATAGGCACAGTTCAAGACATATACTGTTTTGAATAGTGTATGGCAAGTGCATATCGATCTCTGTAGCCATGTGCCCTTGTACTTCTAGACTGGTGGCTGCAGAGCAATTATCCTGTATGACGTATGACGGGCAACACGGCATGTGCTCGAGATGCGGAAAAGGAGGACATCTTCGGTTGGAATGTGTACAGTGATGGATCACACTGTTACCACCTATGGACGTAACACCCTCACCCAGCCCGACTACTCTGTCGGTGACGTATGCAGCAATGTTTTCCGTCGCCACTATTTTACGAAGTCTGCTGCTTAGCCACCCCAGTCCCCAACAGCCATCAAAAAGTGACTGTCTGAACGAGGGGGAACCAATGGACAGACGGGGGGAGGGTGGGGGGGGGGGTGGAGGGCGCCACACAGCAGATTCTTCCATCTAACAATATCTGCGTCGCTGTCATGTCCTCACTTGTGTTGCTGACAGAAGCTTTTGAACTGGACTGCGGGACTCATTGCCGTCATCTGACACAGGACATGCTCAAAAGCAGCGTCCGTCTCGGTGGTGCAAGAGGAGGCGCAAGTCTATGCCAGGAACCAATGACAATCTCATTCACGTAGATGTTGACGTCACACATGCGGACGACGTTCACCTTGCACAACGGTCATGCTCGGCCCCGACCTCTCTATACATGGCGTAACAAACAGCGTGCAGGTGGAGAGAGTAGTCTCTCTGCCAGCATCATACAACCGCTTCCCATGGGAGAAGACTGTACGGACATCGAACACTCCTGTACCGCAACGGCATTGGAAAACGATGAAGAAGACATGTCGGTGGTCCCACTGGGGTCAACGCACCCAGCTGCCGCCATGCTGCAATGACTTACAAATGTGCCCCAGCAGGCGGGCGGGATGGGATAATGTCACACGTTGACTACACTCACTTCCTTTCTCAGCGATAGTGGATCAACTTTAAACGAACCCCGTACAAGCGTACAGAATGGGCACAGTCAATACCAGTATGAGTCGCAGCACAGTGAAGATACAGTTACTCTGAGACATGATTCGCGCGTCAGATGTCAACGTTGCCTTATTACAAGAGGTGCATATTGTGACGATTCTGGATATTTATGGATACAACTTGTGCCATTCTGTTGATGATAAGGCTGGGTGTAGAGTGGCGATCTATGTCCGAGAGGGGCTTCTGGTCCACAGGGGGCATGACCATTACCATATTCGGAATTCGTATCATAAATCTATATGCTCCGCCAGGCACATCAAACTGATGTTAATGTTCTGTTTTTTACTCTGTAGACATCACCCCCTATTTCTTGCCCGTTTCGACCAAACTGTAGCTGGAGGTGACTTTAATTGCGTATTGCATCCGAAAGTCCAACATCCCGACTATTCACTGTGCCCAGCCAAGCATATAGTGGTGGAAGAACTCTGCTCTTTTGACGCGTGGGAGAAGGTCTACCGTGACGGCTCTGGCAAGCAGGATAGATCGCACCTACGTCTCCAACATCTTCCAGTCGAAAGTGCTCGCCGCGGAAAAATGGCCACTTGCCTTTTCCGACCACTGCGCACTCATCAGCTACCTCATTTTGCCACCACAGTCAGTCTGGTGCACTCGTGGGACATGGTAGCTTAACATGTCCGTCTTCTGTGACCCGATTTGTCGACAGTGCATCACAGCAGTGTGGACTTTCTGTGAATGCTGCCAGCCTTCCCGGTACCCATCTCTCATCATGTGGTGGCTCAACTGCGCCAAACCAAAGATCACAAAGGAGATGGTCCAATGCAGGAAAGAATCGGCTGTGTGGCACCATTACACTATGAATTATTAGTACACCATGCTACAGGAACTCGATCACCATCTTCCATCACCTGAAACGCACAGGGAATGGCAACGCATTATGGCCAAGCGCCTTTCGTCGAAACGCAATAAGCTGCAGGCTATGGATGTGAGATCACACTGGCACGATATCGCGCCGAACGAAACACCATCTATGCTCTGTAGCACTTCCGACCATCGTCGTCGTCTTCAACGGATTATCACTACCCTTCTCACACAAGACAGTAGCCATGTCAGTACACACACCTTTGCTGACCACTCTCAACTTTTACGACGACAGAACTGTGGACCATGCAACATATGCGGACGTTCTCCGACATATCAGACATACTCTCGACGCTACGGAGCAACATCCTTGGCAGCGGCAACTACTATGGATTACGTGGCGGACGCTAACGCCAAAGGCGTGACAAACAAATCGCCAGGCCCAACCAGCCTTCCGAATGAATTCTACTCTGCATTTCATGACCTGATGATCCAACCGTGGACCAAATTGTTCCAGGAGCTGCACACTTCCAACATCCAAGTGATAACGGCCTTTCTGGCCAGCATTTTAAGTGCAGTACATAAGCCACAAACAGGTCCAGAGATCACAAACATCCGACCTCCTACTCTTCTCAGTGCAGTCTATGAGATCTAGGCTTGCCTATTGGTGGCATGCGTATACACTGTACTGCCCTCAATCCTTTCACTGGAGCGGACGTCGCATGACCATGGTTCCAACCTGCAAACTGTCATGGGCAAATGTCGGTATCTCGTCGCACTTGCCACACCCTGCCGCCTATGCACGGCACTGATATCAGTTGACTTCGACAGCACTTTTCATAGGGTCCAACACCAGGCCCTTCTATCGGTGACGAAGCATATTGGGTTTCCTCCGCCATTCGTCAACACCCTGAGACGCCTGATTACCAGTGCTTCATCAAACATTCAAGTCAATAGGAGACAGGCGGGGCCGATTCTAATACGGCGTTCCACCAGATAGGAATGTCCCCTGTCCACTGCATTCTTCTCCATCACTCGCTAACCCCTTATGAAAGGCCTCCTACTGCACCATACGGGAGTCACCCTAAGCAGCAATACTTTCCGTTGCTGGGTGTATGCAGACGAGCTCCTGCTCTTACCACCTACACCTATGGAAATACATAATGCCATCGCATGAATCTGACAGTATGGAAGAACTTTGGGAAGCGTCCTCAATGTGGCCAAATCAGAGATTATGAACATTGGTCATGGCCTCGAAGACGAAGGAGCACTGCCGCTTCCCACCGTGGACATACTCTGTTATCTAGATATTACATTTACTGGACACATCCACTGTATAGCAGCGTACCCCTACCCCCATTTGCTTCAGATGATACAAGCTGACATTCAACACTACCTCCACCGCAGCCTGAATCCAATCCATCGAGTGGCCTACATCAACACCTATGTCACAACCAAGATGGCTCAGGTTACCCAAATCTACCCTCTGCCAATGGTCCTAGGACAATATTCCAGGAGGCCTTTGGGTACTTCATATCCATAGGAACCATCTTTAAAGTCTGCTACGGCACCCTCACCTTCCTCACTTCAGCTGGAGGTCTCGGTCTCATCCATATTAGAGCCAGGACATACGCTTTACATTTAACTCCTGTGACAAGGCATTGACAAGGGCCTTCCCTTATGCACAGACTCTTTAAGGTTCTCGCCCTAGCCTCCCAAGTCTATGTGGCCCACATTGTACAACACTTTCCCACACATCGAACTACTTTGTCGAACTCAGCTACTTGCTTGATGCCCTTCTGACTATGCGCTCACCATAAGCAATAGACTTTTACAAGCTGTTTTCGCAATGTACCTCCTGCAATATGTTGGAGAATCTCCTCCCAGATATCTGTTGGACAACAGTGTGGAAGAACATTCATGCGCCCTTCCTTACAACCGATGCACGAGCCCTGTGGTACTGTGTCATTAATGGTAAATGCCCCAGCAACTTCACCATGTTTGACAGGCTGAATCACCGTGATGTTCTCGCTGTCACAGTGAGGATACTGATGAGCATCGTCTCACATGACCATCGATGCATCATGTATGGCAACTCTTGCAATGGATACTGGCATGTTATCTCCATGCCTCACCAAAAACGTCAGCCTGCAATTCCTTCTCCTTCTGGAGGACATACATTATCCAGTTTCCAAGCACCACGTTATAACGTGGTTTAAGAACTTGACGACTGCATACCTCTTCAGCAACAGGGCGCACTTCAAGCTCGATTTTTGGTACCATGTTTTAGATGCTCACACCGCACCTGAATGACCGCCGTGCTACCACCGTCAATTTGCTAATGACTTATACAGTGTAATTTACGAGCCCCTCTCAGTTGGGGAATACCCACCATTTGACATGTACCCGACATTTGACATGCCTGAAACCTCATGACATCCTTTTTCGGAACGGTGTAACAGCCTAGTCCCGAACAGTGAGAAGGAGACGAACTCGTACAAGTGTGTGCTACATCTCCCAACTTGTCTTTCTTTGTTTTCTCCTCTATTCCTCCTTTTTACTGTTTCTCGTCACGACCCCAATGTTTGTGGGCCTTGAGTTGTTAGGATAGTATACCCTCACTAAGTACAGCTGGGACAAAAAAATTATGCACATGTGTACATAATAATAATAACAATAATAATAAATAAACAAAAAATATTCTCTACATTTTCAACCTTGACACAATAGTCGCCACAGGTAATGGGGACGTCGTGGCAAGGCCTCGGGCTGCGATCCCTGCCCACTTTGTTCGCCTACCCCCTGACAGAAAAAGGGTTGGTAGAGCACTTACCTACGAAAGGCAAAGGTCCCAATTTCGAGTCTCGGTCCGGCACACACTTTAAATCCTCCAGGAAGTTTCTTACCTAGTCGCTACTTTTAGCAATTACTGACTCAGTAGAAATGCATGTATGTGTAGGGACAGCAAAAATGCAAGCTGCCTAATAGAGATAATACATCAAACGAGTGATCTAACATATGAGGTAGCTAACACATATTCACAGCAAACAAATGTAAATGTGTTGTACAGTATCCATAATTGTATAGTGCGTACAGAAAATTTCCAGTACTTTGTTGCATTTTTGGGGCCTGTGGCACATACAATGCGCCTAGAAGATTAACATTTCTTGTAGAATTCATACACACCATATTGTCGAAGTATCTTATGTTAACATAAACACACCTCCTCACAGGTTTTCTTTGCAAATGTTAGGCGTAAGGACAAAATATAGCAAATATAGCAAGAGTCGATGTCACCATAACAGTGACTATGGGAATGCAAAAAATAATTTCTACTTGTCCTCATCAAATAGTCATTTCTTTTTTTCTTTCTTCGATGTCCTTCATTTTCAGTTTCCTTTTTTCGTACACATAACTCATAAACCGTGCTTAGGGCCACACATAGGACTGTATACAACAACATCTAATCCGCCACATGTAGGCGCAATGTAACCATGTTTTTTTCAGCAGATCCAGATGTGAACGGAAGGTTTTTTTTTAATTTTTAATTTTTTTTATTTTGCTAGTGTTATCAAGGACAACATCTAGTAAGTGGAATGTAAAGAATGGCTGTACATCTCTACAGACCTGAATGTCTTGCTGGCAAAGACATAGATTCCTAAAGAGGTCATCCAGTACTCCAATTTATGGATATTTGTGCTTCCTATGGCTGGCAAAAGCAACACCTTCCCAACGGTTATCTTTGCTCGTGTGGGCGAATTGTATCAGTAGACAGACTGCAGAACACTGTTAAACACCACGCAAGGGTTTGGTACTTTTTACTGTATGCAGAGACAGTTCCCATTGGATTGTGACAACAACTACTGTGGAGCACTTCCGCATTCAGCGTCATATAGACATGTATGACATTAAGTTAAAAATTTATTTTGCAAATAAATTACCGTTAAAAGTTCTTATTCCATCGGTTTTCGACATTGCAAACAGTTGTTAGGTTTCCAGAATGAAATTTTCAGTACGCAGTGGAGTGTGCGCTGATATGAAACTTCCTGACAGATTATAACTGGGTGCCGGATCGAGACTCGAACTGGAGACCTTAGCTTTCTCGGCCAGGTGCTCTAGGGACTGAGCTACCCAATAACGATTCACAACCTGTCCTCAAAGCTCTACTTTAGCCTGTACCTTATCTCTTACCTTGTAAACTTCACAGAAGCTCTCCTGCGAAACTTGCAAGACTAGTACTCCTGGAAGAGCGGATATTGCGGAGACATGGCTTAGTCGCAGCCTGGGGGATGTTTCCAGCGGAGTGCGAGCTGATGTGAAACTTCCTGGTAGATTAAAACTATGTGCCAGACCACGACTCTAACTCGGGATCTTTGACTTTCGCGGGCAAGTGCATAAGTTACGATGTTAGACGTACGACATATAAACCGGTCCAGATGGGAGTGAAGCTTTCAAAACACATTTTCTTCGTGTGTCCCTCAATGCAATAAACAGTCTCTATTCCAACATTTTCCACCACTACTCCAATATTTGATTACTTACCACTGCTATCTACAATAAAATGCTAGTATCTCGCTGTGTTTAAAGCAATACGTAAACCTTGCTTGTGCACTTGCAGTATCTTCTTTCTTCCCTTAGACATAGGTCATCATCAATAGGAGACTTTTTTTAGGATTTTCGGCAGTGTAGGCAATACGAGAACAAAAATTTTTGGACAAAATCTTTATTAAATTCTACGTATACATTTCCACACAGAGAACAACTCTTCTTTATTTTTGCTCCAAGTAGTTTTAATAACATCCAGCTTCATTTATAACTTATTACTTAAATCTACATTGGAATATTTCAATTCCTCCTCTAACCAGTAATGTGACAAGTACATAGCTGAGTTTTCATGCAAAAATTATCTGATTTGTTGTTTTAACAATTACTTACGCCCCTTCCTGCAAATCTTTTAGCCCAGAGCATTGAAGAAGTTTAATTTTTACCTCTCTTTTCCTGCATAACACTAGTATTATAACACCCATATCTTCTCAGTTGTACGCTACCAGCTTTTCTGCTGCACGTTCTTGTGAAATTTCTGTGTAGAGCTCTAAGTTTACAACTTTTGCAAAAGAATTATCATTAAAGGTTGTTACGCCATTGGTTTTAAGCTCTGTAAATGGTTGTTCTGTTGCTAGGTGCACAACATCCAGTCCACTACATTTAGATAAAATGTAACCATCCTTTCCAAGCAGATCCAGGTGGGAATGGAGTTTTATAAACAGATTTTCCGTGTACCCTTAAACATAGTAAACATGCTCCAGTCTGTCATTTTCGGCCAGTACTCCAACAGATGGCCACTTCTCATTGTTTATTTATTTATTTGCATGTCAAGTTCCGTAAGACCAAATTGAGGAGCAAACTCCAAGGTCATGGAACGTGTCAGTACATCAAATTATAACATAAAAGTAATAACAGATAAAAGTAAGACGTTTATGAAACCGAAAAAAGTCAGTCCATAAGTTTAAGTAAACACAATCAACAACACAACAAGAATCAGCTTAATTTTTGAAGGAACTCCTCGACAGAATAGAAGGAGTGACCCATGAGGAAATTCTTCAGTTTCAATTCGAAAGCCCGTAGATAACTGCCAAGATTTTTGAAAATGGATGCAGCAGTATACTGCACACCTTTCTGCTTAAGAGTTAGGGAAGTCCGATCCTGATGCAGGTTTGATTTCTGCCGAGTATTAACTGAGTGAAAGCTGCTTATTCTTGGGAATAAGCTAATATTGTTAGCAAGAAATGACAATAAGGAATACATATATTGAGAGGCCAATGTCACAATACCCAGACTCGTGAACAGGGGTCGACAAGAGGTTCGTTCACTCACACCACTTATTGCCCGAACCGCCCGTTTCTGAGCGAAAAATATCCTTTTCGAATGGGAAGAGTTACCCCAAAATATAATACCATACGACATAAGCGAATGAAAATAAGCAAAGTAGACTAATTTTCGTGTCGAACGATCACTCACTTCTGATACCGTTAGAATAGTAAAAATGGCAGCATTAAGTCTTTGAACAAGGTCCTGAACGTGGGTTTTCCACGACAGCTTACTATCTATCTGAACACCTAGGAATTTGAACTGTTTGGTTTCATTAATTATATGCCCATTCTGTGAAATTAAAACGTCAGGTTTTGTTGAATTGTGTGTTAGAAACTGTAAAAACTGAATCTTATTGTGATTTAGCGTTAGGCTATTTACTACAAGCCATGAACTTAGGTCATGTACTGCACTATTTGAAACCGAGCCAATGTTGCACACAACATCCTTTACTACCACGCTAGTGTCATCAGCAAACAGAAATATTTTAGAGTTACCAGTAATACTAGAGGGTACATCATTTATGTAAATAAGGAACCGGATTGGTCCCAACACTGATTCCTGGGGCACCCCTCACTTGACAGAACCCCACTCAGACCTCACATCACAGCCATTCTCAACATTGTGGTTCAAATGGCTCTGAGCACTATGGGACTAAACATCTGAGGTCAACATTGTGAATAATGACCTTTTGCTGTCTGTTCCTAAATTAAGAGGTGAACCAATTGTGAGCTACTCCTCGTATTCCGTAATGGTCCAACTTCTGGAGCAATATTTTGTGATCAACACAATCAAATGCTTTAGTTAAATCAAAAAATATCCCTAGCGTTCGAAACATTTTGTTAACACATCCAGTACCTCACAGAGAAAAGAGAATATAGCATTTTCAGTTGTTAAATGACTTCTAAAGCCGAACTGTATATTTGATAGCAAGTCGTGTGATATAAAATGATCAATTATCCTTACATATACAGCCTTTTCAATAACTTTTGCAAACACTGATGGCACAGAAATAGGTCTAAAATTATTTGCATTATCCCTTTCTCCCTTTTTAAAAAGCGGCTTTACTACTGAGTACTTTAATCGAGCAGGAAATTGACCATTCGTAAAGGAAAAATTATAAATGTAGCTAAATACAGGGCTAACATGTGCAGAACAATACTTTAATATTCTGCTAGGCAGTCCATCATAACCACGAGAGTTCTTAGTACTCAGTGATTTAATTATTGACTCAATCTCCCTCTTTTCTGTATCACAGAGGAGTATCTCAGACATCAATCTCGGAAAGGCATTTGCCAAGAAAGTTATATGATCCCTGTAGAAACTAAATTTTTATTTAATTCACCAGCAATTCTCAGAAACTGTTATTTACAGTAAATACTGGTATCATATATTCCCCAGTCATGGCCAGATTTCTTCGTACACTTTGTATCTAGCCACATGTAAACGTTGGTTGCATATCTGCAATAGCTTCTGTTTCAAAGAGTAGTTCATGTTTTTCCTTCATTTCAGTTGTTCTAGTCATATACTCTAGTTTTAATTTTTTACTTAATTTCCAGTTCTTTTTTTTGCACACACCACATTAACTGTGTTTAAAGGCGTAATGTCTTTTATGAGGAATGGTTTAAATCTGTGCGATACATTTCCTCTTGTTCTTAAGACTTGTGGACTGACACGTTTGTGGCAAACAGTCCTAATTTGGCAATATATGTGTGTGATAGTATTGTGGACAACAATGTCCCAGATTGAGAGAAATATGTTTCTCCTTCTTTAATATAGTACTTCTGTATAACACTTATACTGCCTTTATTGAAGTCGTTGTTAAGGATCTCCACATAGTTTACAGAAAATAGTTAAAATCTTATGCAGATAGAACATATTTTACAAGCTCTGCTCGGTTCAAAATGGTTCAAATGGCTCTGAGCACAATGGGACTTAACTTCTGAGGTCATCAGTCTCCTAGGTCTTAGAACTACTTGAATCTAACTAACCTAAGGCCATCACACTCATCCATGCCCTACGCGGGATTCGAACGTGCGACCGTAGCGGTCGCGCGGTTCCAAACTGTAGCGCCTAGAACCGCTCGGCCACCCAGGTCGGCTCTGCTCGGTTGAGTGTCTCAAAGACTTACTTGTGCGCCAGTTAACCCTTGTGTATCTTACTACCCCCGTAGAAAAACTGCAGAAGGTTGTTAAACGCCACACAGCAGCTGTTCTGTAAGTTATTCGTTAACTGACCTCACATGGAAGCAATTGGCACAGAATAGAGTGGAGGACATTCCTTGATGTTTAATGCACTTAAAGAGTCTTGCACAGGGTCAAATATATGATCCATTCTGTAGCTGTACATTGTAGCCTGCAGACTGGCAATACCATATTTTATATCCGAGGAAGACGTAGAAATTTTCCGTAGTCCCATGTCTGGACACTTTATAAAATCCATACGGTGGTTACTAGTAACTTTGTTCACTCCCAGGCTTATGATTTGACATTAAGGTTTGTTATATATCTTTACCACTTTACACTTAGAGCTCAACCACATTAAACAGTCAGTCCCAACTCTATTATCGTTGTACACAATCAGATTCGTGTTTACCTGGCGGTATTTTTCCAAACAGAACACTTGTTTTGATAATTTCTCCATTTTATTAAAAATCCCAGGAAAATCTTTCATAATGTCCGAATCCAAAGGTGGTAGTGACCTACACGAATCTGTTCCAGTGTTGCAGGCAGCTCTTCCAGTAGAGCGTCCATTTTAACACTGGCTAATTGCACTTTATATGGTACAGCCAAAGGACTTCTATATCTCTCCGAAATGATTTACAGTGCTTCCTAGCCTATTTTTTCCAATATTCCTCTTGCCCTCACATTGTCATTCCCATGTAGGAGAAACGGTAGGTTTGCCTTGACCCTGCTTCTCACAGTGCCGAGCTTGCAGAATTTGCTACGTAGATAATAGCTGAATGACCCACACGTCTCCTTGTTTAACATTAGTGACAGTCACCTTTTCTAATCGCCTCTGACAGTCCGCTTGATCACAAACATTAACTAGCATAATGTTACGGCAAAACGGTTCTCTAATGGGTGTAAACACATACTTCTTACTGAGCGAGGTGGCGCAGTGGTTAGCACACTGGACTCGTACTCAGGAGGACGACGGTTCAAATCCGCGTCCGGCCATCCTGATTCAGGTTTTCCGTGATTTCCCTAAATTGCTTCAGGAAAATGCCGGGATGGTTCCTTTGAAAGGGTACAGCCGACTTCCTTCTCCATCCTTCCCTAATCCACTGTGACCCATGAAATTTGAGCCACTTTGTGGTAAGTTCTAAGGAACCAAACTGCTGAGGTCATCGGTCCCTAAGCTTACACACTACTTAATCTAACTTAAATTAACTTACGGTAAGGACAACACACACACTCATGACCGAGGGAGGACTCGAACCTTCGACGGGGGAAGCCGCGCAAGCCATGACAAGGTGCCTAAGACCACGCGGTTACTCCGGGCGGCTAGGGACCGATGACCTTGCTGTTTGGTCCCCTACCCCAAATCAACCAACCGACCACATACTTCTTGCTAAGGAGCATACTGTTTTCGGTGTAATTTATGCTGCCAATGTTAGTAAAAAGAGTATTCAGGTTCTCCAGTAATAACCACGAACCAAAGCGTTCCTCGGCTGATCTCATCTCCCTTCATACCAGCTGCGGTGTGTTTAGGAATCCATGTTGATATTTTCTTCTACAACAGAAGAGTGATCGATTTCGGCTATCATGCTTCCTCTTATACTCTAAAGAACCGAGATGGCGGCACTCTGGCGAGCTAACACCGTACTGCAGCTGTTTCGTACGTTATTCCTTAACTGATACTGCATGGTAGTGATTAGGGCAGAGTACAGCGGAGCACAGTGTAAGTACTGTTTGTTGGTGTCTAATACACTTCAACAGTCTCGCACAGGGTCAAAGCTTGTGATCCGTTCTGTTCCCAACTACAGGATTCTATTGTGGCATAAACTGTGGACGTCTATTCGCTTTTTAAACTGCTACATTTACAGGGTGTTCACGCCTAATTCAGTATCTCAAGCGGAAGTGGGCGAGTTAAACATCTAAACTGAAACCATCGTAGAACAGATACAATACGTTTCCAGACATGGGTTCCTGTTTAAAATATTACGTACTCACTTCCCTCTACAAGTCCCAGATGTTTGTAGTGAGAATTTCTGAGCACGCTGTATACATAGGAATATTGGGAGGAAAAAAGGCTTGCGCTATGTCCACTTACCCCGAGTTGTTTTAGTACTAATGTAGCGTGATTTGTAAGATACTCTTTATGTAGTTTCTGAAAGCTGTGGTATTCTCTCCCAATACATATAAGCTGTAAGTAAAGTTCTGGCGGCAATTAAGCTATTAGCGCGTGGCGGCGCGAGAAGTCTGCGTGTATATGCTGGCGGTGTGGCTGCCTCCTTCGTGTAATACCAGCTACCACGTAATAATGGGCGCAAAAGTTAAAAATTAAGCTGGGCTGTTATTAAAATTATACCAAGCAAAAACAAAGAAAGAATTGTTTTCTGTCTGTTAATGTATAAATAGATTTTATTAAAGATTTTGTACAAGAGTACAGGGTGTACATAAGGTCCGGGAACACTTTCAATTACGTATTGCACAAGAACCAAACATTGTACATATATGATGTATATGTCATTTTGAAGAGAAATCCTGAAAGTTTTTTTTTCTTGTATATCACCACAGCGTAGTTTGGTAATTTGCCGATAGTCACCGCTAGTCGCAAACATGGCGAGTTCAGGTGCGGAGCGAGCTTTCTGTGTGTTGGAGTTCGACTTGGACATGTTGCAACAATGGCTGATGCCTCAAATGTAGTTAGACTCTCCGTTCATCTTTGAGCAGGATGGGGCTCCACCCCATTTTCGTGGGAGCTGCCGCATCGATGGATCAGCCGTGCTACAGTAGGGAACAGCTGTTTCATGAAATGGCCTCTCCGATCACCAGATCTTAGACTCCGTGTGACTTTTTTCTGTGGGGACAGGTTAAAGATCTGGTGTATGTACTGCCTCTGCCACGTGATGTAGCAGAATACGGGAAGCGACTGCCACAATCGACGATGCCATACTGGGACGGGTGTGGCAAGTATTCGATTACCGTATTGACGTCTGCAGGGTCACTCATCATTCGCATATCGAATGTTTGTAAAAAGAACTTTCAGAGTTTCTCTTCAAAATGCAATACGAATGACATCTGTACAATGTTTAGTTCTTACGCAGTAAATACTTGAAAGTGTTACCGCACTTTATGTAAACCCTGTATTTGTTTTCGTATTCTCTACCCTTTTGAAAATTCTGAAAATATCTACATATATGACAAGTGGGTGGTTGGGTGATCTTGAGAAGTGGTCAAAACTAGGTAGTCGAAAGTACAGTAACCCTCGTGTCGACACGTGAGAAGTAAACGCACGTACATGTATTGAAGAAATGGTGGTGCTCACGCCAGCGTTATGCGTTTTTACAAAAAAAATGGTTCAAATGGCTCTGAGCACTATAGGACTTAACTTCTGAGGTCATCAGTCCCCTAGAACTTAGAACTACTTAAACCTAACTAACCTAAGCACATCACACACATCCATGCCCGAGGCAGGATTCGAACCTGCAACCGTAGCGGTCGCGCCGTTCCAGACTGTAGCGCCTAGAACCGCTCGGTCACTCCGGCCTGCGCGCTTTTACAAATATCATGCATAGTAAAGTAAAATATGCGCTACGTCACAATCGTAGACTTCGCCAGCTCACAGCTTCTCTACAGTACAGCGGTGGTAAATCTGCACTGCATGCAAATTAATTTCGTTACGAGCAAGGGCACGGGAGCATTGGGCTCAGGGGTGCCAGTATTCGTTGTTTTTCCTGAGCGAAGGAATATATGAAAACAGAATTTAACATTTCGGCTTTCGGTTTATTATTGTTGGTTTCATTCCCAGAAACAGCATCAAGTTTCTGAACACTGATGTTTGTGCAGCAAATACCTATAGCATACGACCAAAATTTCGTAGAGAATTGGGATTTACGTTCTGGTCACCTACCTCGTTTCGATAAACGTCAGCCAAGCTGCTTTTTTTATTCTTTACTTTGTGTCTAATTTTAAAGAAGTGCTGTTCCTTGAGAAGTTTAATTATATTTTCTTTTTTTAAGAAGAATTTCGTCCATTCATAGTCGTCCACTTTGGTTCGTATTTTCGTAAAGTCTGGCAAATTATTCACTTCAACTTGAACAACAATATGTAACCAAACAAAGTGGCTGTTACATTCATGCAGTGTGTTGTCCATATCTGAAATGATTTAGTAATAATTATTTAATGATTATTATGCAGAAAGAGATACTATAAAACAATTCTAACATTAATTTGTGAATAGTAACTGCAGCTTGATTAAATTGTTACACTCTTAAGGATGTAATATAGTCATTTTTGTAGAATCTGAACTCTTCCCAAAGATGTTAAATTTTATTTGTACGAGAAGAGTAGAATTCTACCAAATAAATGAGGAAGCCATTAGGCGTGAGAACGGCCAACCTTTCCCCTTGTCGTTTGTGAACGCCTTATCTACGAGGGAAAATGCGCAGTTGGCTGACACTGTGGACAACGCCGAGAGAGCGTTGGCATGTTCCCGTTTTGGATCAAAGTACGAGGTGTGGCTATAAAATAACGGGACTGATGCTGTCACAGAGTATTGTGTGTATTGCGTATTGAACAGGGGACCTAGAAACGACCGAGAGGCTTCGTCCCCGCCGTAGCCTCAGTGGTACACAACCCCACAAAAGGTTACAGCAATCCACTCACCCCTCCGCCGCACCACACTGAACCCAGGGTTCCCGCACCACACTGAACCCAGGGTTCCGCCGGGCGGATTCGTGCCGGGGACCGGCATGCCTTTCCGCCCGGAAAGCAGTGCGTTAGAACGCACGGCTAACCGGGCGGGCTGTCAGAGAGTAAGTATACAAGCACCAAACATGAACGGCCAATAGCTATGTAGCGTCGAATGTGGCATCTCTAGTGGGTGTAGACAAAGCAGTGTGGACGTGACCTTCTTTTGTGGATGATGTGTTATTTTGTTTTACCCGAAAAATGATACATGTAATAACAGAACAACGAACTGTCATGAAGTTTTACATGGAACTTGAGGAAACAGCTAGATGAATCTTTTACTAAAAGAAATGTGTGGTGAAGACTGTTTATCACGTACGCTAGTTTTTGAGTGGTGCAATCAATTTCGAAAGACAGCCAAGAAAACGTTGAAGATGACTCAAGCCCGGGACGCCCTGCAGCATAAAAAACGGATGAAAATATCGAAAAAGCAGAGAATCTGATTCCATCTGGCTGTTAGTTGTGTACTCGATCGAGTGCTGAAACTGTAGCAACTGACAAAGAGCTGGCCGCTGTGGCAGAGCGGTTCTAGGCGTTTCAGTCCGGAACCGCGCTGCTGCTACTGTCGCAGGTTCGAATCCTGCCTCGGTCATGGATGTGTGTGATGTCCTTAGGTTAGTTAGGATTAAGTAGTTCTAAGTCTAGGGGACTGATGACCTCAGATGTTAAGTCCCATAGTGCTTAGAGCCATTTGAACCATTTGAACTGACAAAGAATGCATAAGGCAAATTTTACATAACCAGTTTAACACGAGAGAAGTGTGTGCGAAACTGGTGCTGATAATTCTCACAATCGAATAAAAAACGAGATCGTGAATATGTTTGCACTGACACTATGAATACCACTGAAAATGATTGTAATTTCTTGGAAAGAGTGATAAAATGTTATGAATCTTGGTTTTTCAGTTTTTCACTTATGTTCCAGAAGCTAAGCGCCAATCTATGCACTGGAAGGCCCGACTTCACCGAAAGCGAAAAAAAGCTCGAATGAGCAATTCAAGATTCAAAGCGAAGATGATTGCTTTTTCCGATATTCATGGAACTGTGCGTCTTCAATGGGTTCCTGAAGGTAAAACTATTAATCAGCATTACTACCTTGAGGTCCAGGCTCATATACATGAGAAAATAAGAAAAACACGACAATACTTATGGAAGAACAAGTTATGGGTTCTGTATTAAGAAAACGCACCGGCTCATACCACAGTGTCTGTTAGGTTTCAAGCGAAGTACAACATTCCAGTGTTAGAGCACTCACCTTCTTTGTGTGACCTAGCACCACATGACTTTTGTCTATTCCGCAAGGTCAGATCTGTCTTAAAAGGAACAAGATTTTACTCCACTGAAGCAGTGGACGATAAAGCGGCACACATCATCAAGGATCTGACAGAGTAAGACCTCTAGCACTGTTTCCCTTAATAGAAAATTCGCATGGAACGCAGTAGGGATAGGGAAGGGGCGTATAAAGAGGGTGACAACAACTAAATACGTTCGTTTTTGAAATAAAATGTTTTACAGAAATGGTCTCGTTATTTTAGAGCCCCATCTCACATTCCACAGACAGCCTGAAGCCTGCCACCAGTGTTTGAGAGAGGTCATGTACTGGCGTACCCTGCAATAAATTCAATATTTGTGCTAACGTTGGTAAAATTTATGGAAGGAGTCGAGAATTAACACTTGTTGT
This sequence comes from Schistocerca serialis cubense, assembly GCF_023864345.2. NCBI lineage: Eukaryota > Metazoa > Arthropoda > Insecta > Orthoptera > Acrididae > Schistocerca > Schistocerca serialis. The sequence continues at coordinate 126,943,415 of NC_064640.1, forward strand.
TGTTGTTGTTGTTGTGATCTTCAGTCCTGAGACTGGTTTGATGCAGCTCTCCATGCCACCCTATCCTGTGCAAGTTTCTTCATCTCCCAGTACCTACTGCAACCTACATCCTTCTGAATCTGCTTAGTGTATTCATCTCTTGGTCTCCCTCTACGATTTTTACCCTCCACGCTGCCCTCCAATGCTAAATTTGTGATCCCTTGATGCCTCAGAACATGTCCTACCAACCGGTCCCTTCTTCTAGTCAAGTTGTGCCACAAGCTCCTCTTCTCCCCAATTCTATTCAATACCTCCTCATTAGTTATGTGATCTACCCATCTAATCTTCAGCATTCTATAGTAGCACCACATTTCAAAAGCTTCTATTCTCTTCCTGTCCAAACTATTTATTGTCCATGTTTCACTTCCATATGCGGCTACACACCAGACAAATACTTTCAGAAACGACTTCCTGACACTTAAATCTACACTCGATGTTAACAAATTTCTCTTCTTCAGAAACGCTTTCCTTGCCATTGCCAGTCTACATTTTATATCTTCTCTACTTCGACCATCATCAGTTATTTTGCTTCCCAAATAGCAAAAATCCTTTACTACTTTAAGTGTCTCATTTCCTAATCTAATTCCCTCAGCATCACCCGACTTAATTAGATTACATTCCATTATCCTCGTTTTGCTTTTGTTGATGTTAATCTTATATCCTCCTTTCAAGACACTGTCCATTCCGTTCAACTGCTCTTCCAAGTCCTTTGCTGTCTCTGACAGAATTACAATGTCATCGGCGAACCTCAAACTTTTTATTTCTTCTCCATGGATTTTAATACCTACTCCGAACTTTTCTTTTGTTTCCTTTACTGCTTGCTCAATATACAGATTGAATAACATTGGGGATAGACTACAACCCTGTCTCACTCCCTTCCCAACCACTGCTTCCCTTTCATGCCCCTCGACTCTTATAACTGCCATCTGGTTTCTGTACAAATTGTAAACAGCCTTTCGCCACCTTTAGAATTTGAAAGAGAGTATTCCAATCAACATTGTCAAAAGCTTTCTCTAAGTCTACAAATGCTAGAAACGTAGGTTTACCTTTCCTTAATCTTTCTTCTAAGATAAGTCGTAAGGTCAGTATTGCCTCACGTGTTCCAATATTTCTACGGAATCCAAACTGATCTTCCCCGAGGTCGGCTTCTACCAGTTTTTCCATTCGTCTGTAAAGAATTCGCGTTAGTATTTTGCAGCTGTGACTTATTAAACTGATAGTTCGGTCATTTTCACATCTGTCAACACCTGCTTTCTTTGGGATTGGAATTATTATATTCTTATTGAAGTCGGAGGGTACTTCGCCTGTCTCATACATCTTGCTCACCAGATGGTAGAGTTTTGTCAGGACTGGCTCTCCCAAGGCCGTCAGTAGTTCTAATGGAATGTTGTCTACTCCCGGGGCCTTGTTTCGGCTCAGGTCTTTCAGTGCTCTGTCAAAATCTTCACGCAGTGTCGTATCTCCTATTTCATCTTCATCTACATTCTCTTCCATTTCTATAATATTGTCCTCAAGTACATCTCCCTTGTATAGACCCTCTATATACTCCTTCCACCTTTCTGCTTTCCCTTCTTTGGTTATGACTGGGTTTCCATCTGAGCTCTTGATAGTCATACAAGTGGTTCTCTTTTCTCCAAAGGTGTCAGAGTCCACATCTGCCCCTGGAAATGTCTTACAATTTAAAACCTGGTTCCTAAATCTCTGTCTTACCATTATATAATCTATCTGATACCGTTTAGTATCTCCGGGATTCTTCCATGTATACAACCTTTGTCCTCTAGCCATCCCTGCTTAGCCATTTTGCACTTTCTGTCGATCTCATTTTTGAGACGTTTGTATTCCTTTTTGCCTGCTTCATTTACTGCATTTTTATATTTTCTACTTTCATCAATTAAATTCAATATTTCTTCTGTTGCCCAAGGATTTCTACTAGGGCTCGTCTTTTTACCTACTTGATCCTCTGCTTCCTTCACTACTTCATCCCTCAGAGCTACCCATTCTTCTTCTACTGTACTTTTTCCCCCACTGCTGTCAATTGTTCCCTTATGCTCTCCCTGAAACTCTGCACAACCTCTGGTTTAGTCAGTTTATCCAGGTCCCATCTCCTTAAATTCCCACCTTTTTGCAGTTTCTTCAATTTTAATCTGCAGTTCATAACCAATAAATTGTGGTCAGAGTCCACATCTGCCCCTGGAAATGTCTTACAATTTAAAACCTGGTTCCTAAATCTCTGTCTTACCATTATATAATCTATCTGATACCGTTTAGTATCTCCGGGATTCTTCCATGTATACAACCTTCTTTTATGATTCTTGAACCAAATGTTAGCTATGATTAAGTTATGCTTTTTGCAAAATTCTAACAGACGGCTTCCTGTTTCATTTCTTACCCCCAATCCATATTCACCTACTATGTTTCCTTCTCTCCATTTTCCTACACTCGAATTCCAGCCATCCAAGACTATTAAATTTTCGTCTCCCTTCACTATCTGAATAATTTCTTTTATCTCATCATACATTTCATCAATTTCGTCATCATCTGCAGAGCAAGTTGGCATATAAACTTGTACTACTGTAGTAGGCGTGAGCTTCGTGTCTATCTTGGCCACAATAATGCGTTCACTACGCTGTTTGTAGTAGCTTACCCGCACTCCTATTTTTTTATTCATTATTAAACCTACTCCTGAATTACCCCTATTTGATTTTGTATTTATAACCCTGTATTCACCTGACCAGAAGTCTTGTTCCTCCCGCCACCGAACTTCACTAATTCCCACTATATCTATCTTTAACCTATCCATTTCCCTTTTTAAATTTTCTAACCTACCTGCTCGATTAAGGGATCTGACATTCCACGCTCCGATCCGTAGAACGCCAGTTTTCTTTCTCCTGATAACAACGTCCTCTTGAGTAGTCCCCGCCCGGATATCCGAATGGGGGACTATTTTACCTCCGGAATATTTTGCCCAAGAGGACGCCATCATCATTTAACCATACAGTAAAGGTGCATGCCCTCGGGAAAAATTACGGCTGTAGTTTCCCCTTGCTTTCAGCCGTTCGCAGTACCAGCACAGCAAGGCCGTTTTGGTTATTGTTACAAGGCCAGATCAGTCAATCATCCAGACTGTTGCCCCTGCAACTACTGAAAAGGCTGTTGCCCGTATTCAGGAACCACACGTATGTCTGGCCTCTCAACAGATACCCCTCCGTTGTGGTTGCCCCTACGGTACAGCTATCTGTATCGCTGAGGCACACAAGCCTCCCCACCAACGGCAAGGTTCTGCATTAATAAATCGTCTCATGAAAATTGTAGCCATGGATGTAAGTCAGGCTAAAAAATGGTGTCGCAAGAATTACACCATCTTCCTTCAAGAATCGCCAAAGATGGACATTATGGAGTCTTGCAAGTTAGCCTAAGGTGACGGCAGTTCTCCAACTGCTAAACGACTAAAAAGTCGTAACCACCATACCCAGGAGGTGCCACATTTATTTACAGCACAAGGAAATCTAACATTAAACAGTGGCCCCTGTGTGGATCACCCCTGAGTTGGCTAACTAGACATAAAATTGATTTACACTACTGGCCATTAAAATTGTTACACCACGAAGATGACGTGCTACAGACGTGAAATTTAACCGACAGGAAGAAGATGCAGTGGTATGCAAATGATTAGCTTTTCACAGCATTCACACAAGGTTGGCGCCGGTGGTCACACCTACAACGTGCTGACATGAGGAAAGTTTCCAACCGATTTCTCATACACAAACAGCAGTTGACCGGCGTTGCCTGGTGAAACGCTGTTGTGATGCCTTGTGTAAGGAGGAGAAATGCGTACCATCACGTTTCCGACTTTGATAAAGTTCAGATTGCAGCCTATCGCGATTGCGGTTTATCGTATCGCGACATTGCTGCTCACGTTGGTCGAGATCCAATGACTGTTAGCAGAATATGGAATCGGTGGGTTCAGGAGGGTAATACGGAACGCCGTGCTGGATCCCAACGGCCTCGTATCACTAGCAGTCGAGATGACAGGTATCCTATCTGCATGGCTGTAACGGATCGTGCAGCCACGTCTCGACCCCTGTGTCAACAGATGGAGACGTTTGCAAGACAACAACCATCTGCACGAGCAGTTCGGCGACGTTTGCAGCAGCATGGACTATCAGCTCGGAGACCATGGCTACGGTTACCCTTGACGCTGCATCACAGACAGGAGCGCCTACGATGGTGTACTCAACGACGAACCTGGGTGCACGAATGGCAAAACGTCATTTTTTCATATGAATTTAGGTTGTTTTACAGCTTCATGATGGTCGCATCCGTGTTTGGCGACATCGCGGTAAACGCACTCTGGAAGCGTGTATTCGTCATCGCCATACTGGCGTATCAACCGGCATGATGATATGGGGTGCCATTGGTTACACGTCTCGGTCACCTCTTGTTCGCATTGACGGCACTTTGAACAGTGGACGTTAAATTTCAGATGCGTTGCGGCCCGTGGCTCTACCCTTCATTCGATCCCCACGAAACCCTACATTTCAACAGGATAGTGCACGACCGCATGTTGCAGGTCTTGTACGGGCCTTTCTGGATACAGAAAATGTTCGACTGCTGCCCTGGGCAGTACATTCTCCAGTTCTCTCGCCAATTGAAAACGTCTGGTCAAAGGTGGCGGAGCAACTGGATCGTCACAATACGCCAGTCACTACTCTAGATGAACTGTGGTATCGTGTTGAAGCTGCATGGGCAGCTGTACCTGTACACGCCATCCAAGCTATGTTCGTCTCAATGCCCAGGCGTATCTAGGCCGTTATTACGGCCAGAGGTGGTTGTTCTGGGTACTGATTTCTCAGGATCTATGCACCCAAATTGCGTGAAAATGTAATCACATGTCAGTTCTAGCATAATATATTTGTTCAATGAATACCCGTTTATCATATGCATTTCTTCTTGGTGTAACAGTTTTAATGGCCAGTAGTGTAATTACTTCAAACCCACAACAAAATATATGACATCATAGGGCATGAGAATGGGTGTCGTTGAAAAATTAACAAGGACTTACAGTATCACAAAGAGATTTATTAACTAATATCAAGGTCAAGAGAGAACAAATATGAACAGAAACTTCAGCTGTGTAACATTTCATTAACACAAACTCAGGTTGATTTGCAGTAGACTTGGGGAATCTAACTGGAATTTACGAGTAAATGAGACCGGCTACTGTGAGTGGAAGGATGCCAATCTAGGCAAGCACGTTCTGCTGTATCGTTCCACTGATCGGTCTCTCGCGTCAAGATACAATTAAGCATGCAATGGACACTGGGAGCGACTACTGCGAGTACAAGACTGGTATGAAAAAAGATGGTCATGAAAACGATTGATAGGCTTTTGAATTTGGCGAAGCTGTACAACGTTACCCATACAGCCGGTGAAAGACGAGACGCTGCCGTCTGCGCGTGGGCGCTACTGAAGCGTCGTAGTGCAGGAGATGACCCCACATCCGTGGCTGATTGTCTCACGTCCGCGAAAATATTAAGTTTCGTCCGTGTGTCCGGAATCTTTACAACTAACTGCTCTCTCCGTATAAACGGGAGAGCTCTAGCAACTGTACTCAACGACCATCGAGAAGCAAGTCCCTGCCTCTCCCTTTTGCTCAAAATCTTCCGAAAAACAGCCGTTCCCTTGATGTTCTCGAATAAACCTATCATAGCCCAGCAGTGTTTACCGTGCCAATCATGTTTTCTAGCAAGGAGACCCGATCTTCCTCAACCAATCACTGCAGTGCAGTACACATTCTGTTCTCCGAAAAAGCAGCACACAATGCTTGGAGGTCCTGCAACCAAACCGCGGCGCATTTCACAAGATGAGGGAGTGAAAACAAGCTCCATCTCCTCCATAAAACGATTTAGCGGGCGCTGTTTTGGTGGGGAGCAGCGGCATCTAAGAAACGCGACATACGGAGAAATTCGTCGTCCCATCTCACAGGGTATGCTGTTCTTGTAATAAACACATTAGCCAGGCGCCAGCCCGACGCCACTTTACCTGGAATGCTGTCACTGTGCTTTAGTAGGAAACATTAATTCTAAGAAATTAGGAAATCCTCAAAATGGTTCAGATGGCTCTAAGCACTATGAGAATTAACATCTGAGGTCATCGGTCCCCTAGACTTAGAACTACTTAAACTTAACTAACCTAAGGACATTATATGCCCGAGGCAGGATTCGAACCTGCGACTGTAGCAGGTTCAACAGACTCTGAGGACTATGGGACTTAACATCTGAGGTCATCAGTCCCCTAGAACTTAGAACTACTTAAACCTAACTAACCTAAGGACATCACACACATCCATGCCCGAGGCAGGATTCGAACCTGCGACCGTAGCCGGCGCGCGGTTCCCGACTGAAGCGCCTAGAACCGCTCGGCCACAGCGGCCGGCAGGGAATCTTCCCCATATCTAATTTACAAAGCAAGTAGACTTTCTAATTTATTATGTGGTGATTAAAATCTTCTCCGACTATTAAGATATAATAGGAGAACATAAGTAATAGAAAACTGAGGTTGCTCCCGGTTATTTCTGCAGATTATTCTAGTGGCTGCCAGAAGGATCATCCACAAAGTTTAATTCACTTTTCCCGAAGGAGGCTCTTACACTATAGAAATGATTTATGCAATCAGTACGTCACCTTCCATTCCATTTCGTCTGTGATTTGTCCCGAAGATCTCACTTCTGTCATTTTCTGCTTTTATCCAACTTGCAGGTCTTAATATTGTGGCACATCGAACTAAATGTATTTTACTAACCCGCAGGTCTTAATGTCAGGCAGAATATATCGTAACGTGTTTAACTTAACGAGCACGGTTATGCTCTTCAAGACCGTCATCTGATATGGTAGCATCTTCCAAAAACTGCGATGCAAATGCTTATCTGTTCTTGACGAGGACATTTTTAAACAATTAGCGATCTTTGCAACTGAAATTTGTTGTTACACACACACACACACACACACACACACACACACACACACACACACAAACTTTTCATGAAGAAGCTGCGATATTCTTTTGACGCAACTGTTCTTATATTTGATTGCTGCACCGGTAAATCTTGCACGCTTAATTCTCCACCACTGCTTAGAAGACCCAGATACTTTAGAGCCCATATCCATATTCCACCAAAAAGTAAAAAGGACGACTGTCACATGCACATAGTCTAGAGTTAGTGGAATGAACTGGACCTCATCCACAGAGGTAATAATAATAATAATTTTTACAGTAAAAATAATGCATATGGAACACACAAACGACAGTTCGAGGAGGCCTAAACTGTGTACTGTTGGCAGTCATTTAAAATATACCAATGATATAAACATTTATTCATAAATGGAATATTACTTTTTGTTAATTGTACAAAAACTACTGAATATACCTGGCTTTACCAGGCGGGACGTGTTTGACTGATAAAACCACAAATTCCAGTTGAAATGTCGTATATTGTTTGCAAAACGTTTCCTCATCGAGGATAGGTAAGAAACTCCAAAACAGCTCGGAAGATGTGTTTTTATAATGAGAATAGGTTATATTTAGCAGCATATAATTTAGGACATACACACGTAGAAGTTTATCTCAAATGCAATGTATCCACAAATCAAAATCTGGTTAGGTTTCTGTACTGTTATGTTAATATTTTCCTGTCTGCCTTTCATGACTGTAGCAGTATATATGCAGCGTGATTTTGTTAAATGAGGACAAACTGAAGGAAACGCCCCCTGAGAGGGTAAGAAGAGAAAAAAAAGCCATACGGACATTGGCTGGAAATGCGTTCCAAGGGAGGTACACTCACTTATAGATAGAGATAAAATAATTTTGACAGCTTATGCATAAATGATTGAAAGCATACATGAGAAAAAATAAAGCAAGTGGGAATGTCCTATACGTATTAGTGTTTTAGCTCCACACCTGAGAGGGCAGTGACCTGAAGCATTCTCATGTTGTAGCCATTTTACCCTTCATACCACCAATGGTACATCTTCCAGCAGAAGAGGCAGCATTACCTGCAGGAAGTGCAGGTATAACTCATCTGCGAGGCGTTGTGGAACCATGACTAGCCCCACAAGGTGGCCACTAATAACCGACACCCACACATTGAGGTTAAAGCGGTGTTGGCTCGCTGCCACCATACCATGGGGAATCACTGTAGCCACAGGTGGGTGTTTAAAGGTTGAAAGGTTGCGTCGTATGTAAGTAGGATGGCTGCAGAATTCCCAGCACTGTAGTGGCATGTGCAACGAAACAGCGGCAATACCGTCAACGGGGAGGCAAGTCAGTTGGTGATAAGGCCTGCACGCATTGTAAGTGGCACAGATGTTGGCAAAATGTCTTCTGGCTTACCCCATGCTGGCGGGCCAACTGCCTGGTGCTGATATTGAAGCCAGTATCTGAGATCTTTCATCCCCACCTTCAAGTGGGTGTACTTCCATTGGTACACATTTCCTGTAATATATCCCTGCGACTTTTTTTGCTGCTTATCGTGTCAGGAATCGTTTCTTGCAGTTTGTCTGCATTTAGCAAAATCACCCTCTATATCTGATGTATTTCACAACTACGGACATGTAACTCAAAGTAGCCAGAGACATTAAAGAATATTACATCACAGCTGACATTAGAGAAGTTTTGTATATATACTGGGAAAATGTGCTGAAGTGACATGAATTGAACCAAAAAAAAAAAAAAAACTATCATACCTGCCTATTCTCCCAAGATGTTTCGTACGTATTTCATGTGTCTTAGTACATCAGATATTTCCGTTACATGTACAACTATTTAATCGACAAAATATTTACTGAACAGAAGCAGACATGTACAGTGCGATAAACACTCAAATTAAATCAATTTGCAGCAGCATACACCTCATATCATCAACGGATGAAACAGAGATTTTCATTTCATTTAGACCTAATGGCAGCAATCCTAGTCGATTTATCTGTAGAGGATTTTTTTTGCCAGTTTTTTTAAACATTCCTTATCACTGCTGCCATTTCATCAGGAGCTCTACATTACAAATCAGCAAATTTTCTCATCTTAAAAAAGATTTTTTATGTAAACGAAACTGCTATTTACACTGTTTTCCTTAGTATGGCCAGAAATGACATAGTAGTTCTGTTTTCAAGGGAAAGTGGAAACCTCATTTAAGTACATGGCTAACTTTGCACTGGTGAAAGTCCCTCAAAAGAATCTTAAGCTGCCACATTTATTTCGTTTCACAGGTCAACACGGATTATTCATGCCTCTGCTCTGGTATATGAAGCATTTTTTTAATCCAAAGAGGTATCATAAAAGAATTATACAAGTGTATTCCATCCTTCGGGTCACTTCGTATGGGATTTTGTTTCAAATATCAGCCCATAATTAATAGATTTAGTGACTTTTATGTCATATGCTTGCTGATAATTTTCATACTTTGTAATGAACAGTTCCAGTTATTGAGAACATTTACAGATTACATAACATTAAACAAAATTTTATTAAGAAATTTAATTAAGTACATATAAATATAAAATATAATCACCATTTACAATTATTGCTCTGTATTTAAAAACAAACAAAATATCAGCAACAGAGTACAAGAAAAGACGACTTCGTAACATTCTGTAAAAAGGAATAAAAATGTCATATGCTTTTTTGACTTAAGTCTTTTTTAATGTGGCTCAACTTGACCAGAGTATCTAACAGTTTGTTCTAACAGAAGCCACTTAACAGCTATGTACAGTTCAAATACAATTAAATAATAATTAGAATAATAGGAAATAATATCTGAAGAGTTTCCGAAGGAAATATTTAAGTTAAAATTGGTTACATTTGTAAAGTCAATTATATATATATATATCTTATAAAGAAACCACACAATCTGTAACAGTAACAAAACAAATACATCCCTCAAGCCTATTTATCACTGCGTATTTGTATATAAATAATATTTTCTTATTGTTTGTGTTGGTTCAGTGCAGTTCTTTTAGGCACATCAAGATTGCAAACGTCCAATTATTATCAGTGATGATCTTCTGAAATAGTAGTGAATACGAAAATTATGCCGAGTTTCATGCACAGTGGTTGGCAACTCCCACACAGTATAATTTTGTTTCTAAAAATGAAATAAATAAAGCTTTAGTTACCTACGGGGTGACTATTTTGTGTGTGGTAGGTAAACTGTCCTCATAGGAATCATAGTATTACCTAAATGGTTGTGTGCTCCTGGACAGCGCTAATCCACTTTCCCAGCATTGTCACTGTCTTTCTCACTGGATGGGATGTAGCTCAGGTCCTCTCCGCCTGTGGCAGGTTTCAGCTGATCTGCGGAAACATCCAGAGTGGGGTCAATCTGGCCGTCACTTCTGTGCAGTTGTTGAGAAGAGTGGTGAGCACCTGCGCGATGTGGGTGGTGGTGATGCCTCGTGCCCTGGCCACCATTGTGGTGATGCTCACCGTTTTCCTCCTTCGTGTATGCTTTTTTGTGCTGAACATTGAGGATGTCGTGTTTAAACGTGTCTGTAGACTTCGAGTTTTCCTTTAGCTTATAGTATTTACACAGGGTATTCAGTTTTTCTTCTGTATAGTACTCTGCCATTTCGGCTTCTTGGAGTAAGTTTTTGATTGTTTCTTTTTCAAAATTATCTGTGCGTACATATTTGTCGTCCGATTCAGTTATGCTGTCCTGCCTTTCACCTTCCTCCTCGTTTTCTTCGTTGTCCGTGTTTTTCTTGATGAGGACTAGGACCCTCTCGTTCTCCGTCGAGTCTTGGTTTTCGCTGTCAGGAGACCTTTCTTCATTGCTCTCTACCATCCAGCCGAGGCTCGTTCGGCCATCGGTGTTTCTGTTGGGCGTTTCACCCTCCGGAGGGGACGGGTACTGAAGCATGCCATCCAAGATATCGTTCCCTGTGCTGCAGGTACTGCAGCTGCAGTTTTGAATTATCTGAACCATCTTCTCCATTGTTTTCTCTTGACAGGTCAGTGTGAACTGAAAAAGAGAAATATGCATGAGTAATTTCAGTGAAAGGGCGAAACATAATTTGTGATTTATATCGGAGTCCTGGCAATTCGACAATTTGTGTAAAACTCTGAACATAGTTAAGGAATAAACATTTGCGACGAACAGCATATTTTTGGTTCAAACGCTATCGATGAGTTTATAACCAATATTAAATGCAACGAAAACGAAGACAGAAATGATATTCGTATATTAAAGAAAGATTACGTAGTTTTGGCAGAGTATATTACAAGTCTAACAAACATTCTCCTTGAGACGCGTGCTTTTGGTTCACCAATGTATTCCTTAGGTCTCATTAGCACTGTGGAAGAAGTAAGGTATACGAAGAGGAGCAGCTGTATGAGACTAATTATACGGGTATTACTAATACACTCCTGGAAATTGAAATAAGAACACCGTGAATTCATTGTCCCAGGAAGGGGAAACTTTATTGACACATTCCTGGGGTCAGATACATCACATGATCACACTGACAGAACCACAGGCACATAGACACAGGCAACAGAGCATGCACAATGTCGGCACTAGTACAGTGTATATTCACCTTTCGCAGCAATGCAGGCTGCTATTCTCCCATGGAGACGATCGTAGAGATGCTGGATGTAGTCCTGTGGAACGGCTTGCCATGCCATTTCCACCTGGCGCCTCAGTTGGACCAGCGTTCGTGCTGGACGTGCAGACCGCGTGAGACGACGCTTCATCCAGTCCCAAACATGCTCAATGGGGGACAGATCCGGAGATCTTGCTGGCCAGGGTAGTTGACTTACACCTTCTAGAGCACGTTGGGTGGCACGGGATACATGCGGACGTGCATTGTCCTGTTGGAACAGCAAGTTCCCTTGCCGGTCTAGGAATGGTAGAACGATGGGTTCGATGACGGTTTGGATGTACCGTGCACTATTCAGTGTCCCCTCGACGATCACCAGTGGTGTACGGCCAGTGTAGGAGATCGCTCCCCACACCATGATGCCGGGTGTTGGCCCTGTGTGCCTCGGTCGTATGCAGTCCTGATTGTGGCGCTCACCTGCACGGCGCCAAACACGCACACGACCATCATTGGCACCAAGGCAGAAGCGACTCTCATCGCTGAAGACGACACGTCTCCATTCGTCCCTCCATTCACGCCTGTCGCGACACCCCTGGAGGCGGGCTGCACGATGTTGGGGCGTGAGCGGAAGACGGCCTAACGGTGTGCGGGACCGTAGCCCAGCTTCATGGAGACGGTTGCGAATGGTCCTCGCCGATACCCCAGGAGCAACAGTGTCCCTAATTTGCTGGGAAGTGGCGGTGCGGTCCCCTACGGAACTGCGTAGGATCCTACGGTCTTGGCGTGCATCCGTGTGTCGCTGCGGTCCGGTCCCAGGTCGACGGGCACGTGCACCTTCCGCCGACCACTGGCGACAACATCGATGTACTGTGGAGACCTCACGCCCCACGTGTTGAGCAATTCGGCGGTACGTCCACCCGGCCTCCCGCATGCCCACTATACGCCCTCGCTCAAAGTCCGTCAACTGCACATACGGTTCACGTCCACGCTGTCGCGGCATGCTACCAGTGTTAAAGACTGCGATGGAGATCCGTATGCCACGGCAAACTGGCTGACACTGACGGCGGCGGTGCACAAATGCTGCGCAGCTAGCGCCATTCGACGGCCAACACCGCGGTTCCTGGTGTGTCCGCTGTGCCGTGCGTGTGATCATTGCTTGTACAGCCCTCTCGCAGTGTCCGGAGCAAGTATGGTGGGTCTGACAGACCGGTGTCAATGTGTTCTTTTTTCCATTTCCAGGAGTGTATTTTGTTTATCACGCTCGATGGGCCGATTTTACCTGCGCCCGGAAATTATTGTCAGAGCGCAGCTACCGAGGGCTGCTCGAGGATCAAAACTTAACTAACGGAAAACGAAGTTCTGTACACTTCTTTTACACTCCATTTTTTGAATGCTATTTGGAGAATCGGTGTGGGTGCTGTTAGTAAAACCCTGTCTTGGAAATTTATTTGCAATCCCAAATTTTCCTTTCCTTTACCTTTTCACGACTTCTATGAAAATATTAATGAATACAATATACTTAGCATTATTTCGGATTATTTACAGCGTAAGTAACGTAAAATCTGAAAATAAAAGGAACAAAAAACAGTTTTCTTATAGGGACTCCATTCCACGACCCTCAGATTATCATCTGTACTTTTTCCGCAGAGCCAACCACAACCTGGAACGCAAATGGTTCATTTCCCGCACGACCCACGTCAAAAATATTTTTTTTCTAAACGCTTGGCCATCTGGATCTCCCACTTCTCTCACTTTCTTTTTTGGCCAAGCCCTGCATATAGCATACATTTGGACGAAATCTGTGATGACGAGCAGGCGCGGTCCCGTCGTTAGAAATTATCCCCAACGTTACTAGCATCTATTGGAAGAGATTGTTATTCACAGTGACCTACACTGTCCAGTTACATTAAAATGACCACCTGTCAGAAGTCTGAATAACCAGCCTTTGCAGCAAGACGTGCAGGAAGATACCGCTCAGATAAACCAAGGGGCTACCAACTGTGTCTCCTCAACGAACGTTCAGCCAACGTTGCTGCGTACGGGTCTCCGCTGCAGGCACCTGATTCATGCACCGAGGTTGACTGCTGTTCATCTGCAACGAACGCAACTGAACGTGCACTGAGTGGCAACAGATGGCCTTTTCAGGTGATCCACGTTTTATGCTCGATTAGACAGATGGCTGTTTACGCGTACGGCGTGAAACATCTGAAAGCGAACAGCGTGCGACAATCGCCGGTAGGGTCCAGGTTGGAGAAGGGAGCATTGAGGTCTGGAGAATGTTTTCGTGCCATCCCCTAGGAGATCTTGTCATTTTGGATGGCACAATGGATTAACACAAGTATGCATCTATTCTTGGGGACCGTGTCCATCCCTACATGTAGTTTGTTTTTTTGCCGCGCAGGATTAGCCGGGCGGTCTAAGGCGCTGCAGTCATGGACTGTGCGGCTGGTCCCGGCAGGGGTTCGAGTCCTCCCTCGGGCATGGGTGTGTGTGTGTTTGTCCTTAGGATAATTTAGGTTAAGTAGTGTGTAAGCTTTGGGACTGATGACCTTAGCAGTTAAGTCCCATAAGATTTCACAGATATTTGAACATTTGTAGTTTGTTTTTCCTTGACACGATGGCATGTGCCAGCAGGACAATGCAACGTGTCACATAGCTCGAAGTACACTGCGTGATTGAAAAACACCACAATGGGTTTAGTGTTCTCCCCTGGCCACCAAACTCCCCGGATTTAACCCCAAACGAGAATCTATGGGACCATCTCGATCTGGTTGTTCATGCCATAAATCCTCAGAAATCTAGCGCAGCTGTCCACGCCACTGGAGTCGGCACGACTCCCCATCCCAGTCGGTACCTTTTTAGGAAAGTTTTTTGAAACAACTGAGGATTTAAATCGTTACACGAGGTCGTATACCTCAATTCTGATAAGTAGTGTTACTTAAAATATGTTTTTAATAACTGTTAATTAACTAAACGTTGATAAAGACAGATCAATAATTCTTGCTTTAATATCACCGCCAGCAGACATCGAGTGGATGCAGATGAGCTGGTGTACATGGAGGGCGCACGCGAAGGGTGGCATGGCCAGGGCGTGTAGCGGTCAGTTGCGATAGGGCTGACCAACAGTTCGTACGTTGGTTCAAATGGTTCAAATGGCTCTGAGCACTATGGGAGTTAACTGCTGAGGTCATCAGTCCCCTAGAACTTAGAACTATTTGAACCTAACTAACCTAAGGACATCACACGCAACTACTCCCGAGGCAAGATCCGAACCTGCGACTGTAGCGGTCGCGCGGTTCCAGACTGTAGCGCCTAGGACCGTTCGGCCACTCCGGCCAGCGTTCTTACGTTGATTCCAACTACCTCGGACCTGGCCTTTCGCCTGCTGTCGTGCTCTGTTTCGGCGTACTAGTGTAAGTCGTTCGCGCCGGTCATGTTTGTGTTGATCTCCGTGCTGATCTCTACCAGGCGTTCGGACTCCCTGCTGCCCCCACAGATTGACTCGCACGTCGTGTTTCGTTCCGTTTTCCGGCGTTCAGATTCTGGGCTTCGTTATCGAGTCACTGTCGGCTCATACAGTTTCACTAGAGAACCTGGCAAAGCTTGGCAATTGCTAAATACACTAAGCGATCAAAAGTATCCAGACACCTCCGAAATCATACAGTTTCAATATTAGGTGCATGGTGCTGCAACTTACTGCCGGATACTCCATATCAGCGACCTCTGTAGTCATTAGACAGCGTGAGAGAGCAGAATGGGGCGCTCCACGGAACTCACGGATTTCGAACGTGGTCAGGTGATCAGGTGTCACTTGTGTCGTACGTCTGTACGCGAGATTTACACACTCCTCAACATCCCTAGGTCCCCTATTTCCGATGTGATAGCGAAGTGGAAACGTGAAGGGACACATACAGCACAAAAGCGTACAGGCCGACCTCGTCTGTTGACTGACAGAGACCGCCGACAGTTGAAGAGGGTCGTAATGTGTAATAGGCAGACATCTATCCAGACCACCACACAGGACTCGAACCTCCGGCGGGAGTGGTCGCGTAATCCGTAACACAGCGCCTCAAACCGCGCGACCAATCCGCGCGGCGCACGTGTTCATAATACACGGACTGTGGCTGAGAGGTTACACGACAATAACATCCGTGTAATCGACTGGCCTGCACAGAGTTCTGACCTGAACCCTACAGAACACCTTTGGGATGTTTTGGAATGCCGACTTCGTGCCAGGCCTCACCGACCGACATCGATACCTCTCCTCAGTGCAGCACTCCGTGAAGAATGGGCTGCCGTTCCCCAGGAAACCTTCCAGCACCTGACTGAATGTATGCCTGCGAGAGTGGAAGCTGTCATCAAGGCTAAGGGTTGGCCAACACCATATTGAATTCCAACATTACCGAAGGAGGACGCCACGAACTTGTAAGTCATTTTCAGCCAGGTGTCTGGATACTTTTGATCACATAGTGTGTGTAAGGGAATTGGAGATATGTCCTAAATTCCTACTCCCCCCCCCCCTCCCTCTGACATCTCCTCCTCTTCCCTCTCTTGTGCACTTCCTCCTCCTCTCTCCTCTTCTCCTCTTTCTTTGACCTTGAACTTGCTTATTGTTACTGCCAATGAAACCCTGATTGAGAATTGAAGCTGGCCGGAGTGGCCGTGCGGTTCTAGGCCCTTCAGTTTGGAACCGCGTGACCGCTATGGTCGCAAGTTCGAATCCTGCCTCGGGCAAGGATGTGTGTGATGTCCTTAGGTTAGTTAGGTTTAAGTAGTTCTAAGTTCTAGGGGACTGATGACCTCAGATGTTAAGTCCCATAGTGCTCAGAGCAATTTGAACCATTTTGAGAATTGAAGACGCTTAAAACAAATGGGAAAATCGGTTTGGATCATTGGTATACAGGGCATGAGAGACGTCTCTTGCTTCTGGATCTGAGGATAGTATCTTCAATGACAGTATTTTGCATAGTTTTATTCTGCAAAGGCCTAGGATTTCAAGGTTTCAAGTGATTCAGTCTCCATAGTAGTATTCTAATCGGAAGCCAATAAAACTATCGTGTTTTCCACTAAAACCGACTGTGAGAATGAAAACGTAACAGTACATTTTCGCAGCACAGCGTAACACATTTTCTTTCTCGCATACTTGTTTAAAAAGCATATAGCCTATGTCCGTTTGAATGTTTATTAGAGTACCATGTAAAAATCTAAAGTAAGAAGGTCAAGAACTTCTCGACAGTTTTGCTGACAACTTGTCCATATTACATATTATACACGAGGGCTATTCGGAAAGGAAGGTCCTATCGATCGCGAAATGGAAACCACTGTGAAATTCAAAAATGTTTTATTTGAAACAGTTCGCAAGACCTTCCACCTACTTTCCTACATAGTTGCCGTTCAGACATTTCTCGTGGCGTTGTACTAACTTTCCAATGCTCTCGTCACAGAAGGCAGCCGCCTGTGCTTTCCGGCTGGCCTACAGCTCGTTGTCTGTGCCAATATGTTGTCTTCATAGCCAGCGGTTCATGTGAGCAGAAACGAAACTCAGTGGGAGCCAATTACGGGCTATATTGTTGGTAATCAAGCACATCCCATCGAAAACGTTGCAGGAGCATCTTCATTGCCCCTGCAGAGTGCGGGTGGCAATTGTCATGAAGAAGGAAATGCATGGCAGTCGTGTTAGGTGGGTTGAATAGCTTCAAGCAAAATCTCTCACCAAACCCTCACACTTGGCAGGAGAAACTTGTTTCTATGCATCTTTACGTGCAAACTGTGCGCTCAAAACTGAAAAGAGCGACGTCACGCGATCGGCCGGCATACTAGAGACACTGTCCAACACATCTGTGCGAAGTTTCATTGGATTTTTACTGTCGTTTCCATTTCGCGATCGATCGGACTTTGCTTTCCGAATGATCCTCGAAAATATGTGCATACGAGGGCTATTCGGAAAGAAAGTTCCGATCGGCCACGAAATGGAAACCACGGTGAAAATGGTATGAAGCTTTGCACATGTGTGTTGGACAGTGTTTCTGTCGGTCGCGTACGTCGTTCTTTTCCGTTCTGAGCGAACGGTGAACACTTGAAGATGCCTAGAGATTAGTGTCTCCCGCCAAGTAGTAGCGCCTGGTGAGAGATTTCGCCTGATGCCATGCAGCCCACATAACACGACTGTCATACGGTTTCTTCTTCATGGCAATCCTTGGCCGCACTGTGAAGGGGCAATGAAGATGCTCTTGCAGAGTTTTCCATGGGAAGTGTTTGATCACCCGCAATACAGCTCGTAATTGGTCCCCACAGAGTTTTGTCTCTGGTCTCATGAACTGCTGGCTACGAAGACAACGTTCTGGCACAAACAACGAGCTGGCACAGGCGGCTGCCTGCTATGACAAGAGTATTGGAAAGTTGGTACAACGCTACGACAAATGTCAAAGTCGTAGCGAAGTGGCTGGCAGGTGTAGCCAATTGTTGCAAATAAACCATTTTTGATTTTAACAGTGGTTTCCATATCGCCTCCAATCAGAGCTTACTTTCCGAATAGCCCTCGCATTATATTAAGTTGGTGCATAAGTTCGAAGCGTTTTTCCATAAGTTTAATAAATACAACAAATACACATAACACAGACTTTAGTCATCAATAATATATTCTCCTTCACTATTTAGAACAGTCTGTCAATGTCAGGACAACTTATCGATTTCTCGACTAGGAATCACATAGTTTTGAGACGAAGAACTCGTCGATCCATTTTCGGAGTGAATTTCCTTGAAGGTTGTTCGATGGAGAGCGGAAAAGGTGAAAATCTGAGGGTCCAAGGTCAGGTGAATCAGGTGGGTGCGGAATTTCTTCTCAAGCCAACCCCTGTATAGTGTTTTATGTCAGTCTAGCAGAATGCCGGCGGGCGTTACCATGGAGCAGCATCACTTCACACAGTCTTCGTGATCTCATTCTCGGACAGCGTCTGCAAGACGCCTCAGTTGTTGGGAATAAATGTTAGCAGTGATGGTTACACTTCAGACAAGCAATTCGTAGTACACCACACCATCGCTGTTCGACCAGACACATAACATAATCTTTTGTGGATGCGCGCATGTCATAAAGACACCATTTCTGGTCAGCAGTAACGATGCAGGAGAGCAATGGTCGGTGTTGTTCACGAGCCCACTGATGACGAGCAAGCAGAGATGTACATATGGCCACCCACTCATGTTGTGGTATTGGCTTAAAGCATCCAGTACCCATATACTCGAGTTTTGAACCTTCACCATTGCAAGCAACCGTAGCACGATGATGGAATGTTCACAGTTCATAACATTCGCCATTTCTGCAGTACACGGTGGGTTAAATACGTTTACAGGATTTTCATCAGGTTCCGAAAGTCTTCCTGAACGAGGAGAGTCACTAATGTCAAAACTATCCTCCTTAAAACGAGAAAACTATTTTCTTGCCGTGCGCTGTCCAATGGCATTATTCCCATACACGGCGCAAATGTTTCTATCTGTCTCCGCTGCTGTCACCCCTCTGCTGAACTGAAACAGATGAATATGTCGGAAATGTTCCCATTTCTCCACTTGGCACTGCATTCTCTTGCATATGCAGCGCCACTCACAATCTCAAAATGACAACATGTAAACTCAAATAGCAACAGTGAACTAGAAATAAAAAATAAAAATCGATAAATAAAACAAAAACGCTAAGAACTTATCCACCGAGCTAAAATGTATTAAAAAATATAGCCTATGTCCATCAAGGTGTCTATATGGGAATGTCGTGTAAAAATTTTAATTAAATGAGTCAAGAACTTTTCCAGATTTTTGCCAACAACATGTCCCCTTGATATGGTGTATATCTATTTATACGCCATATGTATTTTAAAAAAATGTAGCCTACGTCAGTCCGAAAAATTATGAGAACATCGTGTGAAAATATGAAGTAGATCAGTCAATAACTTTTCAAGATTTTTGGTAACATCGATTTGTGTTCATGTAGCAGTAGAGATTTGTGCTGACAGCGACGGTTCGCAGTGTTGTCACGCCTTGTGCGTATATAAAACTCGCAATACCTTGACTAGACAAATCCAGTTTCAGTTTCATAATCCTCAGATCAAGAGAAATCGTTTGATATGCAACAAAATCTCTTAGAATTTTATTTTTCTAGTGATTTTTGTGTTTGTATGCCCATCCAGTCCCTATCAATATATGTTTTATAAACATGATTTGCATGCGAACAGAACCGGTAATTTTTGAGGGACTCCGTCATTTGGCCATCAGCTTAACTTAAAATTATATGAAACTTAATATCATTTATAAGGCTGGTCGTAATTCTGAAGTACAGCTTCTTTATTTTTATTTGTTATTTATAAAGTTAATAGTGACACAAATATAATATGATACTGCACTGCTGGACAACCAACGACCAGAAGATAGGTGTATCCACAGGAGTTGGAGATTGTACTTTGTTAGCGTAGGCTGGTATTAACGTCATTTGAAATAAACATAATGCTGTGTCCCTCCTACAAGAGAGCAACCTGAAGCCAGCCACACACCAGTGTCCCACAGGTGGCCATGCTACAGACATCGTCAGCCATAACAGGCAAAAGCGCCTGTTGCCAAACACCGATCTGCACTCGCCTCGTGTGTTGACAAACGTTCAAGACAACAACAGGCTGACTTGGCCACGGCGTCTGCGGCAGCGCCGTCAAGAAAGGCGCCAGCTCCACTCCCAGCAGAGCACGCTTCCACAACCACAGTACTATTTTCCTACACGACGCCACATACTCGGTAGCTGGGCGCGCCGTATCCATGTGCAGCGACAGTATTTAGGCCGGCATGCAACCACGGAATGGGGGTTGAACCCCTCTAGCATCCTCCACACCTACAACAAATCCTTAATCTGTCCCATCCTATGTTATGCCAGTCCCGCCTGGATATCCGCCCCCCCCCCCCCCTCCCAAATTCTATAAGTCCCTCCAGCACTCTGACTTGCCTTCTGTATACGCTTCCCGTTCCCCACTCAGATCCTCTACGATCTGATTCCTTTCCCCCATCTGCTCCTATTCCTTGAACATATCCTCTACACCTCCCGCCACCTTGATCCCCCTCATCCCTGGTTGCTCCTCTCCTCTCCAGCCCCCACCTTCACCACTGTGTCCCCCCTACCCTCCACCTCTACACCCTTCATCTCCTTTCCCAAGGTGTCTTCCGTCGACTCCCCCTCCTGGATGATGCCCTCTCTCCCTCCATTTATCCCTTCTATCAAGTGTGATCCTCATCTGCCCCTCCCTTCCTCTGTCCTTTTTACAGGCTCCCTCTCCCCCCTTCCATCCTGTTTTTTCCCCACCTACCCTCTCTCTGCCTCCCTTTTGCTCTCCCCTCCACTGCCTTTCCCACTCCCTCTAGCGTCCGCCCACCCCCCTTTTTTGCTATGTCCCATCCCTCCATTGGCTCCCCCCTTTTTTTCTTTTCCTCTCCTACCCCCTTTTCCCCTTCATCGTTCCGCCCCCCCCCCCCCCCCCATATGCCTCCGTGTCGCCTCTACAGTGCTGGTTTAAGTGAGTGTTCAGTGTTGTGCATCCTCCGTCAGTGTTGCAAACAGCCACCATACCGTCGCTAGTTGTGTTTTTATCTCATGCGAACAGAAACCAGACTGTTGCCGTGTTTTTTTAATTGTGCATGTCTCCTTCCTGTGTGTCTTCATCCGCATCGTTAATGCCGTGTTTTTGTATTTTTCGTTCCGCCAATTTCCACCATTTTACTGTTTTTAACGAAGTCACCGCCTTTTTATCTATTGTTTGTTGTCTCACCATTATTTATTTAACTTTTCTCTCAGCTGTAGAGCAACGTATTAAGCTGCTGTCAGCCCGTCCCTCCCCAGGTGGGAGGAATCGGAAATCAATAAAGGAAAAAAAAAGCACAGAATGGCAGTTCGGTCTCAGCTATCGAATCAGTTTTTCCTTCGAGGTCTCTGGCCCGGCGCCGATCACAGTAGAGGACTATCAATCACATCTCTCACTAAGGATCCATCGTCGAACAGGCGCCGTGCTGTGTTTAACCTCTAATTTCTACCGAGCTTACGGCAGTGACTACTTCTTAAGACTTGGCCTTACGCCAAGTAAGTGGACGTTGTCTTTCTTTGCCGAGGTCAAGACAAATTGTGTTATTAACTCTAGAACATTCCATGTGAATCTGGGCTTGAGCATTTTTGTTACTCACTTTGGCCTTCAGCCACTTAAACACCGTTTGCCTTCCTTGAGGGGCTCATAGTACCAAACGAACTTTCATATGTATGTAACTTAATACTTCACGAAGGAGACTTGCGTTTATGAATATTTAATAAACTTGTTCCGCATTGTTTACCTGGGCTGTGTTCTCATTGTGCCTCAACAGGCGCGCACCCTATCACCTAGGTACATGTGAGTACGAAGCAACTGTACCTTAGCAAAATACCGTTCCCATATTATAGGACAGGGGATCTACCCGCCTTATGGCTAAATACACGCTTCAGTCACATTAATGCGATTACCGCCTCTGTTCGACGTCAACGTGCAGTAACCATCACAGACAGCAGGTTGCAGCAGTAGCAGTGGATGATATACACTGATACGCCAAAACATTGCGACCACTGCCCACTCTGCCTCCTGGTGGCGTAGCATGCAGGTGACGCAGTAAGGAAAGTATGTGACCCGAAGAGAGACAGATGGGGGATTACCCTTGCGAAGATATGAGCTGCAAATGGAGAAATCCACTGAGATAAGCGACTTTGCGAAAGGGAGATAATTATTACGCGGAGCCTGTGAACGAGTGTCTCGAAAACGGCGAAGCTGGTCGGATGTTCATTGCTGCTGGCGTGAGCATCTACGGAAAGTGGTAGGAGGGCAGTGAAACTACCACTAGGCACTAAGTGGTTGGACGTCCACGACTCTTTACAAAACGTGGGGTTTGGAGGCTTCTCCGCTCTGTAAAGAAGGATGCATGGCAATATGTGGCGCCTCTGGCGAAAGAGCACAATGCCGGTGGTAGCACACCATTCGACGCACATTGTTGAACAAGGGGCTTCGCAGCACACGACCCCTGTGTGTTTACATGTTGGCCCAGCGACATCATCAACTACTGTTGTAGTGGGCTCGGGATCATCGAGATTGAACCGTGTATCACTGGAAAAGTGTCGGCTCATGGGATGAATCACGTTTTTGCTACACCAGGTCGATGGTCGTCTCCACAAACGCCGTCATACATGCGAACTGCTACTCGAAACGTGCCACGGGCGCACGCCGGTGGGAGCACTATTATGCTTACACATTCTCCTGCGCCTGTGTGGGACCTTTCGTAGTATTCGAAGACAGGAGGTCAGCTGCGGATCATCTGCATCTCTTCATGCTTGATGTCTACCCTGACGACGATGCCATCTGTTAGCAGTATAAGCGTCCGTTTATTGAAACCAGCATCGTGTGTCTTAGCCACCAGATTCGCTTAATGTCAATCCGATAGTTCCCATCTGTGTCGCTATCGAGCGCCATCACCGAGTACACAAATCAGCGCCCAGTTATTTATGAGAAATTAGATGACTTGTACATAGACACCAGGTGCCACATAGCTCCACGAATAAACCAACGAACTGGTACTCAGAATCGGTGATAGACTGCGTTACAAAGATGGCCCAAGAAGCTACACTTCTGGACATTAAAATTGGTACATCACGAAGATGACGTGCTACAGACGCGAAATTTGACCGACAGGAAGAAGATGCTGTGATATGCAAATGATTAACTTTTCAAAGCATTCACACAAGGTTGGGGCCGGTGGTCACACCTACAACGTGCAGACATGAGGAAAGTTTCCAACCGATTTCTCATACATAAACAGCAGTTAATCGGTGTTGCCTGGTGAAACGTTTTTGTGATGCCTCGTGTAAGGAGGAGAAATGCTTACCATCACGTTTCTGACTTTGATAAAGGTCGGATTGTAGCCTATTGCGATTGCGGTTTATCGTATCGCGACATTGCTGCTCGCGTTGGTCGAGATCCAATGATTGTTAGCAGAATATGGAATCGGTGGGTTCAGGAGGGTAATACAAAATGCCGTGCTGGATCCCAACGGCCTCGTATCACTAGCAGTCGAGATGACAGGCATCTTATCCGCATGGCTGTAACGAATCGTGCAGGCACGTCTCGATCCTTGAGTCAATAGATGGGGACGTTTGCAAGACAACGACCATCTGCACGAACAGTTCGACGACGTTTGCAGCAGCATGGACTATCAGCTCGAATACCGTGGCTGCGGTTACCCTTGACGCTGCATCACAGACAGGAGGCCTGCGATGATGTACCCAACGACGAACCTGGGTGCACGAATGGCAAAACGTCATTTTTTCGGATGAATCCAGGTTCTGTTTACAGCATCATGATGGTCGCATCCGTGTTTGGCGACATCGCGGTGAACGCACATTGGAAGCGTGTATTCGTGTATCAGCCGGCGTGATGGTATGGGGTGCCATTGGTTACACGTCTCGGTCACCTCTTGTTTGCATTGACGGCACTTTGAGCAGTGGACGTTACATTTCAGATGTGTTACGACCCGTGGCGCTACCCTTCATTCGATCCCTGTGAAACCCTACATTTCAGCAGGATAATGTACGACCGCATGTTGCAGGTCCTGTACGGGCCTTTCTGGATACAGAAAATGTTCGACTGCTGCCCTGGCCAGCACATTCTCCAGATCTATCACCAACTGAAAACGTCTGGTCAATGGTGGCCGAGCAACTGGCTCGTCACAATACGCCAGTCACTACTCTTGATGAACTGTGGTATCTTGTGTAAACTGCATGGGCAGCTGTACCTGTACACGCCATCCAAGCTCTGTTTGACTCAATGCCTAGGCGTATCAAGGCCGTTATTACGGCCAGAGGTGGTTGTTCTGGGTACTGATTTCTCAGGATCTATGCACTGAAATTGCGTGGAAATGTAATCAGATGTCAGTTCTAGTATAATATATTTGTCCAATGAATACCCGTTTATCATCTGCATTTCTTCTTGGTGTATCAATTTTAATGGCCAGTAGTGTAGTAAGCAGGTGGTCCTAATGTTTTGACACGACATTGTATAAAGCATGTCGGGATGACGCGGATAAAAGCGCAGTGGTTACCATTAGAGACGGGTCGTTCGCGAACTAACGGTTCACCAAGATGAACGGAACGAGCGAGGAACGAATTCTAAGGAACGATCTTTAATAGTTGACATCGGTCGTGGCTTTGTACCATTAGTTCCTGGGAACAGGAAGGGGTCGGTCTTCTCCCCGGTCTCGTTCCAGCCTGTGTCGGTCTCGGTCTCGCTCGGTCGGACTCGTCCTTCGCGTGGCCGATCGTCGCAGTTCCATTGCCGACTGCTCATAGTTAGTTCAGTATCGAGTTGCTGTTCGTTTCGTTCGCTTCGCACATCCATTCGAGATCTGTTTCAAACCATTTTTGAACTCTGAACTTTTGGTTCAGTTTGTATTTTATTCAGCGTTCACGACCGGTAATTAAAATGTATTTTATAATTACGTAAATTACATAAAAATTACGTGGTATGTAATACACACATCTTTTCAGGTAACAAAACATTGTATCAGCTTACTTCACTATTTCGATAAACAGCAGAAGAAATACTTGTAAAAAGGCAAGATTTTTTGTTATTATACATGGAAAAGACGTCGGCACGGCTCACACGAGTGGCCATTTTCCGCCTTTTTTTGATCCAAGGTAAAACAGCATATTCATTGTTATGGAAGGCAGAACGACTTACAACCGAATGAAGTCCGCGCTTCCTAATCGAGTGTATTGTATCACGTTTTGTAAAGAGAATATGATAACTCCCACAATATTATTTCAGTGGTACAGGGTGGCGCACGAAAAATCGGCCCCGAGTACTAGACTGCTCATTGCCGCTTACCAGTCGTCATCTATTGTTTCGAAGTTGTCGGCATTAGCTTATTTGTTATTTCTTCACTGCCTAATTATTACATGTTTACCTATTCTGCTCGTAGCGGTCAACAAATCGTGCGTAATTGGCGAGAAGTTTGTACTCGGTGCCGGTTTTTCGTGCGCCATCTGATATTATTTCACTGCGATCAGCCACCTATCGCTACAGTTGGCTAAACGAGATGTTTTGCAGAATCACGAAAATTACAAGTGTGTGAGAATTCTGATATGAATAAAAGCTCTGTACTCCAGGAGGGAGGCAAGTTCCCCTCTTGGCGCCTTCCATCTTCAGTTACCTATGCTTCTAATTTGCAATTTTTCATAAGAACCATATTCATAAGAACCATAAGAACCATTGTACTGGGGTACAATGAACAGTGAACGAGTAAAAATGAACGCTTCCCAAAAAAGAGCGATCACCAGTGAACTAGTTCCCAAGGATGAACGACTTTGCCCATCTCAAGTTGCCATAATGCGGGACCGGTGCAATTTATCTGACGTCCAAAAGGCATGATCATTGGCTTACGGGCCAAGGATGGAAGCACTACCGAAGTGGCTAAGTATGTGAACTGGTCGCATGCTGTCGCGGTTAAAGTACGTCATGCACCGCAAAACAGCGCTATCCAAAAGTGGTGCAGAGACAATTGTGGTGCACCGCAAGCCATGGATGACAGGGTTGAAAGACTGCTACGGAGATGTGTACGTGCGAGCAGACGTGTAACTGTTCAGCAACTGACTGTCCAGATGAACCAAGAGGCTACGAGCAGTGTTCCTCAATGGCTGTTCAGTGAACGTTGATGCGTATTCGCCTCTGCAACAAGCGCCTGATTCGTACACCCGTGCTGTCTGCTGTCCATCGACAGGGAAGGCTGGAAACTGCACGTCAGTATCGCAACTGGACGTCCACTGAATGCGACAGGTGGTCTTTTCAGATGAATCACACTCTAGGCTCCATCGTACAGATGGCCGTTAGCGTGTTCGACATCAAATGCTTGACACCAAACAACTTGCAACAATCGTCGGAATGGTCCCAGCGAAAGGCGTTCCTCTAGAGATCTTGTCGTTCTGGAAGGCGCAATGGATCAATACAAGTATGCATTTATACTTGGAGACCGTGTCAAGCCCTACATTCACTTTGTTTTTCCTTAGTACAATGACATCTACTAGCAGAAGGATGCAGCGTGTCACACAGCTCACAGTGTATGTGCGTGGTTCGAAGAGCACCAGTATGCCTTTACCGTACTCCTCTGGCCACCAGACTCCCCGGATTTACACTACTGGCCATTAAAATTGATACACCAAGAAGAAATGCAGATGATAAACGGGTATTTGTTGGACAAATATACACTCCTGGAAATGGAAAAAAGAACACATTGACACCGGTGTGTCAGACCCACCTTACTTGATCCGGACACTCCAGGAACCGCGGTGTTGGCCGTCGAATGGCGCTAGTTGCGCAGCATTTGTGCACCGCCGCCGTCAGTGTCAGCCAGTTTGCCGTGGCATACGGAGCTCCATCGCAGTCTTTAACACTGGTAGCATGCCGCGACAGCGTGGACGTGAACCGTATGTGCAGTTGACGGACTTTGAGCGAGGGCGTATAGTGGGCATGCGGGAGGCCGGGTGGACGTACCGCCGAATTGCTCAACACGTGGGGCGTGAGGTCTCCACAGTACATCGATGTTGTCGCCAGTGGTCGGCGGAAGGTGCACGTGCCCGTCGACCTGGGACCGGACCGCAGCGACGCACGGATGCACGCCAAGACCGTAGGATCCTACGCAGTGCCGTAGGGGACCGCACCGCCACTTCCCAGCAAATTAGGGACACTGTTGCTCCTGGGGTATCGGCGAGGACCATTCGCAACCGTCTCCATGAAGCTGGGCTACGGTCCCGCACACCGTTAGGCCGTCTTCCGCTCACGCCCCAACATCGTGCAGCCCGCCTCCAGTGGTGTCGCGACAGGCGTGAATGGAGGGACGAATGGAGACGTGTCGTCTTCAGCGATGAGAGTCGCTTCTGCCTTGGTGCCAATGATGGTCGTATGCGTGTTTGGCGCCGTGCAGGTGAGCGCCACAATCAGGACTGCATACGACCGAGGCACACAGGGCCAACACCCGGCATCATGGTGTGGGGAGCGATCTCCAACACTGGCCGTACACCACTGGTGATCGTCGAGGGGACACTGAATAGTGCACGGTACATCCAAACCGTCATGGAACCCATCGTTCTACCATTCCTAGACCGGCAAGGGAACTTGCTGTTCCAACAGGACAATGCACGTCCGCATGTATCCCGTGCCACCCAACGTGCTCTAGAAGGTGTAAGTCAACTACCCTGGCCAGCAAGATCTCCGGATCTGTCCCCCATTGAGCATGTTTGGGACTGGATGAAGCGTCGTCTCACGCGGTCTGCACGTCCAGCACGAACGCTGGTCCAACTGAGGCGCCAGGTGGAAATGGCATGGCAAGCCGTTCCACAGGACTACATCCAGCATCTCTACGATCGTCTCCATGGGAGAATAGCAGCCTGCATTGCTGCGAAAGGTGGATATACACTGTACTAGTGCCGACATTGTGCATGCTCTGTTGCCTGTGTCTATGTGCCTGTGGTTCTGTCAGTGTGATCATGTGATGTATCTGACCCCAGGAATGTGTCAATAAAGTTTCCCCTTCCTGGGACAATGAATTCACGGTGTTCTTATTCAATTTCCAGGAGTGTATTATACTAGAACTGACATGTGATTACATTTTCACGCAATTTGTGTGCATAGATCCTGAGAAATCGGTACCCAGAACAACCACCTCTGGCCGTAATAACGGCCTTGATACGCCTGGGCATTGAGTCAAACAGAGCCTGGATAGCGTGTACAGGTACAGCTGCCCATGCAACTTCAACTCGACACCACAGTAGTGACTGGCGTATTGTGACGAGCCAGTTGCCACCATTGACCAGACGCTTTTAATTGGTGAGAGATCTGGAGAATGTGCTGGCCAGGGCAGCAGTCAAACATGTTCTGTATCCAGAAAGGCAAGTACAGGACCTGCAACACGCGGTCGTGCATTATCCTGCTGAAATGTAGGGTTTCGCAAGAATCGAATGAAGGGTAGAGCCACGGGTCGTAACGCATCTAAAATGTAACGTCCACTGTTCAAAGTGCCGTCAATGCGAGCAAGAGGTGACCGAGACGTGTAACCAATGGCACCCCATTCCATCAAGCCGGGTGATACACGAATACACACTTCCAATGTGCGTTCACCGCGATGTCGCCAAACACGGATGCGACCATCATGATGCTGTAAACAGAACCTGGATTCATCCGAAAAAATGACGTTTTGCCACGTGCACCCAGGTTCGTCGTTGAGTGCACCATCGCAGGCCTCCTGTCTGTGATGCAGCGTCAAGGGTAACCGCAGCCATGGTCTCCGAGCTGATAGTCCATGCTGCGGTAAACGTCGTCGAACTGTTCGTGCAGATGGTTGTTTGTCTTGCAAACGTCCCCATCTGTTGACTCAGGGATCGAGACGTGGCTGCACGAGGCAGCCACTTGGATAAGATACCTGTCATCTCGACTGCTAGTGATACGAGGCCGTTGGGATCCAGCACAGCATTCCGTACTACCCTCCTGAACCCACCGATTCCATATTCTGCTAACGATCATTGGATCTCGAGCAACGCGAGCAGCAATGTCGCGATACGATAAGCCGCAATCGCGATAGGCTACAGTCCGACCTTTATCAAAGTCGGAAACGTGATGGTACGCATTTCTCCTCCTTACACGAGGCATCACAACAACGTTTCACCAGGCAACGCCGGTCAGCTGCTGTTTATGTATGAGAAATCGGTTGGAAACTTCCCTCATGTCAGCACGTTGTAGGTGTCGCCACCGGCGCCAACCTTGTGTGAATACTTTGAAAAGCTAATCATTTGCACATCACAGCATCTTCTTCCTGTCGGTTAAATTTCGCGTCTGTAGCACGTCATCTTCGTGGTGTAGCAATTTTAATGGCCAGTAGTGTAAATCTGTGGGACCACATAGATCGGGCTGTTCGCGCCATGGATCCTCAACCGAGAAACATAGAGCAGCTGCCACAGCATTGGAGTCGCCATGGCTCCACATCCCAATCGACTCCCTGCCTAGACGTCTCGCAGCGGTACGCGCTGCAAAACTTGGTTATTCAGGCTTTTGTCCAAGTGGTCA
Organism: Schistocerca serialis cubense; assembly: GCF_023864345.2. Lineage (NCBI taxonomy): Eukaryota > Metazoa > Arthropoda > Insecta > Orthoptera > Acrididae > Schistocerca > Schistocerca serialis. The sequence goes on from NC_064640.1 coordinate 126,973,188, forward strand.
CATTCATGTGACCGAACAGTGTAATAGGAGACGGGATTTACTTGTAGACTGTCAATGAATAATTAAGTATACTTATGACATGTTGAGGATAAGGAAGGTAAACTGTCATTTTTTGGAACACAATCGCGCAGATAACCGATGTTACAAGAACGTGGAATGACGTGCACGATTTTCGCCAGGTAAAAAGCACAGATGATGGTAGGCGGTACAGACACTAAAGATGAAGCTGAAGGAATTATATACAGTGCTTCGCAAAACCATCCATACGATAGAGGATCCTAACTATTTTGATATAGGTAACCAATGGTGCGAAATGAGTATTTCACGTGATACGAGATCCTTATTGAGCAGTGTATTACTCGGCCAGGTGAACTGGTTACCTGGCCATAGCAGAAAATAACTGGTCACGTGACTAGCTACAGTTACGTTCCAGTTCACAGCAGCGCACGTTGTTACCTCGTAGTGATCACGAAAAATGATCGTGGAAAATATCTGGGCGGGAAGTCGCGACAACTTGCTGTTAATGTCATTCATTTTACTGACAATGAGAATGAGGTGGTGTAGATAGTGCCGACAAAGAAGTCGACGGAAGGTGCAAGCAGATGTTGACAAGCAAAAATTAAGGAAGTGTTATGTAAATTATGGAAGGAGACGTACGATGCCGATGGAGCAGGATTCGGGTAAGCAGAATAGATAAAACGCGCAGAGTAAGTGTGTAATCGATGATAAAATAAATGTGGAATCAGACAGAAATTTCTGCGATATTATGAACAATACAAGGAAATACCATCTTCGCAAAAACGACACAACTTTTGTCACATAAAACTGAGCTTCCGGGGTGGCTAAGAAACTCTGAGAAAAACTGTCCCATCTATAGCATCTGATATTAAAAGGTGCCAGTGGTTGTTTGCGGACGAGAGAACATACTTGTAAACAGAGCACTTCAGATTAGTTTTTCAAGAAATAATGAAGCATAGAATTAAACTAGCCACTGGCTTATTTAGACGAACCGTGGATTCACATACCCACTACACTGTGAATAAATGTCGCAAAGCGACAGCGTGCGAAGAGCATTGTCAAACAACTGTGCCAGGCATCGTTTCATTGCTGTGAAAGAAGAGATTCGTTTTGTGTCCACTCCTCCTCAGTGATTATTACAGGTCTCTCTCATAGAAACTGATAGAAATAAATTAAAGTTACGTGGACACAAGGAAATCCGAACTTCACATGCATTAAGGAGCATCAAACATCTTCTCTTTATTCTATTGACAACATTTTCATGAAAGTTGTTGCTGTCATACTGCCAGCATACAATCTACTCTCATTACTGCAAAACAGATCTGGAAACTGGCGAATAATAATATCCATAGTCGCAATATGTAGAGGATCTTCCTTTTTAAAGCGAAAAAATTACGGCTTCTGCATTTTCTGCTTACAAATAAGTGTCGTGTGTGACATTATGTGCCGGCCGAAGTGGCCGTGCGGTTAAAGGCGCTGCAGTCTGGAACCGCAAGACCGCTACGGTCGCAGGTTCGAATCCTGCCCCGGGCATGGATGTTTGTGATGTCCTTAGGTTAGTTAGGTTTAACTAGTTCTAAGTTCTAGGGGACTAATGACCTCAGCAGTTGAGTCCCATAGTGATCAGAGCCATTTGAACCATTTTTTGACATTATGTACAAGCGTTTTGACGTAACGGTAGTTCGGCGACTTGAGCGTAAATTTCAAACAGCGTTTCAATTGACCTCACAAGCCTGAGTGAACTTCCTCACAGACCCTTCCACCAGAGAAAGATTTTAGGTAGTCAGCGAGATTCGAACCGGAGATCTCGGTGTTACTAGCGAAAAACGCTAACCGCTTTTTCCTTGTTTTTTAGATTAGCTTTTGTTGTAGCATTAGAAGACTTTGAAAGGACGTGTATCACGCCAAAGCGTCAGATGACTACTGGAGGAGAGATATTTTAATGCACAAAGAATATGAAAGTATAATAAAATCAATCCGCATAGATTCGAACAAAGAACTGACATTATCATATGCAACTGAGACAGCAGACTCAGCTGTGGACGGTAGCGATAACACAGGGTATCTAGTCTCACGGTATTGTCAGCGAACCGTCGAGAGCAATACTGCATGCCATATTTTCTGAGCTTGTTAATAATAGGCACTTCACTCAGTAGCGTGTACAGATGTACATACGACGTTGCTGCACCATGCCCAGGTAAACATTTCTCATTGCTGCGTAATATGTGAAGCATGTGTTTGTAAACCGCTCACCTTTGATAAGAAGAAACTTCCTGCCAGAACGACGTTGATGACACTACCTTTAAAAACAATAAACTATGCAGAAGACGTTGTAGCTAGGGCGGCCACCGCCTGGATAAATCATTTTGAAGATGAAGCATGTGTTTGTAAACCGCTCACCTTTGATAAGAAGAAACTTCCTGCCAGAACGACGTTGATGACACTACCTTTAAAAACAATAATCTATGCAGTAGACTTTGTAGCTAGGGCGGCCACCGCCTGGATAAATCATTTTGAAGATGAAACCGCTTCAGCTGTAGGTGCTTTATTCATAAACGCAACCGGTTTCGCAACATTTTAATACTGAATAACTTGGGCTTTTACCAGTATATTTCTCAGTCCTGTTTGGTTAATTGAGGTACAGGTACTGCTTAATTTTATATAAGCCCATAGATGATAATATACAGTCGGTTTTTGATGAGTTTCAAATGGTTCAAATGGCTCTGAGCACTATGGGACTCAACTCCTGAGGTCATTAGTCCCCTAGAACTTAGAACTAGTTAAACCGAACTAACCTAAGGACATCACACACATCCATGCCCGAGGCAGGATTCGAACCTGCGACCGTAGCGGTCTCGCGGTTCCAGACTGCAGCGCCTAGAACCGCACGGCCACTTCGGCCGGCTTTTGATGAGTTTTTCGGTATATGGGGACCCGTTTGCTCACCTGATACTGGCACATATGGTGAGTGGAATTTGGTAGTATTTTACCTATCTGACAGTTTGTTATTAGGTACTTCTTATTTTAGGTTCTGACCTTTCTAGGTAACACTAGAGTGTATAACGGGAGCGTACTGTGTTTTTTATGCTATTTTATAGCTGGCGTCCGCTACTTAGCAAACTTCTGACTATGAGCGCTGGGTCATCTCCTTCTCTTTGCTGATCAGAACATGACTCGATTTTGTATGTTAAACCAGTATTTATTTTATTTTTAGTTACGTTTTCTTGCCTAAAGTGAGTTTTTGTCTATTACTTTGTATAGATTGCACCTGATGATGCAGCTAAAATGCAGCGAAATCGGTCGTGCTCGTAAATAAAGCACTTACAGTTGAAGAGTCTTATATTCAAAATAATATACGATGGTCTGTCATGCTTATAAATAAAACACTTACAGTTGAAGAGTTTTGTCTTCAAAATAATATACAATGGCTGATCGTGCATGTAAATAAAGCAATTACAGTTGAAGAGTTTTATCTTCAAAATAATACACAATGGTCTGTGATGTGTTTTCAGTGGAGTTTACCACTGTCACAGATGATGACTGGTTACAGGTATGCTTCATGCATGGTCTCGAAAGATGTAGTGCTCGAGAAGCCAAACGAATGTACAGACAAAATTTCGCAACAAGCTTCATTCTAAATGGAATAAAGTTATCGGCAAGGATAGAAACTTACGTGACGCAGATAGCTGAACATGCTCCTCAACAAAGGATAAATTTATTCTTACAGTAGAATTTGAGATGGTGGATCGCGTGAGAAAAGATTCATCAACTTATCCATGAAATAAACTCTTGGGAGAATGTTCCAGTAGAAAATGAAGAGGGACAGGCTGGAAGGATGCCAGTTGCCTGTCACAATCTACAACGTACAAAAGGTATATTTGAAAAAAAAAGACAGCAATCTTTTATGTACCGTTATAAGTCATCAGTCCCTGTGTAGCATATATGCTGCATGTAACTTTGATTTTTTTTTCTAGCTTGGGGAATAAAATAAACGTGCTGTGCACGATTGCAGCACCTATTTTCTATCATATGCTTTCTGTGCATAAGTTGTTTTCATTTTTGCGTGCTATTAGTAGGTAGCAGCATTTGCTTGAAGAAAGCTGTTTAGCGCAATGTCAGCATGTCTTTGAGAGATAAAGGTAATTTGTATTTGTTTTTAATAACTTAATACTAGCATTTGTTTACAATATGATGTAAAACATTAATATACCCTACTCGCTGTTGAGAGGAATGTCGTTACACGTATTGCCAAATGCATTGAGCTTGACGGACATCATTTTGAGCATTTATTGCATTAATGTGGCATTTACAGGTATTCACGCTGCAACAGCATACGTTCTCAGAAATGATAGGTTCACAAAGGTACATGTATCACATTGGAACAACCGAAATAAAATGTTCAAACGTACCTACGTTCTGTATTTTAATTTAAAAAACCTACCTGTTACCAAATGTTCGTCTAAAATTGTTAGCCATATGTTTGCGACTATTACAGCGCCATCTGTCACAAAGCGAAACAAGTGGTCCAACTAAAACATTCATATTTCCTTATGTACTACACGAATATGTAATAAAAATAGGGGTTCCTATTTAAAAAAACGCAGTTGATATCCGTTTGACCTATCGCATCGCCATCTAGCGGTCCAACCATAGCGCCATCTGGTTTCCCCCTTCAAGCTAGATGAGTTTCGTTCTTTGTAGTTTTTGCGTTTGATGCGTATTTCGTGAGATATTTGTCCCGGTCACTATCAATATATATATATATATATATATATATATATATATATATATATATATATATATATATATATGATGTATCGCTGGATTTATATTCGGCAACGATCTATACTTCCACATTCCATTTTCATAATTTTTAGTTTTTCATTATTGATTTTTTTGAGTATTCTAACGTCAATAGCACTCACTTCGAACATGTTCTAACGCTTTGGTGAATCTTACAGTTTTTTAAATTTATTATGTTTATCTTATGTTGTCCCAGAACAAGGGACTGAGCAGCAAAATAAACTTTTCATTCATAAAATGTAAGTTCAGGACTGAGGAGGGTAATGAATGCATCGAAACTGGCGGATGCCACATTGAACAGTGGGTATTGCCGCTGCGAGATGTATACTGTTCATGCAAATAAAACAAATATTCATTTCTGACCAGTAGTTCGTAATCTACGTTTAAGCCCCTGTACATTTTGTGTAATTTTGATCCAGAAGGTTTCGGACTCCCAGTACAAAATTCCTTCAAGGGAAACTACAGGGTTGTTGCAATTAAACTTTCGCTACTTGAGCCAGTGCAGACGGAAAAATATTTACCATATGGGTACACAACTTTATAGGAATGATGTTCAGACTGTGTACTGCAGGATTTGCGTTGTAAGTAGCGTTAGTGTTATGGTGTTATGCGCCTGTTCTGGTACGGCAACGTAGGGTTGAAATGAAAGCATCAGTATGCATTACAGTTGCAGACAGTCAATGTGGGTCTCGACAAGGTGAATAGACGTTTACTCGTAAAACTGTTTTATCAGATCAAAACAACAGCAATAGTACTGCTACTCTTCGCGAGTATCGACGTATTTAAGGAATATGGAGAGGTCCTCTGAGCTTGAAGATTATGAGTCGGAAGGTCGAATTAACTGGAGATTTGCGAGCTGCTTCTGGAAGAGGCCGATAGCCAATTGCGCCACAGATTGTTATAGGTATTGCTGTTGCCATTGAGAATTCTGGACGCAATGTGAGATCTTCAACCAGTGTACGAGGTGTGTCACAACTGCTGAACATTCTATGGCGTGTGTGAAATCCTAAGGGACCAAACTGCAGAGGTCATCGGTCCCTAGACTTACACGCTACTTAAACTAACTTATGCTAAGAACAACACACACACCCATGCGCGAGGGAGGATTCGAACCTCCGGCGAGAGGGGCCGCACAATCCGTGATATGGCGCCTCAAACCGCGCGGCCACTCCGCGTGGCAACATTCAATGGTCCACCGTTCGAAAAGTACTGCGAAAAATTGTGAGATTATATCCGTATAACGTGGATGCGGATAGTCGTCACATTGAGCAACGTGTATAACCTGGAATGTAAACGTGGTATGCAATTAACAAATGTTACCCTCTCATATGGAAATTAAAATGTGTTTCTTTCAATGGTTTATTCGTAATTTCTCTTTCGAATCTCCTTTAAAATGTTCCCACAAAGTTTCATTGTCCTATGATCACTCGTATTTCATGTGGATCCTCTCAAGTAGCGAAAGTTTAATACGAGGGTTGTCCAGAAATTAAGCTCCGATCGGTCGCGAAATGGAGATTACTGGGAAAATCCGGGTCAGTTTGCACAGATTTGTTGGGCAGTGTCTCTAGTACGCCCGTCGATCGTATCGCGTCGCTCTTTTCAGTTTTGAGTGAACAGTAAGCACGTAAAGATGCATAGGGAATAGCGTCTCCCGCCAAGTATGAGGGCCTGATTAGAGATTTCGCCTGTGTCATGCAGCCCACATAACACAACTGTCGAGCAGTTTCTCCTTCATGCCAATTCTCGGCCGCACACTGCAGGGGCAATGAAGACGCTCCTGCAGCGTTTCCGATGAGAAGTGTTTGATCACCCACAATACAGTCAGTAATTGGCTGCCCCTGAGTCTCATCTCTGCCCCCAAGAACCGCTGGCTACGATGACAAAATTTTTCCACAGACAACGAGCTGCAGACCAGTGCAGATAACTGGCCGAAAGCGCAGGCGGCTGCTTTCTATGACGAGGATATTGGAAAGTTGATACAACACTACGACAGCTCTCGGAAGTTGGAGCGGCGACTATGTAGAGAAGTAGGTAGAAGGTGTACCTAACTGTTGCACATAAAACGTTTGTGGTTTTCACTGTGGTTTTCATTTCGCGACCGATCGGAACTTACTTTCTCGACAACCCTCGTATAACCACTGTGTACATGAGGGAAGCACAAAAGAAGGTAGACCAACCAGGTCAAAGTCAGCGATAACGTACGAAACAGCACCAACGCTTACTATCGAATCCGCAAAAATAATCAAAGGAGTATTCACTGACAAAATAATGCGAGTGCATTAAGAAAAAAACCTCGAGGATCAATCACTAATTCCACTCGCAGAGTACAGGTTGCATGCAAATTCGAATTACGCCGGGAGTGTATTAGCCAGAAATGGTTGTACGAGTTAATGACAAAGTATATCTAACTACTCCCATAAACGTAAACGAGAATCCAGGAAGGTATACAATTTGTCAGCAATTATCAAGAAAGAGACTGAGATGCTGGAAGCAGAAGCACAACGAATAAGGTATGTAACAGCAGACGTGAAGGACACGAGGCTGCAAATAGCCCGACTTTGGGAATTATTGTACATCAGCCATATGAATGCAAAAGATGATGGTCGATTTTTGCTCCAGATATCATGACGTCATTCACTTGTTTCGATAGAAATCATTATATATCTGAATCTTCAAAAATTATTGTCAGACGCAGCTGGGGGACAACCAACGTAAAATCTTAGTGCGAATACCCCAGATATAGACGGAAGCTTTTCAATGAAAAATTCAAAACTTCTAGATCATAGAATAGCAGTGATGTATTAAAGCGCATGAAAATTTTAGGAAGTCTTGTTTTAAAACAAGGTGGATGCCAGCAGCAAACAGAATAAGAAGTATTATTGCCTTATGAACAATCAGAGCATCGATATATTTTTGCCGTTACCAAAGACACACGCGGCGGCCAAAATAAAACTGGCCCTGAAGATAGACTACCCAACTTACATTATCTGTCCCCAGGGAAATGCGGAGTGAGAATGATGTAAATTGGATTGCCTACATTAAAGTGCATGAAATGTTTTCCGGGCCAGTTTTTTTTTCTTTTTATATGCTGTACGAGAATTTAGGTGGATATGACAAAGCACCTTTATATCCACAAGTGAGCCAGGAAAAGGGCTCCACTACGTCTACATCTACATCTACATAGATACTCCGCAAGCTACCGTACAGTGTGTGGCGGAGGGCACCCTGTACTACTTCTACTAGGCATTTACTTTCCTGTTCCACTAGCAAATGGAGAGAGGGAAAAAATGACCGTCTCTATGCCTCCATGTGCGCCCTAATTTCTCGTATTTTATCTTCCTAGTCCTTACGTGCAATGTATGTTGGCGGTAGCAGAATCGTTCGGCAGTTAGCTTCAAATCTCACTAGCGTTACTCGAAAAAAAAAAAAGCCTCCTTCCCTTCAGGGACTCCCATTTGAGTTCCCGAAGCATCTCCGTAACACGTGTTATTCGAACCTACCGGTACCAAACCCAGCAGCCCTCCTCTGAATTGCTTCGATTACTTCCTTCAATCCGACCTGGCACGGATCCCGAACACTGGAGCAGAGCTCAAGAATTGGTCGCATCAGCGTCCTATGGGCGGCCTTCTTTACTGGGCCACTCTTTCCTAAAATTCTCGCAATAAACCGAAGAGGACCATTCGCCTCCTCTACCAGGTATCTCACATGCTTGCCCAATTTCATATCACTTTGCACGTTATGCCCAGATATTCAAACGACTTGACTGTGTCAAGCAGGACACTAGTAATACCGAAACAAAACATTACAGGTTTGTTCGTCCTACTTACCCGCATTAACTTACATTTTTTTCACATTTAGAGCTAGCTGTATTCATCACAACTCCCAGAAATTTTGTTTAAGTCGTTTTGTATCTTCCTAGGATGCCAGCAGCATCCAATAAGTACTAATACACGCGAAGGAACGTAATACACCGCGTTAGATACTCAGTATACACATAATGAGCCCACAAGAATGTCAGAGGGATTGAAAACCACTACAAGGAAGGACACTTTAGAGGCGGATGATCCTTTTTCTCGTAGATCTTCGCAAAGAGAAGCCTATCAGTTATCTGTGGGAGACTGCCGTCTTCAGAGCTTCGCTGTAGGAGCTCTCTGATGAAGTTGAGTAATGTTTTGACACTCAGTAGTGCCCTGGAAACAAAAGCATGTTACAGAAGATTAATGAAGATGATAACGTAGTTTGAGGAACACAGATTCAGCATTCCGCAGCGGAAAGCAAAAAATGCTGCAGGCGGTTAGTGCAGATAAGGAAGAATCTTGAGGAATACAGTTTCGATATTCAGTGCCACAGTGCAGATCAAAAGCGTGTTACGGACAATTAGTGCTGATGAGAAATAAAATTGAGGAACACAGATTCAGTGTTCAGTCTTACACTGGAAACCAAAAGCATGTTGCAGACGAATAGTGTAGATGTGAAAGAAGGTTGAGGAATACTGTTTTGAAATTAACTACGACAGTGAAAATCAAAAGATTTTTTCAAACAGATAGTGCAGATGGGAAAGAAGCTCGAGACGACAAGTGCAGATGAGAAACGAGCTTGAGGAGTACGGTTTCAGTATTCTGACAATCGAAACCAGAACATTAATGCAGATAATAATGGAGTTTAAGGAATTCACTTTCAGTATTCCGTACCGCACCAGAAAGCAAAATCATGTTGCAGACAACTACTGGAGATTAGGTTTGAGAAACAGAGTTTTAACATTCACTACTACAATGAAAATTAAAGAATGATGCAGATTAGTAGTGCAGATTTGAATGAAATTTGAGGACTATAGTTTTCTGCCGTTGAGGGCAGAGTTATGCTATGGGGTACATTGAGTTGGGCTTCCATGTGATCTGTGGTGGTAATCGAAGGCTTCGTGACAGCAGTGAACTACGAAGGCTTCGTGACAGCAGTGAACTACGTGAATATTATTGCGGACCATTTGTATCGCTTCATGCTTGAAGTCTCCATCTACGGCGATGACATCTTCCAGCAAGATAACTGTCCGTGTTACAAGGTCAGAATCGTGCTACGGTGGTTTTAGGTGCATTATAGTGAGCTTACATTGATATCTTGGCCAGAAAATGTGCCTGATCTGTACCCAATGAAACATATCGGGAGCCAGCTGCGTGACTGTAAACGATCATCCCGTAATTTGCGGGAACTGCTTGATCTGTGCATAGACATCTGGTACCATATACTTCTGGAATATGTCAAGGACTTGTAGACTCCATGCCAAGCAGAATCTCTGTTGTACTGTGTCTGAAAAGTGGGATAACACTATAACAGCTGGTCATAACATTTTGGCTCGTCAGTGTATATCTTGCATAAGGACCGCGAAGACAAGATAGGGGAAATTAGGGCTCGTACGGAAGCATATAGACAGTCGGTTTCCCACTCTCTCAATTTGCGTGTGTAACAGGAAAGGAAATGACTAGCAGTCGTACAATGTACTCTCCGCCATGCACCATAAAGTGGCTTGAGGAGTATTTACGTAGATGTAGGCACAATACAGGAATTTGCAGTATGGACTTGTAGAGGTTCTGTGCTTTACCTGTTCCTGCTTCATTTGCACGATTTTTATCGAAATGATACGAAACGATTCAGTTCACAGGTTTACTGGAATTTTTACCTACGTATGCAACCAGTTTTTATTAGAAATTCGTCTGTGAAATAGGAGTCGTCCTCTGTGCACTTCACACCGGCTTTGAGTATAGCTCCCCCCCCCCTCCCCCCTCCCTCGGGCATGGGTGTGTATGTCGTCCTTAGCGTAAGTTAGTTTAAGTTACATTAAGTAGTGAGTAAGCTTAGGCACCGATGGCCTCTGCAGTTTGGTCCCATAAGACCTTACCACAGATTTCCAGATTTTTTCAGAGTATAGTTTTAGGTGCAAACATACTCTCTGTCGTATTAAAGAGACTTCCAGACACACGTGTTCTGCATGGTTGTCAGAGAAATGGTGGCGAATTGTCCAAAGGAGAGCGGACTGTGGCGCTAGTTTGGCGGTCCTCGTTTCTCCTTTGTCAACTGATGACCCGTCGGCGGGAACCGGTACACGACCTCTGCAGCCCAGATGCCCCATGTCGGACCAGTAACTCTCACGAGGCACAGAATTCGCGCTACCAAAGTTTCAGAATCATGCAAGGAGCATATCCAGCAGTTTCTTGCGGTTATTCTTTCCATCAGGATAATTGGGATTATCTGAGCCAATGCCACTTGATCATGCATGGGAACGAGTCACTAAACTCGTAAGTACAGAATGACGACTGAAAGTCAAGACATAAAAAAAAAGAGATTGCCAATGGCAGGCAGAAAAAATTACTCAGTCCCAGGAGTCATCTCGCTAACTCCGTATAACACCGCCTCTAGTCTTTATAATGACCTCAGTTCGGCGCGAAAGACAGTCCACAAGTTTCTTCAGGTATGCCATACAAGACTGAAGCCAATCAATGGTGCTTAGATATCGTAGATTTACCAAATTACAGGGATGTTGGCTGCTACGTTTCGTCCGTTGTTCCAAATATTTATTTATTGTATTTACTTCTTGTCTATTTAGCCTGAGCACATTAGGGCCATAAGACACATCTGACAAGGAGCAACATATAAAGATATTACAACTCTTCCCAACAACAATAGCAAGAACAATAATAACTACTACTAAAAGCAGTAATAAAATAATAATAATTGTAACAGTGAAAGGCATTTATAATGATATCGATGAGCTTAGCACATTTGAAGCCATGTTTAGCAATATCAGAGGCGGAGTGGATGAAGGAAGAGGAGAAGGTTGAAATGACAGTGATAGTGGCTGTTAGCAAAGATCAGGACATAAACAGAGCTCGGACGAGAAGAGGTAGGGATAAGTTCTTGGGGACGATAATGAGTTGCAGAGAATGTAGGAGAGATGGCATTGGGATAGAAGGTGGGCCATAGCTGTCTGTTGAAGCTTGGAAGGAATTTAATTTCACTGATATTTTGAGGAAGAGTGTTCCAAAGTTGGGTTCCTGGTACAGAAAATGATTTAGAGGTCATGGCAGTGCTATGTGATGGTACCGAGAGAATTTTACTTTGTTGAAAACGAGTTATTTCTGCTGTGCTGTTCAGATAGAGTAATAGTTGAAAACAAATAGGAGGGAGTACAATGATTGAAAAGAAGATAGTGCAAATATAGAGTATGATGGTATCTACGCTTATTGGCACGTAGCCATGATAATTGTTCGTTGGATGGTGTGATATGGTTGAAAATGCGTGCGCCACAAATGTATCGTACATCGCCAGTTGAAGACTGCGTGAACTTTCGTAACCAAAGGCCTTGAAGATGTGCATCACCATAGTGACGTATGGGGAGTATTAGGGTCTCTGCGAGCTTCTTTTGAGCCCGAAAGTAAATACTTTTTTATACTTTTGTGGCGAGTGAAGTCTCAGACATTTTCTGTGTGATTCAGATCGGGTGATTTAGCTGACTAGTCAAGGTGTGATAGTTGACCGAGTTTTCGTCAAACTAGGAACATTACACGTGCAGTACTGCAGTACTGTGGACACGACTGTTCTAATCTTAGTAGACGGAAGTGTCCACGCCCCCCCCCCCCCCTCCGCCAAAAAAAAAAAAAATCACAGAACAACATCTGACCTAAACGACATCTGACCTAAACGACATCCTTCACTCACTCATTCACTCACACACACACACACCCACACACACACACACACACACACACACACACACACACACACTAGTAGTTAAAAACCTCATTGGCCCTCTTGCGTCTTTTGAAACGAGGCAAAAACACGACTCATCGGCCCACAACAAGCTCCTATAGTCAGCTAATGTCCAGTTTCTGTGTTTTTGGACCCACTGAAGGCGTACAGCTTTATGTGCCTCTCTGAGCGAGATACTAGACTCAAAATATCCACTGCATGCAGTTCCCTTCGCAATGTTCCCTTGAAAGCTGCTTGAGATGGATGATGACAGTTTCCACTCTCGCAAGCATACGTTCATTCAAGTGCTGGAGGGTTTCTTGGGGAATGGCAGTCCAATCTTCACGGAGTGCTGCACTGAGGAGAGGTATCGATGTCTGTCGGTGAGGACAACAACGAAGTCGGCGTTCCAAAAGATCCCAAAGCTGTTCTATAGAATTCAGGTCAGGACTCTGTGCAGGCCAGTCCGTTACAGGGATGTCATTGTCGTGTAACCACTCCACCACAGTCCGTGAATTTTGAACAGGTGCTCGATCGTGTTGAAAGATGCAGTCGCCATCCCCGAATTGATCTTCAACAGTGGGAAGCAAGAAGGTGCTTAAAACATCAGTGAAGGCCTGTGCTGTGGTAGTTCCACAAAAAACAACAAGGGGTGCAAGACCCCTCCATGAAAAACACGACCACACCATAACATGACCGCCTCCGAAGTTTACTGTTGGCACTACACGCGCTGGCAGATGACGTTCACCGGGCATTCGCCATACCCACACCCTGCCATCGGATCGCCACATTGTGTACCGTGATTCGTTACTACACACAACGGTTTTACTCTGTTCAATCGTCCAATGTTTACGCTCGTTACACCAAACGAGGCATCGTTTGGCATTTACCGGCGGGATGTGTGGCTTATGAGCAGCCGCTCTACCATGAAATCCAAGTTTTCTCACCTCCCGCCTAACTGTCATAGTACTTGCAGTGGCTCCTGATGCAGTTTGGAATTCCTGTGTGATGGTCTGGATAGATGTCTGCCTGTTACACATCACGACCCTCTTCAATTGTCGGCAGTCTCTGTGAGTCAACAGACGAGTTCGGCCTCTATGCTTTTGTACTGTATGTGTCCCTTCACGTTTCCACTTCACTATCACATCGACAACAGTAGCCCAAGGGATGTAGAGTGTGGAAATCTCGCGTACAGACGTATGACACATGTGACAACCAATAACCTGACCACGTTCGAAGTCCATGAGTTCCGCGGAGCGCCCCATTCTGCTCTCTCACGATGTCTAATGACTACTGAGGTCGCTGATATGCAGTACCTGGCAGCAGGTGGCAGCACAATGCACCTAATATAAAAACATATGTTTTGGGGAGTGTCCGGATACTTTTGATCATATAGTGTATATTCAGTTGAAACAGCATCATAAATCTATATATTGGTCATCTGTGGGATGCATAAAATCCTCGGGAACGGTTGAATCGTTGTAGCAGCAAAGGCTTAGCAGCAGTGTTTGTGCAGGGGCTATTGGTGACCACCTGGTGGACCATCTGTTTCGCTACAACGCCTCTTTCATACACGTATGTGGAATTCCTGCAGAACACACTACCTCTTTTGCTGCAGAATGTGCTTTTAGCAGTACTGCAGGTGAGGTGGTAGGTGCATAATAGGGAACTAGCCCACTTTCGTGACGTTGCTCGTCAACACCTCAACAACAACTTCAACAGGAGATGGATATAACTAGGAGGCCCTTGTGCCCGGCTACCTCGCATAGATATTACATTTGTGGGTATCCAAATATGTTGGATATGCTGATGTGTAGAACAATGAACAGCGTTTCCGTATCACCTGTGATGCTATTCAGCTACATTTCCTATCGATACTGCATTTCTGAATCTAAAAGTGCAGTCTGTCTGCAACAGTCAAACAGCTACCCCTGTTATCTACTGTTGTTGTGGTCATCAACCTGAAGACAAGTTTAACGCTGCTCTCAACGTTAGTCTATGCTGTCAAACTGCATCTCTGCTAAATTTCTTTTCTTCCCAATTCGCTAGTTTCATTCCACTCATCTAATGGTCAGCATTGTTCTGTTGCATCATGTTTTAAAATCTTCTATTCCCGTTTTGTCCAACATTTTACGTCCATAACAAGGCTACATTCTAGAGACATACAATGACGGAAAAAAATCTCAGCACGAAGAAGTTGTGTGACATAAACGAAAGTTAGTAGGCGTGTTTCTATATCTGAAAGATTATGTCTATTCAAATGTCTCGCCAATTGCACCTGAGTGGTGGTAGTAGCGCCACTATGAGGATCCAAATCAGGTTTGCCTTTAATATATGTTGTGTGAGCATTAGTTCCCTTTGAGTTTGGACGCGACGAGTTGATGTTAGTCAAGAATGCCTTTAAGGCGCAAACATGCCATTATCAACATATCACTGTGTTTTAATGAGGTCGTGTAACAGGGCCACGAGAAGCTGGATGTTCTTTCAGCGATATTGCAGAAAGACCTGACGGGAAAGTAGCCACCGTACATGATGGCTGGTACTGGTGGTCACAATAATGTACGATTGTAATGTAAGTAGGCTGTTTATGTTTTCTTATTGGCAACGTTACGTAGCGCTCTGTATGAAAATCACTGGCTGTGCTGTGTGCAGTCTGTGGCTAGTTTGCATTGTTGTCTGCCATTGTAGTGTTGGGCAGCTGGATGTTAACAGCGCGTAGCGTTGCGCAGTTGGAGGTGAGCCGCCAGCAGTGGTGGATGTGGGGAGAAAAATGGCGGAGTTTTGAAATTTGTAAGACTGGATGTCATGAACTGCTATATATATTATGACTTTTGAACACTATTAAGGTAAATACATTGTTTGTTCTCTATCAAAATCTTTAATTTGCTAACTATGCCTGTCAGTAGTTAGTGCCTTCAGTAGTTTGAATCTTTTATTTAGCTGGCAGTAGTGGCGTTCGCTGTATTGCAGTAGCTTGAGTAACGAAGATTTTTGTGAGGTAAGTGATTTGGTTAATGTAGTCAGGGCCATTCTTTTGCAGGGATTATTGAAAGTCAGATTGCGTTGCGCTAAAAATATTGTGTGTCAGTTTAGTGTTGATCAGAACAGGTAAAGAGCGAAATGTCTGAGTACGTTCAGTTCTGCTCAGCTGTTTGAAAAGCAAATAATGAAGAGGTTTATCAGCACAGTAATTCATAAATTTTTCTAAGGGAAGGTCGGGCTCCGGACGGACACGTGGCACTACAGAGAGGCAAGACGACCGTGTTCTGTGTTTGACTCTGGTGCATCGTACTGCATCTGCAGAAGCAATCTCAGCAGCAGTTGGCTCCACAGCGATACAACGAACTGGTACAAATCGGTTACTTCAACGACTGCTCCGAGCCAGGCGCCCTACAGCGTGTATTCCACTGACCCTAAACAACCACATTTCCGACTTCAGTGGCGTCAAGAGAACTAATTGGAAGGCAGGTGTAAGGTCTGTTGTGTTTTCTGCTGAAAGCTGGTTCTGCCTCGGTGCCAGTGATGGCCGTGTGTTGGTTACAAGGAGGCCATTTGAGGGCCTGCAGCCAACTTGTCTGCGTACTAGACTCAATGGACCAACTTCTGAAGTTATGGTCTGGGCTGTGATTTCGCATGACAGCAGGAGCTCTCCCGTGGTTATTCCATACACCCAGACTGAAAATCTGTACGCCAATCTGATTGTTCTACCATTCACGAACAGCATTCCAGGAGATGTGCCGGCCAGAGTGGCCGAGCAGTTCTAGGCGCTACAGTCTGGAGCCCCGCGACCGCTACGGTCGCAGGTTCGAATCCTACCTCGGGCATGGATGTGTGTGATGTCCTTAGGTTAGTTAGGTTTAAGTAGTTCTAAGTTCTAGGGGACTGATGACCTCAGCAGTTAAGTCCCATAGTGCTCAGGGCCATTTGAACCATTTGAACCAGGAGGTGTTTTCCAACAGGATAACGCTTGCCCACATACCGCTGTTGTAACCCAACACGCTCTACAGAATGTCGAAATGTTGCCTTGGTGTGCTCGATCAACAGATCTGTCTAAAGTGGAGCACATATGGGACATGATCTGACGACAACTACAGCGTCATCCACAACCACAATTAACCGTCTCCGTATTGACCGAGCAAGTGCAACAGGCATGGAACTCCGTAACACAAACTGACATCCGGGACCTGCACAACACAATGCATGCATGATTGCATGCTTGCATTCACAACATTTTAGCAGTTGCATAGGTTATTAATGTACCAACATTTCACATTTTCAGTGGCTTACCTCGCGCTTTCGTTAACCTATGGATCGAGCAATGTTAATCACTTACATATGTTACCTAGGTAAATGTATCCCAGAAATTTCAGGACTCTACATTAGTTATTTTTTGCTGTTGCAATTTTTTTCCGTAAATGTGTCTTCAGAAGAGACTTTACAACTCTAAAATTTCTATTTTTCGGAAACGCTTTTCCTGCTATTGTGAATCTGCATTTTATATCCTTTTATTTCCGCATCTTTTATCCTCTTTACTGCGGTCAGCATCAATTTTTTGTTACCCAAATTGCAAAAACAGTCTACTGATTTTAGGGTCTCATTTCCTAATCTAATTCTCTCTGCATCGTCTGATTTAATTCCACTACATTCCATTGCTTTGTTTTACTTCGTTGGTATTCATCTTACAAAGTCCGCCCCGATAACTGAATGGTCAGCGTGACGGACTACCGTCCTAAGGGGCCTGGGCTCGATCCCCGGCTGGGTTGGGGATTTTTCTCCACTCAAGAATTGGGTGTTGTGTTGTCTTCATCATCGGCGCGCAGGTCACCCGATGTGGCGTCGAATGTAATAAGACCTGCACCAAGGCGGCCGGACCTGCCCCATAAGGGGCCTCCCGCCAAATGATGCCAAACACTCATCTTACAAAAACCTTTTCAAGACACTATCCATTCCGCTCAACAGATCTGCCAAGTCCTTTATCTTCCGTGAAAGACTTAAAATGTCATCGACAAACCTTAAAGTTTTTATTTCTTCACCCTGAACTTCTCTCCCTTCCCAAATGCGAGTATGTTCCTGGTTTCCTTTAGTGCTTCCTCAGTGGACATATTGAATAGCATCAGGGATAAGCTACGAACCTATCTCGTTTTTTTCTCAACTACAGATGCCTGTTTATATCCTTCATTTATTAATATTGTAGTTTGGTTTTTGAACAAGCTATCGCTGACGTCTAACTCCGTGCATTTTATCCATGCTGCCAAGTAGTTTATGTAAATACTTTTACGATAAATCACTGCGGTAAGCCAAATGGTGCTTCCGCTCCTGGTGTAGTCTCCAAGTTGAAGAGGACGCATTGTGTTCTGGTTGCGAGAAACTCTATTATCTAGTTGCATGTGTGACCCCGTATTCAGATAGCTGGTACTTTATTTAGCAAGGGGCAACATAAAACTGGCTTGTTACTAAAACTTTCCAGAAGCCAACAACATGACCTAATGTCCTTGAACGTAATCACTGCTATATGAATCTCGTGAATACAGTTTGTGCAATTCAGGAATTTCCAGCACGAAACAGTCTCCATAAATGAGCATAAAACATGTACCACAAATCGATTACAGTGAGACACGTTGTGGGACGAAAACTCTAAGCAACCTATGTGACGTCACACTATACATTAGAGGATAAAAAAAGTTGGTTACACTGTGTCAAAGTTGGAGACGTTTTTCAGAACAAATCAAAGAAGAGAACTGAAGGTTTTCCAAAGGTTGAGGTTGTACACACTCCCATGATTCGGCATGCCGCCAAAGAGATTTTACTGCACGTACTGTGAAAAGCTCAAAGTCAGCAATTGCAATCTGAAGTAAGAACGCCATGGAAACATTAAACCTAATCATCCTCCTGGTAGATCTAAGAAGTTACTAGGGTCGTGCAACACATTTCTTTTCTCGCCCAACTGCGATTGAAAAAATGCGGAATTTGTTGTGGAACATCTTGGAATATTCCTGCTTCAGCCCCTATAGTTTCATGAAGTTCTGATAGAGGTGACGGCACTATAAGTAGCTTTCAAAATGGCGTCTTTAACGGAGATGGGTCGCAAGCAGGGAGCTTCATTGATTTTCTTTTAGCCGGCCAGTGTGGCCGAGCGGTTCTAGGTGCTTCAGTCTGGAACCGCGCGACCGCTACGGTCGCAGGTTCGAATCCTGCCTCGGGCATGGATGTGTGCGATGTCCTTAGGTTAGTTAGGTTTAAGTAGTTCTAAGTTCTAGGGGACTGATGACCTCAGATGTTAAGTCCCATAGTGCTCAGAGCCTGATTTTCTTTTAGCGGAAATCCAGAGCATCGTAGATATTCATTGGCACTTGCAGAATATCTACGGAGACCCGGCAGTAAACAAAAACATAGTGAATCGTTGGGCGAGGCGTCTGTCATCATCGCAGCAAGGTCGCGGAAAATTGTCCGATCTCCCGCGTGCCGGTCGGCCACACACTGCTGGCACTCCTGCAGTGTTGGAACGTGCGGACACTCTCATTCGAGGTGATACACGGATCACAGTCAAACACCTCACTGCTCAACTGGATGTCTCTGTTGATAGTGCTGACACACTCGTCCACCATTTGGAATACTCAAAGGTATGTGCCCACTCGCTGCTTAACAGAAGATCACAAAGAGCATCGAAGGACCACCAATGCGGAATTGCTTACACGTTACAAGCCTGATCTTCACAATTCTTGTTGGACATCGTCAAGGGTGATCAAACATGGGTTCCTCACTTCGAACCGGAAACAAAACAGCAATTCATGTAGTGGCGCACACCACTTCTCCCTGAAGAAAGAGTTCAAAGCCGCACCCTCAGCCAGTAAAGTCATGGCGACGGTCTTCTAGGACTCTGAAGAGGTTACTCTGATCGATGTCCGCCCCCATGATGCAACAATCAACTCGGAAGTGGATTGTGCTATTTTCAGGAAATTGAATAAACGACTTGAGTGTGTTCGTCGCCACAAAAATGCAAACGGACGTTTTCTTCTCCATGACAACGAAAGGCCTCACTCGAGTCTGCACACCTGAGAGGAGCTCACAAAACTGTCTTGGATTTTTCTTCCTCATCCACCCTACAGCCGGATTTCACTCCTTCCGATTTCCACGTCTGTGGCCCAATGAAGGAGGCATTCCACAGGAAGCAGTATGAGGGTGATGGAGACGTTACTGATGCAGAAAGACGTTGGCTCCAACGTTGATCAATTGAATGGTACCATGCGGACATACAGTTCCTGCCAGTAAGACGGCGTAAGGTCATCGCATTGGATGGAGATTATGTTAAACAAAAACTTTTTTTTTATTTTTGCCAAGAGAGTGGGGGAATAATACGGTTTATTGGATCCCTGGATAAAGCCAACCTGGTTTCAGAAAATGTGTTGCATTACTTATTGAATGCCCCTCGTAACTGACTGGAACGGTTCTGTACAAACACTCACCACGAATGTCGCTAACATTAAAAAATTTTTGGAAAAAGACGACCAAATATTTTGTGAAATGATTTTGTTAAAATTAAGAAATAAAATAGATTAGAGAAATATTTGACTCGCCTTTGAATGATACTCTAAATCATGTACTGCAAATGAGGTACCTATTGAGAATTTAAAGTTCAATGTTCAACTTAAAAATTTTAAATAGTATTAGAGGATATTTGTTTGGTGGATTATAAAGACCATGTAGCCAACTGTTGTGGAGTCTTGAGACACTATTGTTTTGTGAAGTCCTACGATAATACACTTTACCAGATGTGATACTATCTCCATGTAAAGTCAAGCGGTTAAATATTTTAACGACAGAGTTAACACTGTTATGCAAGTTATTAGACTTAGCAACTAAGATTCGGCCGGCCGGTGTGGCCGTGCGGTTAAAGGCGCTTCAGTCTGGAACCGCGTGACCACTACGGTCGCAGGTTCGAATCCTGCTTCGGGCATGGATGTGTGTGATGTCCTTAGGTTAGTTAGGTTTAAGTAGTTCTAAGTTCCAGGGGACTGATGACCACAGAAGTTAAGTCCCATAGTGCTCAGAGCCATTTGAACCATTTGAACTAAGATTCTCGTAGTTAGTGACGTTAGGAGACCACTGAATGAAATTCGGCAACCGTATCAGGCTGCTATCTGATCGAAAGTTAACATTTGATTCCATTTTTTCGAATCTCTTTCGCATCTAACGCTATAGCTTAAAGAAATATGTCACAGTCACACAGCAGAAATGATTATTGTGACCAATATCCACCACGCAAATACAGCGCCTGACAAAGATGTGATTCATCAAGGAGGGGCAAGGGAATTGAATGGAACTTCACGTGTTGAGAGGGTGTGTAACGTTATTTCAGTGAATAGAAAGTAGAGTCAAATTTACAAAGAACTTGGAAGTACGAAGCCTACTTATCAGTACGACGTTGCATCTCCTCTGTTCTGCATGTGTGCACTGATTCGGTTGGGCAAGATGTCATAAAGCTTTAAATGAAACAACAAGTTCACTGTTACTAGTCACCGTTTTATTTATTTCCACGACGCGTTTCGAAAGTTTAAACCTCCATCATCGGGTGGATTTACATAAGTAAGTATTACATTTGTGTGTGTGTTGTGTTACGTTTTTTTGGAGGAACTTGTGGCACTGCCTAGTGGAGAAACGAGACACTATTTCAGAATATGGTTTAGGATTACTTTTGACGAAAAATTAAACTGATATCTAATGGTAAACATTAAATAAGTAAACTACAGTACCTTCAGTGATCACAGGTTCCTTTTGCTATCGTAACACATCACATGTATACTGCCACATTTGTAAACAAATATGGCGTCTGGAATCAGCTGGGTGCAAGGTTCGTATAGCGTCGTGGAAATAAATAAAACGGTGACTGGTAACAGTGAACTTGTTGTTTCATTTAATGTCAGTAACAGTCACGGTAAAGCCTAACCTAAAAATGTTCGCATTTAAAATGTCATAAAGCTGTTCTCCTGAAGCCAGCTAACACGTAAGTGTTGTGACCAGTCGTTGATATCCTGTATTCTATCACTGGGATGGAGTTGACGTCCAAGCTGATCCAACACAAGTTCTATCAGGGACAGATCTGTGGTTCTTGATGCAACATCGCGCAGTCAGTTGATAGAGACACGTGCCATGTGTGGATGAGCAATGTTCTGTTGCAAAATAGCACCAAGATAGCGTCGCATGACAGATAACACAGAAGGAAGCAGGATGTTTTTGAAATTCCTTTATGGCGTCAGAGTTCACGCAGTCACTACCAGCCGTGACCTGAGGTCACACCAGATGGCTGCCGACACCATGGCGGCAAGAGTAATACAGCTGCGCCTCTCCAAAACATCCTCTCCCCAGGTCGCCGTCGTTCTCGCAGACAATGGCCATCTGGGGTGATGCAGAACCGTGATTCATCTAAGAACACAGTGCGACGCCGTTCATCAGCAGTCCACGCTTCCCCGTCACGGCACCACTCCAAAGGCAGACATTTGTCTTGTCGAGTTAGCAGCAGCCTCTGCATGGGACACCAACTCCCTAGTGTGGCTGCTGCTAGTCTCCGACCAGTGGCGTGGGATGACTTAGGATGCTGCACCAAGTCCATTACTTTTTCTCGGATGGCAGGCTCAGATGTGAAGGTGATACGAAGTGCTTGGTGGTGGTCAAAGGTGGTCGACCTGAATCTTGGCGAGTACGCCTGCCCTCGCGTTCCCATGCAGTCTAACACTGGGCCGCTGTCACATTCGAACGCTCGACAAATCTGGATATTGCACGACTCGACCAGCCGGCCAAATGCAGACCTACAATGATATCCCTTTCAAAATAGGAGGGGTGGAACTTTAATAGTGGCAACTACTTACTTACAGCTCGTACAAAATAGATACGTGTTTCAAAGTTTTACTGACCTTCGAAGTAGTCACCAGCATTGTATATAACCCGTTGTGAGCGATGTGGAAGTCGTAGGATACTGTTAGCAGTGTCAGTTGTGTTGGCAGTTCGAGCGGCGCGGTCTATTGCCCGAGGAATGCCGTGAAGTGTTTACTTCAGTTTAGAAATAGAGTTGAACTCACGAGGGCTTAAGTCAGGGGAGTGCAGTAAGTGGTACAGCACTTACCAGCCCCATCAGTCAAAGAAACCAGTAACAGCTTGCACTGTACGTGCTTGAGCACTGTCCTGCAAAATGATGGTCAGGTCCTACAGAAAGTGTCATCACTTCTGTCTCTATGCTGTTCGGCCATCTAGGCCGGAGTTGGACACAGTTATTAAAATGATAGGCAGCAAAGTTTATTCAGGAGACCTGTAAGCTCGATTGCTACCGCACGCTGAAGCACTTCGTTGTGCTAGTTCAGGTCCTTTGTCTTCACAACAACTACTTGGCCAGTTTAGTGTGGCCACGAGGGAAGAGATGGAGAGCCGCCCCCTACAAGAGGCAGTTGGTCTCTGTACTACGACGGAGGCGCTGCAGGAAAAGGCGTGCGGAGCCCGCAAGGTCAGCGGCGTTGCGCAACGAGACAGCCTGCTGCACACACCGAGGCTCGCCTTCTCCACGATTGCCCATCCACTCGCCTTCTTACAGACAACCAATCGTGTTTGCTCACCGAGAGTGACCAGCGCTGGTACACAAAGCGACCCAATCGTTGCAGTCAAAATTATAAGAGGGATATTCGGAAAATTTTAATTATCACCTCGAAAAAATAAATTATAGTAACGGATTTGTTTGTTTGTTGCAGGAACATATCTGCAGTCATGGTACACGTTGAAATACCAGCACCACAGTAGCGTAGCACGCCGGTACAGGTGCTAAAACAAAATGGCAAAATCCATTGGTATGGAGATGTCTTCTTCTTTCCGGCTTTAGTCCGTGTCTTCGCAGGTTCAGCATGTTAAAAAGGATTTGGCAGTGTTAGTAGTAGCCCTTGTCAAACTCCGTCCGAACAGGCCTCGGAAGGCCCAATGGTACCGACTGACCGCCGTGTCATCCTCAGCAGATAGGCGTCAAAGCCTCTACGTCTCAAGCAAGTAGCTCCTCAACTGGCCTCACAAGGACTGACTTCACCCCGCTTGCCAACAGCGCTCGGCAGACCCCAACGGTCACCCATCCAAGTTCTACTCAAGCCTGACACCGCTTAACTTTGGTAATCTGACGGGAGCCGGTGTCACTACAGCTGCAAGATCGTTGGCGCTTGAACACATATACATTTCAAACTTGAATAGATGTTGTTGTTGTTGTTGTGGTCTTCAGTCCTGAGACTGGTTTGATGCAGCTCTCCATGCTACCCTATCCTGTTCAAGTTTCTTCATCTCCCAGTACCTACTGCAACCTACATCCTTCTGAATCTGCTTAGTGTACTCACCTCTTGGTCTCCCTCTACGATTTTTACCCTCCACGCTGCCCTCCAATGCTAAATTTGTGATCCCTTGATGCCTCAGAACATGTCCTACTAACCGGTCCCTTCTTCTCGTCAAGTTGTGCCACAAACTCCTCTTCTCCCCAATTCTATTCAATACCTCCTCATTAGTTATGTGATCTACCCATCTAATCATCAGCATTCTTCTGTAGCACCACATTTCGAAAGCTTCTATTCTCTTCCTGTCCAAACTATTTATCGTCCACGTTTCACTTCCATACATGGCTACACTCCATACAAATACTTTCAGAAACGACTTCCTGACACTTAAATCTATACTCGATGTTAACAAATTTCTCTTCTTCAGAAACGCTTTCCTTGCCATTGCCAGTCTACACTTTATATCTTCTCTACTTCGACCATCATCAGTTATTTTGCTCCCCAAATAGCAAAACTCCTTTACTACTTTAAGTGTCTCACTTCCTAATCTAATTCCCTCAGCATCACCCGACTTAATTCGACTACATTCCATTATCCTCGTTTTGCTTTTGTTGATGTTCATCTTATATCCTCCTTTCAAGACAATGTCCATTCCGTTCAACTGCTCTTCCAAGTCCTTTGCTGTCTCTGACAGAATCACAATGTCATCGGCGAACCTCAAAGATTTTATTTCTTCTCCATGGATTTTAATACCTACTCCGAACTTTTCCTTTGTTTCATTTACTGCTTGCTCAATATACAGATTGAATAAAATTGGGGATAGTCTACAACCCTGTCTCACTCCCTTCCCAACCACTGCTTCCCTTTCATGTCCCTCGACTCTTATAACTGCCATCTGCTTTCTGTACAAATTGTAAATAGCCTTTCGCTCCCTGTATTTTACCCCTGCCACCTTTAGAATTTGGGAGAGTATATTCCAGTCAACATTGTCAAAAGCTTTCTCTTAGTCTACAAGTGCTAGAAACGTAGGTTTACCTTTCCTTAATCTTTCTTCTAAGATAAGTATTACCTCACGTGTTCCAATATTTCTACGGAATCCGAACTGACCTTCTCCGAGGTCGGCTTCTACAGTTTTTCCATTCGTCTGTAAAGAATTCGTGTTAGTATTTTGCAGCTGTGACTTATTAAACTGATAGTTCGGTAATTTTCACATCTGTCAACACCTGCTTCCTTTGGAATTGGAATTATTATATTCTTCTTGAAGTCTGAGGGTACTTCGCCTGTCTCATACATCTTGCTCAGCAGAAGGTAGAGTTTTGTCAGGACTGGCTCTTCCAAGGCCGTCAGTAGTTCTAATGGAATGTTGTCTACTCCCGGGGCCTTGTTTCGGCTCAGGTCTTTCAGTGCTCTGTCAAACTCTTCACATCGTATCGTATCTCCCATTTCATCTTCGTCTCCATTCTCTTCCATTTCTATAATATTATCGTAAAGTACATCGCCCTTGTATAGAACCTCTATATACTCCTTCCATCTTTCTGCTTTCCCTTCTTTGGTTAGAACTGGGTTTCCATCTGAGCTCTTGATATTTATACAAGTGGTTCTCTTTTCTCCAAAGGTCTCTCTAATTTTCCTGTAGGCAGTATCTATCTTACCCCTAGTGAGATAAGCCTCTAAATCCTTACATTTGTCCTCTAGCCATCCCTGCTTAGCCATTTTGCACTTCCTGTCGATCTCATTTTTGAGACGTTTGTATTCCTTTCTGCCTGCTTCATTTACTGCATTTTTATATTTTCTACTTTCATCAATTAAATTCAATATTTCTTCTGTTACCCAAGGATTTCTACTAGCTCTCGTCTTTTTACCTACTTGATCCTCTGCTTCCTTCACTACTTCATCCCTCAGAGCTACCCATTCTTCTTCTACTGTACTTCTTTCCCCCATTGCTGCCAAATGTTCCCTTATGCTCTCCCTGAAACTCTGTACAACCTCTGGTTTAGTCAGTTTATCCAGGTCCCATCTCCTTAAATTCCCACCTTTTTGCAGTTTCTTCAGTTTTAATCTGCTGTTCATAACCAACAGATTGTGGTCAGAGTCCCCATGTGCCCCTGGAAATGTCTTACAATTTAAAACCTGGTTCCTAAATCTCTGTCTTACCATTATATAATCTATCTGATACCTTTTAGTATCTCCGGGATTCTTCCATGTATACAACCTTCTTTTATGATTCTTGAACAGATAAGCACGCCTATAAACATATCGAGAAAAAGAAGCAGCATATCTGACAATATATGAACATGAAATGGAGTTCTTGTTTACAGATTACAGCATCACCAACGGTTAGGCCACCTCGATCAAGAGCGCCCTCTATGTGGACAAAAAGTCAAGCTAAATGGGAAGAGGAATTCCGCCTTATGCAAGACATCTTTCCTGTTCTGTAAAACAGAAAAAGGTGTCTTGCATAAGGCGGAATTCCTCTTCCCATTTCATCTACATCTATATCTACATTTATACTCTGCAAGCCACCCAACGGTGTGTGGCGGAGGGCACTTTACGTGCCACTGTCATGACCTCCCTTTCCTGTTCCAGACGCGTATGGTTCACGGGAAGAACGACTGCCGGAAAGCCTCCGTGCGCGCTCGAATCTCTCTAATTTTACATTCGTGATCTCCTCGGGAGGTATAAGTAGGGGAAAGCAATATATTCGATACCTCAGCCAGAAACGCACCCTCTCGAAACCTGGACAGCAAGCTACACCGTGATGCAGAGCGCCTCTCTTGCAGAGTCTGCCACTTGAGTTTACTAAACTTCTCCGTAACGCTATCACGCTTACCAAATAACCCTGTGACGAAACGCGTCGTTCTTCTTTGGATCTTCTCTATCTCCTCTGTCAACCCGACCCGGTACGGATCCCACACTGATGAGCAATACTCAAGTATAGGTCGAACGAGTGTTTTGTAAGCCACCTCCTTTGTTGATGGACTACATTTTCTAAGGACTCTCCCAATTAATCTCAATCTGGCACCCGCCTTACCAACAATTAATTTTTTATGATCATTCCACTTCAGATCGTTCCGTACGTATACTCCCAGATATTTTACAGAAGTAACTGGTACCAGTGTTTTTTCCGCTATCATATAATCATTCAATAAAGGACCCTTCTTTCTATGTGTTCGCAATACATTACATTTGTCTATATTAAGGGTCAGTTGCCACTCCCTGCACCAAGTGCCTATCCGCTGCAGATCTTCCTGCATTTCTCTGCAATTTTCTAATGCTGCAACTTTCGTAACAAGCACGGACATAACAAGAAGAACTGCAACACCACAAGATGATTAGTCAATCTAAAGTTCATTTTTGTAAAAATATCAAGATAGCTGTATGTCATTACATCGAAATTGGCACTTATAGATGTAATAAACTGTTAATATTAGAAGCTACCACATAATTTCTTATGTCTATATTTAATACAAATACACTCCTGGAAATGGAAAAAAGAACACCGTGAATTCATTGTCCCAGGAAGGGGAAACTTTATTGACACATTCCTGGGGTCAGATACATCACATGATCACACTGACAGAACCACAGGCACATAGACACAGGCAACAGAGCATGCACAATGTCGCCACTAGTACAGTGTATATCCACCTTTCGCAGCAATGCAGGCTGCTATTCTCCCATGGAGACGATCGTAGAGATGCTGGATGTAGTCCTGTGGAACGGCTTGCCATGCCATTTCCACCTGGCGCCTCAGTTGGACCAGCGTTCGTGCTGGACGTGCAGACCGCGTGAGACGACGCTTCATCCAGTCCCAAACATGCTCAATGGGGGACAGATCCGGAGATCTTGCTGGCCAGGGTAGTTGACTTACACCTTCTAGAGCACGTTGGGTGGCACGGGATACATGCGGACGTGCATTGTCCTGTTCGAACAGCAAGTTCCCTTGCCGGTCTACGAATGGTAGAACGATGGGTTCGATGACGGTTTGGATGTACCGTGCACTATTCAGTGTCCCCTCGACGATCACCAGTGGTGTACGGCCAGTGTAGGAGATCGCTCCCCACACCATGATGCCGGGTGTTGGCCCTGTGTGCCTCGGTCGTATGCAGTCCTGATTGTGGCGCTCACCTGCACGGCGCCAAACACGCATACGACCATCATTGGCACCAAGGCAGAAGCGACTCTCATCGCTGAAGACGACACATCTCCATTCGTCCCTCCATTCACGCCTGTCGCGACACCACTGGAGGCGGGCTGCACGATGTTGGGGCGTGAGCGGAAGACGGCCTAACGGTGTGCGGGACCGTAGCCCAGCTTCATGGAGACGGTTGCGAATGGTCCTCGCCGATACCCCAGGAGCAACAGTGTCCCTAATTTGCTGGGAAGTGGCGGTGCGGTCCCCTACGGTACTGCATAGGATCCTACGGTCTTGGCGTGCATCCGTGCGTCGCTGCGGTCCGGTCCCAGGTCGACCGGCACGTGCACCTTCCGCCGACCACTGGCGACAACATCGATGTACTGTGGAGAGCTCACGCCCCACGTGTTGAGCAATTCGGCGGTACGTCCACCCGGCCTCCCGCATGCCCACTATACGCCCTCGCTCAAAGTCCGTCAACTGCACATACGGTTCACGTCCACGCTGTCGCGGCATGCTACCAGTGTTAAAGACTGCGATGGAGCTCCGTATGCCACGGCAAACTGGCTGACACTGACGGCGGCGGTGCACAAATGCTGCGCAGCTAGCGCCATTCGACGGCCAACACCGCGGTTCCTGGTGTGTCCGCTGTGCCGTGCGTGTGATCATTGCTTGTACAGCCCTCTCGCAGTGTCCGGAGCAAGTATGGTGGGTCTGACACACCGGTGTCAATGTGTTCTTTTTTCCATTTCCAGGAGTGTAGATGGCACTTCCTTCATTTCTGCAACTGAGTTTTCCTCAATGGGCTATGGCAGTAGACGATCAACGCGAGTGCCTTTGCTAAGAGCACGACATAGCCTGCAGTGCCTCTCCTGGGCTTGTAACCATATCGGTTGGACCCTAGACGACTGGAAAACTGTGGCCTGGATACATGAGTCCCCGATTTCAGTTGGTAAGAACTCGTGGTAGGGTTCGAGTGTGGCGCAAACTCCAGGTAGCCATGGACATAAGTTGTCAACAAGGCGCTGTAGAAGCTGGTGGTGGCTTTGTTTACATGGAATGGACTGAGTACCCTGGTCCAAGTGAACCGATCATTAACTGGAAATGTTTCTGTTCGGCTGCTTAGAAACCATTAGCAGCCATTCATGGACTTCGTGTTCCCAAAGAACGATGTCGTGTCACCGGGCCACAATTGTTCATCTACATCTACATCTACATGGATACTCTGCAAATCATACGTAAATGCTTCGCAGAGGATTCATCGAACCACCTTCACAATAATTCTCTGTTATTCCAATCTCGAACTGCGCGCGGAAAAAACGGATACCTATATCTTTCCGTGTGAGCTCTGATTGTCCTTATTTTATTATGTTAACCGTTTCTCTCTATGTAGGTCGGCGTCAACAAAATATTTTCGCATTCAGAGGAGAAAGTTGGTGATTGGAATTTCGTGAGAAGATTCCGCCGCAACGAAAAACGCCTTTGTTTTAATGATGTTCACCCAAAATCCTGTATCATGTCCGCGACACTCTCTCCCCTATTTAGCGATAATACAAAACGTGTCTACGACTGGTTTGAAGAACATTCTGGACAATTCGAGCGAACGATCTGGCCACCCAGATAGCCCGGCATGAATCCCATCAAACATAATCGACAAGTCAGTTGGTACACAACATCCTGCACCGACAACAGCTTCGCAGTTATGGACCGCTATAAAGTCAGCATGACTCAATATTTCTGCAGTATAGGACTTCCAACGGCTTGTTGAGTCCATGCCACGTCGGGCTGCTGCATTAAGCCACGCAAAAGGAGGTCCGACACGATATTAGAAGGTATCCAATGACTGTCATCTCCTGTACGTCTATATTTGTTTTAACCTGTTAATTTATTTTTATAAATTATTTATAGCTTCTAATACTAACAGTGTATGTTATGTTTATATGTACCAATTTGGATGTAACGACATGCAACATATCTTGATATTTTTTCAAAACTAAACTAGAGCTTGACTATTTGCCCACAAAGAGGGTGCTCTTGGTCAACGTGGCCAAACCGCTGGGGCTGCTGTAAGCAATAACCCCAGTTCATGTTCGTATTCTGTCAGATGTGCTGCTTCTTTTTCTCAATATGTTTATAAGTGTCTCTGTGTATTCAAGTTTGAAAGATATCTGTGTTTAAGCACAAGTCTGATGCGAGCACAATGGGTGACGTAAGGTACATATTTTTTTCATTTGTATTTTTACTGCGTTTACTGTTTTGTATATGCTTGTATCTGGTATGGTTGCATCTTATTTGTTTCTGTTACCTCTAGCACTGATGACAGCTATTCTATAGTCGAAATCGATCTGCAATAAATTCAAATTATTCGCGACTGATCGCCGCATTCTTCCATTTGTATATCCAACGGTTGCTGCAAACGGGAGACCTTTGGATTCAAATATAAGTAAAAGCTGTGGAAAACACATGGATTCATCGTCGCCGACAAAGAGAAAGATCAAACCGTCATCGAGCAAGATGATGCTGAGTACTTTTTGGGACTGCCATGGTGCGGTGCTAACACGAAGGTGTCCAAGGGCATCTTTTTTGCTGCACCACATCACCGCTGTTCCTTCTGCAGGGGACACAATCACAAGTGCTCCTTATTTGGGCTAAAAGATTTTCCTCACTCCCCTGCATTCTCCTGAAATAGCGTTAAGGACTTCTTATTAACTCCTCGGAAGAACAAAGCATTGCACGCCGGCGTTTCCAGAATGACAAGGTGTTTGGGGCTGGAACGTCGTCTGAACAGCCAAAATGCGCACTTTTACAACCAAATCAAGCTCAACGCCAAGTCGTGAAATACACCGTCACAAAGTTTCTAGGTCGCAATTTTATTCTGTAACTAACAACTGCCTGTCGCATTGACATTGGTGTAGCTAACTGGAAAAACAATACACAGTCGTCTGTGATGCATCCTCGCTGAAGCCCATCAATATTTATTTTAAATCACGTAAGGAGATATACACACACTTTAATTGTCTGCCTGTGTGCAGTGGAAAAGTTTTCAGATTCTATACTTGTCCACTAGTTTGTGATATTGATTTTGTGAAAAAGTTAGTGATAATGCCATCTAAGCACAGCAGCGCTCTCATTTACTTCCGTGCTTCTATTTGTGTAGTTCATAACGTCAGCTTTGCGCCACCTACAGCCTCACAGTCATGTAGGACGATGTTTGTAGCTGTCTCCCTGCAGTCATAAGTCTCCGGTTGCTTGTTTTATTTATTTATTTATTGTTCCGTGGGACCAAATTAAGGAGAAGTCTCCATGGTCATGGAACGAGTCAATACATGGAATTATAACACGATAGTAGAAACAGATAAAATGAAATATAAAAAAAAACATATTCAGGCGATAAGTCTAAGTTTAAATAAAGAAAATCAACAACGTAACACTGGAATTTGCTTAATTTTTTAGCTCTTCCAGGAGCTCCTCGACAGAATGGAAGGAGTGAGCCATGAGGAAACTCTTCAGTTTGGACTTAAAAGAGTTTAGGCTACTGCTAAGATTTTTGAGTTCTTGTGGTAGCTTATTGAAAATGGATGCAGCAGAATACTGCACTCGTTTCTGCACAAGAGTCAAGGAAGTGCATTCCACATGCAGATTTCATTTCTGCCTAGTATTAACCGAGTGAAAGCTGCTAACTCTTGGGAATATGCTAATATTGCTAACAATAAACGACATTAAAGAAAATATATACTGTGAGGGCAATGTCAGAATTCCCAGACTATTGAATAGAAGTCGACAAGAGGTTCTCGAACTTACACCACATATAGCTCGAATAGCCCGTTTTTGAGCCAAAAATACCCTTTTTGAATCAGAATAATTACCCCAAAAAATAATACCATACGACATAAGTGTATGAAAATATGCGAAGTAGATTTCTTTTCGTGTTGAACTGTCACTTATTTCAGATACTGTCCTAATGGTAAATAAAGCAGCATTTAGTTTCTGAACAAGATCCTGGACGTGGGCTTTCCACAACAGCTTACTATCTATCCGAACGCCTAGGAACTTGAACTGTTCCGTCTCGCTTATAATATGCCCATTCTGTCTGATCAAAATATCGGTTGTTGTTGAATTCTGAGTTAGAAACTGTAAAAACTGAGTCTTACTGTGATTTAGCATCAAATTATTTTCCACAAGCCACGAACTTATTTCATGAACTACATTATTTGATGCTGTTTCAGTATTACACACAAGATCCTTCACTACCAAGCTGGAGTCATCAGCAAACATTTCTAAAACCAAACTGTACATTTGACAGTTAATTATGTGAATTTAAATGCTCCAGTACCCTTGTATATACAACCTTCTCGATAACTTTAGCAAACACCGATGGCATAGAAATAGATCTAAAATTGTCAACATTATCCCTGTCTCCCTTTTTATAAAGTGGCTTCGCTACCGAGTACTTTAATCGGCCAGGAAACCGACCACTCCTAAAGGAAAAGTTACAGATATGGCTAACAAGGGAACCTCCCCATCGCACCCCCCTCAGATTTAGTTATAAGTTTTCACAGGGATAGGCCATGAAAAAATGAACACAGATCAATCGAGAAAACAGGAAGAAGTTGTGTGGAAAAAATAAGCAAAATATACAAACTGAGTAGTCCATGTGCAAGGTAGGCAACATCAAGGAGAGTGTCGGCTTACGAGCGCCCTGGTTAGCGTGAGCAGCTGCGGATCGAGAGGTCCTTGGTTCAAATCTTCTCTCGAGTGAAAAGTTTAATTTTTTGTTTTCAGACACTTATCAAAGTTCAGGCACTCACACATAATAAACTTCGCTCTCCAAAATTCCAGGACATGTTCAGATTTGCTTGGACATATGCAGGATTTGACGGTCTACACACGGAAACATTTGAAAACGTAAAAAACATATGTTTTGACAGACCACAGGGAAAACTGTGCGACTGTGAAACTGTTGCATTCATTTGTTGCAGTTTATGTGACAAACTCTTATGTTTTCATCACTTTTTTGGGAGTGATTATCACATCCACAAGAAAACCTAAATCGGGCAAGGT
This sequence comes from Schistocerca serialis cubense, assembly GCF_023864345.2. NCBI lineage: Eukaryota > Metazoa > Arthropoda > Insecta > Orthoptera > Acrididae > Schistocerca > Schistocerca serialis. The sequence goes on from NC_064640.1 coordinate 127,006,236, forward strand.
AGAAGAGTATTTTTACCCATTCGCCAAGTGTGCAAGTTAGGTGGGTCGACAACATATTCCTGTCATGTGACGCACATGCCGTCACCAGTGTCGTATAGAATATATCAGACGTGTTTTCCTGTGGAGGAATCGGTTGACCTATGAACTTGCGATCAAATGTTTTCGGTTCCTACTGGAGAGGCATGTCCTTTCGTCTACAAATCGCACGGTTTTGCGGTGCGGTCGCAAAGCACAGACACTAAACTTATTACAGTGAACAGAAACGTCAATGAATGAACGGTCAGATCGTAACTTTGCGAAAATAAAGAAAGTAAAATTTCACTCGAGGGAGGACTCAAACCATGGACCTCTCGTTCCGCAGCTGCTCACTCTAACCACGGGACCACCGCGCTCCTCAGCTTACACTGTCCTTGATGTTGCCTATCTTGCACATGGACTACTCAGTTTGTATATTTTGCTTATTTTTTCATAATTCCACACAACTTTTTCCTGTTTTCTCGATTGATCTGTGTTCAGTTTTTCAAGGCCTATCCACTGTGTCAATTTATAACTAAATCTGAGGGGGGTGCGATGGGGAGGTTCCATTGTAAGTGCTGGGCTAACGTACATAGAACAATATTTCAGTATTCTGCTAGATACCCCGTCATATCCATGAGAGTTCTTGGTCTTTAGTGATTTAATTATTAACTCAATCTCCCTCTTGCCAGTATCATGGAGGAGCATTTCAGGTAACAGTCTCGGAACACTTTTTTCTAAGAGCGCTATGTGATTCCCTGTTGGGACTAGGTTTCTATTTAGTTCACCTGCTATATTCAGAAAGTGATTATTAAATACCGTACATATACGCGACTTATCAGTAACACGGACATTCCCACTACGAACTGATTCTATATCCTCGACCTGTCTCTGCAGACCAGCCACTTCCTTTACGACTGACCATATGGTTTTAATTTTATCCTGAGACTTAGCTATTCTATCTGCATACCACATACTTTTTGCCTTCCTAATAACATTTTTAAGCACCTTACAATACTGTTTGTAATGGGCTGCAGCATTTAGATTTTCCCTGTTTCTAACGTTTTGATATAATTGCCTCTTTGTTCTACAAGATATTCTTATCCCTCAAGTCAGCCACTCAGGCTGCCTGTTTGTGCTAGTACCCTGTTTTGAACGTTCTAACGGAAAGCAACTTTCAAAGAGCGCGAGAAAAGTCTTGAGAAAAGCATTATATTTATCATCTACTGTATCAGCGCTATAAACATCTTGTCACTCTTGTTCCTTGATAAGGTTTACAAAGGTCTCTACAGCAACTGGATCAGCTTTCCTAAACCGTTGATAACTATATTTAACATGTGTTGCAGCACAAAAATCTTTTAGAGTTAAAATTTGTGCATCATGATCTGAAAGGCCATTCACCTTTTTGCTAACAGAATGCCCTTCTAGTAATGAGGAATGAACAAAAATGTTGTCTATGGTTGTTCTACTGTTCCCTTGCACTCTAGTAGGAAAGAATACGGTTTGAATAAGACTATACGAATTAAAGTGGTCTACCAGCATCCTTTTCCTTGCACAATCACTTATACAATTAATGTTGAAGTCACCACATATAACTTTTTGTATTTCCTATAAAGTGAACCAAGAACCTCCTCTAGCTTTAGCAAAAATGTTGTGAAGTCGGAGTCTGGGGATCTATAAATAACAACAGTTAGAAGTTTAGCTCCGTTAAATTTAACCACACCTGCACAACATTCAAACACCTTTTCAGTGCAGTACTTTGAAACATCAATTGACTCAAATGGGATGCCGTTTTTCACATACATGGCTACTCCCCCACACCGTAAAGAGCTCCTAGAAAAGCTGCCAGCCAACCTGTATCCTTGTAAAGGAAGCCTCTGAATTATCTCCTTATTTAAGAAGTGTTCAGATATACCAATAATTTCACAGTCAACATCTATAAGCAGTTCACTAACTTTATCTGTAATACCTTGTATATTTTGATGAAATATACTAATTCTCTCATTACTCGGATACCTGAGCTTAGTCAAAAGTGGTTCCTTCCCTTATGCAGGAATACCTGTCAGCTGACTTCAATCTAAAAAAGGTGCAGCTCTAACACCCACTACTGCAGGAATTTTCCCATGAGTGATCCCACCACCCCCACCTACGCTGTCACCTATAAGCTTTGCCAACCTCCCTTCCCATACCTGTTGAGGTGCAGGCCATGTCTAGTGAAACCCGTACTGCTGACAGACTCCACCGACACCACTGAAATGTGACTCATGCTTTCTGTCATCAGCGCACCCCCAAGTCTCATGTTATTACGCCTGACGGCTGTATTAAGACGAGGCCGATCGTGACGCTGAAACAGTTCCACGAAATGCACATTCGTGTTGCCAGTCTGAGTGGCTATCTTTTCCAGATCACCATCTATGTCATACTCCCCATCCCTATCAATACTATTACCAGCCCCACCCACAATCACTACCTGATCCTCTTTAGTAAAATCCCTACATAACCCCCCTATGTTAACAGTCACCTGAGCCAATCCTGCATTAGGTTCAAATGGTTCAAATGGCTCTGAGCCCTATGGGACTTAACATCTCAGGTCATCCGTCCCCTAGAACTTAGAACTACTGAAACCTAACTAACCGAAGGACATCACACACATCCATGCCCGAGGCAGAATTCGAACCTGCGACCGTAGCGGTCGCGCGGTTCCAGACTGAAGCGCCTAGAACCGCTCGGCCACCAGCGGCCGGCACCCTGCATTAGGCTTCACAATGCTGGTGACCTAGTACTCACTCCCCAACACTTCCTGCAACTGCTGGCCTACACCTCTGCCATGAGAACTACCTAACAGCAGAACCTTCTTCTTCCTCTTCGACTTTGCAACTGTCCTAGCCACCGTAATTTCTGAGGTCTGCTGCATACTTCCTACATCTACAGCTACTAGAGATTCCTCTCCACTAGACTCTGACAGTTGGTCATATCTATTGCAAACACCAATAGTAAAGCTATCTGAAAATCTTCTTCTCCTAGCAGATCTCTTGCCAACAGCCAGCTCCCATTCCCCAACCCCCTTCTCCCTACTCATCCTATCTAGCTCCTCCTGTGCGTTTTTCAACTGCATCTGAAGGGCACAGATCTTACGATCCTGCTCCTCTATCAACTTACTCTTGCTACATAACCTTGTGTTAGTACTTTCTTTGTTGTTATTACGTAGTTTAATAGTGGGAGGTCGAGAGTGACTGCTTATTGTGTGCTGATGGAATGGGTGCTGACCGCTGTCCGAAAACAGCTGGGTGCTGGTTTTCCCACGGTCGACAGACTTCAGTCAGTTGCCCCGGTCGGCACAGATGTTAGGGCACTTGGGGCGATGGCTGTGATGTCTCTGATGCCTCTAGAATTCGCCTGAAGCCCTACGCCGTCTAATACCAGTCACCTGACCGGTTTGTTTTCTCTGTAGGGTGAAACAGGAATTTCGATACTGGCCACACCACTGTTCATTTACGCCTTGGTAACAGATACGAGATGCTGCCCATTGTTGAGAGCGAATTTGAGGCAGTTCGAGCTACTTTGTCTTCCACACCTGTGACCGATTTCCCTGAAAGGAGTATACAAGCAAAGAGGGTGTATCCTGTTGATTGGGAGCTCCAGCGTTAGGTTGGTGAAGGAAACTGTCAGGGAAATAGTTGGAAATCCTAGGTTGAAGGTCGTGTGCACTCGGTATGTTTCTACATCTACATCTACATGGATACTCTGCAAATCACATTTAAGTGCCTGGAGAGGGTTCATTGAACCACCTTCACAATTTTCTACTATTCCAATCTCGTATAGCGCGTGGAAAGAAACAGCACCTATATCTTTCCGTACGAGCTCCCATTTCCCTTATTTTACGAGGTGATCTTTCTCCCTATGTAGGTCGGTGTCAACAAAATATTTTCGCATTCGAAGGAGAAAGTTGGTGATTGGAATTTCGTGAGAAGATTCTGTCACAACGAAAAATGCCTTTCTTTTAATGATGTCCAGCCTAAATCCAGTATCATTTCAGTGAATCTCTCTCTCTCCTATATTTCGCGATAGTACAAAACGTGCTGCCCTTCTTTGAACTTTTTCGATGTACTCCGTCAGTCCTATTTGGTAAGGATCCCACACCGCGCAGCAGTATTGTAAAGTAGGACGGACAAGCGTAGTGTAGGCAGTCTCCTTAGTAGATCTGTTACATTTTCCAAGTGTCCTCCCAATAGAACACAGTTTTTAGTTAGCCTTCCCCACAACATTTTCTATGTGTTCCTTCCAATTTAAGTTGTTCGTGATTGTAATACCTAGGTATTTAGTTGAATTTACGGCTTTTAGATTAGACTGATTTATCATGTAACCGAAGTTTAATGAATTCCTTTTAACACTCATGTGGATGACCTCACACTTTTCGTTATTTAGGGTCAACTGCCAATTTTCGCACCATTCAGACATCTTTCTAAATCGTTTTGCAATTTGTTTCGATCTTTTGATGACTATTAGTCGATAAACGACAGCGTCATCTGCAAACAACCTAAGACAGGTGCTCAGATTGTCTCCCAAATCGTATATATAGATAAGGAACAGCAAAGGGCCTATAACACTACCTTGGGGAACACCAGAAATCACTTTCGTTTTACTCGATGACTTTCCGTCAGTTACTACGAACTGTGACCTCTCTGACAGGAAGTCACAAATCCAGTCACATAACTGAGACGATATTCCATAAGCACGCAATTTCACTATGAGTCGCTTGTGTGGTACAGTGTCAAAAGTCTTCCGGAAATCCAGAAATACGGAATCGATGTGAAATCCCTCGTCAATAGCACTCAACACTTCATGTGAATAAAGAGCTAGTCGCGTTTCACAGGGACGATGTTTTCTAAACCCATGTTGACTGTTTGTCAGTAGACAGTTTTTTTCGAGGTAATTCATAATGTTTGAACACAATATATCATCCAAAATCCCGCTGCACATCGACGTTAACGATATGGGCCTGTAATTTAGTGGATTACTCCTACTACCTTTCTTGAGTATTGGTGTGACCTGTGCAACTTTCCAGTCTATGGGTACGGATCCTTCGTCGAGCGGACGATTGTATATGATTGGTAAGTACGGAGCTAATGCATCAGCATACTCCGAAAGGAACCTAATTGGTATACTGTCTGGACCAGAAGACTTGCTTTTATTAAGTGATTTGAGTTGCTTCACTACTCCGAGGATATTTTCTTCTACGTTACTCATCTTGGCAGCTGTTCTCGATTCGAATTTTGGAATATTTACTTCGTCTTCTTTTTTTTCGTCTTCTTCCTCGGAAGTCATCTCCGAGATATGGAGGAGGGTGCGCTGGCGACTATTAAATGCACTAAGTGCAACCAGTTGCACATCCTGGCTCGTGTCGGCACTAACATCGCCTGCCTCCTGGCCTTACATGTCATCCTCTCTCCCTTTGGACGGCTGAAGACAGCTAGGTGCGCATGCAAGGCGGAAGCACTTCTCGCGATATTGCGTCTTTCCCTAACTCGATCGGAGTCTTTTGATTTGGAGCCGAGTGGAGGAATTAAACCATAGACTGAAATGACTCTGTGCGAGTTTTTTTTATCTTCCTACCGATGTGGAGAATTGTAGAGTCTGTTGAATAGGCCTGGTACGCACTAAACGCTGGTTAGGAGCTACATGGGCAGTAGAGTACACGGAGTATATGCAGGGTGTCTCCAACCTTTGGGTCAAATTGAAGCTGTTAATAGTGGTTTCGCAACCGATGAAAATGGTTCAAATGGCTCTGAGCACTATGAGACTTAACATCTGAGGTCATCAGTCCCCTAGAACTTATAACTACTTAAATCTAACTAACCTAAGGACGTCACACACATCAATGTCCGAGGCAGGATTCGAACCTGCGACCGTAGCGGTCGCGCCGTTCCAGACTGAAGGGCCTAGCACCGCTCAGCCACAGCGGCCGGCCACAACCGATTATGTTGGGATAGAGAACCAATGGTCGGCAATGAATATTTACTGTGTTATGGACTTGCACAGCATACACTGCATAACAATAATGTAGCTCATAGTAATTGTTCAAAGTGACCCGTGATGGTTTCTTCAACAGGCGCAACAGCCATGTTTGGAGTGAGAACAAACCCAACTTCACCCACATCGGTGGTCACCAGCAACGAGTCTCTGTCAACGTCTGGGTGGGCATTGTCCAAGATCACCTAATAAGACCATATTTGGTGACTCCTGTTTGACTGGTCCACGTTACCTGGTGTTCCCGAGTGATGTACTGCCACAGTTCTTGGAAACTGTACCCAATGTTTTCGGCGGAACGATGTGGTTTCGACACGACCGTGCAACAACCACGTCAAAATTAATATCTGCAAGCATCTGAACGACACGTACCATCGTCATTGGATTGGAAGGGGAGTTCCTGTTCCATGGCCAGTGCGATCGGCGAATCTCACATCTCTGGATTTCTTCCTCTGGACTTACGTCAAGACTTTCAAAAATGTTCAGATGTGTGTGAAATCTTATGGGACTTAACTGCTAAGGTCATCAGTCCATAAGCTTACACACTACTTAACCTAAATTATCCTAAGGACAAACACACACACCCATGCCCGAGGGAGGACTCGAACCTCCGCCGGGACCAGCCGCACAGTGCATGACTGCAGCGCCTAAGACCGCTCGGCTAATCCCGCGCGGCGTCAAGACTTTGCTAAGGTCCAACCTACCTAGCTCCTGGTATAGCATGCACCAGAGATATTTGAGAGAGGGCGCAGAACATCACGCGACGTTGCCATGAGTGCAATGAGACTAGCCACCGTCACTTCCGACAATTACCATTAGCAACGTTGTTGTTGTGCGGTGTACGCTGTGTATGTCCATAACACAATAAATATGCATTTCCGATCATTGGTTCTCTACCTCCGACCCACTATCACCTGCTTCAATTTGACCCAAAAGGTTTCAGTCACCCCGTATACGGATATTTTTAATGTTAGAGGTAGCAATCCACAGGCTCGAAGGTGAATTATGTGTTGTGTTCTGAGAGATTAATTGATAAACGACACTCATCGCACGAGAAAACATTTGTTACTGCAGATCATAAAGAGAAAATTTTAATGTGGTATAGTTGATTGAAGGGGCGTCCATGGCAGGGTTTCAGAATTACTCTCACTTATTGTCGGTAGTAATAGCCACATAGTAATGGGAACAGAATGCTGCTTTAAACAAGATGTGACTAGCAGGAAAATTTTAAATACCAAATGGGATATATAGCGCAAGGATAGGTTGGACGCCAATGGAGGAAGCATGTTTATTGCGGTAAGGAATCCTATAATATCTTGTGAAAGTAAGCGTCAGAGGCAGACAAACATGGTAATGAGATGCATTTATGGATCACAGAACGCTTCAGAGTAACTTGAAGAATATCGCATACGAATTTCCTGCTCACGCTATAGTGATAGGAAGACACTTTAACTTACTACAGATAGACTGGCGACTCTCAAGATCAAAATAGGCGTCGGATACAAGTATTCGTTTGACAATATTTTAATAATCTTTTCTGAAAGTTGCCTTGAAGAGTTAATTAGAGAATTTATTCGTGAAGGCAACGTGTAAGAAAAGCTATTAAGTAACAGGGCAGAACTTCTCGCTGGGTTTAATTTAGAGGAGGGAATCAGTGACTGAAATATTTTAGAACACCAATCATGCTAAGACATGTAGGAAAATATTCGTGGGTAACAGGTGTGACAGAAAACAGACGGTAGTTTGAATGAAACTATGTGGTTCCAGAGAGCTTTCCAAGGCTCAAACATCTATGATACGACGAATGAAAATTCGTACCAATGAAAACTCGTACCAAGGCCAGGGCTTGAGCGCAGATTTCCTGCTCACTAGGCAGATGGGCTAACCACTAAACCACCTTGACACAATGTCTTTGCACAACTGCACAGACTACACTAGCACGCCTCCTTCCTCATCCAAATTCCCAATCAAGCCTCAGCTCACTTCGTATTCACCATGAACTCGAACAGCATTGAGGAGGTTCTCCAACTGTATTGGAAGAGCACTTCAGAATCGAAAGACACCCAGGCATAGGTATTTTAATCAAATGACATTATTGTTTCCAGAGACGTTTTCAAGTCTCAAACAATGTACATATGCAGACTGAAGCGGCGAATGAAAATTTCTACCATGGCCAGGTTTCGAACCTGGATCTCCAACTCACTAGGCAGAGGGAATACCATGTGGGGTTAGGCGTGAATGAGTATGTGGATTGAGGAGGGAGGCGTGCTAGGGGTAGTCCATGCAGTTGTGCAAAGCCACTGTGCCCAGGTGGTGTAGTGGTTACTGCATATGCCTCGAGAGCAGGAGATCCTGGTTCGAATCCCAGCCTTTGTGCAAATTTTCATTCTTCGCTTCAGTCTCTTCAGTCTGCTTATATACATCATAGATGGTAGATTATGTGTACAGTCAACATTGTAATGAATGAGACAGCTGAGACAGTCAGTCGATCCAAGACAATGAACGACGCAGATGGGACGCCTGCCGCCGGTCACAGTGGGAGAAAGCTTTTTCTCCCAACAGTCTGAAGCCTAGAGCCAGAGCCAACACATGAGTGCCTCGCAATGATTTTGACTCGAAAAGGCGACGCGCACCTAGCACATGTTTACATATAGGTCCTACAATATAGGTCACTAATCTGTTGCAGAGAGCGACAAAGAGCAACTTACAGGTCTGTTACTATCTGCAGAGTTCGGGTGCTGGCTGAATGGGCAGTTCGGGGAAGTTGCAGAGTTCGGATGCTGAATAGGTAAAGGTTTCGGAGTTCATGTGAGCTGTTTGGCCTAGCTGTAGCAACGCACTGTCCTAACGGATCCGTTCGTCGTACACCCCCCACTAATTTCTGCGGTTATTTTATTCCATGTTGCATCCCTGTTAGCGCTGACGACGCTGCGCAAATACCGCTGCTCTCGGCCCCTGTGTTGTTCGTGGTGAGAGCCAGTGCCTAAAATTTGGTGTTCTCGGCTCATTCTCCACGTTGTGGATGTCGGAATACTGAATTCCCTAACGATTTCCGAATTGGAATGACCTATGCGTTTTGCGAGTGCAAGATCACCAGGTGCTCACAGCCAGTAAACGCCTGCTTACATCCAACTATGGCCGCAGCTGAATGACAAGCAGCGCCCGACGCACCCACGCCGCCATGTGGAGATGATACCTGCCAACTCCTCCTGCACGCAGTTACCAGCGCTACTGACAGGTAAATAACACGCACTACGGCACACCTCTCATTGTCCACCTGCCACAGCACAATTTCACTCGACTAACAATAACTAACCCGGGAGACTGACCCTGAGAGTTTTCCTTGATAACATGTTGGCCATTTAAAATGCAACACCATGAGGGCGGCATCGAGCAAACGCCAAATAGGCATGGAGTGTACTAAAAACTTGGATATGCAGATGATTAACTTTTCAGCACAACCTCACTTAAAAGGTTGGAGTAACTTTGTCTATTTCTTCTTCTTCTTCTTCAGCCTATATCAGTCCACTGCTGGATATAGGCCTTTTCCATATATTTCAGTTGATTTGGATCCTGAGCTACCTGATGCCAACGTGTTCCAGCCACCAGCTTCGCGCCATCAAGTCATCTCTTTATGGGTCTTCCAATGTCTCCCTGTCTCCAGTGAACAATTCGAGGGGCCCACCTGCTGTGATCTTGTCGAGCTACACACCCGACCCACTGCCGCTTTAGGCTTGCATTTCTCTCGAGGGCTCCTACCATACGTAGCTCCATGGTTCACTGTGTGCGCTTCAGTTTACGAGCGCTTGCCTTAGTCGGAGTCATAGTTTCCAGGCCGTAGGCTATAACTGGTAGTATTCACATATAATAGACCTTAACCTTCAAATTGTTTGGGACACCCTTATTGGTCAGGATAAATCTTAGTTCCTGGAACGCTGCCCAGTTCAGTCCTATTCTGCGAGGAATTTCTGCATTTTGATTGTTTTTACCTAGGTCAAAACCTTTTTGAGTCTTTTGCTGACAACGTCTCCCATTTATGTATTATATAAACATTAATGTACCAAATATATCAAAGAAATACGTAGCCTACGACCATCCGAACGGATATGAGAGTATCATGTAAAGATTTGAATTAAACTGCTCAAGAGCTTTTCGACATTTTTGGTAGCAATAAACTACAAACTGTCTTTATACAATAGTATAGATTTTCGTACTAAGCTAAATATGTACAACAAGTAAAATTTCTTTATTTTTTATCGTTCCTGGTGTTGGAAATTTTATCGCCAACAGTTTATAAATTGCACATTATTGTTATATTATTTCAATAATAGTCAAGGAAGGTTTAATATTCTGCCTTGCCTGCGATATGAAAACCGACTCACAGAGTGATGGTATTATGTGTGGTGGGTCGTATTATGACGGCTGCAACTCTAGAGGTTGCACCAAACATTCCATATGGGAGACGGTCGTTGGTCTGCTACAGGGAACTAGTACTCTGCCCGATGGTTCTGTCGCCAGTTGGTATCTGGTCGTTCAAGCCTCTGTACGCCAATCATCAAATACAAAAGTGCACATAGCTTTCTGGACGTGGACTTTGTCTTTGAAACTCCGATAGAGTGTGTTGCTGTTTAAGACGTTTCTAGCTTTGTTCATCAGCACTCATTTAATCTCACATTGCGTGCAGTCGCCATGTTCGCTCTCTACTGTGTTTTCAGCCGTCGACTTAGTGTCGATTTTGTTTTCACGCGCTTTTTGGTTTGCGGCACTGACCTGTCTAGTTCGTGTCAAACGGTGTGTGTTGATTATTTCGTAACAGTGTTTTGAAAAAAGTAAGAGAAGTCAACAGCCATTGGCCAAATAGAACATGTTGTGATAACGTACTCTGTCTATATTCCTGCAACTGATGCACCTAATCTCCTTATTTATTATTAATTTGCAAATTCCGCACTCATGTGCAATTACTTTATCATTAATATGAGTGTATAGCTAAATTCCATCACCTCATGTAGTTCCTTAACAAATCCCACCACTAGAATATAAAATGTGTGTCTCTGGGGACTAATATATGGAGTATCAGTGGATAAGATTCAAGACTATGAGAGGTGGCTGTAGTTTTCACACGGAGGTGGCGCTAAAGGTTTACGCTGTACATTACTTCGAAGCCGACACCATGTTAGTAGCCCCTAAACATTAGCAGTCTACTGTTTACAGTTCCTTCTTGTTCTTAATATTTGTCGAGTCCACACAACAATTGTTTTAAATACTAAATATTACAGTGTTTTCGTGAATCAAACAGTGTCAGGAAGGCATTTGCAGATGCTTTTCTGGTCTTAAAAGGTGTATTTAATCCACTAATATTACGCATTTAACCTCCTTAATGTAACTTTGTTTTTGTTATACGTTTCGAATAATGAAGAAGAGAAGCATGTGGTATAAAAAGGATGCTTTCGTAAGCCAGTATTTTCCTTAATACGGAATGACGAAACTGATGCTCCATCTGTGTCCTCTTCCCGAAAAGGCTGGACGGCTTGCAATATTTCCTTCTCACAGCGTTCAACCAAAGCGCTCTTCGAGTTTTAGTGATGGGAAATCTAAAGTTAAATTACAGAAATGAAACCACTAAGGTAAAAGCAACCGGCGCTACTAAAATTCATGTTTATAAAAGAAAATATCGCTTCAACGAGTCCACTGACGAATAAAATGTGATTCCTTTACACTTTAGACTATAATCAGAACGACTAGTACACCTGTAAATGATTTTTTTTTTTAATTCACTTTCACCACAAGCTAATGTTTGGCCACACTAACACGGCAGATGTCGGCTTCAAGTTTGTGACGTCATGACAACTCCCATTATTGTAACTCCATGAATCTTCGTTATGCGTGGGATGGACCTCTGTAGCAGCATATGTTAAGTTCGTAATAGCTGACATCAGAGGTTTTCGGCCAAGTTAACGTGAGACTGCCGCCACTGGTGCTGAATGTGGTAAAGTGTATGACCGCTTTAGCGCGCGCCGCGATCTCTAATATTTCGCAGTAAGATTGGGGCAAAACAGTAACATGTGAAATTCATGGTTTGAAAATCATTGGTTTGGTAGCGTTTAGCTCGGTTTCATACGAAAGCTTGTTATTATAATTCTTACGTGGGGCCAGACTTTCATTCTGAGCTCCCACTGTTTTATTAGCACAGTTTCTGTGTTCCATGCATTCCTCCACGTGATTGTAGTTGACAACTTTTTCTGAAAGAGGTATGCACCTGAAACTTAAGATGTAAACGGGACTCTTTAACCTTGTATCAATTTTCCTGGTTTCTATACAATTGCATCGAAGTATATTTTTGTGTCACATTGCCTCAGGATTCACATTTCCCATTTCCTACTGAAAATCCATTTTGTGCAGATAAGCGCACTCGCGTTGTACGACACTGTGATTTATTTGAAGTGCAGGTGCAGATGATTACATTTCAGGCATAACTGCAGAGAAGGGCAGAGTAGGTCTTCCATTTTGCAGAATAACATTTTTATTTCATATTCTCGAGGAGCAATTTCCTTTTGTATGTTTTTAGGGCAACAGAACATCTTTTCATTTCTCCGTAAATTACAAGGTAGGGTCGTTAACTGTTATGTTGAAAGGCAAGGTCATAGCATTACAAAGTATCACACTGATAAGTTTCAGGTTTCACAGATTACAGTTTCACATGACAGAATCATTAACTGTTGAAAGGCTGCTTTAGCATAGAAAGCTTCACGTGTTAAGACTTCACTATTTTCTTACAAATTTTCAACTATATTACAATGAGTTTTTTATGTTTAAGTGCCGAGCAAGGTTGTGAGGGATGGGAAATATCTGCCATGGTTCAGTGGTCGTGTTCGAAAGTTACTACGAAAACAGACAGACCTTTAACACAGGTATAATCGAAGTCAGAGCCTTGTTGGGAAATAACAACTGGACGGAGACAAAAGAAACAGAAGGAGAGCGACGCGGGAAGCGTTTAATGGATTCGATCATAAAATTCTGTCTACCAGTATGGTTAAAGCTCCTAAGCAGATTTTGTCTTACATTAAGTCCGGAAAGGTATCAGAATTATCTATACAGTCCCTCAGTGATGCTACTGGCACAGAAACTGTGAATAACAGGTGAGGCCGAAAACATGAACTCGGTCTTATGAATCTGTTTCACTGAGAATGATCATAATACTAATCCTCTTTCATAGTTTTAGATAACATTATTGGCAAACAACGATCTCACAGCTAAGAAAATTAGCAAAAAACAGTTTTAATTGCACAGTATTTGTTAAAAACACGAGGGTTATTGGGAAAGTAAGGAACGATCGGTCGCGAAATGGAAAATACACTGAAAATCTGATGTTGTTTTGCACAGATGCGTTGGGCACTGTGTCTAACACGCCATCGATCGCATCACGCCGCTCTTTTCAGTTCTGATATCACAGTGAGAACGTAAAGATGGCTAGAAATTAGCGTCTCCCGCCAAGTATGAGGGCCAGGTGAAAGATTTCGCCTGAAGCTATGCAGTCCACATAGCATAACTGTCATGCTGTTCGCTCTACACGACAATTCTCGGCCGCACTCTGCAGGGGCAATGAAGATGCTCCTGTAGCGTTTTCGATGGGAAGTGTTTGACCACACACAATACAGCCCGTAATTGGCTACCAGTGAGGTTCATCTCTGCTCAAATGAATCGCTGGCTACGAAGACAATATTTTGACACAGACAACGAGCTTCAGTGCAGAGTAGAAAATTGTCGAAAAGCACTGGCGGCTGTCTTCTGTAACGAGGGAATTGAAAAGTTGGTTCAACGCTACGACATACGTCTAAGTCTGAGCGGCGACTGTGTAGAGAAGTAGCTGGAAGGTGTAGCTAACCGTTGCAAATAAAACAGTTTTGATTTTCACTGTGGTTTCCAGTTCGCGACCTATCGTTCCTTACTTCCTGGATAGCCCTCGTATGATCTGTCTTGGCCTCTATTAGTAGGCCATCTACAGATGAAGCACCACCCAACAGGCGATGATGGCGCTTGGAACAGTTTTTCGACTGTCTTTTACTAATTTTAATCCTCGAACACCGAAATAGACGTTGAGGTAAGTAATAATGGAATGAACATTATTGAGCATATCTGGGATGCCTTGCAACGTGCTGTTACGAAGAGGTCTCCACCTCTTCGTGCTCTCACGGATTTATTGACAGCCCTGCAGGATTCATGATGTCAATTTCCTCCAGCACTATTTCAGACATTAGTCGAGTCCATGCCACGTCGTATTGCGGCAGTTCTACGTGCTTGCGGAGGCTCTACACAATATTGGGCAGGTGTACCAGTTTCTTTGGCTCTTCTGTGTAACTTGCTTTCAGAAACTTATTGTATTGCAAGTAGTTGTTAATGGTCTCACCAACAAACTTGGTTACTTAAGCATATTGAAACCTAATAAAAGGAACGGTGTCAGTCTTTCTATAAGGCCCCAACTTTTCTTGTGTAACTAGTCCGAACTGACTGAAATACTAGCGCATTCTATCTTCATAAAATCCATCTATTACATGGCTGAGTTTTTTTTTCTTTTATTGGTCTAAGATGTACTTGACTAAATTTGTATGCTCGCTTTGGCGTTTCTATTCTCTATTTCCTCACTGAGGCATTGCTGTAGACTAACTTAATCATATTTTCAAGGTCAGTCGTTTTTTGTAACGTGTTTATCTTCCTAAGAAAGATCCACGCGACCTTATTAAGGATGTAAGTACTCTGCACCACGTCGAACAGACGGAACTCCCCAATAGTGACTCTTTTATGGTACTTTTAAAAACCTTTAATGATTTTTCTTGGGCTACAAGTCAGTTTGGTTTCACTCCACATAAAAGCAAACTACGTGAAATTTCAGCTCAGTAGGATGAAGGCAAAGGGTGGTCCTGGGCCATCAAACTTGAAAGATCCAGAAAAAATAAAAACAAATTCTTAAAATACTACATCTGCGTGATAAATTCATTTATTACCTGATATAGTTATGTTGTTTACTTCAATTTGCTAAACTGCATGCCTTAGAATTTCACAGGTCACACTGATCGAGAAATGTGAGTGATCATTGACCCCAAGACAGGTGAGATGACGACAGAAAGAGTGGGATGAGCTGCTCCCTTTTTAGAACACAAACTGGCTCTCTCCATAGTCTTTTACTCTCTAGGGGTGGTAGCATACGCAGCTATGTCTTCGTCTTCAGTTCGTTCACAGGGGACAATAAACTGTTACTCGCATGAAATGCCTGGAAGTAAACGCGATATGTCCAGTTTTAACGATTTTATTTTACAATTTAGTTGTGTGTAAGTTAACTGTGCATCAAAGTGGCAGACTATCTGTGCTGGAAGATATGGTTTTCTTGCTGAAAAAGTACGCACTGCGAAACCGGATATGAGAAACTACGTACCAAAGTCAGAAACTTTGTATAAATAATGGACGTATTTAGAAAAATATAGTTGAAGATAGTCGAAGGTTTATAAACGAAACGAAACTTTTTTTTTCAGAAAACTTAGGAAATTGAATATCCTAATGGTTTGGAGATCATTACTACTGAAGAATATATGCAGTTTTTGATCGATCAGTCCTTGAAAGAAGGGCTGAGGGTCATGCATGGAATCGATCATGAGTTATTTGGGAAACTGATCTTTTAAGCGAGCAAAGGCAGCCGCAAAGAGCCAAGAGTGAAGCGAATGTCATAGTGAACAATGCACATGTGAATTTCTACTGTTGTCTTCGTGCTTGCCAAACCTAACCTTAGGCCGCAGGGTCGTCGGATTTCTCCCCAGTTGAGAACTTTTAGAACATTATGGGCAGGCCCCGCCAACCAGCTCGGGATTTGACGTTGTAAAGCGCCAATTCGACACAATTTCGCACGATATCTCTCAGGAGGACATTCAACAACTCTATAAATCAATATCTGGCCAAATAACTGCTTACATAAGAGCCAGACGTGGAACAACGCTCAGTTTGTGAATCTCTTTCTCCTGAATAAATCATCCAGTTTTTACAAAACTGTAACCAATTTTTTGTCTGTACACATACGACACATCTACTGATCTCTATCCTGTGGAGGTGCGTCTTTCTTTCTTTTTCGAGTGTATGTTGTATGAATGGACAGTGTCTTGAAACGAGGATATAAGATGAACATTAACAGAATCAAAACGAGGATAATGGAATGTAGTCGAATTAAATCGGTTGATGCTGCGGGAATTAGATTAGGAAATGAGACGATTAAAATAATAAATGAGTTTTGCTATTTGGGGAGCAAAATAACTGATGATGGTCGAAGTAGAGAGGATATAAAATGTAGACTGGCAATGGCAAGGAAAGCGTTTCTGTAGAAGAGAAATTTGTTAACATCGAGTATAGATTTAAGTGTCAGGAAGTCGTTTCTGAAAGTATTTGTATGGAGTGTAGCCATGTATGGAAGTGAAACGTGGACGATAAATAGTTTAGACGGGAAGAGAATAGAAGCTTTCGAAATGTGGTGCTACAGAAGAATGCTGAAGATTAGATGGGTAGATCACATAACTAATGAGGAGGTATTGAATAGAATTGGAGAGAAGAGAAACTTGTGGAACAACCTGACTAGAAGAAGGGATCGGTTGGTAGGGTATATTCTGAGGCATAAAGGGATCACCAATTTAGTATTGGAGGGCAGCGTGGAGGGTAAAAATCGTAGAGGGAGACCAAGAGATGAATACACTAAACAGATTCAGAAGGATGTAGGTTGCAGTAGGTACTGGGAGATGAAGAAGCTTGCACAGGATAGAGTAGCATGGAGAGCTGCATCAAACCAGTCTCTGGACTGAAGACCTGAGAGTGAGGCAGTGGCTTACATTGTGCCAGACGACGGCTGACGGCTGGCAGGAGTCGCAGTAGGGTTTGATGATCTCGCCAGGAGCGCTGGGCAGCGTGACGGGGATGCTGTAGCTGAAGCACGTGCCGACGCACACGTTGTTGTCGATCTCCACAGACGTGCAGTCCGGGTGCGCCACCACCTGCTTGATGGGCGTGATGTTGCACCACGAGTACTTGTCTGGGTACAGCACGATGTTGTGCACCTGAAAGCAGGCAAGTCTCAGCTTAGAAAGGTCTTATAATTGGGGATCTGCCTTGGTTTATTGGGGTACAAATATTCTAATCATACATTGTGGTACATGGAAACTATAGTGCTGTGAATGACTTGGATTCAACTTGATGATGCATATGGTTTTCTGATCATGCGCTTTCTGTGCGGCCGATCACTACAACGACTGAGAAATACGTTTTATCGTCTCCCATTGGCTGTTCAGTGCACGCTCTTATAAGTAGGCGTTGCATTTTGTGGCCTCTGATTGGTTAGTTTTGAGAACAAATACTCCGGAACGTTCTGACACAAAGGGATGCCGTCAGTATGAAGATTAATGTGCACTGAGAGAGACGTACATAGTGCTATAGTGTGTTTTATTCTACCAGGTGGTTATAATTAAAATTTACCCACTTGAGCCCCTCCCACCCCCCTCCCCCCATGAAAGACGAGTGAACGTAAGACAAAGATACTTTGCGGAGACGTTTGTAAGGATATGTATAAGAGAAATTACGAATAAGCCATTGAAAGAAATACATTCTAGACTCAACATTAGAAGGTAACATTTGTTAATTGCGTGCCATGCTTACGTTCCTGATTGCAGCTGTTGCTCAATAGGACGACCATCAGCATCCACGACATCCTGCAGCCGCACTAGAGGTTCCTCTACTGCTTCCTGAAAGATCTCAAGTTGTTGGCTAGCTCTCTCACTATGCTCATCTTCAACCTCCAATGTGTGTTAGTGTCCCATTCATAAACCCCGCAGCGGATGATTAACCGAGCTGTCTAAGGCACTGCAGTCATGGACTGTGCGGCTGGTCCCGGCGGAGGTTCGAGTCCTCCCTCGGGCATGGGTGTGTGTGTGTTTGTCCTTGGGTTACTTTAGGTTGTGTGTAAGCTTAGGGACTGATGCCCTTAGCAGTTAAGTTCCATAAGATTTCACACACATTTGAACATTTTTTTCATAAACCCCATCTTTCAGGTATCCACAAGGCCAAAATCACACGGCTTCAAAACCAGTGATCTTGGTGGCCACGCAGTTTAGAACAATCGGCCAGTAATTCGGTTTTCTCCAAATGTTTTACGGAGTAAACGAGTGACCTCATGAGCAATGTGAGGTGGAGCACCATCGTACATCAAAACAGTTCGAGTCCAAAGCGTGTCTCTCCCAGAGAGCTGGGATCACATGTTGGGGAAGCAGATCACAGTATCATGTGCCTTCCAAGCTGCATGTCCTTGGTTCTTGGGGTCAGAGTTCCTCAAAGAAAAATGGGCTAATTATGGACTGTGCCGTGAAGCCACACCACGCAGTGACGCGTTCACTATGCAGGGGAACTTGATGAACGTTCGTTGGCTTACCTTGTCTAGATCCATGTTGACTGACTGCAACTGTAGTGCGCACTGATGCTTGTGTTTCAGACCTACGTTGCTACAGCAGTACCGGCGCCTACCGGCAAGTCATGACACTAACACCACTAACAAAGCAAATCCTGCAGCGCACAGTCTGAACATCATTCCTATAAAGATGGGTACCGATACGCACACTGATTCAAGTAGCGAAATTTTAATTATAGACATCTTGTATATCAATGACAGGAAACATTATTTGAGTGTGATTGTGATAATATATGGGAAACATTCCACAAGGATAGTTCTTATGATTAAATAATAAGTATCACCTCATCCCTAAAACATATTTAAAAAATAGGCAAGCAGTATATGGAACCCGTAGCGATTCTCATTACCAACGCCCGTAAATAAAGGACACAAATCTTTCAGACAGAAGGTAAGTGAAAATAACATGTGCGTGAAGTGTGTTATCGTGCTCAAAAGTATCCGAATGTGCTGAATTGCGTTCCGCCTGATTTGCATGCAGCCCACATAACGTAACTTTCTTGCCGGTCCGCTAGACACTTTTCGGTGCTGTCGTTTGACTATGCAAAGTAGTCACCACAGGTGACCACTGCTCTATATGGCAATAATTCCAGATGTAACTAAATACCACGATACAACAAATATAAGGAAACACCTTATTAGAAATGGGACCGTCCTTAACGCTTGTAAACTCAAATTTATTACAATAAGTGACATTTCTAAAATGTTACCACTCTCATTAATATATGAGACATGCCCGTAGCTCAACCTCATAGATCATTCCGTAATCCTTCCCCAAAACTTTTTTTGTGAATAAGAGATTTTTCAACAATATCTGGACTTTCAAAATTGGATATAAATTCGTAGTATTTTTTCTCTCTGAAAGGTTTTACAACAACGTATTAAACGTAATTTCCATAAGCTGGTTAATGAGCGAACCAGTTAGAAAACCGTTCTTAACAGCGTCAAGTGCTGTATAGAAACCTCACTATCAACGACATATCATTAATAATTTCATTGTATTCATCATAGCATGTGGATCTATGACCAGTTCGAAAGTCACCTATCACCCTTGTTATCTAACACAAAGTGACAAAAATCATGAGCAGGTGGTTGTGCATATAATTGAACTTTAAAACACAGATTTTTTTCTGGCTATGAATTCAAGTCCGGTATCTACAGGCAATGCAAACCAAGCAAAGCTTTCGTGCCTGATTGCGACTCGAACACAGGACTGATTTTTATTGCTAACTAGGCAGAAATGGAAGTGATATACCTCATTTTAACTAGTATCAACAAACCTGAAATTGAAATTGCTTGACGAAAATCTTGGTACCGGACCGGGACTCCTATCCAGCAACTATTTCCCTGTTAAATAACCACAAAAGATATTAAATATGGTTTCATTAATAAGTAACAAACTTAAAATGACGTAGAATGAGGGCAGAATAGAAGTTCTAGCACCCAGATTGGCGCTGGATACGAGGGCAGTTCAATAAGTAATGCAACACATTTTTTTTCTCGGCCAATTTTGGTTGAAAAAACCGGAAATTTTTTGTGGAATATTTTCAAACATTCCCGCTTCGTCTCGTATAGTTTCATTGACTTCCGACAGGTGGCAGCGCTGTACGGAGCTGTTAAAATGGCGTCTGTAACGGATGTGCGTTGCAAACAACGGGCAGTGATCGAGTTTCTTTTGGCGGAAAACCAGGGCATCTCAGATATTCATAGGCGCTTGCAGAATGTCTACGGTGATCTGGCAGTGGACAAAAGCACGGTGAGTCGTTGGGCAAAGCGTGTGTCATCATCGCTGCAAGGTCAAGCAAGACTGTCCGATCTCCCACGTGCGGGCCGGCCGTGCACAGCTGTGACTCCTGCAATGGCGGAGCGTGCGAACACACTCGTTGGAGATGATCGACGGATCACCATCAAACAACTCAGTGCTCAACTTGACATCTCTGTTGGTAGTGCTGTCACAATTGTTCACCAGTTGGGATATTCAAAGGTTTGTTCCCGCTGGGTCCCTCGTTGTCTAACCGAACACCATAAAGAGCAAAGGAGCAGGCATACAGGCCCTCATTTCAAGGTGGCGTAAGGCCGTAGCACTGAATGGAGATTACGTTGAAAAATAGTGTTGTGTAGCTAAAATATTGGGGAATAACCTGGTGTATTTCAATGCTGAATAAAACAACCCCTGTTTCAGAAAAAAATGTGTTGCATTACTTATTGAACTGCCCTCGTATGTTAATTATTTTCATTAGTATACTAGTTTGTAAGACAGATATTTGAGACCCATATGGAATTGCCTCGAGATGACTGGGTGTTTGTGTTGTCCTCATCATTTCATCATCATTCATCAAATTGGCGACATTGGAATGAGCAAAGTTTGGGAATTTGTACGGGCGTTGATAACTGCGCAGTTGAGCGCCTCACAAACCAAACATCATCTGGGCAGTAGGATGCCAACAGTTATACGTCTATTCGCGTGTTCGGTCAGAGGGTTTAGCTACCCTCTGTAATAAAAAAAACTAAGTGAACGGATCAACGAACAACCTGAGCGGGTGTCTTCGGACGTCCGCCACGAACAAATTCAACGAACGAGATAGAACAAAATGAGATGCCAGCACGGTAGCTCAGCGTGTTCGGTCAGAGGGTTAAGTACCCTCTGTAACAAAAAAACTGAGTGAATGGATCAACGAAGAACCTAAGTGGGTGACATCGGACGTCCGCATCGAACAAATTCAACGAACAATATCGAACAAAATGAAAACAATAAAGAAAAATTCCCAGCGGGGTCAGGGATTTTCACCTGCCTCGAGATGACTGGGTGTTTGATCATCATTCTTGCACGTGGTGAGATTGGACTGAGCAAGGGTCGGGAATTTGTAAGGGCGGTGATAACCGTGCAGTTGAGCGCCCCACAAACCCATCATCATCATCATCATCATCACAGAAGTGTTGCTGTTGCCAAGCAATCATTTTAACGGCAGAAATTAAGCTGGAGTTTGAATCTGGCTGACAATGAGTGCTGTTAAAGAATCTTGGTTTGACTTCACCCCTCGGCCGTGCTATTTGTTGTGGCGGGCTATTGTCGGCCGCTGCCGTGCTGCTCCGGCGGGCAGTTTTGGCGCCTACAACTGTCCCCGCGCGGGTAATTCTTTCCGCACCTCTAGCGCTTACTGTAGCGGCACGTATCTGACACGCGTATGTGCGATTGTTGTGAGGGGAAATGATTATGTAAGAACTGAATAGCTAACAATTCGAAGGTTTTCACAGTAGTAACGCTGTTGCAGAAATAAAAATTATTTATTATTCATTTTTATATTCTGAGGAACGGTTTTAGTGGTAAACCACAGTTTCATGAAGAATGTTTATTAGAAATTACTCTTTGTATGGTATAGTTCAAAGCATGGTATTGCACACAATCCAACATCACACTCTTCACAATACACACGCGTTTCTCTTCTTATTTTTTTCCCGTTGTCATTCAGTTTGCTGCTACACACTCGGTATTTTCGTGTCGGCGCCTGCTTGTCTTCAGCAGCTGGAATGTGTTTGGGAAAGTGCCGGCCTACCAAACGTGTTGGCAGGGGCGTCCAACCTTACTGTGCTGAGAGGACGAAACAACATGTGCACTGTATTTTTCCAGTAAACTTTCGATTACACGAATTTAAAAATCGAGTCGTCCCAATTTTACACCAAGTTCCTTATATATAACGTAGGAATTGAGAGCTGCCACGTCCATCAAATGGCGAAACTGCTTCATAAAATATTTTCGCAGGCGGTTTCTTGTGGCAGTATAATTTGTCATGTACCGGTCAGCCAAATCAACGCCGCCCATTTTGTCATTATATTTCAGTATAACTTCAGGCTTTGTTTTCACTGTTCTCCTCTTCTCAGTTTGTTTCAATTCGTTACTATAGATACTGGATAGAGTGTACACATCTTTTCTATCTCGCCATCGCATCGCCATCAACTTTCCTCCATAAAAGGTCTTAACTTGACCCTTCTCAAGTTTTCCCTCCCTCAAAACTGCTGGCATTTCTTTTCTGTTTACCATAACTGTCCCAATACAGTCAGTGCTTTTAGAGGCAAGAAAATTTAACAGCTGGGGACTTGAATAGAATCGGTCGGTAAAAACCGTATATGTCTTGTCAAAATACCCTTCGAGTAACGACGTAACAACTTTCGACGCTAAACGATGTTCAGCATATTGTGGTTCAAACACTGTGTCTTCTCCTGTGTAAATGATAAAGCGACACAAATAGCCACTTTTTGCTTCACACAGACAAAATGACTTAATTCCAAAACGAGCACGTTTCAATGGTATATACTGCTTTATAGAAAGCCGCCCTTTCCACAGTAGGAGGGATTCATCAATTGACAATTCTTGTTCCGGAGTATAAGCCTCTTCAAATTTTTTTCTAAATGGTCAATGACAGGTTTCAGTTTGAACAGTTTGGGAGGAATTCCACAATCTTGCGAATACAAAGTATTCTCATTGAAACGAGGGAATTTTAAGAGAAGACTAAATCTACACTACTGACCATTAAAATTGGTACACCAAGATTTTCACGCAATTTGGGTGCATAGATCTTGAGAAATCAGTACCCAGAACAACCACCTCTGGCCATAATAACGGCCTTGATACGCCTGGGCATTGAGTCAAACAGAGCTTGGATGCCGTGTACAGGTACAGTTGCTCATGCAGCTTCAACACGATACCACAGTTCATCAAGAGTAGTGACTGGCGAATTGTGACGAGCCAGTTGCTCGGCCACCATTGACCAGACGTTTTCAACTGGGGAGAGATCTGGAGAATGTGCTGGCCAGTGCAGCAGTCGAACATTTTCTGTACCCAGAAAGGCCAGTACAGGACCTGCAACATACGGTCGTGCATTATCGTGATGAAATATAGGGTTTCACAGGGATCGAATGAAGGGTAGACCCACGGGTCATAACACATCTGAAATGTAACGTCCACTGTTCAAAGTGCCGTCAATGCGAACAAGAAGTGACCGAGACGTGTAACCAATGGCACTCCATACCATCACGCCGGGTGATACGCCAGTATTGGGAAGACGAATACACGCTGGCAGTGTGCGTTCACCGCGATGTCACCAAAGACGGATGCCACCATCATGAAGCTGTAAACAGAGCCTGGATTCATCCGAAAAAATGACGTTTTGCCATTCGTGCACCCAGGTTCGTCGTTGAGTACACCATCTTAGGCGCTCCTGTCTGTGATGCAGCGTCAAGGGTAACCGCAGTCATGGTCTCCGGGCTGATGTCCATGCTGCTGTAAACGTCGTCGAACTGTTCGTGCAGATGGTTGTTGTCTTGCAAACGTCCCCATCTGTTGACTCAGGGATCGAGACGGGGCTGCACGATCCGTTACAGCCATGCGGATAAGATGCCTGTCATCTCGACTGCTAGTGATACGAGGTCGTTGGGACGCAGCACGGCGTTCCGTATTACCCTCCTGAACCCACCGATTCCATATTCTGCTAACAGTCATTGGATCTCGACCAACGTGAGCAGCAATGTCGCGATACGATAAACCGCAATCACGATAGACTACAATCTGAACTTTATCAAAGTCGGAAACGTGATGGTACGCATTTCTCCTCTTTACACGAGGCATCACAACAATGTTTCACCAGGCGACGCCGGTCAGCTGCTGTTTGTGTATGAGAAATCGGTTGGAAACTTTCCTCATGTCAGCACGTATGTGTCGCCACCGGCGCCAACCTTGTGTGAATGTTCTGAAAAGCTGATCATTTGCATACCACAGCATTTTCTTCCTGTCGGTTAAATTTCGCACCTGTAGCACGTCATCTTCCTAGTGTACTTTCACACGTAATTTTTCGGGAAACTGAAGTTTCAACAACTTCTTTTCTCGAATAATACATTTAGAATTCGGGTTTTTGCACAGTTCCTTGGAGAAACAGGAATGCAAACAACGAATAGAGCTCTCCATTATTTGTAGGTAGCCACTTGTGCACACGAGATCGTTGTTTCGATTTGTATACATATGAACTTTTAAATTGTTCAGCATATTTGTTTGTTTCACTTGATATAATTGTTAAGCTGTCATCAAAAAAGAAGGTAAAAATGTTTCATGGATCTGGAGGATCGTCGAAACTAAGTTTTACTCCTGGGTGCCTGTGAAAGGAAACTTACTCCTATCAGCACTACATTTAACTGACCAAGATCTTGGAGAACTAGTGTCAGCAGTCAGCCCTTCTTCTGCGACGTCCTCTTCCGCACTTGACGATTCTGTATCACTACCTCTGAAATTGTCATCACTGTCTTCTCCAACGCTCGAAAACTGTCACCAGACCGCTCATTATCTCTTTGGTTTAGTATTAGTTCAATGTCTTCATCACGCAAGGACGAAGAAGATGGACGCTTTGACATGTTTACACTTGGAAAATTCTGCTGTCTCACAAAATATATTGTTTCACTGAAAAGACTGCCAGTGACCTCCGTTGAAAGAACTTTACTTTTGTATCCCGCCTGGAATGCGGCGCGTAGGTAGGAGCAGGAGCAGTAAAAATACGTCCGTACTGCACGTACGTAAAAGTGGTTTACTGGTGCAAAAAAACAAGTTAATACATGGTTACATAACTTGCAATGAGGTGCGATGCTGAGACCTGTCGTATGTAGAGCAAAGCTGAAGCGAAGTGTCTCGGCCATCTGCTTTTGATCAAATGGGCAGAATCTGGAGCGACGCTCGTACAGCTCTCCACCGCCGGCTAGAGGACGCTGTCGTCGGTGACGGAGTAGTGCCAACCTAATAACTTGCCCCTCACCGTGGCATCTTAGCTATCGATACCACATTTACACTGTGTAAAGCGACTCGAGCGGCTGGTATAGACGTCAAAATGAATTTCGCAGCCCACCCATGCGACCGAGCGGTTCTAGGCGCTTCAGTCCGGAACCGCGCTGCTGTTACGGCCGCAGGTTAGAATCCTGACTCGGGCACGGATTTGTGTGATGTCCTTAGGTTAGCCGGCCGCAGTGGCCGAGCGGTTCTAGGCGCCTCAGTGCGGAACCGCGCGACCGGTACGGTCGCAGGTTCGAATCCTGCCTCGGGCATGGATGTGTGTGATGTCCTTAGGTTAGTTAGGATTAAGTAGTTCTAAGTCTAGGCGACTGATGACCTCAGATGTTAAGTCTCATAGTGCTTAGAGCTATTTGAACCATTTTTTTGAATTTCGTAGGCGGCCAACTGCACACCCGAGCGCTGTTCGTCGAGCACGTACCATAGCGCCAACAGGCGGCCGAACTCAACTGGACGAGCACGCCCGGCAAGAGAGCACGGCTGGACGAACGCAGTTCGTCGAGCACGACGACAGTGCACCAATCGCTCCCGAGCCCAGTTCGTCGAGCACGGTCGAGGGGTTAATGAATCCCCAGCAGCAGGATAGTCTCCACACATTCCAGCAGTCTACCCATCTATACAGTCGCATTCATGTCCGCAGATTTTGCTGTGTGTAAAAGCCACTCTACATTAGTTTTTAAAATTTCTTTTTATTTGAGGACTTGCTGTTATTTTCTAGCAGTCTATTCAAAAAATTGCTTCTCACCAATTGCCACATGAATACCCTGATAACCTAGAGACTAAAACGCAAACAATGTAATGAGAGCTATGACGGGGACAGCCATTTAATTAATTTTCCCTGCTGTTAATTTATGGTGTTTCTGTAGGCTTCTACACAGGAAATCTCTCCTATGGGTCGTCAGGCACATTCTCTCTGGTGTTTCGCAGGATATTTTTAATTTCGTTTTTGCAATACGTAGCTGGAGTCGGCCGAAACAAATACTGCTCATCGAGTTTTTCATGCGAGCCCAGTACCAACAGAAAATGCCGGTTTGTTTCCCGTTACGAGCAAAATTATTTTTAAAGCAGAATTTTACTTGGCCCTTCTATTGTGCGGTCCCAAATTAGTCCAGTGTGACGTTCTTTTTTATCGATCTGTATTAACAGCGACAGTGGAGATAGAACAATAACCAGTACTCCAGCAGCGCAGCACCACCCACGCCCACACTGACTGCTACCACCACGTTGCTCAGCTACTGCTGCCGGAGAACTGGTTTTCTTCGTGCTTTACTGTTCCTGTTAATACATGTCGATAAACCATATAAGACACTAGAGTAAATTGGAACCGCTCGATCGAAAGGGCACGTAAAATTCCACTTTAAAAATCATTGTGCTCTTAACGAGAAACAAAGTGGCGTTTTCTGTCGGTACTGGGCGTCGCATGAAAGACTTGAGCAGTATTTGAGTCTCTGTTGATCCACTGTGGACATGTGACAGCGGATGGTCAAATACTTAACAAATAAATTCGCCAAACAGCCGTGTAGTTTAAAAAGTTTTTTATTTTTTATTTTCGCTACCAGTTTCTCCAATTCAATATTCCACCTTCAGGCGCCATACGCACCTCTCAACAACGATCGATATTGGCATGACTGGGCCATCTGTTGTGAATTCTTAAGTGCGCCCTTCGAAGACTTGACTGAAACTGAGCAGATCTGCATCCAGCTACATCAGCAGTTTGAGCAGAAGTTGGCACCACGGTGACACAATGAACTATTACAAATCGGTAACTTCAAGGGCAGCCCCGAGCCAGAAGCCCTATAGCAAGCAAGCACTGCTTTTCGTGAACAGCAGTCTAGGGGGTGTTTTCCAACAGGATAACGCTCGTCCGCATACTGCTGTTGTAACCCAACATGCGCTATAGAGTGACGACATATTGTCTCGGCCTGGTCGATCACCGATGTATCTCCAATTGAACACATATTGGACATCATAGCCGACAGCTCCAGCGTCATCCACAAGCAGCATGAACCGTCCCTGTATCGACCAAGTAAAACAGGCATCCAACTCCATCCCATAAACTGACTTCCGGAACCCGTAAAACACAATGAATGCACGTTCGCATGCTTGCATTCAACGTTCTGGCGGTTACATTGATTATTAATGTACCAGCATTTCACATTTGCAATGGCTTACATTAACCTGTGATCTTGCAATGTTAATCATTTAAATATGTTACGTAGACATATGAATGAACGAAATTTCATTACTTTACATTAATTATTTTTTGGCGCTGAGATATTTTTCTGTCAGTATTGAAGTCGCGCTGTTCGTTTAAAATGTCCTACGGATAATTTTTCATATGTATATAAGCGTCCAGTTCTTCCAGTAAGTTCATGACAAGTTCTTTTGGTATTTAAGATTTCGACTTTGTCGTCTTTACCGTTTTCCTTTTTTAAATGTATGAAGAGGCTCTAATATTGCTATCACTATCTCTAGCATGTTCTCTAAATTTTATATCTTCTTTGTCCAATGTAAAGTTCATTACACTTGTCATATGTAGTATTGTAAATACCTGGATTAGCTTATTCTGGTATTTTGGCTCTTCCAGTGTTTAGGTTGTTGGTAGTTATGAATGCTAGTTTTGTGTTTATCTTCTTTGAGTCTTCCCATGTAGGCCACTGGTACGAATGTGGTTTTTCGTCTCGTTGTGGTTTCTGTTGTTAGTGTTATATTAATGTGTAATGGTTGGTTTGTGGGTTCTGTTTTTTCTTCATATAATGTATGTATTTTGTCTGGGTTGAAACTGTTTTTGTAGGACATGCATAGGAATATAGATGAGGCAAATTTCATTTTTGGTTGCAAATTATTGCCACTAGCAACTGGAAGTGACGCTTTGGCAAAACGTCAGAAAAATCATCAAACAAACGTCGACCAAACAACTCGAAACAGAAGGCAGAAGCTAAGAGGCACTCTGTCAACAAGTGGCCACGAAAGCCTTAACAGTCTTGAATAATTTTTTCTCTGTTTTCTTGTTGCGCTATATTTGTTTGTATCTCTTGGAGACGTTACGAAGTCGCGGAACTACCTGAGATTATGTCAATTTCTGTGAGAGACGAACATTAATAGCGATGTGATTCTGTTACATGCTAGATAACCCAGCTTATTTATGTGTAGCCCTTCACCATCGATCGCCCATTTCCATGCACCTCTAAGCGTATAGCCGTTGTCCTACTTGAAGTTTTTGCTGCACAATCTGACCTCAATGGGTTCTTTGATCACAGAATCCCAGTAAGCAGATGCATGGGACAAAATTTTCGTTACTTAAAACATAACCATATATTTGTTTGGGAGGCTGTGTTCGCCTTCAGCAGATCTATTAAAATCGTAGTGGCGTCGGTGTTCTGCGCACAGCTCTGAAATCTAACATGTAGACTGACCATTGCAAGTGCTATCGCATACGCGAGAAATTTTATAAATCCCAGGAACAGTTAGACCAAGGCTGCCTTTTCGGACTGTTAACTCGTGACGATGAACAGAGGAAGTTGTTGAAAGATTCAGTACACAAACAAATCTGACACAGCAAGAACAGTTTATGCAATTATTAATATTTGTCGGAGGAAGTGTGACATTTCTAGTGCCAGCATCCAGGTGTAATACAAGGTTTGTCCCAGTATTTCCGACAACTTTGAGAGGCTAACGTTTCGATGCCAGGAACACTCCTGTGGCTCTTTACATAGTAATTCGTTCGGTTTGTTACCACAGTTACCTCGAATAAATTCTTTTTCTAAAAGCGGCTTTCGGTACATGCCCATACAGCCTTATCAGTTATGATGGTACGAACATAAGGACAACACAACACCCACTCCCCGAGCGGAGAAAATCTCCGACCCATCCGGGAATCGAACCTTTGCTGCTTCGGTTAGCAATCCGCCGCAATGGGTGCGCAGTTACCGAGCTGGACTCGACTGCATTCGACTAAGAATACATGCAAAACAAGAGCAAATGCGAGTAATGCGAAATGTTAATAAAGTTTTACTTTTGTCCCATGATACTCGCTGTTGATAACATAGCTAAATTTCCTTTTCTCTCTTCTTCATCAGGTA
Source organism: Schistocerca serialis cubense (assembly GCF_023864345.2). NCBI lineage: Eukaryota > Metazoa > Arthropoda > Insecta > Orthoptera > Acrididae > Schistocerca > Schistocerca serialis. Next base: position 127,035,670 of record NC_064640.1, read on the forward strand.
TGAACTTTGCATCTACAGTGCGCAAGCCATCTTACGGTGTGTAGGGGATGGTATCTCATCTATTCACCCTCTCTGTTCTATTTGCCAATGGCAGTCGGGACAGCGATTGTCAAAATACCTCTGAAATACCTCTAATTTCTCGGATTTTATCTGTGTGCCCATTTGACGAGTCATATCTGGGAGGAAGTTGTATGTTTCCCGACGCTTCGAGGAAGGTACTGTCTAGAAATTTCAAAAGTAAACCACTCAGTGAAGCAAAGTGCCTCTCTTGTACGGTCTGCCACTGGAGTTTGTTAAACATCTCCGTGACGCTATTGCGTCGACTAAATGATCCCTTGACGATACGCACCTCTCTTCGTTGGATCTTGTCTATCTTTTCTATTAATCCAACCTGGTAAGGGCCCCATCCCATGAAAATGATAGGACACTGAGATTTCTACGGGTAATGATAACGTAAACGAAAACTTGGAGACAGTCTACAGTCTTATTAGCGAGCATAGCAGATCACAACGGACTCGGTACGTGCCCATAAGCCTATTCACTTATGACGATACGAACATACGGACAACACATACCCAATCCCCGAGCGCGGAAAATTTCCGGCCCGGCCGAGAATTGAATCTGGTCCGTTTCGAATAGCATGTCAGTGATGCTGTTATTGCTTTTAATGATGGCAACATGGGTAGTGTGAAAGTGCTATAGCATATGGGAATTAATCCTGGAGCAAACTGCGTCAGAGAACTTGAACTTATGGACAAGGTTCACTTTGTAAAGCTGAGTATACAGCACTGTTGGCCACTAAGGAGCCCAGAAAGTAGAAAAGAAGGAAAAACTTGGAAAAAGATCGAGAGGATGATATACAGTATGGTGCAGGGTGCTTCTGAGTAACTAAAAATAAAAAAAATAAGCATATATTGAGTTACAGTCTTTTGAAACTTTAGAAGCCGTTGCTGAAAATTTATATTTTCTTTTGCATTTTTCCCAAAATTTCAGAAACCACTTTGAGTAGAGTATTCAAATTTTCAGCGAGTAGTAACACACATATCCTGAAGAACATAATGTTATATATAATTAAAATTATTAACGATAACGTACAAAAAAATTAAACAAAATCTTAAGCGTGTAATTAAAAAATTATATTTCCGAAAACAGTGGCTGAAATGCAATTATTGTAGTGCAGTAGACTCAGAACATACAGTTTAATGCCCTATAAAAGTTTCATGTCAATGGCTGCAGTGGTTCCTGAAATACAGGGAAGCCAAGACACTAAATTTAACATGTCGAGATAGGGCGTTCCAACTCTCCTTAAGCAAACGTCCTAAAACGGGTAAAGGTACTGTACACCTCGGCCGAGTCACAAAAACTTTTTCATAGGAGGAAGAACAAGCAATAGTGCAGTACTGCATTTCCTTCAATAAACGTTTATTCGGCCTCACTCTCAGATCGTTGCGAGATTTACTTTTTGCATTCGCCGAAAGATAAAGAGTTCCTAATAAATTTTTCCCTGTATTTATCTTTAGTCCTTTTTATTTTCTTCGGTTGGGGTAAAAGTACGCATTGCGTGCTCTTGCCCCAGGGCCACATACTTTTACGCTACAGCATGGGGTGAACGTACGCAACATTACTTTTTAGAAAAACTTTTATTACTCTTCTAATAATAATTGTTGAGCAATGAAACTATTACACAATGTTACCAAGATGTCAAAATATGTGTTGCCTGCGTAACTGATGTAATATTGATGCAAGTATTTTTTAAATATTTAGTAAAACAAAAAATACATACTTCTGAGCCCACCTACCTTACTGTTATTTCCTGACATAGTCATGGCGCAGACAAGGGATCGACGAAAACGTTAAACGTTAAAGATTTTGTACATAAAATTCTTAATCATTCCAGATTGCAATATTTCAGCAATAATTGATTACTAGTTCCTGTGAGCAAACATTCATCGTCAGATTTGAAACGGTACAGAAAACTGCGCATAAGGGGGAAAGAAGCGTAAAGCATACCGGCACGTTTTACAAGGCAGAAGAGAAATTTGTTAACATCGAGTATAGATTTAAGTGTCAGGAAGTCATTTATGAAAGTATTTTTATGGAGTGTAGCCATGTATGGAAGTGAAACATGGACGATAAATAGTTTGGACAAGAAGAGAATAGAAGCTTTCGAAACGTGGTGCTACAGAAGAATGCTGAAGATTAGATGGGTAGATCACATAACTAATGAGGAAGTATTGAATAGGATTGGGGAGAAGAGAAGTTTGTGGCACAACTTGACCAGAAGAAGGGATCGGTTGGTAGGACATGTTCTGAGGCATCAAGGGATCACCAATTTGGTATTGGGGGGCAGCGTGGAGGGTAAAAATCGTAGAGGGAGACCAAGAGATGAATACACTAAGCAGATTCAGAAGGATGTAGGTTGCAGTAGGTACTGGGAGATGAAGAGGCTTGCACAGGATAGAGTAGCATGGAGAGCTGCATCAAACCAGTCTCAGGGCTGAAGACCACAACAACAACAACAACAAATGAAGGCAAATACACTGACGTGACGAAAGTAATGGGAAGCCTCTCAAGACTGTGTCGGACCTTCTTTTGTCCGGCGTAGGGCAGAAACTCCAACTCGACGTGGCATGGATTCAACAAGTTATTGGAAGTCCCCTGAAGATATACTGAGCCATGCTGTCTCTGTATCTGTCTATAATTGCGAAAGTGTTTTCCGGTGCAGGATATTGTGCACGAACTGATCGTTCGATTATGTTGCATAAACGATCGATGGGATTCATATAAGGCCATTAGGGTAGCCAAATCATTCGCTTGAATTGTCCAGAATGTTCTTCAAACCAGTCGCGCACAATTGTGACCCGCTGACATGGCCCATCGTCATCCATAAAAATTCCATCGTTGTCTGTGAAGATGAAGTCGTAAATGGCTGCAAATGGTCTTCAGGTAGCCGAAAATCACCATTTACAGCCCATGATTTGTTCAGTTAGGCCAGAGGACCCAGTCCATACCATGTATACATGGTTCAAATGGCTCTGAGAACTATGGGACTCAACTGCTGAGGTCATAAGTCCCCTAGAACTTAGAACTACTTAAACCTAACTAACCTAAGGACATCACACACATCCATGCCCGAGGCAGGATTCGAACCTGCGACCGTAGTGGTCGTACGGTTCCAGACTGTAGCGCCTTTAACCGCTCGGCCACTCCGGCCGGCTATGTATACATGCCCACCGCATTATGGAGTCAGGCCGCGGGGGGTAGCCGCGCAGTCTTGGGCCAAATTGTTCAAATGGCTCTGAGCACTATGGGACTTAACTTCTGAGGTCATCAGTCGCCTAGAACTAATTAATCCTAACTAACCTAAGGACATCTCACACATCCATGCCCGAGGCAGGATTCGAACCTGCGACCGTAGCGGTCGTGCGTTTCCAGACTGTAGCGCCTAGAACCGCACGGCCACTCAGGCCGGCTGTCACGGTTCGCGCGGCTTCCCCCGTCGGAGGTTCGAGTCCCCTCTCGGGCATGGGTGTGTGTGTTGTCCTTAGCGTAAGTTACTTTACGTTAGACTAAATCGTGTGTAAGCTTAGGGACCGATGACCTCAGCAGTTTGGTCCCATAAGATCTTACCACAAATTTCTTAATTTTTTTTTCCATTATGGAGTCACCACCAGCTTGCAAAGAATCTTGTTGACATCTTGGGTCCATGACTTCGTCGGTCTGCGCCACTCTCGAACCCTACCATCAGTTCTTACCAACTGAAATGGAGACTAATCTGACCAAGCCACGGTTTTCCAGTCGTCTAGGGTCCAAATGATATGGTCACGAGCCAAGGAGAGGCGCTGCAGGCGATGTCGTGCTGCTAGCAAAGGCACTCGCGTCGGTTGTGAGCTGCCATAGCCTTTTAACGCCACATTTCGCCGCACTGTCCTAACGGATACGTTCGTAGTACCTTCCATTTTGATTTCTGCGGTTATTTCATGCTTTGTTCCTTGTCTGTTAGCACTGTCAACCAAATGACGCTTCTCTCGGTCGTTAAGTGAAGACTATCAGCCACTGCGTTGTCCTTGGTGAGACGTAATGCCTGAAATTTGGTACTTTCGGTACACTCTTGACACTGTGGCTCTGGGAATATTGAATTCCTAACGATTTTCGAAATTGAATGTGCCGTTCCGCGTTCAAATTTCCGTTAAGTTCCGTCGTGCGGCGATAATCACGTCGGAAACCTTTTCACATTTATCGTAGGAGTACAAATGACAGCTCCGCCGATGTATTACCCTTTATTAACCTGTATGTGCGTTACTACCGCCACCTGCATATCGCTGTCTCCTGTATTGTTACCTCAGTGTACATGCCACTTAATACGTTTCGATGAAGACACATTGTCATTGAAATAACACATGCTTATGCACGTAACGTTAAACAGTGATACTAGATCACTGCTAGTGTACGGCAAACAGTACCAGCAACAAAAACCGTACACGTATGGGCATTACGTCTTTATAGTCTGAAGGCAAGAAGGGGAGGAAGATTAGTGTTTGACGTTCCGTCGTCTACGAGGTCATTAGGCAGAGAGGAAAAATAATTGGAGAAGGACAGGGAACGGAAATCGATAGTGTTCTTTTCAAACACTCTCGACCCCAGTATTCACCACTATTATCTTGTACACTAAAGAGGCAGGAGGGCATATATTTAACTGTGTTGTTAACAATAAACACTATGTGCAACGAAAACGTTTAGCTTACACTCACGACACCAATTCCCTATTACACGCATTTCAACTGGTTTACAGATGTTTTTATCGTAATAAAGTTACAAAAGTAAATTGGGTAAAAACAGAACGAATTACATCAAACTCATCCAATGGAGACGAAGGGAGCCTCTTATCAAAACACTCAACACAGAATAATGATCAGCATCCTAAAGTTTGACAGTAGAGTTAGGATTCATCCTATATACTCGATGCATTTGTGTCATTTAGAATTTAACATTCGAATATTCGAGAAGTACAATTCATTTGATCAAGCCACCTTGGTGAAACTATGTTACAATGCGACACCAGTCAATTCCTCCAGTGGTACGTATTTGAAGACACAGTGCGTCAACATCAGGGGCTGTTTTTTATCACATTCCTCATTGAACGCATCGCTAGGCGAGCTCAAGCCTTCATAAAGGAGAAGATTGGACACGCTCCATATTAAATGTTCACTATAGGCGTCGCCGTAGTTATGACCTGATAGTGTAGACCACCGAACACAAAAATGTTAATTTCGCATCAATCTCTGAACCTTGCCATCCACAACAGAGAACTTCCGTTGCAGCTAATTAACAGAGATATTTGACATTACGATACGTCGAGAGGCGATAGCACACGGTTTCCATCAGCAAGAACGAATGCATGAGACGTGGTGGATTTATCGAATAGGCAAACATGTTCGGCCGTGGTGGCCGAGCGGTTCTACGCGCTTCAGACCGGAACCGTGCGACTGCAACGGTCGCAGGTTCGAATTCTACCTCGGGCATGGATATGTATGATGTCCTTAGGTTAGTTAGGTTTAAGTAGTTCTAAGTTCTAGGGGACTGATGACCTCAGAAGTTAAGTCCCATAGTGCTCAGGGCCATCTGAACCATTTGTTAAGTCCCATAGTGCTCAGAGCCATTTGAGCCATTTTGAGCAATCATGTTGATGACGTAGCATTGAGATGAGCGAGTCTGTATCTAGAGGATGGTGACGAATGCTATTTTTCTGAATGTGTTGTGACGACAGTGAAATTCAGTGGAGACGGTGAGATGCTTCGTTTTTCCTGGCTCCTGAGCAATATGACGCCTGTGGTCGTATATTGCAGTCTTATCCAGCGCTTGTCACGTCAATAGTTTTCTCTTTCTGCAGTGCTGATTGAGTGCATTTTTATATTTTAGATATATGGTGCTTCACGTACGAGACAAGCACTGTGACTAGCGTTGCTCGATAACCAATACCTCGTTGACAGGATCTGATCACTCAATATGCTTCGGCCCATTCTTCGGACTGTAGCGAGTGGCGCACCGGTTTTAACCGAACTAGACGAGTTAGGAGGGTCCTTGGACAGAACAGCTAGAAAATCGTTTCGTCAGCCAACACTTTAGACTGGTGTGTCGGATACTTTTAATCTGCAACTGACTCTTGCAATCTATGCATAACAGAGGGGTCTGTCATGGAATGCTCTTTCTTTCCTGATGAAGCATGGCTAAATAGTTATGTGACTAACGCTTTCATGGATACTCTGCAAATCACATTTAAGTGCCTGGCAGAGGGTTCATCGAACCGCCTTCACAATTCTCTATTATTCCAATCTCGTATAGCTCGCGGAAAGAATGAACACCTATATCTTTCCGTACGAGCTCTGATTTCCCCTATTTTATCGTGGTGACCGTTCCTCCCTATGTAGGTCGGTGTCAACAAAATATTTTCGCATTCGGAGGAGAAAGTTGGTGATTGGAATTTCGTGAGAAGATTCCGTCGCAACGAAAAACGCCTCTCTTTTCATGATGTCCAGCAAAAATCCTGTATCATTTCTGTGACACTCTTTCCCATATTTCACGATAATACAAAACGTGCTGCCTTTATATGAACTTTTTCGATGTACTGCGTCAGTCCTATCTGGTAAGGATCCCACACCCCACAGCAGTATTCTAAAAGAGGACGGACAAGCGTAGTCTAGGCAGTCTCCTTAGTAGGTCTGTTACGTTTTTTAAGTGTCCTGCCAATAAAATGCAGTCTTTGGTTAGCCTTCCCCACAACATTTTCTATGTGTTCCTTCTAATTTAAGTTGTGCGTAATTGTAATACCTAGGTGTTTAGTTGAATTTACGGCTTTTAGATTAGACTCATTTATCGTGTAACCGAAGTTTAACGAGATCCTTTTAACACTCATGTGGATGACCTCACACTTTTCGTTATTTATGGTCAACTGCCACTTTTCGCACCATTCACATATCTTTTCTAAACCGTTTTGCAATTTGTTTTGATATTCTGATGACCTTATTAGTCGATAAACGACAGCGTCATCTGCAAACAACCGAAGACGGCTGCTCAGATTGTCTCCCAAATCGTTTATTCAGATAAGGAACAGCAAAAGGCCTATAACACTACCTTGGGGAACGACAGAAATCACTTCTGTTTCACTCGACGACTTTCCGTCAATTACTACGAACTGTGACCTCTCTGACAGGAAATCACAAATCCAGTCACATAACTGAGACGATAATCCTGCGCTATTCAGATTTCTCTCAACCAATACTAGACGTGTATGGCTTTCCACGTCGCAATGTCCGGAGTTGGTCCTGTATTTCGCTACATGATACAGTTCCGTAGTTGTCGCTCTTTTAGTCGAACTTGCCTTCCCAAAAGACCATCAATGAAGCCAGGGTAGACTCATCTCACATCACTAACAACACATTGTACATTTCAACTCTCTAGCTGTTTCCTTTGAGTCAGCGTTGGTGGCGGGGTGTACAACGATGAGTCGTGTGAGGAAATCTACTTCATTCGCAGCTACCAGCTCTTGAGTGATTTCGAATGGGATAGAACGATCATGCTCCAGGACATGGATTTATCTTACAGCTGTCAGTAGTGGCAGTTGTGAGCACCCTGCATACCTCCCAAATCACCTACAAATTTATTCATGTATTCTTCCTGCTCTGGCAACGGCCTTGCCGCAGTGGATACACAGGTTCCAGTCAGATCACCGAAGTTAAGCGCTGTCGGGCGTGGTCGGCACTTGGATGAGTGACAATCCAGGCCGCCATTCCCTGTTCCATTTTTCGGGGTGCACTCAGCCTCCTGATGCCAATTGAGGAGCTCCTTGACCGAATAGTAGCGGCTTCGGTCAAGAATACCATCGTAACGACCGGGAGAGCGATGTGCTGACCCCATGCCCCTCCTATTCGCATCCTCCACCGAGGATGACACGGCGGTCGGATGGTCCCGGTAGGCCACTCGTGGCCTGAAAACGGAGTGCTTTTTTTTTTTATTCTGCCTGCTATATCGTAAGCGCACAATAACAAAATTTCGTTATTTTCTCTCCGTGCTGGTACTGCACTTTAATAGCCTGCACTGTATACAGGTAATTGCATACTTCCAAACAGAAACATATGTCTCTCTATGCTATCTATAGGGGAATTTGTGAAGTGACACTGTGTACATTAGGAGGAAAGGTACATACTTTGAAGTGTGACAGTATTCGTGACTTTAAACAAAAAAAACTTCAAACAAACATATGCCGTTTTCTTAACCGTATTCGACACACAGCTGTTTGAAAATTCCGGGCGTCAGTCGCATGTCCTCCTTCACCAGCACTCATATCCGAATATAATCAAATCATTGACCTAGTAGTGTTGTCCTTACTGATTATAGATCATTTTTCTGAAACCACACTGTTTTTCCCACATACACATTGACTTAGTGCGTCAGCTGCTTTCAGCAGTAGGGCTGGCTCTAAGCACTATGGGACTTAACATCTGAGGTCATCAGTCCCCTAGACTTAAACATCCTTAAACCTAACTAACCTAAGGACATCACACACATCCATGCCCGAGGCAGGATTCGAACCTGCGACCGTAGCAGCAGCGTGGTTCCGGACTGAAGCGCCTAGAACTGCTCGGCCACAGCGGCCGGCTTTAGCTGTAGGGTTCATGTATGTTTTCACCACAACTGACTTATGCACCAGTTGGGCTGATGCTACTCCAATTACGGACATTCCGGCGGAAACAACATACAAGAATTCCTTACCACATGGAACTTCTCGTTCGCAATTTATACGTGTGTGCTGAAGTAAAGGACCCTACGGATGAGCTGAAATGAGTAACAGAACAGCTGCCTAGAAGAGCTGCAAAATGCATTGAGTTTAATGGTGGCCTTTTTGAACATCCTTTGCGAGGAAATGTACACAATTAAACGAAACATTAAATTACAGTGTTTCATTTACTATTACCTGCGCTGATCCTGTTCCTCATTGTTTTCATTAGTTTCCTCGGAAACCGATAATAATATCAACCCTCAAAACATGTACCTTCCCTCCTGAGCCACCCTGCATATGAAAAACAACTGCGCCCTGACAGTTGTAAATAATAGTGCTGTTCTGTTAATTCCAGTCCGAAGGTTGTAAAACATATTGTTAAATCAAGGTGAACGGTTTCAAGTGAATTACTGAATAGCGTATAATTATAGAATCCTGGTGGTACGCCGGCCGAAGTGGCCGTGTGGTTAAAAGCGCTGCAGTCTGGAACCGCAAGACCGCTACGGTCGCAGGTCCGAATCCTGCCTCGGGCATGGATGTTTGCGATGTCCTTAGGTTAGTTAGGTTTAACTAGTTCTAAGTTCTAGGGGACTAATGACCTCAGCAGTTGAGTCCCATAGTGCTCAGAGCCATTTTGAACCTGGTGGTACTGGGTTGCTTAAATCCAAGTGGACTATGGTTGGATATTTTTAATTAAGTACCGCTAGCCATTAACATCAGAACACCACGAACAACAGCAAATGAAGAAATTTTTCTTATTACGCGTGTACAGTACAGTAGGAAGAACACATGAGTAACTATTTAGATGATTTGGGGGTATGCAGGGTGTTAATACACTGAGCTGCCGCCCCTGGTACCCACAAAACCTCTACTTTAGCCGAGCATCGACTCGAACTGAGCTCTGATAACAGATATGAGTACATAATTCTACGCTGCTTCTACATCCACATCTACATCTGCATCTACATAAATACTCCACAAGCCACCGTACGGCGCGGGGCAATGGATATCCTGGTAATGAAGAAATTTTTCTTATCACCCGTGTACATTAAAGTAGGAAGAACACTGGTCATTTCCCTTCCTGGTCCACTCACGAATAGAGCGAGGGAAAAACGACTATCTATATGTCTCCGTACGAACCTTAATTTCTATTACCTTACGTTGGTACTCTTTACGCGAAATGTACGTCGGCAGCAGTAGAATCGTTCTGAAGGCAGCTTCAGATGCCGGTCCTCTAAATTTTTGCAATAGCGTTCCTCGAAAAGAACATTGTCTTTCCACAGGGATTCCCATTTGAGTTCCCGAAGCATCTCCGTAATACTTGGTTGTTGGTCGAACATATCGGTAACAATTCTAGCAGCCCGCCCCTGAATTGCTTCGATGTTTTACTTTAATTCGACCTGGTGGGGATCCAAAACACTCCATCACTACTTAAGAATTGGTATTACTAGCTAGTTTCAGTCTACATCTACATCTACATTTATACTCCACAAGCCACCCAACGGTGCGTGGCGGAGGGCACTTTACATGCCACTGTCATTACCTCCCTTTCCCGTTCCAGTCGCGTACGGTTCGCGGGAAGAACGACTGCCGGAAAGCCTCCGTGCGCGCTCGAATCTCTCTAATTTTACATACGTGATCTCCTCGGGAGGTATAAGTAGGGGGAAGCAATATATTCGATACCTCATCCAGAAACGCACCCTCTCGAAACCTGGACAGCAAGCTACACCGCGATGCAGAGCGCCTCTCTTGCAGAGTCTGCCCCTTGAGTTTGCTAAACGTCTCCGTAACGCTATCACGCTTACCAAATAACCCTGTGACGAAACGCGCCGCTCTTCTTTGGATCTTCTCTATCTCCTCCGTCAACCCGATCTGGTACGGATCCCACACTGATGAGCAATACTCAAGTATAGGTCGAACGAGTGTTTTGTAAGCCACCTCCTTTGTTGATGGACTACATTTTCTAAGGACTCTCCCAATGAATCTCAACCTGGTACCCGCCTTACCAACAATTAATTTTATATGATCATTCCACTTCAAATCGCTCCGCACGCATACTGCCAGATATTTTACAGAAGTAACTGCTACCAGTGTTTGTTCCGCTATCATATAATCATACAATAAAGGCTCCTTCTTTCTATGTATTCGCAATAGATTACATTTGTCTACGTTAAGGGTCAGTTGCCACTCCTTGCACCAAGTGCCTATCCGCTGCAGATCTTCCTGCATTTCGCTACAATTTTCTAATGCTGCAACTTCTCTGTATACTAGAGCATCATCCGCGAAAAATCGCATGGAACTTCCGACACTATCTACTAGGTCATTTATATATATTGTGAAAAGCAAATACCGTTCATCACATGTTTCATGCGACACCCATCGTCAGTGGAATACATCGGTTTGTTTCACGTTTTAAACACAGTAGTTTTCAAATTGGAATTTTACGTACCCATTCGATAGAGCGCTACCAGATTAGTCTAGTGCGATATTCGTTTTACCGGTACATATTAAGAGGGACAGTAAAACCCGACGAATAACCGGCACTCCAGCAGCGAGTGAGCAGCACGCTTCTTCATGGCGCCAACAGTCGGCGCGGGCCATGGCGGTGCTGTCGCTGCTGGAGTCCTCGTTATTCTTCGTGTTTTACTGTCCTGTTAATACACATCGATAAAACGAATGTCGCACTAGATTAATTTTGGATCGCTCTGTGGAATGGGCACGTCAAATTGCACTTTAAAATTATTTATTTATTTATTTTTGCAATGGGAAACAAACTGCCTCTTTCCATCGACACTGGGCTTCACATGAAAGGTGTGATGAGCGTCATGTATTTGGGCTGACTCTAGATACACGTTGCAAAAAGAAAATTGCAAATTTCTGCCGGAACACCGGAGAAAATTCGCCTGACGTCCCTTAGGAGAGACCTCTTGCACAGAAAATAATAGCAGTCCTGTCGCACTTCCCTGGAGCATTCCTGACGGTACCTTTGTCTTGCCGACTGTCAAAGTGTTTATCATTATTCGAATCTGAACTATAAGTAGTCTAACAGCAGTCCAGTCTGGACTACTTGATTAGCTAGTCATCACTTAGACTTTTATTACAGCCACTCATGTTCGTCACATTTCGTTTGTAAGCATAGAATTGTATCGTGGACTATCAACATTCGCCTCTCTGCCGAGCGCAGAGCAACGGTGGGGAGTCGTGGTGTAGCTTTCGTGGAGCGTGGGCGGAGTGTTGTGTTGATGCCGTGGCTGCAGCACGTATCTTGCAAGTTATGGTGAAGTAATTGAAAATGTTTGGCATACAAGTTTTGCGTTTAACTCCTGTGTTCACGACGCAGTATCAATGTTTACCCAAAAGGTGTTTCTCGGTTTCGTGTGTCGTGTCGGGAGAACAACAATCAACCGCGTCGCGACGGTTATGGAAAGATAATGAGGACTGGAATGATCCTAACTGCAAGGTCTAAGTAAAAGAAACACATATCGTTTTTCTGGCTGAATATCACGAGCGCAGGTACTTTCTCTTTCGTACATCGTGCCCGAAATTTTATGGGGCATCCGCGTCGTGATTCGGTCACGCGCACGCTCGTGTTATAAGCTGTTGAACTGTTTAGTACTGTTAGAGGGACTGTGCCAATCGTAGACTGATAAAACATCCGTTGAACAGTGATTATTTTGCGTTCTATGCACTGCGTTTTTGCATTGGACGCCATCATTTAGACAGCAACCTTATACGTCACAACGGACACGTACTTGGAGTACAAATACTGATAGCGTCCATTGTGGAATAATGTTAATTGTGAACTGTGTAGTCCCACCTTGCACGAGCGTTTAACAGAATACAGTGCTTTCTACCAGATCAACTTGGTATTGTTGGTGTGAGTGGCTTCTCTCCCTGCAATACAATAGTTATTGCAGGACACACCATAGCAGTTAGTGCAGAGAGCACCAGATCAACCGCCGCGGTAAGGACCGGGTACAAGACTTTAGGCACACGGTCGTTAAATATCCAGCCCCGTTCCTGTGTATAGGGATGTTGTATAGTCTCGAGTGGGGGACTGATGACCTTCGCTGTTTAGTCCCCCTTAAACATCCCAACAACCAACACCACCTATAGTCTCGAGTGCTAAAGGCTAGCTTTTAATAGTACTGCATATCGACCGCCCCCCCCCCCCCCCTTTTCCCTCCCGGGCGTGTTACAAGTTGAGTGTTTATCTTGGACTTTATTTTAATAAATAATTATTAATGATTCCTTATCGTGTCGTTCGTCTTATTTGTTATAGTAGTGTTCACCCTGTGACGAACTTAGCTACAAGAGTGCAAACACGCCACCTAAATGCAGCAACTACTTCCCGTGGTAGGTGGTTCGTTTCCCGCTATCCTTTATGTTGGGTGTTGTGATGCCTCCTATTGCACCTTACTAGCACTTCCACGATCAGCGAAGGTGTAATGTCCTTTTTCTGTGCCCGGCTACTATTCTTCACCTCGTCGAGACACTGGAGAAAGGGATAATGTAGAAAATTTTAAACCTATTTCTATGCCATCAGTGTTTGCTAAAGTTATTGAAAAGGCTGTGTATGTAAGGATAATTGATCATTTTATATCACACGATTTGCTATCAAATGTACAGTTCGGCTTTAGAAGTCGTTTAACAACTGAAAATGCTATATTATCTTTTCTCTGTGAGGTACAAGATAGGTTGAAAGAAAGGTTTCGAACCCTTGGCATATTTTCTGATTTAAATAAGGAATTTGATTGTGTTGATCACAAAATATTGCTCCAGAAGTTGGACCATTACGGAATATGGGGAATAGCTCACAATTGGTTCACCTCTTACTTTATTAACAGGCAACAAAAGGTCGGTATTCACAATGTTGATAACGGCTGTGATGTGCAGTCTGAGTGGGGTACCGTCATGTGTGGGGTGCCCCATGGATCAGTGTTGGGGCCACTCCTGTTCCTTATTTACATAAATGATATGCCCTCTACTATTACTGGTAACTCTAAAATATTTCTGTTTGCTGATGACACTAGCTTGGTAGTAAAGGATGTTCTGTGCAACATTGGCTCGGTTTCAAATAGTGCAGTAGATGACAAGTTCAGGGCTTGTAGTAAATAGACTAACGCTAAATCACAATAAGACTCAGTTTTTACAGTTTCTAACACACAATTCAACAAAACCCGAAGTTTTAATTTCACAAAAGTGGCATATGATTAGTGAAACTGAACAGTTCCGATTTCTAGGTGTTCAGATAGATAGTAAGCTGTCGTGGAAAGCCAACGTTCAGGAACTTGTTCAAAGACTTAATACTGCCATTTTTACTATTCGAACGGTATCTGAAGGGAGTGATCGTTCGACACGAAAATTAGTCTACTTTGCTTATTTTCATTCGCTTATGTCGTATGGTATTATATTTTGAGGTAAATCTTCCCATTCTAAAAGGATATTTTTCGCTCAGAAACGGGCGGTTCGGGCAATACGTGGTGTGAGTGAACGTACCTCTTGTCGACCCCTGTTCACGAGTCTCGGTATTGTGACATTGGCCTCTCAATATATATATATATTCCTTATTGTCATTTCTTGCTGACAATATTAGCTTATTCCCAAGAATAAGCAGCTTTCACTCAGTCAAACGATATGGTCGCGAACCTAGAAGGGGCACTGCAGGTGACTTCGTGCTGTTAGCAAAGGTACTCGCGTCGGTCGTCCGCTGTTATAGCCCAATAACGCCTTATTTCTCTGCACTGTTCAAAATGGTTCAAATGGCTCTGAGCACTACGGGACTTAACTTCTGAGGTCATTAGTCCCCTAGAACTTAGAGCTACTTAAACCTAACTAACCTAAGGACACCACACACATCCATGCCCGAGGCAGGATTCGAACCTGCCACCATAGCGGTCGCGCGGTTCCAGACTGAAGCGCCTAGAACCGCTCGTCCACACCGGCCGGCTCTCCGCACTGTCCTAACTGATACTTTCGTCGTACCTCCAACATTGATTTCTACGTTTAATTCACACAGTGTTGCTTGTCTGTTAGCACTGACAACTCAACGCAAACGCCTCTTCTCTCGCTCATAAAAGAAGAACGCCAGTCAGTGCGTTGTTCGTGGTGAGAGGTAATGCCTGAAATTTGGTATTCTCGGCACACTCTTGACACTGTAGATCTGGGAATATTGAATTCCTAAAGATTTCCCAAATGGAATGCCTCATGTGTCTAGTTCCAAGTACGATCCTGGGTTCAAATTTCTGTTAATTCCCGTTGTGCGTCCATAATCACGTCGTAAATCTTTTCATATGAGTCACGTGAGTACAAATGACAGCTCCGCCAATGCGCTGTACTTTTATACCTTGTGTCCGCGATACTACCGTCATCTGTGCGTGTGCCTATCGCTATCCCTTACCGAGCGAGGTGGCGCAGTGGTTAGCACACTGGACTCACATTCGGGAGGACGACGGTTCAATCCCGTCTCCGGCCATCCTGATTTAGGTTTTCCGTGATTTCCCTAAATCGTTTCAGGCAAATGCCGGGATGGTTCCTTTGAAAGGGCACGGCCGATTTCCTTCCCACTCCTTCCCTAACCCGAGGTTGCGCTCCGTCTCTAATGACCTCGTTGTCGACGGGACGTTAAACACTAACCACCACCACCACCACCACCGCTATCCCTTGACATTTGTCGCGTCAGTGTATTGCAGGTTGCCGCCATCCTCAGTGACCCCCATAGTTGTGACGCCTAATTACCTAGGCCTGCCGTCGGCAGCTCGTGGTCGTGCGGTAGCGTTCTCGTTTCCCACGCCCGGGTTCCCGGGTTCGATTCCCGGCGGGGTCAGGGATTTTCTCTGCCTCGTGATGACTCGGTGTTGTGTGCTGTCCTTAGGTTAGTTAGGTTTAAGTAGTTCTAAGTTCTAGGGGACTGATGACCTTAAATGTTAAGTCCCATAGTGCTGAGAGCCATTTGCACATTCTAGCATCTCAGTCTCTTTCTTGATAATTTCTGACAAATTGTATACCTTCCTGGATTCTCGTTTACGTTTATGGGAGTAGTTAGATATACTTTTTTAACCTAGGCCTGCCATCACTCAAATTGCTGACACGTGTGAAAGAATTCATAAATCCTAGACATTTGGGTCATACCAGATTGTTTTCCTGGACACATAAAGTCTGTCGAAGATAAGTACACCGATTGACACTGAGCCCTCGGGGACCATTATTTGCAATGGAAATGGAAAGGAGCGTTTGGCGTCATTGGCCGGGAGGCCCCTTACGGGGCAGGTCCGGCCGCCTTGGTGCAGATCTTATTACATTCGACGTCACATTGGGCGACCTGAGCGCCGGATGGGGATAAAATGATAATGCAGACAACACAACACCCAGTCCCTGAGCGGGGAAAATCACCAACCCAGCCGGGAATCTAACCCGGGCCTCTTAGGACGGCAGTCCGTCACGCTGACCATTCAGCTATCGGGGCGGACATTACTTGCAATGGAACTGGTTGTTGAAGAAATTGCGAAGATTACTTCCCAGTCACGATTTCCTCTGTTGACACTGTATATTTGTTTTGGTTCAAATGGCTCTGAGCACTATGGGATTTAACATCTGAGGTCATCAGTCCCCTAGACCTTAGAACTACTTAAACTTATCTAACCTAAGGACATCACACACATCCATGCCAGAGGCAGGATTCGAATCCTGCGACCGTAGCAGTCGCGCGGTTCCTGACTGAAGCGCCCAGAACCGCTCGGCCACCGCGGCCGGCAGAATATTTGTTTTGCATTTTTCTATTAAAAATGCAGTTACATTTTAGCACTGACTGTTGTTATTGGAATTTTAGGGCGCTGAAAAGCATGATTATTAGCAATCTGGCGGGCGGTTGGGGAGGGGGGGGGGGAGAGGAGGGGCGGTTAGGGGAGGGGGTCGCCGATGCTCTGCGTACAATCGTTGATTGTCTAGGCGTGCTTGCTGCTGGCTTTTTTTTAATATAAAGCTAACGAAACTATCAACCGGTCAGTCTTCATTTAGTACATTTATTAAAATCTATTTATTTCCAATCGATCGTATTTCCCCACGCACAAAAAAGGTCCGGGTCTATCCCAGACCATAGGACAGAAACTCTCCAAGACGACCGTGGACGCCCACAAAACTAGGACAAATCCGGGGAAATCTGGACGTATGACAGCCTGACGAAGTGTTGTGATGTCTGTGTGAGTCGATAATTAATTGGTTAGTGCCGGCCGAAGTGGCCGTGCGGTTAAAGGCGCTGCAGTCTGGAACCGCAAGACCGCTACGGTCGCAGGTTCGAATCCTGCCTCGGGCATGGATGTTTGTGATGTCTTTAGGTTAGTTAGGTTTAACTAGTTCTAAGTTCTAGGGGACTAATGACCTCAGCAGTTGAGTCCCATAGTGCTCAGAGCCATTTGAACCATTTTTTTTAATTGGTTAGTAACCGAAACTGTACACATGCATTATGCAATAAGTAAACAAATGTTTACGAAATATTCTGAATGTCAATTTTCTTCTATTCTCTGCGTTGTATTACAACAGCTTTAATTAATTTAATGTTCTTTGCCACAAATAAATACAGTATTCGAAGATGATCATCTCTGTAATGCGCATTCACGAATCAATGTTACTTCACTGTTAAAATTTAGAATAGCAGCTGATCAGTACGAAAAGCGCACACCCGTGATTTGATCGAGAAACAATAAATCATTTGCCGCACGGGGTTAGCCAAGCGGTCTGAGGCGCTGCAGTCATGGACTGAGCGGCTGGTCCCGGCGGAGGTTCGAGTCCTCCCTTGGGTATGGTTGTGTGTGTTTGTCCTTAGGATAATTTAGGTTAGGTAGTGTGTAAGCTTAGGGAGTGATGACCTTAGCAGTTAAGTCTCATAAGATTTTACACACATTTTAACATATTTTGAATAAATCATTTACTCACTGTTGTGTACATAGTTCTGCGTAGTCAGCGTGTACACAACTTTCCCACTAGAGCGCGCCCCGCTAAGCACAACAGCGCAGGCGCAGCGCTCGTCCGTCTCCACACTACGAGATGGCGCTGACTTAGAGATGGACCAAACTCTGCTTCCGCCGATCCGCGTATTAATATGTAATGCAGCCAATGAGATTGCTGCTAACGTAGAACCTTTTCTCCTCGCAGATCACACTCGCGCAGTAATACCTGAATGCGTGAGGTATTATAATGAGTGTACAGACCTCCGATTACTCAGTCTGCATTTATCTGCACCAGTTTGTACCAGTCTATAGTCAAGTTTCAGTCTGCGCCTAATAAGATTACCATATTCCTGTACATAGCCATGAAGATAAATGAAAAGACACTGGTCAAGTATCAGAGATATGTGAGAATGAGATTAACGTACCAAGACCAAAGGAACTTCAGATTGTCAATTGTAAACAGCATCCAGAATCAAGTTACATAATGTCTATGCTTTTTATTATTTTAATAAATGTGTGTAAAAATTAATCAAGTTCTGTTTAAAGTCGGTCACCGTCAATCTGCTACTCTAAGCGTGCAAGTGGCATTTCTATCGTCTGACCTAACGGCAGAAGATAAACACGCCACGATAAGACCACGAGACATATTGCTGACACTCGCCTACTTCGTTAGAGCGACAAGTCAAATAATCTGATGGTGTGTGTACCGAAGGTGTTACAGTATGCACACCACATTCACTCACATGCTGTAACCCCGCAAAGGTCGCGTGCGCTTCTTACCCCTCTTGTCCTTTTAGTAAACAGCCGAATTAACCAAGACCAGTTACAATCAAGCAGATATTAAAATATTACTGTCTGCGTTAAGTATTTTTGTTTGTTACTGAGTAGGAAGGCTATACTCTTAAGAAGCTCTTAACGTTAGTGGGTTCAATGCTGTTGTTATGAAATACACCTGAGAACTGCGGGCCGCACGAATACTTAGTCGGGCCGCACGCAGTTTAACGCCTACTTCGCTTGTAGGTATGATGTCGGACGGGACGCATGCTCGCAATTACACAGACTCCAAGCACACTCCGAAATGTTGTCAGTGCTGTTCGCCGGCCGAAGTGGCCGTGCGGTTAAAGGCGCTGCAGTCTGGAACCGCAAGACCGCTACGGTCGCAGGTTCGAATCCTGCCTCGGGCATGGATGTTTGTAATGTCCTTAGGTTAGTTAGGTTTAACTAGTTCTAAGTTCAAGGGGACTAATGACCTCAGAAGTTGAGTCCCATAGTGCTCAGAGCCATTTTGTCAGTGATGTTCCAGTTCTGTGCAATCTGTCACTAATTCAGATCTTCATCTAAAAATGTACGTGACTGTAGCTCACTCAGATTGCGTCAAAAATGGTTCAAATGGCTCTGAGCACTATGGGGCTTAACATCGGAGGTCATCAGTCCCCTAGACTTAGAACTACTTAAACCTAACTAACCTAAGGACATCACACACATCCATGCCCGAGGCAGGATTCGAACCTGCGACCGTAGCAGCAGCGTGGTTCCGGACTGAAGCGCCTAGAACCGCTCGGCCACAGCGGCCGGCTGAGATTGTGTCAAACCACACAAATCTTAATAAGTAACTTACACTGATCATCCAGAACATTATGACCACCTACCTAATAGCCGGCATGTTCACCTTTAATAGGGGTGACGCGTCGTTGCATGGAAGCAATGATGCCTTGGTAGGTCTATGGAGGGAGCTGACGCCACGTCTACACACACAAGTCACCTGATTCCCTTTCCGAGCAGGAGGCCGATGAGCTCTGACGCCACGTTCAGTAGCATTCCAGATGCATTCGATCGGGTTCAGATCTGGCGAGTTGGGGGCCAGCACATCAACTGGAATTCGCCACTGTGTTCTTCGAACCACTCCATCTCATTCCTTTCCTTGGGACGTGGCGCATAATCTTACTGAAAAAGTCACTGCCATCGGGACACATGATCGTCACGAAGGGCTGTACGTGGTCTGCAATCAGTGTATGTTACTCCTTAGCCGTCATGGTGAAAGGGTACAGTACCGCCCAACATCGAAAATAGGTACAACATACTTCATTATTCTTGTCAGAACAACATATTTTTTGTAAAAATAACTCAATTTCAATTAATACAGCGAAGCCGGTTACCAGTGGGGGAAAGAATGACAATTTATCTACACTCCTGGAAATGGAAAAAAGAACACATTGACACCGGTGTGTCAGACCCACCATACTTGCTCCGGACACTGCGAGAGGGCTGTACAAGCAATGATCACACGCACGGCACAGCGGACACACCAGGAACCGCGGTGTTGGCCGTCGAATGGCGCTAGCTGCGCAGCATTTGTGCACCGCCGCCGTCAGTGTCAGCCAGTTTGCCGTGGCATACGGAGCTCCATCGCAGTCTTTAACACTTGTAGCATGCCGCGACAGCGTGGACGTGAACCGTATGTGCAGTTGACGGACTTTGAGCGAGGGCGTATAGTGGGCATGCGGGAGGCCGGGTGGACGTACCGCCGAATTGCTCAACACGTGGGGCGTGAGGTCTCCACAGTACATCGATGTTGTCGCCAGTGGTCGGCGGAAGGTGCACGTGCCCGTCGACCTGGGACCGGACCGCAGCGACGCACGGATGCACGCCAAGACCGTAGGATCCTACGCAGTGCCGTAGGGGACCGCGCCGCCACTTCCCAGCAAATTAGGGACACTGTTGCTCCTGGGGTATCGGCGAGGACCATTCGCAACCGTCTCCATGAAGCTGGGCTACGGTCCCGCACACCGTTAGGCCGTCTTCCGCTCACGCCCCAACATCGTGCAGCCCTCCTCCAGTGGTGTCGCGACAGGCGTGAATGGAGGGACGAATGGAGACGTGTCGTCTTCAGCGATGAGAGTCGCTTCTGCCTTGGTGCCAATGATGGTCGTATGCGTGTTTGGCGCCGTGCAGGTGAGCGCCACAATCAGGACTGCGTACGACCGAGGCACACAGGGCCAACACCCGGCATCATGGTGTGGGGAGCGATCTCCTACACTGGCCGTACACCACTGGTGATCGTCGAGGGGACACTGAATAGTGCACGGTACATCCAAACCGTCATCGAACCCATCGTTCTACCATTCCTAGACCGGCAAGGGAACTTGCTGTTCCAACAGGACAATGCACGTCCGCATGTATCCCGTGCCACCCAACGTGCTCTAGAAGGTGTAAGTCAACTACCCTGGCCAGCAAGATCTCCGGATCTGTCCCCCATTGAGCATGTTTGGGACTGGATGAAGCGTCGTCTCACGCGGTCTGCACGTCCAGCACGAACGCTGGTCCAACTGAGGCGCCAGGTGGAAATGGCATGGCAAGCCGTTCCACAGGACTACATCCAGCATCTCTACGATCGTCTCCATGGGAGAATAGCAGCCTGCATTGCTGCGAAAGGTGGATATACACTGTACTAGTGCCGACATTGTGCATGCTCTGTTGCCTGTGTCTATGTGCCTGTGGTTCTGTCAGTGTGATCATGTGATGTATCTGACCCCAGGAATGTGTCAATAAAGTTTCCCCTTCCTGGGACAATGAATTCACGGTGTTCTTATTTCAATTTCCAGGAGTGTATTTAATTGAACACATGTGCACTCCCACAAAATAAATCCCTAGATCCAGTTTGGTGAGATCTGTGAAATGAATGAGTGTATGGTCGTCTGCTAACCGCAGATAGTGAATGTGAATATATGATCATCTTTGAGACGATCCTTTGGCCACCTTTGGTGTAACCAAAGAGATGAAACTTACCGGAGCTTTGAGCGCCTGAAATGTGGCTGACCAATACGGTAGCATGGTCTTCCCCCACCTCGACAGAGGTGCGGGATGACCTGAAGAACTGCCATGTTTCAGCACTCTGCCGCTGGATCTTGTGCTGTTAAGACCTGTCTTAGTTGTGCTCCGTAAAGACAAAAGAGTGGAGATATGGTATGCATGTGGAATATTTAAGAGTAGTTTGAAATAATAATTTCTCTATTTCAGGAACTTTTGTGGGGAGAATTAAATGTCAGGCAGGTAATATTAATGGGATCGTAGTAATCTTCGGAAGTGACCAACGGTCACAATGAAACCACGTGTAGCAATAAGTTGAAATACTTCCGTGTGCTTAAGTTAAGCTGAATTACTAGCATGTGTACTATAAGTTAAAATATTTAAGAAATGGCGTGTGCACGACTTGAAATTAGAGACGAGTACTTCCACGTGGTGAGTACTGTGTGAGTCTCAATCTGTGCATGAGACAAAGGATAAAGAGAAGTACTCGTCCATGGTATCAGTTGAGGACTCGTGTGTGTGATGAATATATTCTTAATATTACTTTGCGAGATATGTTTCCGTGTGACGCTTGATTCAAACTATAATACTCTGAGAGAGAAGCAAGGTGAGTCAGCCGTCTATCCAGCAACGCCACATGGCTTGCATTGCACAGGAAGACGTGCTTATATCTCCAGAGTTCATAGTAGGAAAGTAGAATTACGAAGTGGGACAGTGTCGTGTGAAACTGGGATAAATACTAATTGAAGTGGGAAAGCTGAAAGTGATAGTGTTATGACTATTTATTGTATTGTATTCCATGTTGTAGTGTGGTGTATGTCATGTAATTTGGGTATGTGTGGTTTGCATGGGAGAGTAGCAAGGTAGTTTCAAAAGATTAGTGCGTTATGCTTGTTCCTTCTGTACCGCTCGATCTGGAGGAAAGTTTCGTGATGATGATTGTGAGAGTCGAAGTGTGAGAAATAATAAAAGATCCACCATCCTATCCAGAAAGTGCACTGTAGCGTTAAATAATTACGAGACCATAAGGTAGAGAATCACCAATGTAAAGCCATGGCCACTGGGCGGAATTTCTCATGTGTTATTGTTGTAGGTTATAGAATTTGTGTGTTTAGGTTATTGAATTTATCGGAATAAATAAGATAGTGAAAAGAAAAAGATTGGTGGCCTTTTCCTTCGAATTGTATGTTGTCATGATATCCAGAATTTATAATGTGTGCGCCATTCATATTCAGTGCGATGGCCACGTGTTGATAAAAGCCGTTAAATAAAAAAAAAAAAAAAAGAAAATGTGGTATTGCCAGTGCGTAGTGAACAGTCAGAGTTATGTAAATTACTGATAGTCAGATGTACGTTTCCGTTGCGTATTATTCATACAGGCGGATAATTTGTAACTTAATTGAGAGTACGAGAGTTCATATTACTCGATAAATAAGAATGAATCCACTCGCTTGGCAGACCACTCATCTTGCAGGCCTGACTGCTTGATGCCACAGTATGAGCAAGGCACGTGGGTGCCTCTCAATGATACCTTGCATGAGCTCCACTCGACCCATCGATATCCACGTGAATGTTCCCCAGAGCATAATGCAGCCGCCACCAATTTGTATCCGTTCCGCAGTACAGGTGTCAAGAAAACGTTGCCCTGGAAGACGACGGATTCGCGCATTCCCATCGCTAGGATGAAGAAGGTATCGGGATTCATCAGACCACGTAACGCTCTGCTACTGCGCCAATGTGCAGTTCCGATGGTCACGTGCCCATTCCAGTCATAGTTGCCGATGTCGTGGATGTTAACATTGGCACATGCATGGGTCGTCGGCTGCGGGGGCTCACCATTAGGAGTGTTCGGTGCACTGTGTGTTCAGACGCACTTGTATTCTTCCCGGCATTGAAGTCTAATGTTCTGCCACAGTTCGCCATCTGTCCTGCTTTACCAGTCTGCCCACCCTACGACGTCCGACATCTGTAATGAGGGGTGGCCGCCCAACCCCACGACTTCTGGACGTGGTTTCGCCTTGGTATCTCCACGAGTTGAAGACACTCACCAGAGCACCCCTCGAATAAACGACAAATCGTGCAGTTTCCGAAATGCTCGTGCCGAGCCTCCAGGCCATCACAATTTGCCCTCGGTCAAACTAAGATAGATCGCCCGCCTTCCTCATTCTACACACGGACAACACGCTCACTGATACTACATGCACGGTGCGTGAGTCTGACTAGCAATCATTCCTTGCCAGGTGATATTGCTATCGCCTGGACTGGTTTATATCGGCAGTAGGTCAGAGTCCATATTGTTCTGGTTGATCAGTGTACATGGGACAATAAGTTAGTCACTCCCACCAGAAATTACGCTAATACTACGTAACACGGTAATTTCAATTCGGCGAGCAAGAGAGTCCACAAGTTTCCTTAGCCCCTTGACGAAAATAAATCCTGGAATTAACATCCTACCGTGTGTGCAGAAGATATTGGGTAAATAAGCAACTTCGATCCATCACAGCTGAAGATACACGTAAGGCCGAAGGTCTGGAAAAGTTCTCTTCTACAGCACTACAGCGATCCACACGAAACCTCGACTTCGCATATTGATGCCAAGACAAGTTTAACGTTTCAAAACCAGGACCCAACTAACGCAAACGGCAATACAATTTCTGTTTCACTATCACGACGCTAGCGTGGTGCATACAGATCGGTCCAAGTCTACTGACGGAGCTGTTGGGGCCTATCGGTACCACGAAGCAAGTGGCAAGGGCTATACAAGCTGGTTTCACACTCCACTCGAGCGAGGTGGCGCAGTGGTTAGACACTGGACTCGCATTCGGGAAGACGACGGTTCAATCCCGCGTCCGGCCATCCTGATTTAGGTTTTCCGTGATTTCCCTAAATCACTCCAGGCAAATGCCGGGACGGTTCCTCTGAAAGGGCACGGCCGACTTCCTTCCCCATCCTTCCCTAATCCGATGAGACCGATGACCACGCTGTCTGGTCTCCTTCCCCAAACCAACCAACCAACCAACCACACTCCACTATCATGACAGCCGAGCTGATTGCCATTTTGGAAGTCTTGCTATTCGCACAGACGGCGACAGTTGACACAGTACTCATAACGAAACTTCCTGGAAGATTAAGACTGTGTGCCGGACCGAGACTTGAACTCTGGAACATTGCCTTTCGCGGGCAAGTGCTGTAACGTCTGAGCTACCCAAGCACTACTGACGACCCGTCCTCACAGCTTCTATTCTGCCAGTACCTCGTCTCCTACCTTCCAAACTTCACAGAAGCTCTTCTGTGAACCTTGCAGAACTAGCACTCCAGGAAGAAAGGACATTTTGGAGACATGGCTTAGCCACAGCCTGTGGCACACTCCGCTGCAGATTGAAAATCTCATTCTGGAAACATCCCCCAGGCTGTGGCTAAGCCATGTCTCCAAAATATCCTTTCTTCCAGGAGTGCTAGTTCTGTAAGGTTCTGTGAAGTTTGGAAGACAGGAGACGAGGTACTGGCAGAATTGAAGCTGTGAGGACGGGGCGTGAGTCGTGCTTGGGTAGCTCAGACGGTAGAGCACTTGCCCGCGAAAGGCAAAGTTCCCGAGTTCAAGTCTCAGTCCGGCACACAGTTTTAATCTGCCAGGAAGTTTCATATCAGCGCACACTCCGCTGCAGAGTGAAAATCACAGTACTCATAATGTTGGATAGTATGTCAGCCCTACAGCTGATTAGAAACTATAATAATAGTTGTACCAACTCCACAGCTGCAGCAATTACCGACGTTGTGTTTCAGGTGCAGAGGTCACATCGTGATGGTATGGATGAAGGGCCACTCTGAGATACCAGGAAAAGCACAAATATATGTCCTAGCAAAGCAAGCATCTCTATATGGAGCTATTAAATATGATACACTCCCTCTCACAGACATGATACCCACGCTCAGATACCGACTGTCATCTGACTGGCAAGAGGAATGGTCGAGGACATTCAAAATCAAAGGCACTCACTGCTCACTGATTCGTCCCACGATTCCAAGAGTACTACTGTATATTAATACATATACATTGAAGAGCTTCACGACAGTTATAGCACAGCTGAAAATTAATCATTGAAATTTCAACAAACGCCTTTATCGACTCAACTTATGTGTTTGCGGAGAGGAAGAAAATGCAAAACCATGTATTCCTACAATGTCCTCGGAACACGTATCACATAAACGTACTTTTAAGTAAGCTTCGGGCTCTTGGTCATCAGTTTCCAAGCAGCCTACAAATCTTGTTAGCATCCAACGATATCTACATCTACATCTATTTCTACAGGAGATAGGCAAAATAATGTGAACACCTGTACTTACTTGGGAATAGTTTATTAATAAGGGGCTGGACCCCTATTTGCCCGTAATATAACTGTGATTCTCCTTGGAATACTAGCATATAATGATTGCATAGGCTCCAGCGGAATGTTATGCCACTCTTCGATCAGAACCTCTTCTCCCTCCTGTAATGACGAGGGAGGCGGAAATCTGCTCCGAAATCTGCGCTCCAATATCTCCAACAAGGGTTCGATAATGTTCAAGTCCGGGGACTGTGCTGGCCAGGAAAGACGTGCAGTTCAGTTGCATGCTACTCATACCACGAGTGTACTGTCCTGGCTGTGTGAATGGGTGCATTATCGTCCTGAAATATGGCATCATTGTTGGGGAACAACATTTGAATGATGGGGTGCATTTAATCACCTAAAAAGTTCACATAATCGTTGGCGGTAACACGGCCTTTGAGAATAATGATGGGACTAGCAGAATACCATGATATAGCTGCCCACACCATCACACTTCCACCTCCACTCTTAACCGCTGGAATCAAGCGATCAGGATTGTCGGCTTCTTTCGGCGTTCTCCAGACGTAAACAAGGCCCGAGGTTGGAAATAATGAAAACGTTGACTCGTCCGACCATATGACGTGTTTCCACTGATCAGCCGTCCACGATTTATGCTCCTGACACCATGTTTTACGCTTCTTTGCGTTGGTTATCGTCACTAATTGTTACGGTATAGAAGCTCGTCCATGAATATTCGCTTTATGGAGTTCTTGGCGGACAGCGCCGATAGATACGAGGTCTCGAAGGTGGCTATTGAGTTCTGCATTCACTTTAGCCGCCGTAGTTTTGTGTTGGTTTGACACAATTCGTGTTAGCGTACGACAGTCTCTGTCAGTTAGTTTTGATTTGTGCCCACTATGATGTTTACTCGATTATGTCTTTCCATGTTTTTTGTAGGCTGTCATCACTATTGAAACAGTGGCTCTTGAAACATTCAAAAAGTTGGCTGTCTTGGTTACTGATGCTCCAGCTAATCGGGACCCCACAATCTGCCCTCTTTGGAACTCTGTTAGGTCTTTCATTGCAAGTCGACCTCGGCCTCTGAATGCAAATACGAAGTGTGCACTACTCGTAAACAACCTGCACTGATGCTTAGTCCGTACTGAACACCCACAGTCCAGCGCGACACGTGCCTTAACTACGTTGTTGATCGTCAAACACAACCATCCCATTACTACCACTGTTCACGTATTTTGCCTATCCTCTGTACATACATACTCCACAAGCCACTGTACGGTGCGTGTACCACTATCAGCCACTTCTTGTCCTGTTCTGCTCGTAAATATAGCAATGTATAAAATACTGTACGAGTTCGTCAACAGTGCCAACATACAGATATAGCGTCTCTGCGCTTCTAATCAAATGTTCTTGGTAATCAGAATGTCAGGAAGAAGAAAGCACAAATGACTATATTCCCACGTGCTACTCAGCAGGATACGGAACGCTCAGCCTATAAATGTATCATATTTAGTACCTAATATAAGTATGTTTCAAAATACTGGTGTATTTATATCTATGGTTTTAATACCCAAATTTGGTTATTGTGTACTGTTCTCATTTTCTGTCTAGATGGTACTTATAGACTTGCACAAATATTCAATTCTCTATCCGCAGATTTTGAAACAATTCGTACAGGACATACAAAAGTACATTGTATTGCTAATTTAGGTACAAAGTCATTAATATGAATTGAATTGGGAATATGCCAAAGGTGTACCAATGGCGTTTTACCGTTTATTATTGTGTTGCCAGTAGGATTTTTATAGCATACTACCTCTGTGTAGCCTGTGTTACATTTTCGTCTTGTAATTCGTTTCAGTATACAGTGGATGTAAAATTTGTTTTAGATCGGAATCTGTCCTTTGTCAAGCCGATGTAACTTCGTACTAGGGTACGACTTAAACTAATGTCTACTCAGAACTGACAAAACAAACTATAGTCTAACATTTCCAGTGTTGAGGTGGCTGTATGGGCACGTTTCGAAAGCCGATAAATTTAAAAAAGGTTTCCTCAAGTATACCATATGCTGCTGAAGCCACTCATTGGCGCGTAGATCTCGTACGGTTACCAGATTGGGGAGATGTTTATTGTCTTGTTTACCCGCTGATATTGTCACGTAAATTTTGTATGGGATTTATATTGAGAATTTAGAGCGCCAGTCGAGGATGCCTGAGTGTTCGTCAAATCAGGAACAGATGCGTCAAGCCCTATGAGCACGGTCGTTGTCATCTTGGCATACAGGAGTGTCCACAGCATACTCACCATAAACATTTAGAAGAAAAGGCAACGCTCGTTCACCGAAAATGTTGAAATAAGTATCCTGGATCATGTGCATGATAACCTGAATGAGTGAGTCCAAATTATGGAACAAAAAACATTTCCCGAACATCACTGAACCCCTTCTAGCTTGAACTACAACTTCCACACACTTTGAGTTAAACACCTCTCTGGGCCAAAACACCCCTCTGGGCCACTGGTGTACTTGTTGCTTTGTATCATTTGAAAAGAGCTAAAATCAAAACTCGTCGGACCTCGCTACACACTTCGGATCGCCTGCTGTTCAGCTTCTGTGTTACTCGGCCCATTGAAGGCGCGCAGCTTCATGAGTCATTGTCAACAATGGCTTTTTGCGAGGTGTGTTTATCACAATGGATTCGCATTCGGATGGACGACGGTTTACACACGTCGGGTCATCCCGATTTAGGTTTTCCA
Source organism: Schistocerca serialis cubense (assembly GCF_023864345.2). NCBI lineage: Eukaryota > Metazoa > Arthropoda > Insecta > Orthoptera > Acrididae > Schistocerca > Schistocerca serialis. The sequence goes on from NC_064640.1 coordinate 127,064,277, forward strand.
TGATTTCCCTAAATCATTTCAGGCAAACGCCAGGATGGTCTGTTAGAAAGGGCAGGGCCGATTTCGTTTCTATCCTTGAAACAATCAGAGCTTGGGCTCCGTCTATAATGACCTCCATGTCGACGGGACGTTAAACCCCCAATCTTCATTTTTTTCTTATTGATCACAATGATTTAAGGAAATGAAGAACAGACGCCTGACATCTCGTGATTATTCACCACAATTTTTATAGTCCAGGAAGAATTAACAAAACTGAAGAGGTGTTACTACCAAGAAGGGTGCCGGCAATTCTACATCTACATCTACGTGGATACTCTGCAAATCACATTTATGTGCTTGGCAGAGGGTTCGTCGAACCACCTTCACAATTCTCTATTATTCAAATCTCGTGTAGCAATTCTAACATATCATTTGCTAACCTGTTAAGACAAACGTTCGGAGGACTAATGACCCAAGTTAATTGAGGCATGGAGATTACACAGTCTCACCAGATAGACGGCCGTATGTTAGCGACACAAGAGATGGCGGCTGTAGGAATTTCCGCGAATCCTGTGAATAAGGGTTTTTCACTTTAAAGCAGGAACTGATGGGTAAGTTTTAGCTAATTGACTTGAAGTGAGCTTTATAGGAGGTTTACAAGGCTTGCTGAATGTTGGGTTCCGAATCTGCTATTTAAGCTTAAATGTTAGAGACTTTCCCATGACATCAGGTATTCTCTCAGAACCATTAAGTTGGAAATAAAAATATGAAAAATCATCTACATCATACTCCGCAAGCCACCTTGACGGCCTGTGGCGGATGATACTTGTGGTACCACTAATTGATTATCCCTTACCCGTTCCACTTGTGCTATTGCACGTGGGAAGATGATAGTCGGTAAGCCTCTGCACTAGCTCTAATTTCTCGAATTTTCTCGTCGTGGTCACTTCGCGAGCTGTATATGGGAGATAGTAAGTATCTTGCCAGGACACAGTACTATCAAGAGAAGTGACAAGAAAATAACCAGTGAGAATGCTCGCGTCAGAGTCAAAAGTCAATCATTCTGATCAATTGGCTGAAAAGCCAAAACGTTTAAACAGTGAAGTTGTTTGGAACACGCAGAATGTGGGAATCGACCGGCAGTCCTCTTGTGTATAACAGGCGAGTCAGGGCACTATGAGATGAGTGTGATGTTTAAAAGTGCTTCTTACTTCTGTAGTGGGGAGTTGGTGGTACACTGTGATCAATACAGCTTTTTTGCCAGCACGGAAAGCTTACAAGAATTTCCAGTAAATTCCTGGGCACGGGCGTAGAGCTTTATTAGTTTTTCCGTTTTTATAGGCTAATGCTGTGGTTTAGTTATTAATGAAGACGCAGTGGATCGTATAGCAGTTAGCTTTTGTGCGATCTAGACCAGTGTAGCTTTGAAGTGTACCCTGATTCGTCTTTGTGAAGATTTCTGAGGAAGTTTCTGGCCGATTTAGTGACTGTTATTAGTATACATTTCCCAGTGCACTGGTTGGCTCTTGGAATCTCTTTGAGTGCAACCCGAGCGTTGTTCAAAAATGTTCAAATGTGTGTGAAATCTTATGGGACTCAACTGCTAAGGTCATCAGTCCCTAAGCTTACACACTACTTAACCTAAATTATCCTAAGGACAAACACACACACCCATGCCCGAGGGAGGACTCGAACCTCCGCCGGGACCAGCGGCACAGTCCATGACTGCAGCGCATAGACCGCTCGGCTAATCCCGCGCGGCAACGCGAGCATTATTAAGACTTTTGTACAAGTGCACCAGTGCCTTTGCCGCTTCATGTCGATTCTGACGGTGAACTTCCATGAAATTTACCATGAAATCATAGCAACTCCGAAGAAAGGAAGATTGGGGTTTACCGTCACGTCGATGATAAGGTCATTGGAGAATGAGCTCAAGCTCGGATTAGAGAAAAAAATCGCCCGTGTCCTCTTCAAAGGTAACATCTGTCCATTTGCCTTATGCAATTTGGGAAAGTACGGAGAATTTAAATTTTTATGGCCGAACGGGGATTTAAATTGCTGTCCTTCCCAACTCGAGATCAGAGTCTTAACTACCGCTGCACTTGTCTCGGTAGTGTATCTGAGTACGATGTAGAGAATCGCTATACAGTGACTTGCAGTGCCCAAATTACTAGCACAAGCACCAATAACAATTACACAGTCATCCATGCAGCTGTAACTTCAATTTATGTTTGTGTTTACCACATAACATTTATCCGATGTTGATCAAGACTAAAATTTAGTGTGTCATTGCCAAGAATTTCATTTTCTGAATGTATGACCCAAGCATTCGCTTCAACTGCTTTAAACAAGCCGCGAATAACCTAAATCAGAATTGCTGGATGGGTGTTTGAACGCTGCTCTTCCAGTGAACACTGCTCTTCCAGAAAAAGAGTTCTTTTCTAGTATTACAGCTACATCGTTTTATTGGTACGCCTGCAAAACCGTTTGACATTTATTGCTTGGATATATTCTCAAAATAGGTAAACAATATCGCATAATTTTTTACATGTTGTCTTAAGAATTATGATAACTTGCGTCTTAGGTTGGCTTAGGGGAGTAAAACTCGCACAGTTTTTGTCAGATGTAGCGTTAGCCTTGTATAAGCTAAGATAACTGTTTAGCACCGCTTACAATGCCGATGGCAGCCGGAGATTCTAAACAAGGCGCTCCACGTGTCGCGATCCTACTAGGCCAGCATAGTGGATCAAGCAGCTGAGCTTCACTACCCGTTTGCCTGGCTCTGGGTCAGAGAGCAATATCTGTCATCAGCAATATAGTGACATTTCGAAACATGTAAAAATCATAGAATAAAATTCTCATCAGACAGCAAATACTAGAAACGTATTCTCTCTCAAATTTCCGAAGAATCTTGTAGTTATTTTCGGAGATATTTAATAGTTTTCAAAGTATTAACAAGGCTCGATGTTGTAGTTATAAGAAGAAAAATTTACCTCTTAGACAACCGGTTAAAAAATGACTCTATTACTCTACTGATGTAAATGTCGCGTGACTAGGGCCTCCCGTCGGGTAGACCGTTCGACGGGTGCAAGTCTTTCGATTTGACGCCAGTTTGCGACTTGCGCAGCGATGGGGATGAAATGAGGGCGATTAGGACAACACAACACGCAGTCCCTGAACGGAGAAAATCCTCGACCCACCCGGGAATCGAACCCGGGCCCTTAGGATTGACATTCTGTCGCGCTGACCACTCAGCATCTGGGGGCGGACACTCTACTCAGAATTCCACAAGAAATCTTGCGTTCTCATATACTTTCATTAAACTCTTTCATCTGCAGTGGTCACATCAAAATCTAGTAAGTTATCTGATTCCCTAGCCAATATTAACTTATTTTTAGTGCATGGCACATTTTGTCGTTGTTTTCATTTCAATCTTTAGCTATGAGCGATATTCACTACTTTAGCTTTAATGTCGTGTCATCCGTAGACAAACTGGCTTTGACTGTTCACTTTCTACAGAGACCGGCCACTACACCTGGTAATGACGAGCAGGAAACTTATCTTCTAGTAGGTTCTCATGGTCAGAGTAGCTTTCCATAACATTCTTCTGGGTTGTAGACCGCGTCGTATTGAAAAAAAGATGAAACAACTTTCGGATACTACGGTATTTAACGCTACTGGCGGAATGCAGTCTTAATTCTACCAAACAGTTTTCGCTCCTGTCCGTATAACTCCTAAAAGATCGTAAATGAGATATATCGTATGATCGATGTCGTGAGCGGGAGTGGGGAGAGAGAGGGAAAAGGAGCTGAGGTTCGTTAACGATTATATATCATGCAAGGAGTTTTATTACGCTCCCTTTAATGAATTACAGGTGTAGGAATGAAGACAGCACATTAAAGTTATATATTCCGTGATAAATGCCACTAAAAATAGCGGTCGATACGTTGGTCCACTTTACAAAGCACGGGCTATACAACAATTCGTTAGAATTTTGTCCAATAAGTAGCGAACTTGTTGCTAACGTTGATACGGAACAACACTATTACTCCGCGTAAACTGTTACGTATAATAATTACGATTAGGAAGAACATCGAAATATTGATATATCTGTTCCAGGACTATATTTGAACCGGAGTGGCCGAGCGGTTCTAGGCGCTTCAGTCTGGAACCGTGCGACTGCTACGGTCGCAGGTTCGAATCCTGCCTAGGGCATGGATGTGTGTGATGTCCTTAGGTTAGTTAGGTTTAAGTAGTTCTAAGTTCTAGGGGACTGATGACATTAGATCTTAAGTCCCATAGTGCTCAGAGCCATTTGAACCAACTATATTTGAAGAAATAGAAAAGTCAGACAATTTTGAAACGTCCTGACAAATTAAAACGGTGTGCCGGTCAGTGATATAGCAAGATGGATTCTTCCCATATGTTATGTTTTTTCTACTCCCAAAAATAATCATTTTTTGCTAATTTTTATGTTATTTTCAATATATTTCTCTGTTGGAATATGACACTTACATGAAAATCTTAAGTCTGGAACCGCGCGACCTCTACGGTCGCAGGTTCGAATCCTGCCTCGGGCATGGATGTGTGTGATGTCCTTAGGTTAGTTAGGTTTAAGTAGTTCTAAGTTCTAGGGGACTAATGACCTCAGAAGTTGTCCCATAGTGCTCAGAGCCATTTGAACCATTTTTTGAAAATATTAAGGTCTTATTTAGATATAATTTCACTCGAATTTATTGCTCAGATTAGCAGTTCTCTTTACTTTGATATAATTAACTTTCATTACGGCACTCATAATTAGAAAATGCAATTATTTGATGTCAGTCCTACATTTCGTAACACGCAAAACACTATGAGCTAATCAGGATTTGAGAAAAGTGACCCATACCAACTAAACGTCTGGCAGTCCCACTTTCGTGTACGATGCGTTGAATTATCAGAAAATAGTTGAAGAGATAATTTCAATTGAAGTTCATAAGCATCCAAGTTTCCATCGCAGATTACGCCATACCTATTCTTAGAGCCCAAACTTTGACTACGTATTTTTGTTACTTAACTTTTTGTGCACAAAATGAGATACAGCATTAATCTGTTAACATACTAATTAATTAATTTCATGTAGTTCACCACAATTTGGAATAAACAATGATATACACATCGCGGAAGGATAATGGTGTCCATGTATTTTTCTAAATTTCTAACCAGCAAAATTTTCTATAATCCAAAATTCTATTGCTTGTCATAGTACATTAAAAACAGTACAATCCAACTTAGCCATTTTTAAACCATTATATAGTTTTAAAAATAACAGTTTATTCCTACGCCAGTCTTTATAAGACCATCTAAACCCAAAATTGCCAGTTCGCGGTTAGAAAGCCCACGAGGAAGACTTATGTTGGGTGCTCTCTCAGTGTTGGCTCACGCCACACTCGTACACGCTCTGTACGAGAAAATACGTGCACCGACACCCGCGAAAAAAAAATGGCTCTGAGCACTATGGGACTTAACTCCTGAGGTCATCGGTCCCCTAGAACATAGAACTACTCAAACCTAACTAACCTAAGGACATCACACACATCCATGCCCGAGGCAGGATTCGAACCTGCGACCGGAGCGGTCTGCGGTTCCAGACTGTAGCGCCTAGAACCAGTCGGCCACCCCGGCCGGCCACCCGCGAAACTCAAGGACTTTAAAATTTAAATTAACGAACATTTTTACTAAACTGTGTTGTAATTAAGGAGCGGTATGGAAATTTATTGTCATCCAAACGAATGTTTGTTGAGCATAATGATGCTTGTTATGGACTGACTTGACTGAATTACCACAGTTTATTTCCTTTCTCTAATAAATTAATACAGGATTGTGCTAGGTGTGAACTGAGACGATTTCGTGTGAATATGAAGTGTGTTTTGTGCCACAATTACGTATAAGGGGCGACAGAAAGGTTTCCATTCGAAGGCCGTACAGTCCAGTATCGGTATTCCAAACTCGCAGAATCGCCTTGAGCATTGAGGCAATCGTCCCACCGATGCACCAGGTTGAAGACATCAGTTTGGTAAAACAACGTGTCCTGCTGCGTGAAGAAGTTAGTAACTGCCTGCTCCACATCCTCATCCGACAGGAATTGTCCACTCTTAAGGGCCTTTTTTAAGGAACCGAAAGCGTGATAATCGCATGGGAAAAGATCATGACTTCAGGGCGCGTGCTCGAGTGTCTCTAAGCGCTACAGTCTGGAACCGTGCGACCGCTAAGGTCGCAGGTTCGAATTCTGCCTCGGGCATGGATGTGTGTGCTGTCCTTAGGTTAGTTAGGTTTAAGTAGTTCTAAGGTCTAATGGACTGATGACCTCGAGTGTCTCTCATTGGAGTTGGCCTTCCAGATTTACCGTTGCCTTGTGTCGAATCGCGACCAGCACAGAACTTGTCGGACTATTCCACAATGGTTGTTTTAGACAGACATACTGCCCCGTACACATTCTTCATTCTTCAGTGGATGTCTACTTGGGGTTTTAACCTTCGGCCGCCAGGAAAAGAATAACAGCACGTTGATTCTGTGCGGGCGCGTTTGGTAATTACGTCTCCATACTTCACGTTCCCGCATTTTCCGCACGCAACGCACGTCGGAAAGACACAAGTGTCACACCAATCGCTTGTCTACATATCGGTGCTCATGTACGTGCATCGGAGTCGTGCCACGTTCCGTATATACTGCAGCAACCGCCTCAAACGGAAACTTTTTGATCGTCCTTATAATTAACCTCGACATTGGACTGTGACTGTCAGGTATTGTAGATGCTTATCTGGTTCAGTGCGCTAATATAGTTTTTTAGTTGATAAACTGGCCACCGCCTTTAATAATTGAACTTAGTGAAGAATATATGTGTGTGTTTATTCAATCCAAATGGTCGTGTCGTTTACAGCTTTGAGCAAACACCATCATTGATTTACATTTTCAACTTTGCGGTAATTGAGAGTTGTGCTACCGCAGAGAGACTACAAGAATCAGGATCAGTAACGCTACAGGTCTGGGACTCGAATTTAGAACCTTGCCTTTGGTAGGCACTGCTCTTATCGACTGAGCTACCTGCTACTGTCGCAGGTTTGAATATGCCTTGGGCATGGATGTGTGTGCTGTCCTTAGGTTAGTTAGGTTTAAGTAGTTCTAAGTTTAGGGGACTGATGACGTCAGCTGTTAAGTCCCATAGTGCGCAGAGCCATTTGAACCATTTATTGACTGAACTACCCAGGCTTGACTCTTGACCCGTCCTAGGGTCGTGAGTGGTGGATGGATAGCTCAATCGATACGATAGCTCAGCGCTTTCGGTAAGGGAACTGGTCACACCTGTAATAAAAAACTGAATGAAGTTCTTATTGATAGAATTTGAGACATGTCACGCGACATTCGCACAGAACATTGGAAGAAAAATTTCGTATAAGTGCGTCGAGGACACGCGCATCGAGGGCTCCGTACAAACTTCATCTTGTATGTAGATGGTTTATCCATCCCGGGAGTCGAGAATTTTGACGATTTCTGCCTGTTACCGATATCGATACTGGCAAGATATCAAAATATATGGCATACGTGGTAGTATCTTTTGACTGCATTGACGTAGAAGCTCAAATTTTTTGCACAAGCAAGGGATCGTAGATCTTACTATTTCAAATAAATTTTAACCTGACAAAATGGAAAATTTTTTTTTTCGTGTGATATAGTTACAACTTAATAGTTTTCGGATATTTTTCCTTTGCCTGTAGCCGGCCGTTGTGGCCGAGCGATTCTAGGCGCTTCACTCTGGAACCGTGCTACCGCTACGGTCGTAGGCTTGAATCCTGCCTCGGGCATGGATGTGTGTGATGTCCTTAGGTTAGCTAGGTTTAAGTAGTTCTAAGTTCTAGGGGACTGATGACCTCAGATGTTAAGTCCCATAGTGCTCAGAGCCATTTGAACCATTTTTTGAACCTTTGCCTCTACTGTGAACCTCGCTTCTTTCCAAAAATCATGATTCTAAGTTGAAGAGAATTACCGTATAGGTCTTGATGTCTGAGTTTGCGAGCACGAAAATATGTGTCATAAATGACCGTGTCTTTTGATTGGACTGCTTACACGCTTGAATTTTGTACACTGCTAAGGGACAATAGACCTTAGTATGTAACTTCATATCCCTACCTATTCCAGAGAAAAATGGTTCTTAACAGACGGAGAGACAGACAGGGGCATAAAAGATGACAAATTTTTTTTCGTATGAGACAATTACAGATTAACAATTTTCAGATTTTTTCCTTCACTTGTACCGTGAAATTGTATTTACTGCCAAATTTCATGATTCTAGGTCAACAGGAAATACCCCATAGGTTTTGATGAGTTTGCGAGTATCAAAATATGTGACATAAATGGATGTATATTACGATTACATTGACTTAGAAGCTTTCAATTTTGCACCGCCAAGAGACCGTAGGCCTTAGAGTGTGACATAAATTTGAATTTGATACGTCTACCCGTTCTTTCTTAACAGTCGGACAGATAGACGGACAAAAAAGCGGTCCTATAAAGATTACGTTTTTACTGATTGAGGCATGCAACCCTAAAAACGACGAATAAACACATGGAAAGAAAAGACAAAAAAGTCGGTAAGAACATGCCTGCGAGAGACAAGGTTCCCAGTTCGAGACTCGGAGTGGCACATCCAGGAACTTTCAAAAGAGTGCACATTTCGTTGCAGAGTGATACATTCATTCTAGATTTTTCCTTCAAAATGTAGCACATTCTCAATGCGCTAAATTTAGTGTCCGAAGATGTCATACAACTATAATTTCTATAAGAGGGAAATACAGTTTGCACAGGTAATCCAGCGGGTTGTCTCGTGCTTGGGAGAGTCCAAGCTGGGCAGCTGTATATAAATATCGTTTATAGCTTCAGTTAGACTCAGTGAGACATGTCTAAACTATCCGCTGTCGCTATTCGAACGCTGATTGACGGTTTGCGGATTCTCAGATAAATATTGTGACTGAGAAGAAGTCCGTCTCAGTCAGACTATAAATGTCTGGCCTTCAGAGTGTCAGAGGATTTTTCTGGAACAGTTTGGACTGTATACGAGGTAAGCTCAGCCTCCCAGAGAGCAGGACATAGGTTTTCACCTTCAACTGCTATTGCGCTTGGTGAGAGAGAGTTCATTATTTTGAGTTGAAAAACATTTGAAGCGTGTTTTGTACGGAATTTGTTAATGCACAGAAAGTTACCACACTGACATTGGACTTACGTCGTCTCATGCGGACCAGAAATATTTATGGTTACGTTGTGCTTCGACGACTTTTAACTTGTGAATTTGGTTGCACATCTGGTTTTGAAATATACTGCACAATTTTTATTGAAATTAGCTCTGAACAGTTTCTATCAGACATTAGTTTTACGCTATTGGAACGAATTTCCGCACGTAAAACTTATGTACAGAATGGCCGAGCTAGGAGTGTGAGCGACAGGATGGGCTGTGAGTTTAGGGGCAATAAGATGAGGGCATAATTGACACCAAAGTGATTTATTGAAAAGAAGAGGTACAGAGGCTCTACATAGGTGGAGATAGAGCTGTAAAACCACCTTAGTCTGCCGTAAACTATCACATGTATGCGTAATCTACGGCAGTTTTCCTAGTAGCCTCCGTCAGTTAAGGTCGTTCCTGCCTTAACTGTACGCTTCGTGTGGAACCTATCGGATGCTACCTCAAATCAATCGCTTTGGTTACGTATGCGCTTAGTCTTTGCTGGATTCCCCTAGAAACCGGTGGCGGAGAACCGTCCAGAATCTGAGTGAGAATATATAAAGGGCCATGCAACCCAACGAACTCGTTTTTCTTCCTAGTATTTCCAAATGGAAACTGCCAATGTTTAATTCAAGCTTCATTCGAAAATTGGTGATCTCCAACGTGAAATAAAGGGATGTTATAGTCCATAAAAACCATACAGATTTATCATACCGCGCAACTGCTACGGTCGCAGGTTCGAATCCTGCCTTGGGCATGGATGTGTGTGATGTCCTTAGGTTAGTTAGGTTTAAGTAGTTCTAAGTTCTAGTGGACTGATGACCTCAGATGTTAAGTCCCATAGTGCTCAGAGCCATTTGAAGATTTATCATATAGCGCCAGAAAACACAGTTTCCTGAAAAAAAGGTAAACTTTAAAAGACTCAAAACTAAAATATATCAAACATCGTTTCAATACTTCGTCGAACTTATATAAACATGTTTCTGCTATTCATAAACAACTTTCGCACTTATCAGTAATAACAGGAAGAACTTGCCTTTGATCACGATGAAGAACTTTCTGTCCTGTACAAAATAACAACAAAATTATATACATTCCTTTATGTTTGTGAATGTCAACTGTACTTGCATCAGTAGCAATTGCTTTTGTTACATAAAAGCGCAGAAATTACAGGATCAACTAATTTTTAATACTTTTAAAATGCAATTTATGTTCTTAGTGATGTAAAATACCCAGCAATTTATATTCTTGAGGATATAAAATACGCAATTTACTAACGCTGAATGACGTGCAGTTCTAATTATGTGCGAAACAAACAAACAAAGCGAAGTCGTCGGCTCCCAGTTTGTCTCTTACACATACATTTATGTTTCGTTCTCTACCAGTGCTACAAATACTACTGGTAATCCTAAATTTACTAGTCATTTACGTAAAGTATCGAAACTACGGAAGCGTAGTTTCGGTAGAGAGCAGCTCTAGACGGAGGTACTGCGGAAATCTTCAGTCGCTCCAAAATCGATCCGACGCGTGCCAAGGCCAGTAACAGAGAAAGCGAGCGCCCTCCCAGGTCAGCTATAACTAAAACTCGCCCGATCTGATTGGAAAAAGTTCATCGATCGGCTGGGAAGCGGAGCAACACAGCGTCAGCTCTAGCGGTACGGCACGTCGGCTCCCCGCTCCTTGCCCCAGCCTTGGAAAACGTATCGAAAATATCGAGGCTGTTACAGTAGTTAATAATAATTACACATCGTAAATTTAATTTTTTCAAAGTATAAACTTTGTAAGAAAGAAGACTTTCGGACAAGCATAAATGAATCAAAGAAAGTACAAAATCCTTATCTTGCGGATCCTTGTCCTTTTTGTGACTGAATTAACTGTCAACAGTCGTCGTAGGATCAGCATGGTTATTATAAAATCTTGTGTGAAGGGTTTAAACTCCGAATTAACCCAACAGTGAAGTTAAAATGCATTTATGAATAGCAGATGGCTTTAGCGTGAAGATTTGGTAAGAATACCAATATGAGATGGGTAGGTTCCACAAGCACGCTCGAAATGGTTTATGCCAGAGATTTTGGTTTTCAAATGCCTCTAATCAGACTACAGTAACTGAAAGTGTATTCCCGCGACCACTCACTATTGAAAAAAAGGCAACAAAGTGTGAAAATTAGCCCTAGAACACTAAAGGTGGAAAATGTTGCATTGATACTAATCATCGTAAAGCGTACTAACCCAAATTTTTTTAAAAGAAAGTCATAATTTCTAGGTTAGGTACTGGTTAATTGCACTTATTAGATCTCCAATGGTACACTACGTACCAAGTTAAGCACAAAATGTCCTGTTTTATACCCTACTGCAACCGTAAATTTTACGAGGGTTTAGTAATTTAGTGTTAAGGCTACTTTGAAAATGTTCTGCCAACCAAGCAACAGGTGATAAATATTCTGGAGGCATTTTCTATGAGTACAATGCTTTTTCAGTAACGATGAAAGTGTCTGAAAAGAGCTATTTATCGTTACACTGCGGTTACAAACTTCATGGGTCTTGCTAGCTTACAGTCTGGAACCGCGCGGCCGCTACGGTCGCAGATTCGAATCCTGCCTCGGGCATGGATGTGTGTGATGTCCTTAGGTTAGTTAGGTTTAAGTAGTTCTAAGTTCTAGGAGACTGATGACCTTAGAAGTTAAGTCCCATAGTGCTCAGAGCCATTTGAACCATCTTGCTAGCTGTGTGAAACATTAAACTTGATAAGTTGCTGTTCACTTACGTGAACGATGGTACTGTCTTATCTAATATCTAGTTTTCCAGTGCCGATTAAGGCGTACACAAACATTCTTTGTCAATAACGAAAAATGTTCCGTTTTTCTTTGCTCCTTTGGAATCACTTGTATATATGCATATTAAATAACCCATCCGTAATATGTTAAGACTGAGATATCCATTTCCAATATCGAGTGTGCTTGCTTTTCTTGAAAATAACATGGAGACTAAATATAAATATCTGAGACATTCCTTTGTGCAAATCAATCAACGTAAACACACATCACATTTACTGCGGCAGGACGACCGTTAAAATCCCCGTCCGGCCATCCTGATTTAGATTTTCGGTGATTTTCCTAAATCGCTTAACGTAAATGCTGGGATGGTTCCTTTGAAATGGCACGGTCGATTGGATACCCTGTTCTTCCTTAATCCGAGCAAGTGCTCCGTCTCAAATCACTCCGTTGTCTTCCTTATTACATTTACGATTAACCCGTTTGTGAAGTCGTAAGAGCACAGGAAGATGCAGCTCATTAAGAAGTAACAGTTTAGTTACAGCATGTTAAAAATTTATGTGACTTAGCTATGCAGGCAAATTGTAGCTAATTGAATGCAGTATTTTCAAGTAGGTATCTGTAGTAAGGGCAAGGAATTCATGTTGAGAGAGATGCCAGAAGTTAAGTTAAAACTAAAGAAAAATTATTATATTCTTTGATACTTTAACAGAAGTTGTAACTGAGTAAAGTAATGGATAGTTACTGTGAGGAACGATACAAATCAGGAAGAGAGAGAGAGAGAGAGAGAGAGAGAGAGAGAGAGAGAGATGGGGAGATGGATGGGGGGAGGGATGGGGGGGAGATGGGGGGAGATGAGGGGGAGATGGGGGGGGAGATGGGGGGGGGGGAGATGGGGGGAGACGGAGTTCCTCTCGAGAACCATACAAAGGTTTCATATTTTAAACCACATATAAAGGTTTGGACAGAAATATGGAAGCACCGCGAGATATGCATCATTGAAAATAAATGCAGATGGCAGCCAAGCCTGCAGGTTGCGCTGTAATACGTGACCACGAACATCACTTGTGCAATACGTTGGAAGTGTCAGTTGTTGTCAGAAGAGTGTTATGTGTAACTGTGAGTGCACTACGTCGGAGCTAAGTGCATTCGAACGTGGGAAAATTGTTGTTGTTTAGTTGGCGGGTACTTCCATAACAAAGGTAGCCGAAGTGTTCATTGTTTTAAGACGCATGTATCGAAGATTTATACAGCATTTACATTTACATCTACATGATTACTCTGCAATTCACATTTAAGTGCTTGGCAGAGGGTTCATCGAACCAAAATCATACTATCTTTCTACCATTCCACTCCCGGACAGCGCGCGGGAAAAACGAACACCTAAACCTTTCTGTTCGAGCTCTGATTTCTCTTATTTTATTTTGATGATCATTCCTACCTATGTAGGTTGGGCTCAACAAAATATTTTCGCATTCGGAAGAGAAAGTTGGTGACTGAAATTTCGTAAATAGATCTCGCCGCGACGAAAAACGTCATTGCTTTAATGACTTCCACCCCAACTCGCGTATCATATCTGCCACACTCTCTCCCCTATTACGTGATAATTCAAAACGAGCTGCCCTTTTTTGCACCCTTTCGATGTCCTCCGATAATCCCACCTGGTAAGGACCCACACCGCGCAGCAATATTCTAACAGAGGACGAACGAATGTAGTGTAAGTTGTCTCTTTAGTAGACTTGTTGCATCTTCCAAGTGTCCTGCAAATGAAACGCAACCTTTGGCTCGCCTTCCCCACAATATTATCTATGTGGTCTTTCCAACTGAAGTTTTTCGTAATTTTAACACCCAGGTACTTAGTTGAGTTGACAACCTTGAGAATTGTACTATTTATCGAGTAATCGAATTCCAACGGATTTCTTTTGGAACTCATGTGGATCACCTCACACTTATCGTTATTTAGCGTCAACTGCCACCTGCTACACCATACAGAAATCTTTTCTAAATAGCTTTGCAACTGATACTGGTCTTCGGATGACCTTACTAGACGGTAAATTACAGCATCATCTGCGAACAACCTAAGAGAACTGCTCAGATTGTCACCCAGGTCATTTATATAGATCAGGAACAGCAGAGGTCCCAGGACGCTTCCCTGGGGAACACCTGATATCACTTCAGTTTTACTCGATAATTTGCCGTCTATTACTACGAACTGCGACCTTCCTGACAGGAAATCACGAATCCAGTCGCACAACTGAGACGATACCGCATAGGCCCGCAGCTTGATTAGATGTCGCTTGTGAGGAACGGTGTCAGAAGCTTTCCGGAAATCTAGAAATACGGAATCAACTTGAGATCCCCTGTCGATAGCGGCCATTACTTCGTGCGAATAAAGAGCTAGCTGCGTTGCACAAGAACGATGTTTTCTGAAACCATGCTGATTACGTATCAATAGATCGTTCCCTTCGAGGTGATTCATAATGTTTGAATACAGTATATGCTCCAAAACCCTACTGCAAACCGACGTCAATGAGATAGGTCTGTAGTTCGATGGAGTACTCCTACTACCCTTCTTAAACACTGGTGCGACCTACAGGGAAAGCAAACAAACATCATCCACCAATTGACAATGCTGATGAAAATGTGTGTTGAGTGTTCGTGACAGACGGTCACTGAAGGTAATTGTGACGGAAATAAGGATGACAGCTGCAAAAGTCATTGCAGAACTGAATCTCGCACTCGCGAACCCTGTCAGCACCAAAACAACACGAAGGTTGCTTCATAATCTGGGATTGGCTGGAAGGGCTGCAATTCCAAAACCACACTCATGTGCAAACGCCAGGAACAGGAAAACGTAGTGCTGACACTATAAAACTTGGACCATGTCTCATTTCAGACTGTTCCCAAGTTCGGTCCCACTTTACGTCCCAAGAGTGAATCATGGCGGGAGTTCAGTGATGATATGGGCAGCCATATCGTGGTATTCCATTCTACAAGGTCGCATTACAGTCAAGGATTATGTGGCGTTTATGGTTGATCACGTCCATCCCATGCTACAACGTTTATTCCCCAGTGGTTGTTCTGTGTCCTATGACGACAGGACTCCTGTCGACACAGTCCGCATCTTCCAGGATTGGTTTTGTGAGCACGAGGGTGAAGTGACACACCTCCCCTGGCCACCAGTCACCAGTTCTCAATACTACTGAGCCACTGCAATCTGCTTTGGAGAGAAGGGTGCATGATTGCTATTAACCACCATCATCGTTACCTGAACTTACCACTATTTTGCAGGAAGAATGGTATGAGATTCCCTTAAAAAAATTCACGACTTGTATTTGAAACGACTGGAAGCTGTTTTGAATTCCAACGGTTTTCGTACACCTTGTTTGGCATGGTAATGTGTTTTTGATGTTTCCATATTTTTTTCACCCATTGTCTACTATGTTCTAATCCCTGTAATGTCAGTTTCGACACGGGAAACCACTGACTTCCTTCTGGGAAGCGAGAAGGTGCTTAAAACATCAATGTAGGCCTGTGCTGTGATAGTGCCACGCAAAACAACAAGGGGTGCAAGCCCCCTCCATAAAAAACACGACCACACCATAACACCACCGCCTCCGAATTTTACTGTTGGCACTACACACGCTGGCAGATGACGTTCACCGGGCATTCGCCAAAGCCACACACTGCTATCTGATCGCCACATTGTGTACTGTGATTCCTCACTCCACACAACGTTCTTCCACTGTTCAGTCGTCCAATGTTTACGCTCCTTACACCACGTGAGGCGTCGTTTGGCATTTACCGGCGTGATGTGTGGCTTATGAGCAGCCGCTCGACCATGAAATCCAAGTTTTCTCGCCTCCCACCTAACTGTCATAGTACATGCAGTGGATCCTGATCCAGTTCGGAATTCCTGTGTGATGGTCTGGATAGATGTCTGCCTATTACACATTACATCTACATCTACATCTACATCTACATGGATACTCTGCCAATCACATTCTAGTGCTTGGCAGAGGGTTCATCGAACCACCTTCACAATTCTCTATTATTCCAATCTCGTATAGCGCGCGAAAAGAATGAACACCTATATCTTTCCGTACGAGGTCTGATTTATCTTATTTTACCGTGGTGATCGTTCCTCCCTATGTAGGTCGATGTCAAAAAAATATTTTCGCATTCGGAGGAGAAAGTTGGTGATTGGAATTTCGTGAGAAGATTCCGTCCCAACGAAAAACGCCTTTCTTTTAATGATTTCCAGCCCAAATCATGTGTCATTTCTGTGACACTCTCTCCTATATTTCGCTATAATACAAAACGTGCTGCCTTTCTTTGAACTTTTTCGATGTACTCCTTCAGTCCTATCTGGTAAGGATCCCACACCGCGCAGCAGTATTCTAAAAGAGGACGGACAGTCTCCTTAGTAGGTCTGTTACATTTTCTAAATGTCCTGCCAATAAAACGCAGTCTTTGGCTAGCCTTCCCCACAACATTTTCTATGTGTTCCTTCCAATTTGAGTTGTTCGTAATTGTAATACCTAGGTATAGGGTTGAAGTTACAGCTTTTAGATTAGACTGATTTATCGTGTAACCGAAGTTTAACGAGTTCCTTTTAGCCCTCCTGTGAATGACCTCACAATTTTCGTTATTTTGGGTTAACTGCCACTTTTCACACCATTCAGATATCTTTTCTAAATAGTTTTGCAATTTGATTTGATCTTCTGGTGACTTTATTAGTCGATAAACGACAGCGTCATCTGCAAACAACCGAAGACGGCTGCTCAGATTGTCTCCAAAATCGTTTATATAGATAAGGAACAGCAAAGGGCCTATAACACTACCTTGGGGAACGCCAGAAATCACTTCTGTTTTACTCGATGACTTTCCGTCAATTACTACGAACTATGACCTCTCTGACAGGAAATCACAAATCCAGTAATATAACTGAGACGATATTCCATAAGCACGAGATTTCACTACGAGCCGCTTGTGTGGTACAGTGTCAAAAGCCTTCCAGAAATTCAGAAGTATGGAATCGATCTGAAATCCCTTGTCAGTAGCACTCAACACTTCATGTGAATAAAGAGCTAGTTGTGTTTCACAGGAACGATGTTTTCTAAAACTATGTTGACTGCGTTTCAATAGACCGTTTTGTTCGAGGTAATTCATAATGTTCGAACACCCTCTTCAATTATCGGCGGTCTCTGTCAGTCAACAGACGAGGTCGGCCCGTACGCTTTTGTGCTGTACGTGTCCTTTAATGTTTCCACTTCACTATTACATCGGAAACAGTGGACCTAGGGATGTTTAGGAGTGTGAAAATCTCGCGTACAGACGTATGACAGAAGTGACACGCAATCACCTGACTACATTCGAAGTCCGTGAGTCCCGCGGAGCGCCCCATTCTGCTCTCTCACTATGCCTAATAGCTACTGAGATCGCTGATATGGAGTACCTGGTAGCAGGTGGCAGCACAATGCACCTAATACGAAAAACGTATGTTTTTGGGAATGTACGGATACATTAGATCACATAGTGTTCATCGTAACCCCTTCACGTCTGATGCGAGAACTCTGTGCAACATTTGTGTCATCCCACACCATTGGTCGGTGAGTAGCAGCAGCCTTACTCGGGAAATACTATCCTATGCATAGGTTGCTATTAGCACCACAACACAAATGTTTGGAGTGTGCCGTGACTGGGAAGCATGGACTACTGATGAATTGTGATGTATTGTGTTCAGCGATGAATAGTGGATCTGCATGATCTCTGACGACCATCGTCGGCGGGATGGCGGCGACCTGGTGAGAGGTCCCAATCTTCCATTGTTTTTAAGAGGCACGGCAGCGGTGACTTTATTTCACGGATGGTAGGAACTGCGGCAACTTTGACAGCACAACGATACGATCCGGACATCCTGCCTACTTCTTATGCGACAGTATCGTGATGCCATTTTTCAACAGAACAATGTTCGTCCACACATGGCACGTGTCTCTATGAACTGACTTCATGATGCTCAGGTACTCTCGTGTCCCAATAGAACATGTATGGTGATCAGCTCGGACGTCAAGCCCGTGCCAGAGAACGTGTCCAAGTATCAAGGACCAGTTACGAGTTATCGGCCAGCTTGTGTCAGTAGAGGATACAACAGCTTTACGACACTCTTCCCAACCGAATCAGTGCAAGTATCCAGGCTAGAGGAGGAGGAGGAGGAGGAGGAGGAGGAGGACATTAGTGTTTAACGTCCCGTCGACAACGAGGTCATTAGAGACGGAGCGCAAGCTCGGGTGAGGGAAGGATGGGGAAGGAAATCGGCCGTGCCCTTTCAAAGGAACCATCCCGGCATTTGCCTGAAGCGATGTAGGGAAATCACGGAAAACCTAAATCAGGATGGCCAGAGACGGGATTGAACCGTCGTCCTCCCGAATGCTCAGGCTAGAGGATGTGCATCATACTGACAAGTGGCATCATTCTGCCAAGTTCTTTATAAATCTGACTCGATATTACAGTCACTGGAATAACATGAAGTACCTTCTCAATCCGTAACGTCTCATATCGTTTCCTACATCCCTTTGAGAACCACGCGGCTGCTACGGTTGCGGGTTCGAATCCCGCCTCGGGTATGGATGTGTGTGATGTCTTTAGGTTAGTTAGGTTTAAGTAGTTCTAAGTTTAGGGGAGTGGTTACCTGACCTGTTAAGTCCCATTGTGCTTAGAGCCTCTTTGGGTCCTCCACTTTTTTTCCTCAGGTTGTCGATGCCTCCTTGACGTTGTGTTTACGTGATTTCTCCTGTGTTTACGTGATTTCTCCTGTATGTAAACAGGTTCAAAACAAAATGGTTCAAATGGCTCTGAGCACTATGCGACTTAACTTCTGAGGTCATCAGTCGCCTAG
Source organism: Schistocerca serialis cubense (assembly GCF_023864345.2). Lineage (NCBI taxonomy): Eukaryota > Metazoa > Arthropoda > Insecta > Orthoptera > Acrididae > Schistocerca > Schistocerca serialis. The sequence goes on from NC_064640.1 coordinate 127,083,178, forward strand.
AACTTAGAACTAATTAAACCTAACTAACCTAAGGACATCACACATATCCATGCCCGAGGCAGGATTCGAACCTGCGACCGTAGCGGTCGCTCGGCTCCAGACTGTAGCGCCTAGAACCGCACGGCTTAAACAGGTTCTTATGTAATTATTAGCTGTTATACCCTACAACAATGTATATTAAAATCACATTATCGAATATTAGATTTTTGCTGTCTGAAAGACTAGGAGTCTGCTCGTACCACATGCTTGTCTAGCTTTTTCTCTAATACCGTACCAAATACTTTCTAATCTTGTACTTGGCTCCTTGCAACCAATCATATTTCGTCGGCTAGAGTATCTAACAAGCAATCGTGATCTAGTGAACAGTTATTTATAGACGCGTAAGGACTTCAGAAAGTAAGTTACGCGTGCCGGATCACGCCAGTGTTAGAAGAGAATACGTGTTCCGGGTTTCCTGAAGATACATTTATACTGTGGTACAGATAATAAGAGGTACATCATTGTGTGCGAGTGAAATGACTCCAAAAGTTGAAGCACGCGGCGGTATATGGACCAAATACAATGGCGCGTCCAGACGTAGTGAAATTGTGCCAACAAGTTGACTAAGTCTTCACAGACGTGGGTGATGGTGACCGGGGAGTCTATACCTTGCACCGTGCAATTTCCATTCTATCCAGCACGCTGAAAGAACATCTAGGGGAAAGAGATTTTCCAACGATGAGGACGTTTATGCAGCGGTTGTCTGTCGCTCCGTACCAAGGAGCAGATTTCTATCGTCGAGGGGTTGAACGACTGGTGGAACATTCCGGTCATTGTTTACAGACGTTTGGTGACTTTGCTGAAAAATAGTGCCCTGTATCTGTGTCACTTTCCAGTGTAGTGCAGCACAGAATAAAAGTTATTTTGCCTGCCATAAGAATGTGTAACTTACTTTTTGAAGTCTCCTTGTATATCACGAGCAAGGAAAAAATAAGAGGCTATTCGGAATGTAAGTTCCGATCGATTGCGAAAATTAAAACTGTTTTATTTGAAATAGTTAGCTACACCTCACAGCGATTTCTCTACGTTGTCGCCGATCCGACTTTGACATTTGTCGTAGCGTTGTACCAACATTTGAATGCTCTCGTCATAGAAGGCAGCCGCCAGTGCTCTCCGCCAATTCTCTACGCTCATCTACAGCTCGTTGTCTGTCCCAAAATGTCTTCATAGCCAGCGGTTCATGTGAACAGAGATGAGACAGTTACGGGCTTTGTTGCGGATGATCAAACACTTCCCACTGAAAACGCTGAAGGAGCATCTTCATTGCCCCTGCAGGGTGCGGCCGAGAATTGTCATGAAGAATGAAACGCATGACAGTTATATTATGTGGGCTAGGCGGGAAACATTATCTTCTAGGCATCTATATCTGCTCACTGTGCGCTCCGAATTGAAAAGACCGATGTGCCTCGTTCGACGGACATACTAGAGACATTACCCAACACATCTGTGCAAAACGTCATCGGATTTTCGCAGTGGTTTCAATTTCGCGTCCGATCGGAACTTACTTTCCGAATAGCCGTCATGTTAGGGATGCATAGGATAGTGAAAAGAATGCAAAGGGAATCGACAGCGTCCTTTCCAAGGGAAGTATCGCGGAATTTGTCTTATGCGGGTTAGGGAATCTGCAGAAAAGCTTAATTTGATAGGCTGGACGTGGATGTGAACCACGATCTCCCGAATACGAAGTAAGGAAGCACGTTAGGTTTTAACGCTCGGTTAATTACGAGGTCTTTCGAGAAGGAGAACAAGGTTTGAACGGAGAAGAAAATAGGCCATGATATTCTCAGGTAAACCTTTCTGGATTCTGCTTAAAGCGATTCAGGGAAACCTGAACCTGGATGACTGCACAGGAATTGGAACCACGGGCCTATCGAATGCATGTACAGTGTCGTAGTGCTATGCCGCTTTGATGGGTCACGAAGAAGGATACCGTGGATTACCAATGTGTCGCTTGCTCAGTACAGTGTGAAAAGTGTTTGGTGGAAATCTCTTAAAGTTGAGTTTCATCTCCGTTTCCATTTCTGTACAAGAAAACGGTTACTCAATGAATTAATATCCTTCATTTTTATAGATACCTAGCCCACAGATAATATTAGAGTAACAGCACCTCGTGCAAACTCAGTCTATCTTCACACGTTCTGTTCGTGAGTACAAGGAAAAACAGTATACGCTTCCAACGACCTCTCCCTCACACATACGTGGTTTATAATGACGGGCAGAATATACCTCTAGTGCTAGAACAGAGACACCTGTTCGTGTCCCGCAGCGCGCTAATTGGCGATACTGGAAGGAGAGCCAGACACAGATGGAATCCGTGTGGCGGATTAACGACCGTAGCTGGTGCACTGGTCAGCGTGAAGTGGTTTTAAGGCGGCCGTCCACGATAGTTTACGCTGGACTGGTGCTCAATTTAAAACAGTTAAAATGCGATTCCACAAAGAACAAAGTTAGCACAATTCCCAGACTGATATAGCACACGACTTCCCTTCCTTAAGTAACTGCCGGCTGTAGCGCCACGCAGGCATACAGCAAAAGAGTTAAAAATTAAATAAAATTGTCAGATCCTTGAGCAAAGCGGAGACCATATGAGACGAGATTAAAGCTAACCAAAAAAAGAAACAAGAAGACTAGAACAGGAATCACGTTGATTATCCTTTCAGTCATGCTGGTGAAAAGTAGCGAATGAAGTTTTAATACAGCATATTATGGTTTACTTCTCTATTTACACGTCCGTTTGTAAGCACTTTCTACTCTGTCACTTTATTTCACACTTTTCCAGGCCGAGAACGACAGAATTTTGTCTTACATTACTACCTCCATTGTTTGTTGGAAGCGAAGTCTCAGACGCAGACTGAAAGAGCTGACAATGCATTCCTTCGCACAGGCTACTGCCTATTGAATGGTCACTTCTTATCAACATAGGGCAGTGCTCAGTTTATAGTGACAGACAGTTAAATCCTATGGTGACATTTTGTGTACTGTGCACACTGCAGCATAGGCCCACACACAACGCTGGTAGCCTGCCGCACAACTTAAATCCACATTTTAGAGTCCAGAGATTCGTCGTCAACTCTCCCAGATCTTCGACAGTCTCTAACTAGCAACAGCTCTACTTGAATGCCCACGCTAGAGTGCATTTTGAAAGTTTCAATAGTGTATATTATTTCGACACTGGAACGTTTGTGTTCAAAAGGCAATAAATAGTCTTCCAAGGTAGTAATTATTAACTATTTCGGGGGAATGCAGAGTGCTGTAAATGGAGGCCCAGTCGAATTCCAAGTTCACAGTGACTAAGGACATTCAGTGTATACTACGAGGGTGTGCTGAAAATCAATGCCTTCGAATTTTAATGTTGGAAGTCAAAGCTTTCTAAGTAAAACAAACGTCATTAACATTCTACATCTTTATTTTTCATGATTTTATGTTTGTTTCTCACCATAGTCATCCTGCGGACGAACACATTTCTACCAACGAGAAACCAGTTAGCTGATACCGCCACTATAGAATGTCTGACTTCGTTGACGGAGCCACAACCTCATCACTGCTTACACCGTTTCATCTCTTCCGACGACAAGTTCTCGAAGGTGTTCTTTACGTTCTAGGAACAGATGAAAATCAGATGTGCCCAAGTCCGGACTATATGAAGAATTACCGATGACAGTGAAACCAAGATGTCGGGTTGGTGCAGAGGTCGTAACGCTCGTGTGTGGTCTGGCATTGTCATGATAAAGGAGATGGTGCTCTATATGTGGACGAATTCGAGCTTTCAGTTCTCTGACGTTCCCGTTGTACCTTTATCGGTGTGAGGGTGTTATGTTGAGTTGCGCAACGAATTGATCTGACAAGTACCCTTTAGCTCCTGCAAGAAGCAGTTTCCACCCAACACGAATACAGAAGTCAGACAGACGCTCCTAACGTACCAAAACGAAATGTCTGAAAAACTTTCAGCAATAAATATCTTCTGGAGTTGTCCGCTGTAAGGAAGGCACAAAAATATTCTATTTTCTTACGTTACTAGTGGGATACTTGGGTACTGGAGTATTGCTAGTTAGTGTAAGAAAAACATTAAACGAACGGAAAATATTATTTATTGCAAAATTTAAGAAAAATGAAATGAAACTTTTATTTATAAACTGATACACAAATTTCCGGGTTCTTTTCGGAATAGGAGGTTACCTCTTCTGGATAGAAATCCTGTTAATGACATTTATATACAAAGTGTGGGAAAGCTCTTTTATCCCTTTTCTTTAAGAATGTTATTTACTTGGCAAAATGGGTGAGAGCCGCGCCTACTCAACTTGAATAATAATTATCCGATTGAATTTTCTAAGTACGGTAGAGGCTGTCGCGTGAGAAATGTAATGAAGTGACGTGAATGAAGATGGTATTTCTAATGGAAGAAAGATAGGGCTCGCCTACGCTGTGGACTGGTTATCTGATCGGTGTACCACGCCCACTCCTCTACGGCGATTCGGCGTGTGTGTGTGTGTGTGTGTGTGTGTGTGTGTGTGTGCGTGCGCGCTCTCTCTTTCTCTCTCTCTCTCTCTTTCTCTTACGAGTAAAGCGATACGAAAGGAAACAAGTACGTAAGGACCGCCAAAGAAAAACTCAAATAATGTGTGTGTGTGTGTGTGTGTGTAAGGACGATTTAGGGAAGGTCAGGAAGTGTAGCTCATCTATAGAAGAGACCGTAAGGACTTCCACGTAGATCCCTCAGAGTGATTAGTGGGTCACGTCGTCCATAAACAGCCCTTTTCAATCTATCCCAGGCATGTTCGATACGGTTCATGTCTGGAGAACATGCTGGCCACTCTAGTCGAGCGATGTCGTTATCCTGAAGGAAGTCATTCACAAGATGTGCACGATGGGGCGCGCGAATTGTCGTCCACGAAAAAGAATGCCTCGCCAATACGCTGCCGATATGGTTGCACTATTGGTTGGAGGATGGCATTCACGTATCGTACAGCCGTTTCGGCGCCTTCCATGACCATCATCGGCATATGTTGGCCCCACATAATGCCACCCCAAAACATCAGGAGACCTCCACCTTGCTGCACTCGCTGGACAGTGTGTCTAAGGTGTTCAGCCAGACCAGGTTGCCTCGAAACACGTCTCTGACGATTGTCTGGTTGAAATCATATGCGACACTCATCAGTGAAGAGAACGTGATGCCGATCCTGAGCGGTCCATTCGGCATGTTGTTAGGCCCATCTGTACTGTGTTGCGTGGTGTCGTGGTTGCAAAGATGGACCTCGCCACGGACGTCGGGAGTGAAGTTGTGCATCATGCAGCCTTTTTGCACAATTTGAGTAGTAACACAACGACTTGTGGCTGCATGAAAAGCATTATTCAACACGGTGGCGTGCTGTCAGGGTTCCTCCAAGCCATAATCCGTAGGTAGCGGGTAGCGGTCATCCACTGCAGTAGTAGGCCTTGGGCGGCTTGAGCGAAGCGCGTCATCGACAGTTCCTGTCTCCCTATATGTCCTCCATGTCCGAACAACATAGCTTTACTTCTCTCCGAGGCGCCTTGACACTTCCCTTGGTACCGTGCGACTGCTACGGTCGCAGGTTCGAATCCTGCCTCGGGCATGGATGTGTGTGATGTCCTTAGGTTAGTTAGGTTTAAGTAGTTCTAAGTTCTAGGGGACTGATAACCACAGCAGTTGAGTCCCATAGTGCTCAGAGCCATTTGAACCATTTGAACTTCCCTTGGTGAGAGTCCTTTCTGGCACAAAGTAACAATGCGGACGCGATCGAACAGCGGTATTGATCGTCTAGGCATGGTAGAACTACAGACAACACGAGCCGTGTACCTCCTTCCTGGTGGAATGACTGGAAGTGATCGGATGTCGGACCCCCTCCGTGTAATAAGCGCTGCTCATGCATGGTTGTTTATACCTTTGGGCGGGTTTAGTGACATCTCTGAACAGTCAAATGGACTGTGTCTGTGATATAATATCCACAGTCAACGTCTGTCTTCAGGAGTTCTGGGAACGGGTGTGATGTAAAACTTTTTTGATGTGTGTACAAAAGCACCACACCCTGAAAATCCCAGAACACTATGAATATGAATTTGCCTGATGATGGCATGATCTAGAACATTTTTGGCGTCGGCTTGTGACGGAACTCCACTGATGCTCTCTTGTTTTCGGGGTCAAAATGGCGAACCCACGCGCGTTTCTGCGGTTAGAAAGCCGATTACAGCACGCCGTTTCTCAAGCGCAGTTGTAGTTATGTTACATACCGCCATGTAACACGCTACTACTCGGAGCCCGCTAGCGGCAGAAGATTGCAACTTGCGTCAGCGAAGCGGGAAAGTCAACCGAGTCATATGCATGATATGTAAAACCTCAACCGATATCGAGAACTTTTCAGCCCGCCCTCGTACATGTTGTCCCTCCAACAGTGTACTTAGAACCTCATATAGTGAGGGGGAGAGAGAGGGGCGATACTCATGTTACTTTCGCGGGTACTGAAGAAATAGTATTGTGGTTTCACGAATAATGGCTCTAGGCACATTTACTACTAATAAGTATCTGTTACATGTTCTGACTTTCTAAGAGCTCATAATTAATACGTCTGTCTGTTTGGCGGGGCAGATTGCGAGATCGATTCGCAAAGTCTTTTTAGAGGGGAGTTCGAGGATGGAGAGGGGGGAGGGGGTTGCTCTTGTCCTGCCCCACGCTGAATACGCCCACGTCTTCCTCACTTTCCGGACGTTATCTGATTTGTGGTGTCGGCCTATAACAAGCAGTCCGCCATTCTGGATCTGGAACAAGTGTGATAGTGTTTCATTCCTGTCACCACATCAACTTTCCCAAAGATTTTGGAGAAAGTGGAGAAAGTTGTGTATGCCATCCGGTTGAAAAACTTTATCCTGCGCGTTTTCATAATATAGCGGTTTGCTTGTTGCATCTCTCACGTGCTCATGACAAAGCAGTCAGGCACAGAAGGTGCAGGAACTCAACAGACTGGCTCGAGTACTACACCTTCATGTACGGCCAGCTCGGACATTACGAATGAAGATACACTGCGCAACAAAATTAAAGGGCCATTTTTTTGAAACTCGGTTATTTATAGGATTGCATGGCTCAGCCGGTATGAACGGAACCCTTGTTGGATCACTATGTTGTCCGTCTGTCTGTCTGTCCGTCTGTTAATACCCCATTTGCTCAGGAACGGCCAGAGGTATCAAGTTGAAATTTACGAGGGTTGTTTTTTTAAGTAAGGGCCGTTTTTATTTTAAAAAAAAGATACAAATACTTTTGTAAAAAAACTTTTATTTTCTGATTATATACACTTTTACCTATTTTTCTACATAGTTGCCTTGTTTATTTAAGCACTTGTCATACCGTACAACTAAGTTTTTAATTCCCTCTTCAAAGAATTCGCCCGCCTGCTCCGACAGCCAAGACTCCACGGCCGCTTTCACTTCATCGTCGTCATTGAAGCGCTGCCCGCCAAGATGGTGTTTCAGGTACCGGAAAAGGTGAAAATCGCTAGGAGCAAGGTCGGGGCTGTATGGAGCATGGTCCAAAACTTCCCAGCCAAAAGAATCAATCAAATCCCGGGTCTTTTGAGAGGTGTGAGGCCTAGCGTTATCGTGCAGGAGCAAAACTCCTTTTGTCAGCATGCCGCGCCTTTTGTTTTGAATTGCTCTGCGGAGCTTCTTTACAGTTGCACAGTAGGCATCTGAGTTGATTGTCGTTCCTCGTGGCATAAAGTCCACTAGCAAAACACCGCGCCGGTCCCAGAACACAGTTGCCATAATCTTGCGCTTTGACAGCGTCTGTTTGGCTTTGACCTTGACGGGTGAGGTTGTGTGTCGCCATTCCATCGATCGTCGCTTGCTTTCGGGAGTGATGTGGGATACCCATGTTTCATCTCCAGTGACAATTTGACTCAACATGTCATCCCCTTCTTCCTCGTAACGAATCAAAAAGTCCAATGAAGTGGCAAATCTCTTCCCTTTGTGGTCCTCTGTGAGGAGTCTGGGTACCCACCGAGAACACAGTTTCTTAAAGTTTAGGTTTTTAGGCACAATTTTGCACAAAACCGACCTTGAAACTTGTGGAAATTCCAAAGAAAGAGTGGAAATTGTGAATCTTCTGTCCTCACGAATCTTTGTTTCGACTGCAGCCACCAAATCATCAGTGATCACAGAGGGCCGGCGTGAGCGTTCTTCGTCATGGACGTTTTGACGGCCATTTTTAAACTCTCTAACCCATTGACGCACTTTACCTTCACTCATTGCATTCAAGCCATAAACTTCTGTTAACTGACGATGAATTTCTGCAGCTGATAGGCTTCTCGCGGTCAAAAAACGTATCACTGACCGTATCTCACACGCGGCGGGCGATTCTATAACCGTAAACATTATAAAGTGGCACAGCGATGCGTACACGTCAGCTACAGAGCTGCAACTTGCATCAGTGTGAACGGGAAGGATGCCGGCAAGTGGCGCGGTGGCTTGTTGCGGTGTCCGTGCGAACTACGGGACTATACGTGCGAACGGCCCTTACTTAAAAAACAACCCTCGTATATCAACTAAGGTCTACTGGGCATTGGTGGCGTAAAACATTGAAGCTTCTGAGTCAATGCAGTCAAAAAATAGACCAGTTATGTCACATATTTTAATACTTGCAAACTCACTCATCAAATCCTATTGATGATATATCGGTACACAATTAAGTTTGTGCGGAACCTTCAGAACGCGTGTCCTACTCGCAGTTTCCCGGTTTTCCCACAGAGACGCAGAGGGTCTAAACTTGTCCCGAACGTGCGACAGCCTTCCTGCATAACGGTGCAAAATAATGGCGCCCTGCGACGTCACCCTCTGGCTCAGTGGCACTTTAAACAGGAAGGCGCCGACACATGCGTAAAAATGCCAGAGCTCAGACGTCCATGTGAGGTGTAATTTGAGCTAATGATTTCACATTGGCACCAAATTTCACCATAATTTTGCCCAGCACCACTTTGGAGGTGCCAGACCATGGGACTATCGTCACACCTTTCCTTGCCCTCATCTCACCCCCGCTCTTGACACCTCTGTGAAAGCCGCGCGGGGTAGCCGTGCGGTCTAGGTGCCTTGCCACGGTTCACGCGGCTCCCTTCGTCGGAGGTTCGCGTCCTCCCTCGGGCATGGGTGTGTGTGTGTTGTCCTTAGCGTAAACTAGTTTACGTTAGATTAAGTAGTGTGTAAGCCTGGGGACCGATGACCTCAGCAGTTTGGTCCCATAGGAACTTAACACCACCTGTTTCGAGATTTTGATGGTAAACCTCTCCGTGATAGACAACGTCTTTCTTCTGGAGTCTGCCATTGGTATTGGATGCTCGTCTCTGCGACGTTCTAGCTCTAACGAAACGAACTCGTGACGATGCTTACAATCAATCTTAGTCTGATATCAATTGTTCCTGCAACTAGTTTGCCGTGATGTAATCTTTCAGGCATTCTCGGCGAAACGGATAATTACAAGTTCCTGAATTTTCAGACGAGTTGTCATTTTGAATTAAAAGTTCTCGGGTTTCCAGCCCAGTCAAACGGTTAAAATTCCACTAAAGTTTTAACTATTTAACTATTTCACCTTATATGTAATGTTACCGCTGCGAACGCTGCATTCTTACGAGCTGTCAATTTCTTTCGACGATATTTCGACAACTTCTCTAGCTGTCTTCCTCCGATGCTCGCTGTTTGGACTCCAATCAAACAGTGAATGGGGCAGGCTATGCCCCGCCGTAACAATTGTTTACCGACGGCGTCAAAGAACAAAACGCTCGAAGAAATTTCAGACGAACCAAAAAGGCTATGCCAACCCGCAAAAATGTTATAAATAAAGAACGTGCTGTAACACAATAACCTTCACGAAAAACCTTCGTAATACCCACTCATATATGAACAGAGAGAGAGACCATTGTTATGTCTTACGTTATTTAAGCAACGTTATCCGGGTTTACACGCTTTACTTACACTAAAGCCTCCATCCTTGTTAATTACATAATCTACCACTCTAATGTCGACTGCTGCCATTATTACACTGTCTCAGAAACAAAAGCTCTATATTCTGCAAGTTTTACCTGAATCGTTTTACCACTATATCTCCAGAGGCAAGAGGGCTATAAAAGCATATGATTGGCATTTTTGGCCCAACTTTGCTGCTTACCTTCTCGCAGATTATTTCACATTGCAGTAACCGAAATATATGTGATCGACTATCTTACGACAATAAGTAAGCCACTACCTTTAGCATCCCGTCTATTCTTGAGATACACTAGTGTCCAAAAGTAAAGCGTAATCACGAAAACACGCAAATGAAAAGAGAAAAGTTGAACAATCATCCAACATCACCATAAATAGTTATCTACGAAGCCTACTTGTTCGCTCTGTATAGGAAAGGAGTACACCTTGCTGTGAATGGCGGTGTAACTGAAAGGTAAACATAAACAGAGCATGAGACTACTCATGTTTCAGCCTTCTCTGCGCGTTCCTAGTGAGCAGGGTGTAGTCACTTGCTGAAATTGACAATGTAACACCGCAAAGGCGCCATTTGGACTCTTATTTTGCAGGATAGAATACTCGGCTGTCTGGGAGTAGGTCAGACATAGACAGAAGTCTCAGTATCTTTGGATGTGCCACAAACGGTCATTTCGAGGCTTTAGTAACGGTTTCGAGACGTGGGAGATGTTCGTTGTAAAGCAGGAATATATATATATTAGGATATCATGAGAGAAAAGCGCGAGATAATGCCTGCATGACCGATGTTGGTCGACGTGGAGGAGGTCATTCCATTCGAGATACCTCTCTACGTTTGAACCCAGAATATGTTCTACAACATATGGACGTCAATGATGTTGGGCGGTAGTTTTGTTGATCACTTCTGCTACACTTCTTATAGGAGGATGCGCTTTCATCCAACCACTGGGCGCAGTTTTTTGTTGCAGTATATTATTGTTCATACGGATGCTGTCTCAGCTACGAATTCTGTATAAAATCAGACAGATATTCCATCGGTCCCTGGAATTTCGTCGTAAACAAAGCAGGTATTCACTGAAGAGCCGAAGAAACTAGTACACCTGCCTAATATGGTGTAGGGCCCCCGCGAGCACGCAGAAGTGCAGCAACATGATATGGCATTGTCTCAACTATTGTCTGGAGCTGTGCTGGAGTGAACTGACACCAAGAATCCTGCAGGACTGTCCACAAATCCGTAAGAGTACGACGGGGTGGAGATCTCTTCTGAACAGGACGTTGCAAGGCCTCCCAGATATTCTGAATAATGTTCATGTCTGGGAGTTTGATGGCCAGTGGAAGTGTTTAAACTCAGAATATGTCCCTGGAGCCACACTCTAGCAATTCTGGACGTATGGGATGTCGGATTGTCTTGCTGTAATTGCCCAAGTCTGTCAGAATGCACAATGGACATGAATGGATGCAGGTGATCAGACAGGATGCTTACGTACGTGTCGCCTGTCACCTGTCACCTGTCAGTGTCGTATCTAGACGTATCAGAGGTCCCATATCACTCGAGGCTCCACCAGCTTGAACAGTCCCCTGCTGACATGCAGGGTCATGGATTCATGAGATTGTCTCCATACCCGTATACGTCCATCCGCTCGATACAATTTGAGACGAGACTCGTCCGACCAAGCAACATGTTTCCAGTCATCAGCAGTCCAATGACGGTGTTGACGGGCCAAAACAAGGCGTGTCGTCTTCAAGGGTACACGAGTGGGCCTTCGGCTCCGGAAGCTCATATCTATATATAGATGATGTTTCGTTGAATGGTTCGAACGCTGACACATTTTGATGACTCAGCATTGAAATCTGAAGCAATTTGCGGAAGGTTTGCACTTATATATGTTATTCAGAAGCGGCAAAGAAACTGGTATACGCATGCGCACTCAAATACAGAGATACAAACAGGCAGAATAGGGCACTGCAGTCAGCAAACGCCTGTGTAAGACAAAAAGAGTCTGTCGCAATTGTTAGATCGTTTACTGCTGCTACAGTGGCAGATTTTCAAGATTTAAGTGAGTTTGAATGTGGTGTTATAGTGGGCGCACGAGCGATGGGACACAGCATCTTCGAGGTAGCGATGAATTAGGGATTTTCCCGTGCGACCATTTGATGAGTGTACCGTGAAAATCAGGAATTCGGTAAAATATCAAATTTACAGAGTGGCTTCAGGAACATATTCTGAGTTTAAACACTTCCGCTGCCCACCAAACTCCCCAGATAAGAACATTATTGAGCTTATCTGGAACGCCTTGCAACGTGCTGTTCAGAAGAGATCTCCACCTCCTTGTGCTCTTACGGATTTATGGATAGCCCTGCAAGATTCATGGTGTCAGTTCCCTCCATCTCTACTTAAGACATTATTCGAGTCCACGCCACGAGGTGTTGTGGCACTTCTGCGTGCCCACCTTGCCCTACCCGATATGCAGCTGAGATAGCGCCCATTTGAACAATAATATATCATAGATCCATCGAACAAAAAACTGTACCCATTGATTGGAAGTAAGCACATTGTCCTACGAGAAGGGTAGTAGAAGTGATCCACAAAATTACTGCTCAGTATCATTGGCGCTCATACGTTTTAGATCATTTCTTTAGTTCAAACGTAGAGAGGTATCTCGAATAGAATGACCTCCTCCACGCCCACCAACATCGGTCATGAGGGTATTATCTCGCGCTTTTCCCACATGTCATCCTAAAAGTATTGGAATAAGATTCACCTATACGTGCAATATTTCTTGTCTTCCAAAAAGCATTTGAATCTGTACTATGCCAAAATTTACTAAAAAAAGTACAATAATATAGGGTACCAAACAAAATTTGCGACTATATTGAGGATTTATTAGTACAGAGGACGTATCACGTTATAATGATTGAGGGTCATCGGCAGATGAGAAATTAACTTCAGGCTTAACCCAGGAAAGGGTAACGGGGCTCTTGCTGTTCATCATTTATATTACTGACTTGACAGACAGTATTAATAGCACCCAAAGATATTTTGCAGACGATGCAGATTCTGTAATGAGAAAAAGCTGCACTGATCTTTCGTCAGATTTTTATACGATTACAAAGTGGGGCAAATATTGACAACTCACTTTAAACATATAACAATTTAAAATTTTGCACTTCAATAAACGCGAAAGGCAGTACCATATAACTACAATATCAGTGAGTCACAACTGGGAACAGTCAACTCGTAAAAATCCCTGGATATGACAGTCTGTATGGATAAGATATGGAATGTTCCCAATGGGACAACCATAGGTTGGTTGATTTTGGGGAAGGGACCAAACAGCAAGGTCATCAGTCACATTGGATTAGGGATGGACGGAAAAGGAAGTCGGCCATGCCCAGTCAAAGGAACCATCCCGGCATTAGCCTGAAGCTATTTAGGGAAATCACGGAAAACCTAAGTCAGTACGGCCGGACGCGTGTTTGAACTGTCGTCCTCCAGAATGGGAGTCCAGTGTGCTAACCACTGCGCCACCTCGCTCGGTGACAACTGTAGGCAGATTTGGGTTCATTGGCAGGATGCTGGGGTAAAGCAGTCTGTCTACAAAGGCGACTGCTGAGATAACAGTTGTGCGTCTCATCTTTGAATATTTCTCAAGTGTATGGGACCGATACCGGATAGGACCAACATTGAATATTGATCGTAACGTGATGGGTAGCGCAAGTGATCAATTATTCGTTCGCTTCATGGCAGAACATCACGGAAATACTAAAAAACTCGAATTTACCGGACGCTCGAAGGTAGACCCCAATTACCCCATCAAAGCCTATTTGCAAAGCTTCAAGATTCAGCTCCCTATATATCACTTGCGTAGGCACTACGAAGACTAGATTAGTCTCATTACAGAGATATTCAAGCAGTCATTCTTGTCGTGCTCCACATGCAGTTCCAACAGAAAGCAAGCCTAGCATGTGGAACAATGATAAGTACCCTTTGCCATGTACTTCACAGTAATGTGTTGAGTAAGTACATGGGCTGGACAAAGATAAGGGGTCACCAAAAACACAACACATTCCAATGTCTGATACGGTGTAGGAAACCAGTTGGCATTCAAACAGCGTCCACGTGTCTCGGAATGGATAAATACAGGTTCTGTATAGTTTTCAAAGCAATCTTATACCATTCTTCCTGCAAAATAGCTTCAAGTGCAGTTAAAGATGATGGAATTGGATTATGATCACGAACACTTCCCTCTAAAGTAAACCACAAAAGATCAGTAATACTAGAGACTGCAGTGGCCATAGGAGATGTGACCATTCATTCTCGTGTTCACAAAACAAGTCCTGGGCGCTTCGAACTGTGTGAATAGGGGCTCTGTCGTCTTGAAATGCTGCATCACCACTGGGGAACAAACGTTGCACCATGGGATGGACATGATCAGCCAAAATGATCACATACGCTGGAGTGGCGGAAGTCATGAGACAGCGATATTTACAGCTACATATGGCGGCAGTATCGCGTACAAAAGTTATAAAAGGGCAGTTAACTGGCGGAGCTGTAATTTTCACTCAGGTGATTCATATGAAAAGGTTTCCGACGTGATTATGGCCGCACCACGGAAATTAACAGACCTCGGACGCGGAATGGAAGTTGGAACTAGACTCACGGGACATTCCATTTCGAAAATCGTTAGGGAATTCAGTACTTCGAGATCCACGAGATCCACAGTGTCAAGAGTGTGCCGAGGATACCAAATTTAAGGCACTACCTCTCACCACGGACAAGACAGTTGCCGATGGCCTTCACTTAACGACCGAGAGCGTGGCGTTTGCGTAGAATCGTCAGTGCTAATACACAAGTTACACTGCGTGAAATAACCGCAGAAATCAATGTGGGACGTATGACGAACGTATCCGTTAGGAGAGAGCGGCGAAATTTGGCGTTAATCGGCTATGGCAGCAGACGACCGTTCCGAGTGGCTTTGCTAACAGCGCATAGTCTGCAACGCCTCTCCTCCGCACGGTTTCTAGGGTTCAAGTGTGGCATAGATCCCACGAAGCCATGGACCCAAGTTGCCAACAAGGCACTCTGCAAACTGGTGATGGCTCGATTATGCTGTGGGCTGTGTTTACTTTGAATGGACTAGGTCCTCGGTTGTGGTCGGCTACGCGGAGACCATTTGGAGCCATTCATGGACTCAATGTTCCCAAACAACAATGGAATTTTTATGGATCACAAAATGCAATGTCACCAGGGCACAACTGTTCGTGATCGGTTTGAAGAATATTCTGGATACCAGAATGAGATTTTCACTCTGCAGCGGAGTGTGCGCTCATATGAAACTTCCTGACAGATTAAAACTGTGTGCCGGACCGAGACTCGAACTCGGGACCCTTGCCTTTTGCGGGCAAGTGTTCTACCAACTGAGCTACCCAAGCACGACTTTAATATTCTGGACAATTCTAGCGAATGATGTGACCACCCAGATCGCCCAAAATGAATTCCATCGAATATTTATGGGACATAACTGATCAGATCGTGCACAAAATCCTGCACCACCAACACTTTCGCAACTATGAACGTCTATAGAGGCAGCATGGATTAATATTTTTGCAGGGGACTTCCATTGACTTGTTGAGTCCATGCCACGTCTAGCTGCTGTACTACGCCGGCCAAAAGTAGGCCCCACACGACATTAGGAGGTACCCCATACTATTGTCACGCCAGTGTAATCCTTCGCAGTAATGCGACCTTGCAGAGTGACCATGTGGGCCATGGAATACCACGATATGGCTGGCCAAATTATCACCGAAATCCTGTCTTGTTTCACTCTTGGGAAGTTAACTCGGCCACAATTTGGAAACACTGTGCAATAAGACTGATCCGATTACCTTACTTTCTTCCATTGCTTATAAATCCATGTTTTGTGGCTTTGGCACCACGTTTCCCTGTTACGGTGCATTTGCACACCTGAAGAGTGGTTTTGGATTTCATCTCGCCCTAAAATTTCCTGCTTATGAAGCTATCTTCGTGTTGTTTTGGTGCTGAAACACTCGCGATTGCGACATTCGCAGACATTTTACCGTGTTGTGACTTGGCGGATGATGTTTATCTGCTTTCACTGTTTGCGGTATAAAAATTCGGTGCTTCTTGAAGCACCAAGCATTTCGACTTCCTTGGTTACGGAAGCATCTACCATATGAGCAACAACAATTTACCCATTTCCTCCGGTCGCAGGTTCGAATCCTGCCTCGGGCATGGATGTGTGTGATGTCCTTAGGTTAGTCAGGTTTAAGTAGTTCTAAGTTCTAGGGGACTGATGACCACAGATGTTAAATCCCATAGTGCTCAGAGCCATTTGAACCATTTGCCCACTTCCGAATTCACTTAGCTCCGACATAATGCAATCCCAACCACATAGAGCACTGTTCTGGCCACGACTGATACATGATACGTATTGAGGACAGTGCACAGGTGCCGTCCGTGATCAAATAGAACACTGCAACCTGCAGACTTGACTATCACCCGCATTTACGTTGAAGTATGTACTCACATCAAAAAAAAGTTTTGCATCACCCCGGTTCCCAGAACTCCTGAAGATAGACGTTGACTGTGGATATTGTATCAGAGACATAGTCCCTTTGACTGTTCAGAGATGTCATTAAACCGGCCCAAAGATGCAAACAACCATGCATGAGCAGCACCTGTAAGACGGAGGGGGTCCGACAGCCGATCAGTTCCAGTCATTCCACCAGGAAGGAGGTACACTGCTCGTGTTGTCTGTAGTTCAACCATGACTAGACAGTCAATACCGCAGTTTTATCGTGTCCACATTGTTACTTTGTACCAGGAAGGGCTCTCAACAAGGGAAGTGTCCAGGCGTCTCGGAGTGAACCAAAGCGATGTTGTTCGGACATGGAGGTGATACACAGAGACACGAACTGTCGATGACATGCCTCTCTCAGGCCGCCCAAGGGATATTACTGCAGTGGATGACCGCTACCCACGGATTATGGCTCGGAGGAATTCGGACAGCAACGCCATCGTGCTGAATAGTGCTTTTCGTGCAGCCACAGGACGTCGTGTTACGACACAAATTGTGCGCAATAGGTTGCATGATACGCTACTTCACTCCCGACGTCCATGGCGAAGTCCATCTTTGCAAGCACGATACCATGCAGCACAGTACAGATGGGCCTAACATGCCGATTGGACCGCTCAGGACTGCCATCACGTTCTCATCACCGATGAGTGTCGCATATGCCTTCAACCATACAATCGTCGGAGACGTGTTTGGAGGCAACCGATCAGGCTGAACGCCTTAGACCCATTGTCCAGCGAGTGCAGCAAGGTGGAGGTTCCCTGCTGTTTTGGAGTGGCATAATGTGGGGTCGACGTGTGTCGCTGGTGGTCATGGAAGGCGGCGTAACGGCTGTACGATACGTGTATGCCATCCTCCGACCGATAGTGCAACCATATTTGCAGCGTAGTGGCGAGGCATTCGTCTTCACGGCCGACAATTCGCGTCCTCATTGTGCACATCTTGTGAATTACTTTCTTCAGGATAACGACATCGATCGACTAGAGTGGCCAGCATGTTCTCCGGACATGAACCCTATCGAACATGGGTGGGATAGATTGAAAAGGGCTGTTTATAGACGGCGTGACCATCAACCACACTGAGGGATCTACACCAAATTGCCGTTGAGGAGTGGGACAATCTGGAGCAAGAGTGCCTTGATGAACTTGTGGATACTATGCCACGAGAAATACAGGCATGCATCAATGCAGGAGGACGTGTTACTGGGTATTAGAGGTACCGGTGTGTACAGCAATCTGGACCACCACCTCTGAAGATCTCGCTGTATGGTGGTACGACATGCAATGTGTGGTTTTCCTGAGCAATAAAAAGGGCGGACATGATGTTTATGTTGATCTCTATTCCAATTTTCTGTACAGGTTTTGGAACTCTCGGAACCGAGGTGATGCAAAACTGTTTTTGATGTGTGTATTTCTCGCGGTATTTCCGTATTTTTGTCCAACCTCTGTATGTATGTAACTCTCAGGATGTACTTTTTTCTGTTATCAGGATTGGAATAGCCTATCCACGAATCGGAGGCAGCTACTATGAAGGATGTTTTCGTCTATGTGCAAGCTCTTCCTTCAACTCATGGCAGCTTCAGGAAACATATATAATATAGCAGTGACTGGTTGTGCTTGAAAGCTAGGATGGCACTGCTTTGATTGTACGACAATAGTTTATTCATGCCTCTGCAATAACTGGCACTTATGGTGACTGTAAGCATGGCGTGCTACACGTACCTTGTGCTCCCTATGCGCCGTCACGCTGCGGGACAGCGCGAGCGCCGCCGCCGCCCACAGCACGAGTAGCGTCGCCATCGGCGCCTGCAACCAATCACAACACTTAGGCACACGCTCAAAGTGTACCACAATATTTTTTGTTCTATGGAAAATAACCGACTATAACTAACATTGTTGCTCATCTATTAATATATACTTGAAAGCAGGTGCCGGCCGCGGTGGTCTCGCGGCTCTAGGCGCGCAGTCCGGAACCGTGCGACTGCTACGGTCGCAGGTTCGAATCCTGCCTCGGGCATGGATGTGTGTGATGTCCTTAAGTTAGTTAGGTTTAAGTAGTTCTAAGTTCTAGGGGACTGATGACCACAGTAGTTAAGTCCCATAGTGCTCAGAGCCATTTTTTTGAAAGCACGTGGTGAACGTTGTAAATCCACATTGGGGACAAATACAGGGTGTTTCAGTACCCCTACCGCTGGGTTGTATGCAAGCCGCAACGCCCTCGAATACCATGTACAAGATTTTCGTATTCTCTCGCTCACTATGCCCAGACTATTAGCCCTACAGAAAAAATGAACAGATCTTTTTGTAGGAAATTTAATGTAGTTAGATTT
The DNA here is from genome assembly GCF_023864345.2 of Schistocerca serialis cubense. NCBI lineage: Eukaryota > Metazoa > Arthropoda > Insecta > Orthoptera > Acrididae > Schistocerca > Schistocerca serialis. The sequence continues at coordinate 127,102,114 of NC_064640.1, forward strand.
TGTACTGGGATACGTTTTTGCTAGACTCCGTAGCTTTCGAATTATTCAAGAAAAACGTACGCGTTTTTTTCGAATAACTCGAAAATTTATCTCCAGCGAAAACGTATCACAGTACAAAATTTAGCTACATTAAATTTCCTACAAAATGGTCATGTGCACGTTTACTGTAGGACTAATAGTTTTTGTGTAGCGAGCAAAAAAATATTTAAATCACGTTCGTAGTCTTTGAAGGCACTGTGGGATGCATGAAGCCCAAAGGTAGGGGCAGCTGAATCTCCCTATACATATATACACGTACCAGGTGGTTATAATTAAACTGATAGTGTTCCGAGTACTGCGTCTGAAGTCTGTATACATCACAGGACGCTGAAATATTGAAGGTATGTAGGTATGCTCATTAATAGGTGCTTTTGCGAGTATGCTGAAAAAATAATACTTCCACTTTCTGTCACCAGGTGGAGATATAGCGCTGTAAGCAGTCAGAATGTGAAATGTTTCCTGTTTTGATGTCAGTATGCTGTTTGTCTCTTGGTGACGCATTTTGATTTCTTTTGTGAAGTGACTGTTGGTGTAACGGGTTAAGAAGTTTGAAGTGTTCCCTACAAAACGCAATGGTTATTGAGAAGAAAGGCCACGCACTCGTGGTAAAATTGTTTTATCAGAACGGCAGCAATAGGAGCACTGCATTGCGGGAACGTCGCCGACAGAAACAACTGCGAAGAGGCCCCACGTCAATAAATGGGATGAAGAATATGGTCAAGAAATTTCAAGAAACAGGTGAATTAGCGGTACAACAGGGAGAGGGAGGCGGCTCATCCGCATGGCAGTTGCTGCTGAAGTTGCCGTAGCTATAGCCGACAGTGCACCACATGTCTCAAATTCTGCAGCCAGTACTCGAACTGTGTCACGAGAACTCTTTCTCCCCTGGTCAACTGTTCAAAAGATTTTGCGGCACGTTTTACACTGGTATCCCTACATGATTCAGAAAGCGCACCAAGTGAAGACCCACAATAGGCTACAACGGTGTGACTTTGCCCTTCGTTGTTTGGCACGGATTGAAGTAGATGACAGCTGCCAGGGAATATTCTTTGTATGAACGAAACGCATTTTACTCTGCACGGTGCCCTGAATGCACGGAACTATCGCATATGGGAATCTACTCCTCCATATGTTGTGTAAGAACATCTACTGCACTTAGCTTATGTGACTGTGTGGGTGTGGTTTCACAAGCTCTTTCATTCTCAGTCGGTTTTTCTTCGAGGAAATGACACCTCACGGGCCTGTTAGGTATACAGTGACATCTGCACGTTATAAGGACCACCTTGTACAATAACTAATTCCAGCAACTGTGTCCACACCAATATTTGCATGCTAGATGGGGTAATGCCACACGTCGCTTGCCAGGTGAACCATCTGCTTCGAGAAAGCTTCGGTAACGACCGCATCATCTCTTGGCAATTTCAAGATGTGTGGCCTTCCAGATCCCCCGACTTAAATCCACGATACTTCTGGTTGTGGGGATATCTTAAAAATCGTGTTTATCAGGGTTTTATCCGGACTTCTCCTGAATTGAAGGATAGCACACAACGACATTCCGGAAACATATCGCTCTGATTATAATGGATACGCTACGGGCAACTGTCACCCATGTCGTGTAATGGATAAGCATATTGCTGAGTCAGACCATATTGAACATACTGGTACCATATTCTAAAAAAATGTGCCACAACCACCGTTATCATGTGTTTGATCTTTGATCTTCCTCCCCTTTTCCTGTACCCACACCACATTCTGATTGCTTACATCGCCATATTTTCACCAGGCGGCAGAAAGTGGAACTATTATTTTTTCAGCATACACTGCGAGCGCACCGATTAATGAACATACCTACGATGTTCCAGTGTCCTGCGATGTATACAGCCCCCAATGTAGCGCTTGGAACACCATCAGTTTAATTACAACCACCTGGTATGTATAAACTGTATATTTATATACCACACCATATGTGCAAAGATTCGAAAAACATTACCTGGAAAGACGAGAAAAGGAACGAGAATGAAAGTTTATAAATTGATCGGTACGCCAGTATTACTGCCAGCACAGCAATAACTGACGAATACCAAATACCTTAGCAAGATACAGGGAACAGAAATGAGATTCCTGAAAGCAGTAGACAGGTGCACGAGACTAGACCGTTATGAAAATGATATACAGAGACAACCGAATATTTCTCTAATGGAAGACATAATCAGCGAAAGTATAAGGTGGCTCTCACTCCTAAAAAAATACTAGAAGGAGGAATACCAAAACAAGTTTTAATATATAGACCATATAGTGAAAGAAGGGTTGGAAGACCAAGTAAACGGTGACAACTACAGCTGTGACCGGAAAGGAGAAGAACTGTAAACAGTGCACTCTAGTGCAACATTTGCAATCAATAAAAGGTACTAGATTAGATACACCAGCTGCAGTAATGTAAATAAAATGCATTATAATTGTTTTTATTCGCATAAGGACTTTTTTTTACCACGGCTAAAATGATGATAGTCATCGTTTACATAAAGACTGAGTAACTTGCTCTGTAGTACTTGAAGTAAAACAGTTAACATCTTTACATCACATACACAATGACTAAAGAGAACGCAGTGTATTTATACAGGGCTATTCATAAGCACCTTTGGAGTTTCAGAAGAAGCCTGCGCAAAAACTATAAGACTTGCAAAAAATAAACACGTATCAGTGAATAGGGCATCTCATCAAGTTTTTAACTTACAATATAGGTGCCCAATATGGGACCTGTTCGTGACGCAGCAAACGTCAACGCGTGCGTGGAATTCATTGAAGTTGCTGACACGAGTTGCCCCGAAAGACGCCACAGCAGCCCGCTTCAAATCTGTTCTTTGGGTTGTCTGTTTGCAGGCGCGAACTAGTGGGTTGCGGCGTAAGTTCGTAGCGTTTTTCCATAATTTTAATAAACGCAACAGACATGAATAACAGAGACTTCAGTCATCAATAATACATTCTCCTTCACTATTTACAACAGTCTGCCAATGTTGGGGTAAGTTTTCGGCTCTGCGACTATAGAAATCACGTGGGTTTGAGCGAAGATCTGGTCGAGCCATATTCGGAGCGCGTTTTCATGTTCCATGAAAGCTGTTCGACAGAGATTGGAAAAGGCGAAAAAACTGAAGGCGCAAGATCAGATGAATAAGGTGGGTGCAGAATGACTTCCAACCAAGCTGCTGTATAGAGTTTTTTGTCAGTCTAGGAGAATGTGGGAGGGTCTTATCGTCGAGCAGCATCACCTAAGGTTGTCTTCCTGGTCTGTGTTCTTGGACTGCGTCTGCAAGACGTCTCGGTTGTTGACAATAAATGTCAGCAGTAATGGTTGCACATCGTATTACATCACACGGTTACTGTTCCACCATAAGATTTTTGTACGGGTAGTTGCTGCTTTGTTTGCGCTCAATCATTCCTTTATTTTCCTTATGTTAGCATAAGGACACGATTTCTCGTCACCAACAACGACACAAGATTTGAATGCTAGACGTTTCTCATGAGCCAATTGATGACGAGCAAGCAGAATGTATTTGTGATCTTGGTTTAGAGCATGGGGTACGCATACACCTGATTTGTGAACCATCCCCATCGCATGCAAATATCGCACGATCGTGGAATGATCACAGTTCGTCACATTTGCCAGCCCTCGAGTACACTGATTGGTATCATTGTGGATCAACCTGTTTAAACGATCTTCATCAAATCCCGAAGAACTTCCAGAAAGTGGAGAGTCACTGATGTCAAAACGATCCCCTTTAAAACGAGAAAAACTTTTTCTTGTCGTGATCCGCCTAATGGCATTGTCCCCCTATACGGCGTAAACGTTTCTGGCTACTTCCACTGCTGTCACCCCTCTATTGAACACAAACATGGAATATGTCGGAAATGTTCTGCTTCTCCATTCCATTTTCTAGCGTCCACAGCTTCACCCACTATTTTCAAATGACAAAATGACAAGATGTAAACTCCAATAGCAACAGTGAGTTACAAATAAAAAATGGCAATCGATAAATAAACCCATAGCAACCGGGAGATCAACATGCAAAACCAAAACGTTACGAACTTATTCTCCAACTTAATAATTCGATGCAACAATACGGAGAATATGGTTTGTCTACATGTAGTGAGAGACCTCCCCACTAGTGAACTACGTCACGTCGCGTATTACGAATTCTCTGATACGTGTCATTTTTCTGTATGTCTTATAGTTTTCACACATCTTGTTCTGAAACCCTGAAAGTACTTACAAGTAACACAACAGTAATGATAATCTAAGGACCACGTCGCTCAGTGTTAGTTATTACTTTGAGACAAATGGAATATTAGCAGACAATTTGTTAGTACATTTCACAATCAAGTGGTACGTGATCAATGAATGCAATCCAGTCAATCGCTACTTTCACGCTGTGTGTGTGAGGCAACACGTTCAGGTGGTGCGTGTTGCTTGCAGCAAGTCTGGGTTGGACCACACGTTTAATAGCAATGACCGTGAAGTGGCACGAATAGTTTTTGCTGGGGCTGTAGGTGCACGATCAGGCTGTAGTTCATCCGACACTAGCCATTCAAGTCCAGAAATACTACGAGAGTTAGTCAGATGAAAACCTTAAATTTTTAAAAAAATATTATTTATTGTGCAGAAGTGGTACAAAGCTGTGTCGCTTTTCAACTTAATCTCTCCCATGCTCAATGCAAGTCCTCCAGCGCTTACAAAGTGCATAAATTCCTTTAGAAAAAAATTATTTTGGTAGTCCGCGCAACCACTCATGCACCGTGTGGCGTACCTCTTCTTCAGAACGGAACTTCCTTCCTCCCATTGCGTCTTTGAGTGGTCCAAACATATGGAAATCACTTGGGGCAAGTTCTGGTGAGTGTGGTGGATGAGGAAGACACTCAAAATGCAGGTCTGTGATTGTTGCAACTGTTGTACGGGCAGTGCGGGGCCTTGCATTGTCATGTTGCAAAAGGACACCGGCTGACAGCAATCCATGTCGCTTTGATTTGATTGCACGCCGCAGATGATTTTTTAGGAGATCTGTGTATGATGCACTGGTGACAGTGGTCCCTCTAGGCATGTAATGCCCCAAAATGACGCCTTTTTCGTCCCAAAAGAGAGCCAGCATAGCCTTCCCTGTTGATGGTTCTGTTCGAAACTTCTTTGCTTTTGGTGATGAATGGCGCCATTCCTTGCTCGCTCTCTTCGTTTCCGGTTGGTGGAAGTGAACCCAGGTTTCGTCCCCAGTAACGATTCTTGCAAGGAAGCCATCACCTTCTCGTTCAAAGCGCCGAAGAAGTTCTTCACAAGCAATAACACGTCGTTCTCTCATTTCAGGAGTCAGCTGCCGTGGCACCCATCTTGCAGACACTTTGTGAAACTGGAGCACATCATGCACAATGTGGTTCAAATGGTTCAAATGGCTCTGAGCACTATGGGACTTAACAGCTGAGGTCATCAGTCGCCTAGAACTTAGAACTACTTAAACCTAACTAACCTAAGGACATCACACACATCCATGCCCGAGGCGGGATTCGAACCTGCGATCGTAGCGGTCGCGCGGTTCCAGACTGAAGCGCCTAGAACCGCTCGGCCACCTCGGCCGGCTGCACAATGTGGTGTGCTGACCCATGACTAATCTGTAAACATGCCGCAATGTCATTCAGTGTCACTCAGCGATTTTCCTTCACTATGGCTTCAACTGCTGCAATGTTCTGTGGAGTCACAACTCGTTGTGCCTGACCTGGACGGGGAGCATCTTCCACCGAAGTCACACCATTTGCGAACTTCCTACTCCATTCGTAGACTTGCTGGAATCTTCATTCGTCGATGAATTTCGATAGGTTTTACACCTTCACTACACAAAAACCACCGAGCGAGGTGGCGCAGTGGTTGGACACTGGACTCGCATTCGGGAGGACGACGGTTCAATCCCGCGTCCGGCCATCCTGATTTAGGTTTTCCGTGATTTCCCTAAATCGATCCAGGCAAATGCCGGGATGGTTCCTCTGAAAGGGCACGGCCGACTTCCTTCCCCATCCTTCCCTAATCCGATGAGACCGATGACCACGGTGTCTGGTCTCCTTCCCCAAACAACCAACCAACCACAAAAACCGAATAACAAAATGTTCAAATGTGTGTGAAATCTTATGGGACTTCACTGCTAAGGTCATCAGTCCCTAAGCTTACACACTACTTAACCTAAATTATCCTAAGGACAAATACACACACCCATGCCCGAGGGAGGACTCGAACCTTCTCCGGGACCAGCCGCACAGTACGTGACTGCAGCGCCTAGACCGCTAGGCTAATCCCGCGCGGGAAACCGAATAACAGAACGCTGTTTTTCCCTGGGGCAAGTGGCAAGTGGGGCGGCCACATTTATATTGATACTGCATCTGCACTACGCTGCCACCTACCGGCCATTCTGCACGTTGTTTGTAGCACGCTTACCAACTTACAGGATAACGGCTCGAAATTTCGATTTGTTATTACAAATTTAAGGTTTTCATTTGACTCACCCTCGTACTTGTTTCCCTTTGATTAAGGATGCAATGGCTGTTGCCACGCAGATAGGAACATTACTACGCTATTACAAAAAATGACCGATTCGAAACTATTTCCCACATTGTGGGAAGCATGCTATTGTGCAGAAGCTGATTTACTTCGACATCATCCAAACTTAATGGTTTGAGCTCAAACCAGGGAAAACAGATATGACCATTTCGCAACCATCACCAAATTGCACAAACGTAACAGTGCTCTCAGGTACAAAACATTCGTCGGGAGTTCGTCAAGTCCACATCGGACAGTCTGAGTGGCACATCTTATAACGTGACTAGCTACTCCATGGAACAATCTTTATCCCTTGCCCCATGTAGCAATGACGGCGCTGATTGCAGATTGTAAGCGGCATGGCGCACCCTTTGGTCAGTGGCTCTTGCGAATTGGAAATTTGTGGTAAGTTCCTATGGGACCAAACTGCTGAGGTCATCGATCCCTAGGCTCACACAACTAAATCTAACTTAAGTTAACTTACGCCAAGGACAACATACGCACCCATGCCCGACGGAGTATCTTTTACGTCGCAGCCCTATCACGGTTCGACGAATTTTTTATGTCGCCAATCTCTGTAAGTGAGGTACAACGTCCCGAAGTAGCTGACAAGGCTGTTTGATGACTCGTTCATAAAGTATGAGGTACACTTCGGTGGTAACCGTCAGTTCGTTCATTAGGTATTCGGAGATATATTGGGTGAAATACTCCGTTCTGAAACAAATGAAGCTGCTGATTCCATTGACTGCTGTTGGCCTAGGCGTCGTATTCCCTACTGGAGACTGCTGGAGTGTGCGGAGATTTTACGTTTCACAGTGTTTTTGGGTCTTATTCAGATCCCAAAACCAACAGTGAGATCATCCTATTTCTTTCTTGCTCTTTTTGATGACCACATTGAGCTGTAGGGTGATGGTCAACACACAGTAGTAGTAACTGAGATAATCGAAGTTCAAAGAGCCGGCCGCTGTGGCCGAGCGGTTCTAGGCGCTTCAGTGTGGAACCGCGCTGTTACTACGGTCCCACGTACGAATCCTGCCTCAGGCATGGATGTGTGTCAAGTCCTTAGGTTAGTCAGGTTTAAGTAGTTCTAAGTCTAGGGGACTAATGACGTCAGATGTTAAGTCCCATAGTGCTTAGAGCCATTTGAAGCATTTGACTTCAAAGATCTACGAGTGTGTGCTCAAAATAACGCCTCCGAATTTTCTGTGTGAAAACTCTTAAACATTGTTTAAATAAAATAAACGTTAGTAACATTCTACATTTTTATTCTTCATGTCTAAATATTTTCAGCCCTCAGCCGCTACAAGGCTCCGAATTGTAGCATATCACCTGGCGGTGTGTAACGTAACTATGTCGGTGCTTGGGGAACAGCGTGCTGTAATCGAGTTTCGAATTCGAAGAGTTTTCCACACACGGAGCATCCTATGCTTCAGCAAGACAGTGCACAGCACACAAGAGCGTTGCATCTGCAACAATCGGACGCGTTGGTTTCACTGTCACCGATCGTCCCCCATACAGTCCCGACTCGGTCCCATTCGATTTTAATCTATTTTCAAAACTTAAGGTGTGGTTGTGGCTCCGTCAACAAAGTCAGACATCTACAATGACGGTATCAACATACTGGTCTCCAGCTGGGAGAAATGTGTCGTCGCCCAGGTGACTCTGTTCCGAAATAAATATTTAGACATGAAGAATATAGATGTAGAATGTTAATGCCGTTTGTTTTATTTAAAAAGCTTTAAGAGTTTTCTCATAAAAAATTCGCAGGCATTAGTTTTCGGCACGCTCTCGTACCAAAACAGAAGAGTTTACTTAAGATAAGGAGACTGTTGTGCCGTTCTCAGGAAACGCTATCATCGCCTCTGCAATTCTACTAAGATTTAAAACAAACTCATCGAATATCTACAGTATCTAGTTGGTCTTCATTAGTTTTTCTCAGCGGGCGCAGTATCATCAAGTCTAAGCACTGTTGGTCTATTGTCAGTAGTATCCATCTTTCACAGCCATATAGCGTAATATTCGAGATGAGTGTTTTAGCTATTTACTTCTTTAGACACAGAGTGATTATATTTACTGTTAGTTGCCTTCTTTCTTTAAAAACCATTTTACTGTTGAAAATATTTTCGTAATCAGTATGCGCTGTATTTCTCTTCCGTGATTGTAGTGCATTAGTAACAGAACTTCTCTACAAGTTGTCACTTCCTTCAGTATGGATAATAAGTATTTCATTGCCTATCATTTACTGGGAATCAAAGTTTTGGTTTTGATAGTACTAGTATTAAGTTAGGATCTTTTAAAAATTGTTATAAATGTTAACATACCTAGTACATACTTTTCACTGTCAGTTCCTGGGATAATACCATATGACAATTAGACACACTGCATGAAAATGCACTTTCCTTAACGACACACGTTTTTCCTTTGTACATCATCATCATCATCATCAGTGTTCTGCCAAAAGGCAGGTTTTCACATGGTAGTTCTCCAGGCTTTCCGGTCTTCTGCCATCCTCTTCAGGTCTGCATAATTTCCTCTTCCCTTATGTCGTCTATAATCTTGTATCTCCTTCTTCTTCTCAGTCTTCTCCCACAAACCAATCCTTCCAAAGCATCTGCTAGCAAGCACTCCTTTCTCGATAAACGTCCCAACCTGTTCTTATTCCTTTCTCTTACAACCTTCAGCAGACATCTTGTCTCACCAGCCCTTTCCAATACTCTTTCATTACTCACTCTTTCCATCCAGTTTATTCTCTCCATTCTCCTCCACATGCACATTTCAAATGCTTCTAATCTTTCTTCATCCTCTCGTCTCAGCGTCCATGTTTCTGCCCCATATAGTGCCACACTCCAGACAAAGCATCTGCCAAACCTTTTCCTTAGTCCTTTATCTAATTTGCCACATAAAAGTCTCCTCTTTCTGTTGAATGCCTCCTTCGCTATGGTAATTCGAGTTTTCACCTCCTGGTGACATCTCAAGTCTTCAGTTATGTGCTTCCAAGATATTTAAATGTACTTACTTGGCTAATGGTAGATTGTCCTATTTTAATATTGGACAGTCTGCGTCTTTTACTGATGACCATACTCTTTGTTTTTGCTGTGTTTATTTGCATCCCACATTCCACACAAGCTTCATTCAGATCTTTCAGCATGTTATTCACTGTTCAAATGGCTCAAATGGCTCTGAGCACTATGCGACTTAACTTCTGAGGTCATCGGTCGCCTAGAACATAGAACTAATTAAACCTAACTAATCTAAGAACATCACATACATCCATGCCCGAGGCAGGATTCGAACCTGCGACCGTAGCGTTATTCACTGTCCGCTCACTTTCTTCCACTAACAGCATGTCATCAGCAAATCTTATACATTCTATTCTATTTCCACCAATACATATTTCTCTTTTCCCATCTAAGCTTTTCGCAATAATCTCTTCAAGGTATACGGTAACCAACAGCGGGGAAAGGCAATAACCTTGTCTAACACCTCGTCCAATGCTGCTTCCTTCTGACATTTTATTTCCAATCCTTATCCTTACTTTCTGGTGTAAATATTCTGTATCAGTCGTCTCTCTTTCCAATCTACTCCTTTCCTCTTCAAACTATCCATCACCTGTTTCCACTGAACTCTGTCAAAAGCCTTTTCTAAATCTATAAAAACAGCAAAGATTCCTCTACCTTTTTTCCATATATCTATCCCCTATAGTTCTTAACAGGCCAATAGTATCTCTTGTTCCTTTTCCTCTTCTAAATCCGAACTGCTCCTCTGCAAACCCGCTATCCAGCTTGCCATATAGCCTTCTATTCAACACTCTCAGCAAGACTTTAGCTGCATGAGAAATTAGACTGATGGTCCGGTGCTCTCCACATTTTTTAGTGTTTCTCTTTTTCTCTATTGGTATCATAAATGTTACAAGGAATTCCTCAGGCCATTCCCCTTTGTCATATATCTCGTTACAGAGGTAGACTATTTATTTTCTTGCCTTGTTTCCCAGACTCTTCAACAGTTCTGCTGGTAAATTACCAATTCCACATGCCTTCCCATTCTTCATCTCCTTCAGCGCATTTTCTACTTCTGCTTCCAAGATGGTAAACCCCTTTCCATCTTCCGGCACATATTGCTCCTCTTCAACCTTAATTTCGCTTTGCATTTCATCCCCCTTATACAGACATTAAATATATTCTTGCCATCTGTTCAAAACCCCTGTGCCTTACTTTTAGACCAATAGATGACGAAAATCTAGAAAAATACGCTCTTCATCAAATAACTAAAATTAGCCAAAAAGTTCAGTGGAATACTAATAACCTTAAGACGGTTCTAAAATGCTGACTGCTGTTCATTATGTTTAGAACCACAGATGAGCAGACGTTAATTGAAGTACTCCTCGTTAAGCAAAAGTAAACTCTTCAGAAGAATTTTCATTCTGCGTTAAAATGTTTTCGTCGTATCTAGATTTTTTGGAGGCACAAATATTAGTGTTCAGACATTCTTTTGTAATATAATACTACAACTGAAGACAGTAAATAGAAAATTGAGAGGCTACATCCTATTTTTGAATTTTCATTTGCATAGGACACACGAGACATACATATCCTGCAAGGATAAATAATATAGATATGAGTACTACCAGTGTTGAAATTACAGTTTATTAACATTCTGTAAATCAAAACAACCCACCTTCAACAATATTACTTTTCCATTACTACATTACCGAAGAAATATATTATGCGAAACTAAAATCACGCTCTTCACACATGAAATCTCAAAGGCTTCATCTGATGGTGACCATGTAGCTTCAGAAAATTTTCCTGTTCTATACCTCATCAACACCTGTTACGGAAAGTGCAAAAAATTGGAAATTTGTGGTAAGTACTATAGGACCAAACTGCTCAGGTCATCGGTCCCTAGGCTTACACACTACTTAAGCTAACTTAAACTAAGGACAACACACACACACACACACACACACACACACACACACACACACACACACACACACATGCTCAAGGGAGGAATCGAACCTCCGACGGGGCGAACTGCGCGAACCGTGGCAAGGCGCCCAAGACCGCACGGCTACCCCGCACGACGCGGAAAGTGCACTCATACAGAGTATTTAGCCGTATTTTTAGATGAGCTAAGAGTTTTTTGACAGACGCGAGGCTACATGGTGAAAATTTTGCGTGTGCATCACGGACACTATATACGAATGAACCGCCAGATAATGTCAGCTTTAGTCAGCGAATTCATACAGATTATGGAGGTGCCCAAAGGAAACGACAGAAGTGTAGAACCAGATCTTGACAACATTTCAAACTAGAGTGTTAGCTAGCAACCGTACAAAAATGTCAAACTGTGTACTTTATCCAACTTAAAAATTCAGTTGCTTATGTTTACAAGATGAACTAAACGCTTTGGGTATCTGTCGTACAAACACAGAGAGAATCAATGGGCGATTATATGAAACGGAATGCTCACATATGGGTTGAGCTGTGGGGAAAGCACATGGAAGGCTCGATTCGTTGGTAGGATGTTGTAAAACAACACTTCGTTGCATAAAGTATTTTTGTGAATTATACCCATATACGTGCATTCGTACTGTGTTCGGTTAGCAGCTAATAGTGAATGCATGGAAGGGAGGTTAGAGCAGTTGTGACAGATTTGTGTACACACAGACGTTGTCACAGAATTACTGAGCTATCTGAATTGACAGAGGCATATATGGCTACCGATAATGTAGCTGAAATTCGTGAAGCGTTTTTAATAATGAATCTAGAATATTCAAATTCTTTCCCTCCGGAGGCGTGGTGAAGATAAGATGGAATGAAACTAATTGCAGGCCGCACTGAGATGTGTATGGAGACGCTATTTCCAAGCTCCATCAATGAATCATACTTGAACAACGTACGTTACACACCGCTGTGCGCTTCACTATGAATTATTTAGTATAGTTGAGTAAGAAGAATTGCGTACGAAATTCAGAATTTGGTTTGACATGATGCAAATCCCCCCATGAACCATGAACGTTGCCGAGGTGGATTCATTTGCATGCCTCAAAGATACAGATGGAGTCCACAACGGAGTGGAATCTGTGGAGAGGCATTGGCAACAGTCACGATGATTGATATGACCTCGTAACATTAGCCAACATGTCCTTGCTGTGCTGTTACTGCGAACAGCTGTTAGCAAAGGGAAACTACCGACACAATTTTTTTCCGGAGAGAATGCATCTCTACTGGATGGCTTAACGATGATGGTACCGTCTTTGATAAAATATTCCATTCGCATCTCCGCGCAGGGTATTCTCAGAAGGACGTTATCATCAGAAAAAACAAAATTGGCGTTTTATGAGTCGAAGTGTGGACTGTTAGTCGGGTAGTAAGCTAGAAAATTAAAAAAATAAATAGGTGCATTGAAGCTGGATATAGTGGGCATTGGTGAATTGCAGTGGAAGGAAGAACAGTATTTCTGGTCTGGTCACTAGAGGGTTATCAACACAGAATCATACAGGGTTAATGCAGGAGTAAGCCTAATAATGAACGAAAAATAGAAATGCGGTGAATCTATTATGAATAGCATAGTGAACATGTTAATAGCAGCCGGCCGCGGTGGGCGTGCGGTTCTAGGCGCTGCAGTCCGGAACCGCGGGACTGCTACGGTCGCAGGTTCGAATCCTGCCTTGGGCATGGATGTGTGTGATGTCATTAGGTTAGTTAGGTTTAAGTAGTTCTAAGTTCTAGGGGACTGATGACCTAATATGTTAAGTCCCATAGTGCTCAGAGCCATTTGAGCCATTTGTTAATAGCAGCCAAGACAGACACGAAGCCGACACCCACTACAGTAGTACAAGTTTACATGCCAACTAGCAGTGAAGAAGACACTGAAATTTATGATGAAGTAAAGGAAATTATTCAGATGATTAAGAGAGACAAAACTTTTATTGTAATGGTTGAGAATAATTCGGTAGAAGAAAAGTAGTAAGAGAACATGAACAGGGGGAAACGAATGAAAGAGAAAGCCAACAGGAACAATCTTCATTGAGCAGAACTTAATCATCGCTAGCACTGGGTTTATAAATCATGAAAGAAAGCTGCATACGTCGAAAAGATCTAAAAGACCTGGTGACGTTAGAAGGCTTCAGATTCATTATGTAATGTTATGACAGAGACTGCGATATCAGAAAAACAATTACAGGGGCAGATGTAGACTGTGAAAATAGTTTATTCGTTGTAAACTGCAGATAAAAGCTAAAAATATTTGAAAAATGTAGGAAATTAAAGAGATGGGATTTAGATAAATTGTAACAAACAGAGGTTGTTGAGAGTTTCAGAGGGGCATTAGCCAACGTTAGACTGAAACGGGGGAATTGAATGCAAGTGAAGACACTAAGGGAAAGATAGATTCCACCTACAGGAAGATTAAAGAGACCTTGGAGGAAAGAGAAGCATCTGTGTGAATATCAAGAGTTAAGTTGGCAAGCCGGTTCTAAGCAAGAAGATAACTCTGAAAGGTGACAGGAATACACAGAGGATATATATAAGGGAAACAAACAGAGGTAGAACCTTATAGAACGAGGAGAGGAAGCAGGTAAAGATGACATGGAGATATGACCGTGCGAGAATAATTTGACTGTAAGACCTAAGTGGGAAAAATGCCGCTGGAATAGATCACATTCCCTCAGAGTCACCGATATTTTCGGAGAGCCAACCATGACAAAATTTTTCCACCTGCCATGCAAGATACAGTCTGTAACGGGTATAAATGTAGGTATTTCTATTGGGGACTGAAAACGGTGTGCTGAACAACTTTACTTCAGTATTTGCGTCATTTGCACGCAAATAATTATAGCTTTAAAAACCATAGTTTTTAGGTTAGTTTCTTTTCTCGTCATTGGCAATCTACATTTCATATCCTCTCTACCTGGGCCATCGCCAATTATTTTGCTGCTCAAATAACAAAACTCGTCAACTACTATCAGTGTCTCGTCTCCTAATGTAATTTCCTTGGCATGATCTGATTTAATTCTCACAATATTTGAAAGAAATTGAGAATGTTTTTGGCTGACACGAGAAGAAAGGCGGCTGGAATTAATGAGTTGTTCAATAATGGACGCATTAGTTCTCCTTTGGGTTCATCGTACTCTTAGCATCCTGCGCCGTCCGCAGCTCGTGGTCGTGCGGTAGCGTTCTCGCTTCCCGCGCCCGGGTTCCCGGGTTCGATTCCCGGCGGGGTCAGGGATTTTCTCTGCCTCGTGATGACTGGGTGTTGTGTGATGTCCTTAGGTTAGTTAGGTGTAAGTAGTTCTAAGTCTAGGGGACTGATGACCATAGATGTTAAGTCCCATAGTGCTCAGAGCCATTTGAGCCATCCTGAGCCAGCACCAAAGCTCAAATGCATCAATACGCTGCTTGTCTCTGGCTTAAGGGTCCACGTTTCGCAACTGTAAAAGAAGATGGAAAACACGAGTGCTTCAACAAACATGGTCTTTGTGTTATTCGTTATTGCTCTGCACTGCCAGAAACTGGCGAGCTTCTTCATAGCTACTCACTCTAGCGTGATCCGTCTTGTTATCTCATCTTCACAATTTACCGTGCGCAGGTATTTGAAACAAGAAAGATGAAAGTATGCACAATTTCCAGTTCCTTTAATCGACCTATGAGTTGGGCGTGTGCTCCTCGATCAATTATCGTGAGTTTGGACAGACTGGAATTTATTCTAATTCGTATGATATGCTAATATCCATTACTTTTCTTAGTAGCTCAACAAGTTCAGCTTCACCGCTGACTAAAAGCACGAGGTCATCAGAAAATCGGAGGTTGTTAGAAGTTCTCCTACCAACTGAGGTGCCTTTAGTCCAACCATTAAGAGCGTCCTCAATGAAATTGCCAGCATAGATGTATAGTTTGAGGATAGGACACAGTTCTGCGAGACACCATATGATACGCTGAAGAAATCAGACATGCTAGCACTTGTTTTCGCAGCTGCGGGATGATCATTGTACAGACTTTTGTTTATTGCTATCAAGTGCAAGCACCTGTTACAACGTTTCCCATCCAACACAGTCAAAGGCTTTCCTATAGTCAAGGAAGCACATGAGAACAGGGACATAGAGCTCTCGCGATTTCTTAATTATTTATCGTATGTTGAGGATTTTTCCACGAGTTGATAATACGCCTTCAAAAATGAAACGTTAAATTTATAGACGAAGAAACATCTTTTGACGATATGCGAATAGTAGCGCTGTCCGCACATTCTGTTTTATCGTCACAAAACACTGCGCTATCTAAATAGTAGGGGATAGTCTAACACTGTGTTCTATAATTTTTTATGCTGATGATAAATGTAAGTATCAGTTCCAAACGCGAGCATCGCCTGCAGGGGACCGAGTGACCGTTGTCATTATTGTACGGACACATCGCTACTCGTCGTGTGTATCGATCTTGACACGACTTGGTGTGAGTTTGTGTTGACATTGGTGCTCAGCGATGCCCTAAACTTCCAACCTGGCGCCACCAGGGCAACCAATGTCTGAAGATATTCTACATCTACATCTACTACATCAATACTCCGCAAGCCACCTGACGGTGTGTGGCGGAGGGTACTTTGAGTACCTCTATTGGTTCTCCCTTCTATTCCAGTCTCGTATTGTTCGTGGAAAGAAAGATTGTCGGAATGCCTCTGTGTAGGCTCTAATCTCTCTGATTTTATCCTCATGGTCTCTTAGCGAGATATGCGTAGGAGGGAGCAATATACTGCTTGACTCCTCGGTGAAGGTACGTTCTCGAAACTTCAACAAAAGCCCGTACCGAGTTACTGAGCGTCTCTCCTGCAAAGTCTTCCACTGGAGTTTATCTATCATCTCCGTAACGCTTTCGCGATTACTAAATGATCCTGTAACGAAGCGCACTGCTCTCCATTGGATCTTCTCTATCTCTTCTATCAACCATATCTGGTACGGATCCCACACTGCTGAGCAATATTCAAGCAGTGGGAGAACAGGTGTACTGTAACCTACTTCCTTTGTTTTTGGATTGCATTTCTTTAGGATTCTTCCAATGAATCTCAGTCTGGCATCTGCTTTACCGACGATCAACTTTATATGATCATTCCATTTTAAATCACTCCTAATGCCTACTCCCAGATAATTTATGGAATTAACTGCTTCCAGTTGCTGACCTGCTATATTGTAGCTAAATGATAAGAGATCTTTCTTTCTATGTATTCGCAGCACATTACACTTGTCTACATTGAGATTCAATTGCAATTCCCTGCACCATGCGTCAATTCGTTGCAGATCCTCCTGCATTTCAGTACAATTTTCCATTGTTACAACCTCTCTATATACTACAGCATCATCCGCAAAAAGCCTCAGTGAACTTCCGATGTTATCCACATGGTCATTTATGTATATTGTGAATAGCAACGGTCCTACTACACTCCCCTGCGGCACACCTGAAATCACTCTTACTTCGGAAGACTTCTCTCCATTGAAAATGACATGTAGCGTTCTGTTATATAGGAACTCTTCAATCCAATCACACAATTGGTCTGCTAGTCCATATGCTCTTACTTTGTTCATTAAACGACTGTGGGGAACTGTATCGAACGCCTTGCGGAAGTCAAGAAACACGGCATCTACCTGTGAATTCGTGTCTATGGCCCTCTAAGTCTCGTGGACGAATAGCGCGAGCTGGGTTTCACACGACCGTCTTTTTCGAAACCTATGCTGAATCCTACAGAGTAGATTTCTAGCCTCTAGAAAAGTCATTATACTCGAACATAATACGTGTTCCAAGATTCTACAACTGATCGACGTTAGAGCTTAATCAGAGAAATTAGCTAAATAAATCAAATAAGGTAAGATGAATCCTGTGACCATGTATCTGTACACTAACCATCAGTATGGTGTGTATTGGATCGTTAGAAATGCTGTCAATTTTTGCTCTTTGTGTCTAGGAACAATTTCTACTCAGAGCATAGTGTGGTTACAGCAAAAATGCAAGTAAAAGCAAAATTTTTTGTTGTCTCTCTCCATGTATTTTCCATCAAAAGGAACTGTCTGGGACGTCTGCTCCATTCTGGAGCGCGAAACTAGCTATCTACAGGAGATTCCTTGTAGACCCTTATCTTGTCTTCAGAGACAAAAAGAAAAAAAGAATACATAGCATCAGTAAAGCGTCCCACCACGTCCTTGTTACACCACGAGCAGCAGCTGTGACAAAAGTCTCACTCGAAAAAACAGCTGGTTGGAGAATTTAATGGAAATCGAAACTCCCTAACAAAATTTTTGTCGTTTCTGTTAAGCGTCCGCATTCCGCCTGGCAGCAGGAATGAAGGCGTCATCTTCTAAGTGGGACTTACGTCCTCACAAACTGAGGCTAATTGAAGGGCAGGCCGAAGCGCGAAATGGGTCTAACGAGCATTAATTATGGCTTTCAGAGGCTCGTTCCGGATTGTTTGCACGCTCCGGAGTAAACAAAGACGTCGCTTTCCTGCTCTGCAAAACTGGCCACGCTCACAGCGATAAGCAGTCAGCAACACTGCTGTCAACATGTTTTGCAATCCGATTGCAAACAGGGGTCAGCAGCGGTCGGACGGCATTCTGCAGCGGTCACATGTCTCCGAAGTCACGCTTATATGCCACGCTCTAGTGTCTCGCACCTTCTTCTTACGTTAAAGCCCCCTGGGACACCAGGAAATTCTGTATAGGTTGCGGGAAACAGACAGGCTAGTCACTTACAGTATTGTCCAACGAAAGTTGTGTTAAGACAGATAAACCAAGGAATTTTATTTTTTGCCGGCCGTTGTGACCGAGCGGTTCTAGGCGCTTCAGTCTGGAACCGCGCGACCGCTACGGTCGCAGGTTCGAATCCTGCCTCGGGCATGGATGTGTGTGATGTCCTTAGGTTAGTTAGGTTTAAGTAGTTCTAAGTTCTAGGGGACCGATGACCATAGATGTTAAGTCCCATAGTGCTCAGAGCCATTTTTGAATTTTTTTTTATAATCGTTCGGAAAAAGATCTCATGACAAAGGGAAAGAATGGGTCCATGGAATGTTATTGATAGTAACGATTATTCGAGAGCGAAAAGTACTCGTACTCTGCTATGGAGTAGTGTGACAAGCCTGATATGAAGCTAACAGTTCAGTCACCATTGACGGTTCGGCACTCTGACCAAGCCACGTGTGTTTTACAGGCGTATCTTAACACGTGCTCGCACGTTGTGTGAAACACTTCATGCTTAATTATTTTCAGTTAAAGTAACATTATACAAATACGTAAACCAGGGAAAAGTAGACAGGATAAAGATTAGGAGGCTCAGAGTAGGACAACACATTGGCAACTGACTCACCCATACGTTGAGTTGCGCACTACCTGAACTATGGTTCGATAGTTGTGCGACAGAGGAACTGGGATCCGACAACTTCTCTTTATTCGTTTGGTGGTTGATTTTGCACATAATTAGAACCACACATCATTCAGCGTTAGTCCACAAAGTATTACATATCCTTTTAGAGTATAAATCGCATTTTATAAGTAGTAAACATTAGCTGATCGAGTAACTTCTGCACTTTTATGTAACCAAAGGAATTGCTTTTGATGCAAATACAGTTTACATGCACAGACATAAAAAATATAGATAATGATTGTTGTTATTTTATACTCAACAGAACGTTGTTCATCATGACCAAAGACAGGAATTTCCTGTTACCTGTTATTATTGACAAATGTAAAAGTTGGTTATGAATAACAGAGACATGTTTCATGTAACTTCGACGAAATATTGAAGCGATGTTGGATATATTTCTGTTTTGCGTTTCTTTTAATTTTACCTTTCTTTTTAGGAAATTTGCGTTTTCTAGCGTTATGTGACAAATCCGTACTATTTTGTTTTACTATACAATCCGTCTTTTTTACGGTACAAATCAACAGTTTTTGAATAAAACCTGGATTAAACATTGACAGTTTCAACTTTGCTATTAATATTATTTATTTTCAAGTAACAGG
Source organism: Schistocerca serialis cubense (assembly GCF_023864345.2). Lineage (NCBI taxonomy): Eukaryota > Metazoa > Arthropoda > Insecta > Orthoptera > Acrididae > Schistocerca > Schistocerca serialis. The sequence goes on from NC_064640.1 coordinate 127,121,721, forward strand.
CAGGAGGACAACTATGTATAACAAAAATGTTTTATAGGTTATGTAGCTCTTTATATAGCCTCATTCAGTTTCTAGATGGTTCACTGCTTCCAGTTTCTAGGGGAATCTAGTGAGACACTGATCGCAAACGTAGGTAAAGCGTTCGATGTGATGTAACGCCTGATAGGTATGCAACACACTCAATGTACAGGTAACACGGGTATGACTTTAACTGACCAAAGCTGCAAGGAAAAGTACTGTAGTCTATGCTTACTTGTTGTAGCCTATGCTAGTTTACAATTCAACCCCTATGTCATAAAGTCTTACTTCCATCAACAGAACAGAGGGGACATGTTTTCGTTTTCAATTATTTTTTCAGGAAGACAGCAGATTTAACAGATATCTTCCACACGAAAAAAGAGGCAAATTAAGGTTTAACGTGCTGTCGACGACGATGTCATTAGCAATGGAACACACGCTCAGACCCTATGCTGGGAACTCTTCCTGGACCACTGAATGAACTTGACCACCTATAGTCATTTCAGAGATCTTACCAGTGACTTTTCCGTTCACTGTAGTGATACTGCTGTGTCGTTCAGCAAATAATCAACAGCCGTCTGAATGCGGTTAATTTATTTGTACTCTAGAAGTACACCCAATTGTGCCTTTTATCCCGGAAAATACCATGAAATAATATTCCTCAGGAGGTTCTGGCTTCAGCCAGGTCTGTCCCAGTATTAGTAACACTTGTGTCCGGCCTGGCGGTCTAGCGGTAAAGCACGTGCCTCTAAACCGAGAGGTCGCAGTGTCGAATCCCAACAAGGCCATGAAAATTTTCAGTCTACCTTTAACCTAGCCTTCACCACTGGAAGATGTGAAGAGTCGCCAGGAACGAGGAACGACACGTGTTTCGGATTCTACATTGAACGAAGGATTCTCTTTCGCCGGTTGGATAACAGGGGTGTGTCAGGGACACCCAAGTCGTCGAAGTGGCCTCAGTTGCAAAACTTACGCGTTCGTTAAACCACACGCAAGTATTGTTAGTAACACTTGAAAACTCGGTGAAGATTGAAAATGCATCATGCAAGGTAACTTTTTACGAGACGAGGCAACGTTCTGAGTTCATCACCTGTCGGCGAGCACTGCGGATGGAGTCAAAATCCGTTGAGGAACAGCGGGGCGAGGAGGCACTCACGTCGCGGCGGCCAGGAAGTTCGTCCGCTGTGGAAGGTTGCCCGATGTCAACTGCCTTAGCTTCGTTCTGCGGCCGTTTGCAATGACCTTCTGTAGTTCGCTCCGCAGACGGCAGGGTGGCCAGCGGAAATGATACACCATTACCTCAACCTACCAATGTCAACAGCTAGTAAAGATATGTGACATACGACCTAATGAAAACAACAACATGACCCTCCAAGCCACTTTATTATCTCCACCATGATTCACAGCTGAACTGTACTCTTCCGGGAAGCGGCAAAGAAGTTCGGACTTTGTGTAGTTTCGTTATTTCATTGCTCCGCAGTTTTGTTCTGAATAAGTACCCAAAATGCTCAAGTAACAAACAACCAAACATACTAACTTAGTACTTGGTGATATTACAGTGGCATGTATGTGACTGACCAGCTTGTCTACTGTCAATGGCTGATCGTGATAAATGCCGGCCGCTGCGGCCGACCGGCTCTAGGCGCTGCAGTCCGGAACCGAGCTGCTGCTACGGTCGCAGGTTCGAATGCTGCCTCGGGCATGGATGTGTGTGATGTCCTTAGGTTAGTTAGCTTTAAGTAGTTCTAAGTCTAGGGGACTGATGACCTCAGAAGTTAAATCGCATAGTGCTTGGAGCCATGCGATTCATCATGATAAATCAATGTGTTTAGACAGTGCAGTGCATACCTTCACAACAAAGCGAAAGCTATCACCATTCATTGTCAATTTCAGTAGTTTAGCGATTTTTACCTGTTGTTGTTGACCAGAGAGTGGCAGCTCTCCACGCTACTCTGTCCAGTGTAAGCCTCTTCATCTCTGTACAGTTGTATTGTATTGTATTGTATGGAACTGGGGACCTAGAAACGATGGAGAGGCTTCGTCCCCGCTGTAGCCCTCAGTGGTTCACAACCCCACAACAGGCCACAGCAGTCCACTCACCCCACCGCCACCCCACACCGAACCCAGGGTTACTGTGCGGTTCGACCCCCAGTGGAACCCCCGGGAACGTCTCACACCAGACGAGTGTAACCCCAGTGTTTGCGTGGCAGAGTAATTATGGTGTACGCCTACGTGGAGAGAGTGTTTGCGCAGCAATCGCCGACTGAGGCGGAATAAGGGAAACCAGCCTCTGAACAGTTACTGCAACCTATATCCGTCTGAACCTTCTTATTCCATTCAAACCCCTGGTCTCTCCATACAATTGTTACTCCCCACTCTTCTCCCCATTATCAATCAGACGATATCTTGATGCCTCGCGATGTGTGCAATCAACGGGTCCCTTCTTTCAGTCAGGTACTATCATTGATTTCTTTTTCCCCCAATTCCATTCAGTACCTCAAAATGGTTCAAATGGCTCTAAGCACTATGAGACTTAACATCTGAGGTCATCAGCCCCTTTGACTTACAACTACTTAAACCTAACTAACCTAAGGACATCACAAACATCCATGTCCGAGGCAGGATTCGAACTTGCGACCGCAGCAGCAACGCGGTTCCGGACTGGAGCGCCTAGAACCGCTCGGCCACAGAGGCCGGCAGTCAGTACCTCTTAATTAGTTATCTGGTCTGTCCATCTTATCTTCATTATTCTTATTTAGGACCATATTTCAAAAGCATCTATTCTCTTCTTGTCTGTAGCGCTTATCGTCCACGTTTTACTTCTGTACAAGGCTACACTCCAGACAAATACCTTCAGAAATGACTTCCTAACACTTCAATTTACGAGGGGCTTTCAGCAAGCAATGCAACCCTTTTTTTTTTCAGAAAGCAAGTTGATTTTATTCGGGATTCCAATACATCATATTATTCCTCACTTTTTTCGGTACAAAACTCTATTTTTCAACATAATCTCCGTTAAATGCGACTGCCTTTATGGCTGTATGCCTGCTCGGTATCATTCCACTGGTCGACGTCGCAGCCAACGTCTTCGCCGGCCAGAGTGGCCGAGCGGTTCTAGGCGCTACAGTCTGGAGCCGCGCGACCGCTACGGTCGCAGATACGAATCCTGCCTCGGGCATGGATATGTGTGATGTCCTTAGGTTAGTTAGGTTTAAGTAGTTCTAAGTTCTAGAGGACTGATGACCTGCCGGCCGGTGTGGCCGTGCGGTTCTAGGCGCTTCAGTCTGGAACCGCGTGACTGCTACGGTCGCAGGTTCGAATCCTGCCTCGGGCATGGATGTGTGTGATGTCCTTAGGTTAGTTGGGTTTAAGTAGTTCTAAGTCTAGGCGACTGATGACCTCAGAAGTTAAGTCGCATAGTTCTCAGAGCCATTTGAAACATTTTTTGAACCAACATCTTCCTGCATCAATAACCTCCCCATCATCCACCTACTGCTGCCGGCGAAGTGCAACGTTCATTGAGCCAAACAGATGGAAGTCGGAAGGTGCGAGATCCGGGCTGTAGGGTTGATGAGGAAGAACAGTAAAATCAAGTTTTGCGAGCTCCTATCGGGTGTGGAGACTATTGTGAGGCCTTGTGTTGTCGTGGAGAAACATTTACATTTACATTTATACTCCGCAAGCCACCCAACGTTGTGTGGCGGAGGGCACTTTACGTGCTACTGTCATTACCTCCCCTTCCTGTTCCAGTCGCGTATGGTTCGCGGGAAGAACGACTGCCGGAAAGCTTCCCTGCGCGCTCGAATCTCTCTAATTTTACATTTATGATCTGCTCGGGAGGTATAAGTAGGGGGAAGCAATATATTCGATACCTCATCCACAAACGCACCCTCTCGAAACCTGGACAGCAAGCTACACCGCGATGTAGAGCGCCTCTCTTGCAGAGTCTGCCACTTGAGTTTGCTAAACATCTCCGTAACGCTATCACGCTTACCAAATAACCCTGTGACGAAACGCGCCGCTCTTCTTTGGATCTTCTCTATCTCCTGTCAACCCGACCTGGTACGGATCCCACACTGATGAGCAATACTCAAGTATAGGTCGAAAGAGTGTTTTGTAAGCCACCTCCTTTGTTGATCGACTACATTTTGTTTGCATTTTTGTGCCGACGAACACGCTGAAGTCGTTTCTTCAGTTTCCTATGGGTAACCCAATACACTTCCGAGTTGATCTCTGCATCCTGAGGGAGGACATCAAACAGAATAACCCCTTCAGAGTCCCAGTGGACGTTCGAGCTGATTTTACCGGCTGAGGGTGGGTCTTTGAACTTTTTCTTCGGAGGAGAGGTGGTAGGAACCACTCCATGGACTGCCGTTTTGTTTCAGGTTCGTAGTGATGAACCCAAGCTTCATCACAAATGACGATTTTGGTTCAAAATGGTTCAAATGGCTCTGAGCACTATGGGACTTAACATCTGTGGTCATCAGTCCCCTAGAACTTAGAACTACTTAAACCTAACTAACCTAAGGACATGACACAACACCCAGTCATCACGAGGCAGAGAAAATCCCTGACCCCGCCCGGAATCGAACCCGGGCGTGGGTAGCGAGAACGCTATCGCGCGAGCACGAGCCGCGGACTGACGATTTTCGACAAAAAATAGTCACGATCAGCCTCGTTGCGCTCAAGAAATTTCGCTCAGATGGTCCTTCTTTGTTCTTTATGGCATTCTGTTAGTTAGCGAGGGACCCTGCTGACACACACCTCTGAGAACCCCAACTGGTGGACGAGTGTGTCAGCACTACCAACAGAGACATTCAGTTGTGCAATTCTACGATGCTGTGGTTTTCCGCCAAAAGAAGCTTAATAACAGCTCTCTGCTTGGAACGCACCTTCGTTACAGACGTCAAAAAAATGGTTCAAATGGCTCTGAGCACTATGGGACGTATCATCTTAGGTCATCAGTCCCCTAGAACTTAGAACTACTTAAACCTAACTAACCTAAGGACATCACACACATCCATGCCCGAGGCAGGATTCGAACCTGCGACCGTAGCAGTCCCGCGGTTCCGGACTGCAGCGCCTAGAACCGCACGGCCACCGCGGCCGGCGTTACAGACGTCATTTTGAAGGCTAGAGTAGCACCGCCACCTATCGGAATCTCATGGAACTACAGCGGCTGAAGCCAATTATGCCCCACAACAAATTCCACAGTATTTCAACCGAAGCTGGCCGAACACCCCTCGTATACTCAATGTTAAAAAAATTCTCTTTTTCACAAATACTGTTCTTGCTATTGAGAGTCTGCACTTTATGTCCTCTTCGGCCATCTTCAGTTACTTAGCTGAGAAAATCTACTATTTTTAGAGTTTCGTTTCTTTACCATCGCCGGATGTAATTCGACTGAATTCCATTACCCTAAGCGATTTTCCCTACGCATCACTATTTGACATACTTTCCATTTAGCCGTGTTGACGTGTTGCACAAAGGCGATTTCTTATATGCTTTGGGCCTCAAACAATTTTCCACACAAGAAATGCTTAAATGAACCACAGAGATGGACATAAGCTGGGCTCAAATTACGACAGTGCTGTCAACTGTCGCTATCCGAAACAGTTTTGTGTTGATTATTACACTTAGAATCGGGCATCATCAAACACAATTTCGCGCCGCGGTGAGCGGCCGTGCGGTTTGATGCGCCATGGCGCGGATTGCGCGGCCCCTCCCGTCGGAGTTTCGAGTCCTCCCTCGGGCATGGGTGTGTGTGTTGTTCTTAGCGTAAGTTAGTTCAAGTGGTATGTAAGTCTAGGGACCGATGACCTCAGTAGCTTGGTCCCTTAGGAATTCAAACATTTGAACAACACAATTTTGCGCATACACCATTCGTTTGTGACTCTTCTGTTTAATGGATATATGCAATATGGCGAGAATTTCGTACTAAACAATACTACTAATGGTTGTGTTGAGTAGAAGTAAGGCGGCACAAGAGCATGCCGACGTAAAGCGTTGCTGCCAGCGTTACATTTGAGACGGTGAAGATTTGCATTTCTTTGAGGGCGATGAACCAGCAGCTTTCAAATCACAAATGGCTTTGAGCACTATGGGACTCAACTGCTGTGGTCATAAGTCCCCTAGAACTTAGAACTACTTAAACCTAACTAACCTAAGGACATCACACACATCCATGCCCGAGGCAGGATTCGAACCTGCGACCGTAGCGGTCGTGCGGTTCCAGACTGTAGCGCCTTTAACCGCTCGGCCTTTCAAATCACATCTACATCTACATGGATAATCTGCAAATCACATTTAAGTGCCTGGCAGAGGGTTCATCGAACCACCTTCACAATTCTCTATTATTCCAATCTCGTATAACTTCGTTTGGTATATACAGAGTGATTCCGTGATGATGTTACAAATTTTCAAGATTTATGCAGAAGGGTAGATGTATCAGTTTGAGGAAAGGCACCCTGGCCCGGAAATGACCGTGTTGGAAGTTATAAGCGAATATCGTTCTGATACCTCTGACGGTGGAATACTTGTACCGGTACTATTTTTCCTAAGACTGTAGGGTAAGCAATCCTGACGAGCACTTAAGCGTAGAGGTTGGAATAATAACTCAACTAATCGAATACAGATGGCGTACTTAGTTCTGGCATGAGCAATCCTGGTGTACAACGTCTGTACTGCAGTAAACTGCAGTCTGTGTTTACAAGTGGAAGTGCTAACGTCGATCAGCCCTAACCAAATGGAGTTGTAGCCGGTGACGGTACTTGAAGACATGATTTTCGTGTATGAGCAAGCAAATGGAAGCAGTAGAGTAGCTTAAAGGTTGTACAGGACCCACTATCCGCGCAGAAAGTATCCCGTTCACACCATGTTTTCAAGACTATTCCAACGATTAAGTGAAACAGGACAACTGGTACCACGATACAGCGACCGAGGACGAGGAACCATATAGACTCTCGACTTCGAAGATGCAGTGCTTGCTCGAATGGATGAGTCGCCTACAATCAACACTCGGACAGTTGCACATGAAATGAATGCTTCGTAGAGTACTGTGTGGCGAATATTACGGGAAATGCATCTACACTCCTACCATCCGTAGCAAGTGCGTGCTTTGACTCTTGCTGACTTCTAGCCTCGTTTCGTGTTCAGCCAATGGTTCTTGCAACGCCTTACAGTTGTCTTCGATTTCCTGCTTTTCACGGATGAAGCCTGTTCCACAACTGACTAAATGCAAAGAAGTCGCAATAGCCATGTTTGGGCCGATGTGAATCCCCACACTACAGTTATGAAGAGCCATCAACACACATTATCAGGCAACGTGTGGCCGGGCATAGTGGTTACGTATTAGGCCCGTTTCTGCTTTCTTCCCGTTCAAACGCGCCAGTGTACACTGTGTTCATCAGAGACATACTACCCAGATTCCGGAAATATATCGCACTTGGATGTGGTTCCAATATGGTGGAGCCCAGCCACACTTTGGACTGAGAGTTCTTGAACACCTGGATCAGACACTTTTCGTACGAGATGCCTATCGAGACTGAAGAGGATCTCCTGTGAGGTACTGGATGGGTTAAACAAAAGATTTAGAACGCTTGGTTTATTTTTTGATTTAACTACGGCATTTGATTGTGTTGATACAAAATTTTGCTCCAGTTGCTCACAGTTGGTTCACCTCTTACTTTAGCGCCGGCCGAAGTGGCCGTGCGGTTAAAGGCGCTGCAGTCTGGAACCGCAAGACCATGACCTAAGTTCATGGCTTGTAGAAAATAAACTAATGCTAAATTACAGTAAGACTCAGTTTTTACAGTTTCTAACACACAATTCAATAAAACCTGACGTTTTAATTTCACAGTATGGGCATATGATTAGTGAAACTGAACAGCTCAAATTTTTAGATGTTCAGATAGATAGTAAGCTAGATGTTCAGATAGATAGTAAGCTGTCGTGGAAAGCCCATGTTCAGGATCGTGCTCAAAGACTTAATACTGCCACTTTTACTATTCGAATGGTATCAGAAGTGAGTGATCGTTCGACATGAAAATTAGTCTACTTTGCTTATTTTCATTCGCTTATGTCGTATGGTATTATATTTTGGTGTAACTCTTCCCATTCTAAATAGGATATTTTTGGCTCAGAAATGGGCGGTTCGGGCAATAAGTGGTGTAACTTCACGAACCTCTTGTCGAACCCTGTTCACGATTCTGGGTATTTTGACATTGGCCTCTCAATATATATATTCCTTACTGTCATTTCTTGTTAACAATATTAGCTTATTCCCAAGAATAAGCAGCTTTCACTCGGTTAAATACTCGGCAGAAATCAAACCTGCGGTTGAATCGGACTTCCTTAAGTCTTGTGCAGAAAGGTGTGCAGTATATTGCTGCATCCATTTTCAATAAGCTACCACTCGAATTCAAAAATCTTAGCAGTAGTCCAAGCGCTTTCAAATCGAAACTGAAGAGTTTCCTGATGGCTCACTCTTTCTATTCTGTCGAGGAGTTCCTTGAAAAATTAAGCTGATTCTTATTGTATTGTTGATTGCGTTTACTTAAACTTATGGACTGACTTTTTTCGGGTTCGTAAACATTTATTTTTAATCTGTTATCTGTTATTACTTTTATGTTGTAGTTTCATGTACTGACACGTTCCATGACCTTGGAGATTTGCTCCTCAATTTGGTCTTACGGAACTTGACGTGTAAATAAAATAAATAAATAACAATTCACGCTGTCTACGATACTGTTCAAACGTCACTGGGGAAATTAGAGCGTCCACGACAGAACTTTGTGCGGCGACGTCACGCTGGGGGACCTCATTCTGAACAACTATTGTACATGTAGCAGCTTGTGAAACTTGTGGAGATAAATATATTTCATTATTAATGTATCGTAGACTTAGAATTTTCGGCCTCTCTGACATCAAGTGACGTGTGCCGCTACTAGTCCATCAACAGGGGAAATTACCTGAGGTTACTGGGGAGTGTTCGGCGGGAATGCTATACGGCACGATCAGGTTTCGGAAGTTGGGGTTATTAGTTTGAGCACTGCGTGAGGCTATGGCGGAACTTCGGTAAATCTTCGTTTATACTTTCCGTTTTGCTTGCTATCGATTTAGAAGCTAGATAGCGTCATCTTCAACGTGTCAACGACACGCTTGAATCCCTCGAGACGCACAAACTGGTATTGTTTCATACAAATCGAGGACATGTACCCTAGATCTGCAAGTACCATCTTTACTTGAAAAACGCTATAACCATAAAACTTCTAGAAAACATGGTCTATACCGATGCAAAGCTTACACTGCTGCCCAGTCTGTATACCGCTTCCACAGCAGAAATACTCCACGTGCCGGCCCATCCCAACCGCTCTGTCCATTCACTCGGGTACTCGTTCTCAGGAAACTTCTTCAATGCAAAATGAAATAAGCTCCCACGATTCTAGCGAGCCGACAGTAAGAATGGAATGCATTTACCTACACAGCGAAAACGCTGACCCAGCATATTTCGTTAAGTGCATGACGTGCTAGGTTCGTCCCACGCGCGGGGAGCCGCAGATGACTCAGTACAAATCCTTGCATTGCTTGCAGCGGCGTACATACTGTCAAGTCGGAAAACATGAATACGATTTACAGTCGCCTCTCCATACTGGACGCGGTTGAGTTGTTTTCCATGTAGTGCTCCACCCAATGTATCCAGTGACATGAGCAAGTAATGTCTGTTTAGCAGGAAAAGAAATGATCGTCAGCTCTCTCAATGGCCTCTGATACTGCCTTCTCTGTCACGAAAGTATTCGGTTTCAAACTGGTCACATTCAAATCCCCTTCCTTTCAATATGAGTCCAGTGCCTTAATCACCACGTCACATCGTACGTTCGCATTAACAAGTTTGAAATTTGATTAAAATTAAAAGCGAATTCTTACTTTGTGATCTCAAAATTCTTTATAATGTAATGCCTCAAGGTTCAACAAGCCCCGAAATTACACAGGTTAGCGAGGGACACATCAACTGTACATTTCGAATTATAGTCAAGTGTGTCATTTAGTAATTTTGAACTAAAGTTCCAAGTCCTTAAATATTCTTTCTCGAGAAACGGCGATGTTAGACTCCGCCGTGATGTTATAAGAAAGGAACCACCCAAACGATGTGATTTGAAAGCCGTTACTACTCCGATTGAATAAAAGTTGCCTGAGAAAAAAATGTAAAGATTGTTGAATAACTCCATAAACCGTAAAAATTCCGTAGTACCAGGAACAAAAGAGACAAAATAACACAATTGAAACCTCAGAGGTCTGCACAGGTTAGTATCTGCTGCCTTAAACATTACAGGTCAAAGAATCATGTGAATTACATTTTATTGGTTCTCTCTCGATGAGGGAATATTTAATTGCTCCACTACTTTGTTCATCAGACTCTGAAAAAAGTGTAATTACTCACAACCCATTTGATAAAATATTGCCCGTTCTGACGACACCTTATATTTGTCTTTCTCTTCAATATGATAACCCTGCAGCTGTGTGAAAAGTGAAAATTCGCTGGAAAATGTTGCTACGGCAGCTTCCTATCCCGCTGAGCACCATTCCAGCACACTTTCTCCATCGCTGGTCCTCGATCCGCTAAATGAAGTATCCCGACTTAGTGTTGAAAGTGGCTCCCCATCTCCTTTTGTATTTCTTAGATTATAATGAGCAGCGATGAGCATTAAGAGCAGAAATCAGCGAAATACACGAGGGTAGCAATGTGAGAAGGAATTAAACGTGACTATATTTTCAGTTTAAGGGTAAACTTGGAAAGTGACGGCTTGTGTTCCAGGGGTAAACTGAGTATAACTGAAAAATACAAACGGAAATGTCAAAAACATTGTGCGGCTTAAAAATAGCTTTTGCTGTAGTTGCGACCCCTGTCACAGTATCCACATACAAGATGCTAGCTCTAAAAAAGAAACAAATGACTGTATTGAGATTGCTTGAAAAGGTGTGAACTGCCTTTCTTCTGCTCAGTTTATCGAAGAGCAAGGACTATATGCAATCATTTATGCCTCATAGCATCTTCACCAATTTACGAAAGTGTATACCGTCCCTCGGCGAACCCCTCAAATACAATGTTCTGTTTGCTTGCTCATTATAGAAAGGAAGAAACCATCTCGTTTTTCAATTAAATGGAAGCGGACAGCCGATTGAAAAGCTCGCACAGGCCGAAACCGAACTAGGTAGCGCACAGATTAACACGCTAAACAAGTGTATGAGACAAGCGTAGTTCGGACTTATTTCCAGGCGTTTTGGTTTTTCGTGATTTCCCTAAGTCAATTTCAGCTAACAACAAGACGATTCGGTCAAAAAACTACATGTCAAAATGATAACATTAACAAACAGCAACAAATCAGTACCGACCTGACTCGCCCTCTGTGTTGGAAGCAGTCACTTGTAATACTTTTATGGACAACTCTTTGTTGCAGCCAACCTTTCAGTTCTGGATCTAAATACACACATCTACATACACACTCCGGAAGCCAAAGTATGATGTGCGGTGGAGGGTGCCTCGTAACTCTACTAGCCGTTTTCTTTCTTGCTACACTCGCAAATAGAGTGAGGAGAAAAAGATGTTTATATGCCTCCATACGAGCCATAATTTCTCTTATATTGTTTTCGCGGTCATTACGCGAAACACACGTCGGCGGCAAACGTCGTACGTCGTACGTCGTAACCCCCCCCCCCCCCCCCCGCCCCCCCCCCCCCCGCCTCACACTCTCCTCCGGGGTTACCATTGGAGTCCACGACGCACCTCCGTAACACTTTTTCGTGTTGATCGAAAATACCATTAAAAAACCTAGCAGTATACCCCTGAACTGTTTCTATGTCCTCCTCTAATCTGACCTACTGGAAATCCCAAACACTCGAGCAGTACTCAATATGGATAGCATTTGTGTTCCATACACGGTCTCCTCTGTATATGAGTTGCATTTTCCTAAAATTCTCCCAATAAAACGAAGTCGACCATTCACCTTCCTTATTACCAATCTTATGTGTTCGTTCCATTTCATATAGCTTTGCAATGATGTTTAACTGGTCTGACTGTCTGAAGCAGCACACCACTAATACTGTTTTCGAACATTACTTGAATATTTTTGCCGTATTACAATTCCAGTGTTGGATTCCATATTTATTTTTAATCAGGCAATTAATATAGGTCGGTAATACCATCTTCAGTCCTGAGTAGAAAAAAATGATTCAAATGTCTCTGAGCACTATGGGACTTAACATCTATGGTCATCAGTCCCCTAGAACTTAGAACTACTTAAACCTAACTAACCTAAGGACATCACAGACATCCATGCCCGAGGCAGGATTCGAACCTGCGACCGTAGCAGTCGCGCGGTTGCGGACTGAGCGCCTAGAACCGCTAGACCACAACGGCCGGCTCCTGAGTAGAAACGTGTTGGTATGTATAATGCAATACGTTTCTGTTCAGGTCTGAAGAGGATCATTACCGACCGAAATTAATTACCTGATTACAAAAAAACATTGTGATCCAAGTTTGGGATTATAATAAAGCAAAAATTTTCCTGGAACGCTGAAAATATTTCCGTGACTGTCGCAACTCGTAAAGGAATATTTTTCTTACTAATTTGCATTAACTTATATTTTTTCTACATTTAGAGTAAGCTACCATTCATCATACCAAATATAAATTCTGCCTAGGTCAACAGCGATACTTTTCCGAACACTAAAGCGTCCTCAGGAAACAGTCGCAGACTGCTGCTCACCATATTCGTCAGACCATTTATGTACATAGAACAAGAGCGATCCTGTCACACCTTCCTGGGGAACTCCTGACGATATCCTTGTCTCTGATGAGCAGTCGCCGTAGAGGAGAACGCACTGGCTTCTATTACTTAAGAAGTCTTTAAGTCACTCACGTATCTATGAACCTATCCCGTATACTCGGACCTTCGCTAATAGTGTTCAGTGGGCCACCGTGTCAAACTCTTTCCGGAGATCTAGAAGTATGGAATCTGCCTGTTGCACTTCATTCATGTGAGAAGTGGGCATGCTGAGTTTCGCACGAGCGATGCTTTCTAAATCCGTGCTGATGTGTGGACATAAGCTTTTATGTCACAGGGAAATTTGATAGATTGTAACTTACGATATACTCTAGATTTCTGTTGAAAACCCATGGTTAAGATATTGGGCTGTAAATTTGTGAGTCTGTTCTTTTACCCTTCTTATATACAGGAGTCACCTGGACTTTTTGAGACTTGGCACTGGGCGAAAGATTCGCAATAAGAGCAAGATAAGTAGCTAAGTAAGGGGTCAATGCCGTAGGATAATCTCTGTGAAACCGAACTGAGATTCTATCCTGACCTGGCTACTTATTTGCTTTCAACTCTTTCAGTTGCTTCTGTACGCCAGGGATTATTATGTTCTCCATACGGGAGTCTGTGCGACCGTCAAACAACGGTATGTCTGTACGATCCTCCTGCACGAATGATTTCTTAAACGCGAGATTTAAAACTTAAGCTTTCCTTCTGCTATCATCTATAGCCACAACGGACTGATCGACGAGTGACCTGGTGATTTTACCTAGGATCAGAACTTTCTCGGGATCTCGGCCAAATCTTTCGGTAAGATATGACGTTGCGAGTTTTTACATACTTTGCGCACCGATCTTTTTACAGACGCACACATTTCTACTAAATTTTGCCTGTCGCCATTTGCGCCTTCTTTTTTGAACCAGGAGTGGAACAATCTCTGCCCTCTTAACATTTTCCGAATTTTATTATTAAGCAACAGTGGGTCTTTTCCATCCTTAACCCACTTACTCGGCACATATTTCTCCAGACCGCAATTTACAATCAGTTAAAACTTTGCTCGTAATTCCTCTACATCCATCATATTGGAACTAAATGACGTCCGTTCAGTCTCCAAGTAGGATGATAATTGTCTGCGATTCGTTAGCTATCAACCCGTAGACCGGTTGATATTTCAAAAACCGTTTGGTTGCATGCTGACAGGTTATCTGAGAATGGCATATGAATATGTAAGAGAAACACCCTACTGGCAGAATAAATGAACATGAAGGAAATCGTTATATCATTCTGTGGCTGTAAAATAATCTTCACGCTCACGGAACGACTCGACATCACAGCGCTAATGGAAATTAATTTATGGACGTCTTTCCAACTTAATATTAATTCAGTTACAGTACATGCACTTAAAGTTTTATGCAACGAAAATACTGACTAGCTACTGCGAGTTTCTTCGCTGTAGCGTGAAATAAAATAACAGTTTTATGCAGATGCAGTAACACATCAGAGTATGCTGCTGAGCCTGTGGAATGTCGCTACGGCAATTACAATTTTCAAAAGGCTTTAATCGTAGCTAGTTTACTTGAAATTTTAGCTGTTATTTCACGGTGACACGCTATTAGCTAACGGGCTGTGTCATAAGTTTTTCTTTATATTGCGCTTGTTAAATATACTCGGTAAACTTTCTGTGCCATCATAAACGAGAAGGATGCGCCGGGCATTAACGCAGAGTAGAAGTCTGCTACCTAGGAAACAGAAACAGCATGGGAGACAGAAATGGGTTTGTACGGAGTGAAGGAGATGTTCTGTAGCGTCGTCCTTTCAACGTTCGGAGGATACACCACTATAGCTTTTTAAGCTGGGTCGGCTGTAATTCGGAGAAAAGAAAGCTGTCCAGACGCAGCAGCACGTGCGGTGTGGTGGGATGAAGAACAGGAGCCTGCTTTCACTTGTGACACACACACACACACACACACACACACACGCTTACTTGAGGCGACTCTTTGACTCTCGTAACTGCATCGGCGTCATCTTTATAATCTTTACAGTTACTCAGCGGGTTTTCAACAAAAATCTGGAAACATCAAAAACACTACACACTGAGGCGCCTAATACGATGTAGGAAAACCGTTGGTATTCAATAAAGCTTCCAGTCGTCTGGGAATCGATAAATGCAAGTCCTGAATCTTATACCACTGTTCCTGCAAAATAGTGGCAAGTGCTGGTAACGATAGCATAGGTGGACAGCGATAGCGCATCCTCCTCACCAAAGTAGTCCAGAAAGACTCCATAATGTTGCGCTCTGATGACTGTGGAGGCCAGAGAAGCTGCGTAAATTTATCCTCGTGCTCACAAAACCAGTCCGGGACAGTACGAGTTGTATCATGTTCGAACACAGCCTCACCATTGGGCAAAAAACATTGTACCATGGTATGGACCTGATCACCCAAAATGAGGGTTGGCAGTAACGCGTCCTTGCAGAGTAACCATGAGGCCCATCGAATACCACTACATGTCTGCCCAACTGTCACCAAAATCCTGCCCTGTTTCACTCTTGGAATGTAAACTCGTCCAGAAGTTGTAAATAGTGTGCAGTATGAGTCATCCGACCAAATTACTTTCTTTCATTGCTCTGTGGTCTAGACTTTACGGCTTCGGCACCAAGTAATCCTGTTAGGGGCATTTGCATCCCTAAAGAGTGGATTAGGATTCCACTCTAGCTGCAGTTTCCTGCTTATCTACACTACTGGCCATTAAAATTGCTACACCACGAAGATGACGTGCTACAGACGCGAAATTTAACCGACAGGAAGAAGATGCTGCGATATGAAAATGATTAGCTTTTCAGAACATTCACACAAGGTTGGCGCCGGTGGCGACACCTACAACGTGCTGACATGAGGAAAGTTTCCAACCGTTTTCTCATACACAAACACCAGTTGACCGGCGTTACCTCGTGAAACGTTGTTGTGATGCCTCGTGTAACGAGCACAAATGCGTACCATCACGTTTCCGACTTTGATAAAGGTCGGATTGTAGCCTATCGCAATTGCGGTTTATCGTATCGCGACATTGCTGCTCGCGTTGGTGGGAACCAATGACTGTCAGTAGAATACGGAATCGGTGGATTCAGGGGGGTAATACGGAACGCCGTGCTGGATCCTAACGGCCTCGTATCACTAGCAGTCGAGATGACGGGCATCTTATCCGCATGGCTGTAACGGATCGTGCAGCCACGTCTCGATCCCTGAGTCAACAGATGGGGACGTTTGCAAGACAACAACCATCTGCACGAACAGTTCGACGACGTTTGCAGCAGCATGGACTATCAGCTCGGAGACCATGGATGCGGTTACCCTTGACGCTGCACCACAGACAGGAGCACCTGCGATGGTGTACTCAACGACGAACCTGGGTGCACGAATGGCAAAACGTCATTTTTTCGGATGAATCCACGTTCTGTTTACAGCATCATGATGGTCGCATCCGTGTTTGGCGTTATCGCGGTGAACGCACATTGGAAGCGTGTATTAGTCATCGCCATACTGGCGTATCACCCGGCGTGATGGTATGGGGTGCCATTGGTTACACGTCTCGGTCACCTCTTGTTCGCATTGACGGCACTTTGAACAGTGGACGTTACATTTCAGATGTGTTACGACCCGTGGCTCTACCCTATATTCGATCCCTGCGAAACCCTACATTTCAGCAGGATAATCCACGAACGCATGTTGCAGGTCCTGTACGGGCCTTTCTGGATACAGAAAATGTTCGACTGCTGCCGTGGCCAGCACATTCTCCAGATCTCTCACGATTTGAAAACGTCTGGTCAATGGTGGCCGAGCAACTGGCTCGTCACAACACGCCAGTCACTACTCTTGGTGAACTGTGGTATCGTGTTGAAGCTGCATGGGCAGTTGTACCTGTACACGCCATCCAAGCTCTGTTTGACTAAATGCCCAGGCGTATCAAGGCCGTAATTACGGCCAGAGGTGGTTGTTCTGGGTACTGATTTCTCAGGATCTATGCACCCCAATTGCGTGAAAATGTGATCACATGGCAGGTATAGTATAATATTTGTCCAATGAATACCCGTTTATCATCTGCATTTCTTCTTGGTGTAGGAATTTTAATGGCCAGTAGTGTAGCTCCCTTTGTGTTGTTTTGGTACTGAAAATGTTCACGAATGCGATATTCCGCTCCGCATTAACTTTTGCAGCCTCACTTACTTTTCGCCACAATCTTCTTCAATGGCCGTCTGTCGCGATTACTCAAGATACACTTTCGTCTGCATTGTGACTTAGCGGAAGATGTTTTTCCGCTTTCCCTGTATGCCTCTTGAAACATAAAACACTTCGGCTCGCTTGGTTGCGGACGCACTCAGCATACCAAGACTGAAAATTTTTCCACGTTCGAATTCACTTACTTCTGATGTAATGCACTCACAGCTGCAGAGAATGCTTTTTTGATCTCGACCGACACTTGCAACGTACTGAGGACATTGCAGAGGTGTCGTTCGTGGTTAAATAGAATAGTGCAACATGCAGGCTTATCTGTCATCTGGATTTATGTTCAAGCATGCATTTCTCGCGGCGTTTCGATATTTTTGACCAACCCCGTTAGATTCCAAGAAGCGTTTCGTTTACATCGACGGTTGGCACGGCTAACATGTGACTTACGTGCCCTCATATCCAGAAGCAGATCTCTGGGTGATCTAGCGGGCAAATCGAGGACCGATAGGATACCTGAGCGTTCGTCAAACCAGGAACGTATGCTTGCGGCCTTGTGAAAAGGGCTGTTGTCATCTTGTAAGACGGGAGTGTCTGTAGTATACTCATAATTATGATGTGGAATAAAGGGCTACACTTGGTCAGCGAGTATGATGAAACAAACATTCTCGTTTATGATACTTCCCAGCAGATTAGTCCCGAAAGTTATACAAGAGAATTTTTTAGGAGTTTGGAAAGTAGGAGAGAACTTACTGGCGGAATTGAAGCTCTGGGGATGCGTCGTCATTCTTGCTTGGATAGGTCAGTCGGTAGAGTGCTTGCCCAAAGTCTCAAGTTCGAGTCCTGACTGGCGCACAGTTTCAATCAAATCGGCTCACATTCCACAGAAGAGTGAACCTCATTTTTGACCCTCTTTCATGTTCACGGTAACCTGAACGATTGGGCCCGAGTCATGCTATGGAAAACACCCCCAAACGTCACAGAATCACATGCGGTCTGAGCTACAGTGCGGGTTAAATGCCCCACTGCGCTATAACTGAACTCGTCTTCTTGCGTCATTTAAAAAGAAGCAAAACAGCGACTCGTGGGGCCTTACCGTACACCTCCAGTCAGCTAATGTCCAGTTTCTGTGTTGTTTGATCCACTGAAGACGTGGAACTTTACGTGCTACCGTAAACAATAGCCTATTGTGAGGTTCCGCAACCTAAGTGTCCATTGCATGCATTTCCCTTCGCAATACCCGTTCGGAAACTGGTCAATATGGAACTGAATTCACTCCCGCTCCTTGTTACATGACTGTGAGTGGTACGCCATTCCTTGAGGGCACGTTGTAGAGTGGATACCCTATCCAATCTGGCAAGTTATTCACGGTGTATCATAGGCATGTCCAAACACTATACTTCGTTTCTACCATTTTTTCACGTACCCACGTCGACCTACCTTACTTCGCTGATTCCATACAAACTACCGCGACTGATATCGACCCACCACTTCACTGCTATGACCTTCGTCAGTGGCAGTGGATCGCATCACCCCTTGGTCGCAGTCTTACACCACCTACAGCTTTTCAAAGCGACTAGTCTGCTCTTTTAAGCAGATATTAATATTTTGTGTGGTGGGCTGCACTTGGAGTCATTTCTGGACTCCAGCTAATCCTATCTCTTCATTGGGATCAGAACACCAATTGCATTTGGTATTAACGGGACAAAGTCATTCCCCCACTGCAACCATCGTGTACTGTATCTACGTCTACACTGATCAGCCAGAACATTATGACCACCTACCTAAAAGCAGATACACTCCTGGAAATTGAAATAAGAACACCGTGAATTCATTGTCCCAGGAAGGGGAAACTTTATTGACACATTCCTGGGGTCAGATACATCACATGATCACACTGACAGAACCACAGGCACATAGACACAGGCAACAGAGCATGCACAATGTCGGCACTAGTACAGTGTATATCCACCTTTCGCAGCAATGCAGGCTGCTATTCTCCCATGGAGACAATCGTAGAGATGCTGGATGTAGTCCTGTGGAACGGCTTGCCATGCCATTTCCACCTGGCGCCTCAGTTGGACCAGCGTTCGTGCTGGACGTGCAGACCGCGTGAGACGACGCTTCATCCAGTCCCAAACATGCTCAATGGGGGACAGATCCGGAGATCTTGCTGGCCAGGGTAGTTGACTTACACCTTCTAGAGCACGTTGGGTGGCACGGGATACATGCGGACGTGCATTGTCCTGTTGGAACAGCAAGTTCCCTTGCCGGTCTAGGAATGGTAGAACGATGGGTTCGATGACGGTTTGGATGTACCGTGCACTATTCAGTGTCCCCTCGACGATCACCAGTGGTGTACGGCCAGTGTAGGAGATCGCTTCCCACTCCATGATGCCGGGTGTTGGCCCTGTGTGCCTCGGTCGTATGCAGTCCTGATTGTGGCGCTCACCTGCACGGCGCCAAACACGCATACGACCATCATTGGCACCAAGGCAGAAGCGACTCTCATCGCTGAAGACGACACGTCTCCATTCGTCCCTCCATTCACGCCTGTCGCGACACCACTGGAGGCGGGCTGCACGATGTTGGGACGTGAGCGGTAGACGGCCTAACGGTGTGCGGGACCGTAGCCCAGCTTCATGGAGACGGTTGCGAATGGTCCTCGCCGATACCCCAGGAGCAACAGTGTCCCTAATTTGCTGAGAAGTGGCGGTGCGGTCCCCTACGGCACTGCGTAGGATCCTACGGTCTTGGCGTGCATCCGTGCGTCGCTGCGGTCCGGTCCCAGGTCGACGGGCACGTGCACCTTCCGCCGACCACTGGCGACAACATCGATGTACTGTGGAGACCTCACGCCCCACGTGTTGAGCAATTCGGCGGTACGTCCACCCGGCCTCCCGCATGCCCACTATACGCCCTCGCTCAAAGTCCGTCAACTGCACATACGGTTCACGTCCACGCTGTCGCGGCATGCTACCAGTGTTAAAGACTGCGATGGAGCTCCGTATGCCACGGCAAACTGGCTGACACTGACGGCGGCGGTGCACAAATGCTGCGCAGCTAGCGCCATTCGACGGCCAACACCGCGGTTCCTGGTGTGTCCGCTGTGCCGTGCGTGTGATCATTGCTTGTACAGCCCTCTCGCAGTGTCCGGAGCAAGTATGGTGGGTCTGACACACCGGTGTCAATGTGTTCTTTTTTCCATTTCCAGGAGTGTATGTCCACATTTGGCACCGATAGCAATGGCGACGCGTCGTGGCATGGAAGCAGTGCGGCTTTGGTAGCTCGCTTGAGGCAGTTGTCACCACATCTGCTCACACAAGTCACCTAATTCGCGTAAATTCCGGGGAGGGGAGCGATGACCTCTGACGCCACGTCCGATCACATCCCAGATGTGTTCGATCGGGTTCAGATCTGGCGAGCTGGGAGACCAGCACATCAATTGGAACACTCCACTGTGTTCCTCGAACCACTCCATCACATTCCTGGCCTTGTGACATTGAGTATTATTTTGTTGAAAATGCCACTGTCGTCGGGAAACATGATCGTCATGAAGGAGCGTACGTGGTCTGCCACCAGTGTACGATACTTCTTGTCATGGGTTCTGAGAAAGTGCAAAGCATCTGAAAAAGAAATATGGCTAATTCTAGGGTTCTCTTCCTTTGTCTACAGCTCTTACAGAGTACGCATGATAGCAGAAATCCATAGATATCCGAAACGTGCTACTAGAATAGTGAGATATCGGCATCGAATGGAACTTGAAAGGGAATGTTTCTGTAGAAATATGAAGTCATTCTCACGAAACACTGTTTTGTAAATTTGGAGAACCTGTATTCGAGTAAGACTGCGTGACAGTTCTGCTGCCGCCACTATATGCCTCACGGAGGGATAATCAGAATAAGACAAGAAAAATGAGGGCGTTTGTATTCGCAGTTGCGTTTATGATCCACGTTCAGCTATATAATGGAATGACGGCAATGAAAAATTGTGCTGGACCGGAACACGAATCCGGATTTCCTGCTTTAATTAGCACGTGTCCACAAAAATGTTCAAATGTGTGTGAATTCCTAAGGAACTGTTGAGGTCATCAGTCCCTAGACTTACACACTACTTAAACTAGCTTATGCTAAGAACAACACACACATCCATGCCCGAGGGAGGATTCGAACCTCCGGCGGGAGGGGCCGTGTAATCCGTGACATGGCGCCTCAAACGGCGCGGCCACTCGGCGTGGCGCGTGTCCACAAGCATAGTACATGACTCGTCTTCAAAAAGTAAATTACACATTGTTATGGCAGGCCAAGTAATTTTTATTGAATGGTGCACTTCACTTCACAGTAACACAGGTACATAACACATTTTTCAACGCAGTCATAAAATCTCTGCAAACCGCGGTCGGAACGTACTGTCATTTTTTCAGTTCCTCGATGACAGAAATCCATTTCTTGGTGAGGGAACCGCTCCGTGGACGTCGTCGAAAAATCTGCGATTACTGCGAATCCTCGAGTGTCGGAACATTGTCGTCTGTGGTCGATATGATCAGCATCAGTCACATCTGTGTGGCCTTAGTGAAATTGTTGGTACCATTTCACTACGTTTGGTCTAGACATTGCATTTCTCCCGTATACCGCCTGAATTTCACACGGTGAATCTGTGAGTAATGGAGACGAATGGTACGGTCCCGCGCATTTCAGCTACATCTACATCTACATATATACTCCGCTAGCCACCAATTTGCGCCAAAGTCATATTCCCATATTGAATGGTGATCATTGCGCGATTTGAAAGCTGGTGGTCATAACACATGCTCTACATCCTCGGCGAAGATCGGATTTCGGAATTTAGTGAGCAGCCCCTTCCGTTTAGAGCATCGTCTATCTGCAAGTGTGTCCCACTTCAAACTTTCTATGAGATTTGTAACGCTCTCGCGATGGCTAAATGTACCAGTCACGAATCTTGCCGATCTTCTTTGGACCTTCTCAATCTATTGAATCAGACCCAACTGGTAAGGGTCCCATACAGACGAACAATACTCTAGTACTGGACGAACTAACATATTGTAAGCAATTTCCTTTGTTGAAGGACTGCATCGCTTCAGGAGTCTACCAATGAACCCCAACCTACAGTTCGCCTTGCCCGTTACTTGCGTAATCTGATCATTCCACTTGAGATCATTTCGGGCATTTATTTTGTACTCGTTCATTAATGGGGATTTTTGCCTTGTTATACGCAGTAGGTTACACTTACTAATATTGAGAGATAACTGCCAGTCATTACACCACGCATTTATTTTCTGCAAATCCTCATTGATTCGTTCACAACTTTCATGTGAGACTGCTTTCCTGTAGACTACGGCATCATCGGCAAACAGTCTAATGCCACTGTCAATATCGCAGCAGTAGCGACGCCATTTCACTCCCACGTTGTCATAGACCTGTTATCCTTACCAGAGCAAAATTGTGTCTGCAGGGAAACCCAGAACAGTTACTCTTTACTGACAATACACCACCCTTGTTGCACAATGATTTTAGCGTGGGACAACATGCCTTTCTGAAGTCCCTCGCTCAATGTGAGAATGCAAAAAGTAGAAATTCACTGTTACTGGTGTGAAGTATCTTCCTGCACACAGTATAGCCGGCTGGATTGGCAGAGCGGTTCTAGGCGCTACAGTCTGGAACCGCGCGACCACTACGGTCGCAGGTTCGAATCCTGCCTCGGAACCAGGAGTGATGATCTGGGGTGATATTTATCTGCATAGCAGGGTCCCTTTGGTTGTCGTCCGTGGCAGCCTTGCAGCACAGCGATACGTCGACGATATTCTATGCCCCATGTTGTTACCCTTCATTGCAAGCCATCCTGGGCTTACGTTTCAGCAAGATAATACCCGCCCGCACGCGACGAGAGTTTCTACTGCTTGTCTTCGTGCTTGCCAAATCCTCCCTTGGCCAGCAAGGTCGCCGGAACGCTCCCCAACTGAGAACATTTGGAGCATTATGGGCAGCGCCCCCCAACCATCTCGGGATATTGACAATCTAACGCGTAAATTGCATGCAATTTGGCACGGTATCCCTGAGGAGACACAGAACAACTCTATAATTCGATGCCAAGCCGAATAACTGGGTACATAAGGACCAGAGATTGACCAACGCGTTATTGACTTGCTCAATTTCTGAAGCTCTTTCTCTTGAATAAATCATCCAATTTACGCTGAAATTGCAATCATTTTTTTGTCTTTACATGTACATCACTTCTACCGATTTTCACCCCATTCGGACAATTCCTTCGTGGTGCGTCCTTTTCTTTTCTTTCTTTCGTTTTTGTGTTAGGGTGTATTATGCCAACAGACAATCTACTTATTCCTTACGTACACCACTACTTATTTCTTCCTAAAACGTAAGGATGTCAGTTAAAATGTGCTACGTCTCATTAGTGTCTACACACAACAAATGATTGGCGTAACTGCATGTTCGGGAAACTATCCGGAATCCACCGTATGTATCAATTAAGACCGAGTATGACGTATGCGAGATTTGACAAATATTTTCCGACTTTAAGCCATAAAAGGTAATACGTAACGTGAAGAACAATTGTTAATTCCACAGCTATCAGCCAGAAATTAATTTTTGATATAGAGCGTGCATTATTTAGCAATGGTACGTTTTTTCGTCCGTATTAAATTAATTATTATTTTTTTAAATTAACGTTCAGTGGAATTGAATGGGTGATAAATTATGAAATCCTCTATTTATAGAGCTAATTTTGTTATTTTCCGAGGTAAATAAGAATCATTCATAGTGCGATGTAACCGTGAAAAAATAAACTTTCTGGACACACGGCAACATTAGACTATTGTAGGGACGCCGCTGGCAGTAATTAGATTCAGATTATGGTTGTATGGTAACTGGCAGAAAGGATGCTACCAACTTCAGTGTATAAGAACTACTGAGACCAGGTAAGACATTTAAAAAATACTTTAATTTAAAAGCTCTGTTAAAATTCGAAATCAAAAGCTACTATTGGAGAAGTTTTTTGAAAGCATCTCGCTTTGGTAAGGAGCGACTCTTTGGTATTACTACTCATTTTTCCACAAGCGCGCGAGGAAAAATGTTTGCAAAATGGCTCTGAGCACTATGGGACTCAACTGCTGTGGTCATAAGTCCCCTAGAACTTAGAACTACTTAAACCTAACTAACCTAAGGACATCACACACATCCATGCCCGAGGCAGGATTCGAACCTGCGACCGTAGCGCCTTTAACCGCTCCGCCACTCCGGCCGGCAAATGTTTGCAAGAGGTAGAGTTTATATGACATATGTGACATAAAATATGCAGTTCCTTCAGTGGTACAAAACTTTCTGATTATAATTTAAAGTAAAGTCGAAAGCAGTCATCTTAATAGTCTATTAAATAACCCCTGAAGCTCTCGAAGAGAGAACTTACGTCTCTTAATAAAAAAAACTATATTTGTAATCAATTGGAGCTGTTTTGGTAAACCACTGGTAAAAGCGAACTGAGGAGACTACATCACAAATCGAATGTGGACTGACTTAAGTAAGAATCTACGTTGCTACGTGTAATAAAGCTTCGATGCTGTAATGACGAAATCACTCCTCAAGGTTTTATGACCACGGAGTTGAAAACAATATTTAACAGCCGAGAAGAATCACACATACAATAGCAATCCAGATACGAAGCAAATTTTTTTCATAATATGCGTCACGAAAACGGTTCAAATGGTTCAAATGGCTCTGAGCACTATGGGACTTAACATCTGTGGTCATCAGTCCCCTAGACTTAGAACTGCTTAAACCCAACTAACCTAAGGACATCACACACATCCATGCCCGAGGCAGGATTCGCACCTGCGACCGTAGCAGTCGCGCGATTCCGGGCTGAGCGCCTAGAAGAAAACGGTTCCTTAAAATGAGGTTATTTTGGTAATTCTCGCAAGAATTCCGTAACATACGTTATAGCTAGAAAAAACGATTATCGCCATTCAGAAACTCACAAGAGGTCGTTAACTAAGGACTGGAAATTTTCACAGAGCTTCATACCAAGCAGTCTTTGATAAAGGCGACCTATTACACTACGGAACTTTGAGTGACGTCAATTAAACGAACCGCGGACGTTCCGCATGATCTACAGTAGAAAAAGTGTGGTTATGTAAACAAAAAATCTAAAATAAACTTACACTCGGGACAGTGGAACCTGAACATTAAAAGCTGAATACGAAACAGAAAAAGCACCGATTACGCAAAGGAAACTTCCGCATGTGAAATGTTGCGAGAAAAATGGGAAAAAGGGACAGTTTACAAAAAAAAAAAAAATTAAATTGTGAATAGCTGAGTATAATACGTTTAGAGCAACGCGGAGATTATTTCAGAACACGGCACGATAACTAAAGAAAATATTTTCAAACATGACCTTCAGTGTTGCCAAACAATCAGCCTTACATCCAAATATGCACAATTCCCGTTTAGATGACAGGAGTACGAGGACACAACATTGGTACACACAACAACGATGCTATTTCAGTTATCAGTCTTTCAATTAATAGTACGTTATCCTGGGACGTTGTTCTCACCTCCACGTATTCATTACACTTGACAAACTTATTCGCTAACTGCAGCAGAAGACGTACCGGTCCGTAGCCACATCCTTGTCCACTTCAACGAGTGCTTTGCCATTAATTTCGGGAGTTGTTCAGAAACTACATAAAAATGGAAATCGAGAAAGAGGGAAAGATAGAGGAGAGAGAGAGAATGTGTGCTACCCTCACGAAACTGAAGAAACGTCTTCAGCGTGTTCGTCACCACAAAAATGCAAACGAACCTCTCCTTCTCCATGACAACGCAAGGCATCACACAAGTCTTTTTTTCTTTTTTTAAAAAAAGGCTTATGGACTTAAACTATCTTACGCTAAGGACGACACACACACCCATGCCCGACGGAGGACTCGAACCTCCGACAGGGGGAGCCGCGCGGACTGTGACAAGACGCCCGAGACCGCGAGGCTACCCCGCGCGGCCAGCCACACAAGTCTGCTAACAAAACTTAATTGGATTATTCTTCCTCATCCGCCCTACAGCCCGGATCTCGCACCTTCTGTTTGGCCACATGAAGGAGATACTCATCGGGGAGCAGTACGTTGATGATGGGGAAGTTACTGATGCAACAAGACGTTGGCTCCGAAGTCGCCAGCAGAGCCGTGCCATGCGGCGATACAGACCCCAAAGTAAAGTGGCGTAAGGAACGGAGATTATGTTGAAAAACAGGGCTTTCTAAACAGTAATGTGGGAAATAATATGATGTACTGGAATCCTGAATAAAAACAATTTGGTTTCATAAAAAAATGTGTTGCATTACTTATTGAACGCCCCTTGTAATTGTGTAAATTGTGAACGATTTCTTTGACCCTGAACTCGTGGCAGTTCAGACTACAGTACTCTCATTAAAACAGCAAACAGTGAGCGAACGAAATATGATTGTACTGTACTGCGGCTATGACCACTTACAAGTTACACTACTGGCAACTAAAATTGCTACACCACGAAGATGACGTGCTACATTCGCGAAATTTAACCGACAGGAAGAAGATGCTGTGATATGCAAATGATTAGCTTTTCAGAGCATTCACACAAGGTTGACACCGGTGGCGACATCTACAACGTGCTGACATGAGGAAGGTTTCCAACCGATTTCTGATACACTGTAATTTTTCCTTCTATCTACGTAATTCTGTAACTCTCAATTCGTTCGAGCAATCAATCATTCATGATAGGAAACACAGTCATAGCTCAGTCACTCAAAATGATTCTGAAATTTTACTTGTTAGAATGAAATCAGGCGATGATTCTTCTTCTCTACAGGCTCGTGTTTTGCGGCAGTCTGCTAATCTGTACAAATAAAATGCCTCGTAATTTTGGGAGCGTTGTATAATCAGTCTGGAAACCTCAGACCAAGCGGATATTTGGCTTTGATGAAGTTTAACCTTCCGAAGAAGTAATGGAGCTCTTGAATTATCAAATGCAGCTTCGTATCCAGTCTTTCGGAAGTTCCCTTCTGATTAACAACTACACAATATATCGATAAATATCATTAATTCTCTAATGCCAAGTACACACCTTTCGTATGAAGGACCAATCTACATATATTTCCTTTTTTAATCGCACAGTTCGTATCAGTTATCTTCTGTGATAAATCTCAATAATCAGATTACAGTTCTCCCAAACCAAGCTCAGGCTAATCGGCACGAAGACAATCTCGGAAGCTCCGTTTCTTTTTTTTTCTAACAACCACCAGAGAGAGTACTACAAAGAATACTTACGCGCTCATGGCATAGCTATTGTATGAACTACTTTTCGCATGGATTCTGCGAGTATGAAGATAAAAAATTAGTAAACGTCATTCAAGGGTAGAATTGTATCTGAATAATTCATCGAATATAAAGAGATATTACAACACAAACAGCAGTTGACCGGCGTTGCTTGGTGAAACGTTGTTATGATGCCTCGTGTAAGGAGGAGAAATGCGTACCATCACGTTTCCGACTTTGATAAAGGTCGGGTTATAGCCTATCGCGATTGCGGTTTATCATATCGAGACAATGCTGCTCGCGTTGGTCGAGATCCAATGACTGTCAGCAGAATACGGAATCGGTTGGTTCAGGAGGGTAATACGGAACGCCGTGCTCGATCGCAACGGCCTCGTATCACTATCACTTACCCTCGACGCTGCATCACAGGCAGGAGCGCCTGCGATGGTGTACTCAACGACGAACCTAGGTGCACGAATGGCAAAACGTTATTTTTTCGGATGAATCCAGGTTCTGTTTACAGCATCATGATGGCCGCATCTGTGTTTGGCGACATCACGGTGAACGCACATTGGAAGCGTGTATTCGTCATTGCCATACTGGCGTATCACCCGGCGTGATGGATACAGAAAATATTCGACTGCTGCCCTGGCCAGCACATTCTCCAGATCTCTCACGATTTGAAAACATCTGGTCAATGGTGGCCGAGCATCTGGCTCGTCACAATACGCCAGTCACTACTCTTGATGAACTGTGGTATCGTGTTGAAGCCGCACGGCAGCTGTACCTGTACACGCCATCCAAACTCTTTGACTCCATGGCCAGGCGTATCAAGGCCGTTATTACGGCCAGAGCGTATAATATATTTGTCCAATGAATACCCGTTTATCATCTGCATTTCTTCTTGGTGTAGCAATTTTAATGGCCAGTAGTGTAGTTGACGCTATGGAGAGTACCAAGTTAGAGCATGTCTTCTCAAGATCGTACCGAGCCAAATGGATATTTACCACGGTTGAGCACGACTAAATTTCTGTCGAATTTCAGTTATCACATCTCCACCTACACTTTTTAAGCAGGAGCCGCCTTACAGGTATAATTTTCCCACCTGCTATTCCGTTCGTGGAACGTGCTCGTGAAGAAATAATGCTGATAAGCCTTTGTACAGACCAGTTTTACCATGGTGATCGTTACGATATTTGTACACAGGAGTAAGCAATTTGTTTCCGGACTCATTTTCGAATAAGCACTTTCTTTGGGAGGGAGGGATTAAAATTTCAAGATACTCAAACGCCATTCTTGCAACATTTCCCTCTGGAGGTGATGCACCATTTTCCGTTGTCGCCTCACGCGTTGACTGGACAAACCAGAACGAATAGTGTAGAATCTCTTTCAATCTTCTCTACGCGTCGGTGTGTACTAAAAACAGATAGGCTGAATTCCTGCTTGTGTGATTAAGGATACAGTCAATAGACTATCGCTTATACAACTGATGTTTTCAATCATTCCCGTAGTGTGCAGACATTATCACCAGTTTTAAGATTGACCCAACAAAAGCGGTGCCAAAAAAGTTTAACTAAGTCTAATTGCAAACCAATATATTACCTTCCATCGTTGTCATAGGCACCCGAGCACGTAGTGTACGGCGATTTAACTGAATTCTTGCAGGCAAATGACTTTTTCATCCCTGCGTCAACCTCACTCTTTAAGCATCTGTCTTACCATGGCACCAATAAATAAGCTTTTTGGAAACATCACAACGGCATAACTGCCACGGTCACAGCGATAGCGGATATGAAACTAGCAGTGGGTCGGTGACAAGCAATTAAAATCATCCTTCTTGATTTCATTTCAACTTCCGACATGGTAGATTCAGAAATGCTACTGTATTTGCGACAATGAGAAACTCAGATAGCTGTGTCACAACGCAGAAATGATTGGAGTTAAATCTTACGAAGTCAAGATGAATATTTCTCGACATGGAAGTAAGAAACTGTGTTTTTTTGGGTAAAAATGCTGTTTTATTCGACTTAGTTCCCTGTTAGATCAACATACTAAGACCAACGTATTTCCCTCGAGTATATTCTATCCCTTAATAGCGATTCTAGAAGGTCCTTAAATAACCATTTTCTACTGCCGCAAACTCTTCATTGCGCGTGAAATATTTCGAGTCACAAATGTCCTTTAGAGGTTGTCTTGAAGAATAATTCGTTTTGAAATCCAGAAAACACTGGCCACACTTTTTCCGGCAGATGATATCATCTTCGTCTTATCTGATGTTGGATCACTAGCTTCCACCCAATGTCGTGAGTGCTGGCGTGGAATGATGATTCATGTCCCAACTTTAGAGATAAATCAGTTGTATTTCATTTAAAACGAGCTGAACAGTGTTGAACTTACTAATTTTAGCACTTACATTTCACTAGCATTCTACCAGTGGTCCATCCATCTTACGTAAAGTTTCCCCATATTTACATATCCATGTAAAATGTGGCGTACTGTTTCATCTGCTGTGTTTGTGGTATCACCTATCAGAAGATAGCAACAATGTGATCGATGTGAAGCTGCAAGTCTTTATTTGCATTACTAAAATTCATATGTTGCTGTAATTTTATTCTACTATAATTATCCTTTCGCAAAGCTGAAATTCGTGTAAATATGTGTTTATACTTTTTGATGATTCTTGACAGGATTTACTATGCCAATGCCGATTTGCCGTGTGTTTTTACATACTTGAACTGAGACTAGACAAGAAGCAGGACCGAGTGAGATGGCGCAGTGGTTAGCACACTGGACGCGCATTCGGGAGGACGACGGTTCAATCCCGCGTCCGGCCATCCTGATTTAGGTTTCCCGTGATTTCCCTAAATCACTCGAGGAAAATGTCAGGTTGATTCCTTTGAAAGGGCACGGCCGACTTCCTTCCCCATCCTTCCCTAATCCGATGGGACGATGACCTCGCTGTTTGGTCTTCTCCCCCAAACAACCCAAACCAACCCAAGAAGCAGGGAATGTAATAGTCTGTAAGTCTCAATGTGAGATCGAGTCTTCTCTCAGCAGAACTTATACAAGAGAACCATGGTTTGTTTACTTCGTTTACTTTCACACCATTCTCTCGTATATTTTGGGACAACTCTGGGCACTTACCAAAAATGCTTTTAGCCCAGAAACGGGAGGTCAGACTGATCTGCAGTGTCAGATCGCGAGCTTCGTAAAGGCCGTTGTTCAGATGTTCCGGAATTCTGACTGACATTTCTGTACATATATTCAATTACGGAATTTTGTGTTGGCAGTATTGTCTCATTCAGAAGAAACTGCAACATTTATTCGATGAACACTAGACAGATAAACGATATGTACTTGGATAACACTTCCTTTGGCATTGTACAGAAAGGTGTGCACTTTTCAGCAGGTTTCATTTTCAACAGCCTCCCGGCAGAATTGAAAAACAAATTGAGTGATAAACCCCCAGTCTTTAAAATCAAGTCGAAAGGTTCCTCGTTACAAACTCCTTTTATTCCGTACACGACTACCTCGCAGTAGTTGAGAGCTTTCCTCTGTAATTTGTTGTTTATTCGTATTCTCTGTCACAGTTTTTTCGTGTTTTACTAATTCTTTAATTATTTGGTTTGTAAATTTTCTAACCAACAAACTATGTGCTGACTCGTTCCATGACGAGTAGTCTTGGCTCGCATGGTTCCATAGATCCTGATAAATAAATGACAAATGTCAGGGACAGCAGCCGAGTCATACTTGTTCCGAATTAGCGTCACCCGTGTTATCGAAGCATTTGGTCGCTCGATGCTAATGACACTAATAGCTACAATAGGTCAATGGGACCCTCATTTGCAAGAAACGAAAAATTATGCACTGCGTGACCTCTGGATAGTATCATGCGCACTGCGAATGTCATTTGAAGGTTATCAGGGCGATGCAAAGAACAGAAGCAGAGTAAGAGCAAACAAATTAGACAATCCCGACAGCAATTGCTTCATTGACGTCAACGTTCCCGTACCTGCGATGACTCTGGAGGTTTTTTTTTTTTCCCTACAGCTTTTAGAGGTTACGAAACGTTCGCATCCTCTGAACACGCCTATAATTTATATACTGCGTAGTGGGCAACAAACTTGGAAACATTAAGCTGATAGTGATTCTATTAGAATAACTTGCGATAGCTGCTTATCATCCGAGCTGCTAATTATTTCTTGGTCACTGGTGTCACCAAGCAGTTTAATAAGTTATCGCAATGGCTGTCTTCCAAGCATTTTATCTGATGCAACACGAGCTTCTACTTTTCTTCTTTTCATTTTCACTTACGCTCTATCTCGTCTTACTGAACCAATGTTGGTGTTACGACGACGCATTTCGTTTCTGAGTGCCACTTTCCAAAACATTCTAACTATCTCGGTTTAAAGTTTATGACTCCTGATTTCTCAGCAACCGAAGAGTAGATGATCTAGCAAAAAAACGTTTAAACGTCAGTGATTTTCTCTTGTTCACAGCAGAGCACCATTTGCATCAAGAACGACAGAAGTGAGGATTTCCGCTTGAGCGGCAAAGGCCTAATTTATAGTCCTACCTTGAATCTCTACGTTGTTATCATTTTCAAGAATTTTGGTTCTAAGTCCAGGTCACAAATACACAGCGAAATATTGTAAATGTGTTTTGTGGTTGCGAGCAATTCGAAAACGACGACGTAAATTGTCATATAGGGAAACTCCCAGCAGATATACTTGAAAACGCAGCATGTACAGAAATGGAAATAATATTTTTGTAAGTTCTCAATACACTCCACATCAAACGACGGGCAAGACGCTGGACAAGGATCAGAGAAAGGCAAGGGTGCGTCACGGCAAACCCGACCTCTGCAAAGAACCGTGGACTAATTCCGGCCGGCCGCAGTGACAGAGCGGTTCTAGGCGTTACAGTCTGGAACCGCGCGACCGCTACGGTCGCAGGTTCGAATCCTGCCTCGGGCATGGATGTGTGTGATGTCCTTAGGTTAGTTAGGTTTAAGTAGTTCTAAGTTCTAGGGGACTGATGACCACAGCAGTTAAGTCCCATAGTGCTCAGAGCCATTTGAACTAATTCCAACCTGTGCTGCAGCGCTCATTTGACCGCGTCGCCTCCTCCAAAAGGATGCTGCGTTCCACAAATGTGCGCTTCGATTCCTTTTTTTTTAGCTATCCGCACATCTACATATGTACTCTGAAATATCACTGCAGGCTTCGGGTGCTTCTTGAAGAAATAAACGGCCGATCGCCTCCACCCTTGTCTGAAAATTTATTCCGTCCCCAAAGAAATTGATATCGACAGGATGTTAAATTCTGGTTTCATCCTGTGTTCTACAAATCGTTGGTAAGTGCGTCGCAGAGGGAAAGTATCGTTGGAGAACCATTTTTTCTGTTCCCCTTAATTGGTTACTTGTCCCATAGATTACGTGCAAGGCAATTCGTTATGATACATCGAAGAGCCAAAGAAACGAATACATCTGCCTAATATCGCGCAGAGCCCTCGCGAGCACGCAGAAGTGCCGCAACACGACGTCGCATGGACTCGACTAATTTCTGAAGGGTGCTGGAGGGAATTGACACCATGAATCATGCAGGGCTGTCAATAAACCCGTAAGAGTACGAGGGGGTGGAGATCTCTTCTGAATAGCACGTTGCAAGGCATTCTAGATTAGAGTGCTGCAACGCTCAATATTTGACTGGTCACAGCTCGCCTGTTGACAGGGGGGACCGAGCCGCTCGTGTCCGGCCCCACACGACTCGGCTCGGTTACGTACTCGCTCCATGTCTGATGTCCGGATTCCGGACACGCGGATAACAGAGCATGACCGGTCACCGCTGACGTCTCATCTCGCCTCGCCACGGCTCGCTGCACCGTACTGTGCAAATCCAACGCCTCACTCACTCACTCACTCACACACACACACACACACACACACAATGTATTTATCTCTGTCTCTCTCTCTCTCTTTTAATACAAAAGTAAAGTAATTGGGAAGTAAAATGATATTTCAATACAATCGTGGATAGAAGACGAGTCTCATTTCCAAACAGAAGATATATTTTTCCTTTCATTAATAGGAAACATTAAATAAGTGTTGTCCCTGTAATCTAGAAGACAACCATCTTCATAAAGAAAGTATACAAAGAACATTAAACATTTACAGACGTGACTTGTACTTTTCACATGTCTGTAACAGAAACAAAATTATAGTTATTGTTGATCAGCAGTAAATCACTAACGCATGCTGGATTTAATTGGCTGCGGCGATTTGTTAGTAACATGCCGGCTTTACTAAAGCACCTTTCACTAGGTGCGCTTGTTGCTGGGATACATAAAATACGTCGTGCAACTGCAGCCAGGCCTGGCAGATCTGTTTCATGTCTGCTCCCCCACTTTAAGATGTCATCATCTCCGGGGTACATTAAAATGTAGAGATCTACTTCATCTGCTGCGGATGATCTGTTGTTCCTCCATTCCTTGAAACGAACTCTCTTTCTGGGTGGTGATGACACAGTACTTGAAGGATCTATGATAATAGAGTGTGTAAGGATTCCAGCATAGTGTATAAGCTGTTCCAGCGTGTGTAGGCCTCTAGTTTCAAGGATGATTTCAAAGACGAGCAGAGGCTACTTCTCTTAATGTACCTTATAATGCATTTTGCAGTATTTATTGTTGATGCGATGTTCGGGGCATGATTTAGCAAGAAGTTATCAAGTTATCTTCATCGAAACTATGGCTTAGTGTGTGTTTATACAATGACAATGAGCAGCACAAGGAATCCTTTCGTGATAAATTGGCACCCTGGTCGGAGACAAAAAAAAAAAAAAAAAAAGTGCACCAGATTTTGCGAACCAGTCCACATATCATCTATCGCAGCACATATTTTATTAATAACTTCTGCAATAACAGAAGGCATTATGCTGTTTCGTATTGCATCAGCTCGTTCTTTGACATGTCTGCTTATAGTAGAGGGATGTGGCATGACATCTGCCACGTTAACTTCTCCATAATGCGCACCTAGATGTGCTAATTCTTGGCCTAGTTCTCTGAAACCTTCACCGGAAACAGCATTAAAAGGTCTCATATCTGTAGCACACATGGCAACACACTTTGCTGTAATACTATTTTTTATTACTGCCGATATCCGTGAAGGAGCTGTATCTTTGTGAGGTTTCTTGCAACTGCGCTTCTTTAAATGAGTGGTTTCCGACTGGAAACACGATAATGTGGAGCAGTTTATGTACGATACGTACCCAGTAGACGCACTGTTCTCGCCTACAACCAACAGAAATTTACTCCATACTACGCTTTTTAGACCTTCCAGTTTCTTCAATGTGTAAACATTGGTTTCAATCTTACATCTTACTGCACTGGCTTCCTCGCGCTGCATGATTACAAAGAGAGAGACACACACACCACACGAATAATGACACGTGTAACGTGTTTGAAGTTACGTGCTACGTATTCGGTCACGGCATCTATGCTCGGTCACCAGAACTAGTGCGGGCAGCCTATCCAGTTAGGGTGTGCTCGCCCCATTTCGTATTTTGTGCTCGTTTACTCGGTCATGCAAGACTCTATTCTAGATATGCTCAATAATGTTCATGACTGGGGAGTTTGGTGGCCAGCGGAAGTGTTTAAACCAGAAAAGTGTCCCTGAGCCACTCTGTAGCAATTCTGGACATGTGGGGTGTCGTATTGTCCTGCTGGAAATGCCCAGGTCCGTCGGAATACACAATGGATATGAAAGGACGCAGGTGATCAGACAGGTTCTTTACGTACGTGTCACCCGTCAGAGTCGTATCTAGACGTTTCAGCGGCCCCACGTCACTCCAACTGCACACGCCCCACACCATTACAGAGCCTTCACCAGCTTGAACAGTCCCTTGCTGACATGCAGTGTCCATGGTTTCATCATGTTGTCTCCATACCCGTACACGTCCATCCGCCCGGTACAATTTGAAACGAGACTCGTCCGACCAGGCAAGATGTTACCAGTCATCAACAGTTCAATGTCGGTGGTGACGGACCCAGGCGAGAGGTAAAGCTTTGTGTCGCGCAGTCATCAAGGGTACACGAGTTGGCCTTCTTCTCCGAAAGCCCATATCGATGATGTTTCGTTGAACGGTTCGCACGCTGACACTTGTTGATGGCACAGCACTGAAATCTGCAGCAGTTGTGATGTTGAACGATTCTTTTCAGTCGTCGTTGGTTCCGTTCTTGCAGAATCTTTTTCCAGCCGCAGCGATGGCGGAGGTTTAATGTTTTATCGGATTCCTGATATTCACGGTATAATCGTGAAATGGTCGTACGGGAAATTCCCCACTTCATCGCTACCTCGGAGATGCTGTGTCCCATCGGTCGTGCGCAGACTATAACACCACGTTCAAACTCACTTAAATCTTGATAACATGCCAGTCTAGCAGCAATAACCAATCTAACATCTGTACTAGACACTTGTCTTATATAGGCGTTGTCGACCGCAGCGCCGTATTCTGCCTGTTTACATATCTCTGTATTTGAATACGCATGCCTATACCAGTTTCGTTGGCGCTTCAGTGTATGTAACGTACCGTTGTACTATGATGCCAATACATCACTTACCTCTTTCAAGCGCTTCAGTGGCTACTTGCTGGTAATTAACGTAATCGTACTTGGATTTATTTATCATATGAATATGACAAAATGAACGCAATTATACATTTTACGTTGTGTGCACTTACTCAGACACAAACATTGCACCCATCTAAGCCGGGGAATTCTATCGGCTACGCTGTTTTATCTTCAGAATATGTTCCCAAGATTCGCTTACCTAATACATCTACACTGTATGCCCGTTGAATTATACGTGACCTGTAGGGCGCAGTAGCAGATGCGGTGTAATGTTGCTACCACATTCTTCATGTGCACCGATTCCCTAAGTGCCTTTCAGGCTACGCATCCCATGTACGCAGCGGAAAAGTACATTCAGATGATACATAATACTCTTTTCCACTTACAAAGATAGGGCAAGAAGGTTTCATTCGACTGAGTACCGGGACACGTGGGAGTTCAGGAGAATAAAACAACAGATGACGCATCTAAAGATGACTGCTTGGAAAATATAATTTCCGAATTTGATGCCCCTGTAAATGCGGTTACTTCACTGTCGAGGCACAAGATTACGCATCAGTGGTCAGTGAAACAAACGACAAGGCTGTGGCATTCCTCCTCACGGCTGCTGCTGCAGGAGGAAGTATTCTTGACACGTCTATGGATAAGGAACTGTTCCCAGACGCGTGAATTCCTCCTTTTGAGGGAGGACCTACCAGTACGTATATTTTGACTGAATGAATTTTGTATTAAGATATGAGGCTCCAACCGGCTTATGAGTTTATCTGCCCTACATTTTCGGAGACTATGAATCCATTGTGGTTATGTTTTAAGATTCTGTGTGATGTCCGACTTTTTACATAGCTTCTTGGGTTTAAGATTTTATTGTGTTTCCATGGTGACTGCTTGATGTTTTATTTTCCTATTCATCAACCTTCCACGGTTCCCTGCTACATTATTTTAGCTGTTGTGTTATTATGGTCACTTGGTCTTCTGTGTGAAAGTGTGAGTGCGAGTGAGAGAGAGTGTAGCAAGGTGGCTGAGAATTAAATTTTATATTTTACTTTTGGTGCATCATTTTTTTAAAAAAAGCACATTTATCTCCAATTAGTTTAGTAAGGGCCCTGATGACTTCGCTGATGAGCGTCCTATGCATCTACCACCTAGATATTGCCTCACCTACTACGGAATTCTTCCATTTAAAATAATGAATTGTAGAGAAAATAGGACCTGAAACTGTTTTTGCTCTTCGTTTGATAAGACACTGGACGTTCAGATTTATGTTTTCGATGGTTTCTCTAAATTGCTTAAGGAAAATGATGGGACTGGTTCTTTCAAAGGACACGACCGACTTCCTTCTGCAGTCGGAGCTTGTGCTCCTTCTCTAATGACCGAGCCATCGACGAAATGTTCAACCGTGATCTTCCTTCCTTCTTTATTTGAACTTTCAGATCACTGGGCAATTGCTCACAGATATTTATGGATGTATACGTTCCTTCATGTGAACCATGCTAAGGCTGGGTATTTGGTAGTATACATCGATTTATTCTTCTTATCTTCTACTGTTTCTCGACTGTTTTTGTTATTTTGAAGTAAATGTTACAGGGCATTTTTTATTGTTCCATATAGATCGAGGTTTTTCTCTCCGTTGCATTTACAAATGTAACACGGAAAGAATGACAGAATGTATCCCTCTGTGTGATCTGTTTTATTGTCTAGGTTTATCTGCACTAACTCTACTGGACTGAAGACTATTCGTAGTTTATGCACTGAAAACCAGTTCTTGGAATTGTGTTAGCAGTTTCTCGTGAGATGTATAGTGTCCTTCTTCTAGTGCATCCTAGTTAAGATTGTTCAGTATTTCTGCTGCACTCTGTCACTAACGAAACAAGCATAGGACTATGCGTACCGCAGTTTTTCTATACGCCCGATGTTCCGAGTTAATCAGTTTAATCATGGGACTCATACAACAGAGCAGTATGGGGCGTGCAAGTGTTTTGTATGCAATTTTTGATGTAGACAAATGCAATTTCCCAGTAGTATTTGAATGAATCTATTTACTTTGACTACCACTGCGCCTATGTAGCCCTTCTACTCCATTTCTCTAGACATTTTTCGTCCTAAATATTTGTATGAATCTATATGTGACTCATTATCACAATAGTCGAAGGAGGCTAAACTTCTACGTTACATAAAAAATCCATCTTTATATTTCATCACTTTACAAGCTAGTTGTCAATCTGTGTACTAGGCTGATATTTTATCGTGAACTAATTGGATGTTACGGCAATTTTTACCCGACAGAATGTCCACGTAGATAACTTGCTCGGATACCCGAGAGCGCTAACGTGCTTGCTTCCGGTACATGCATAGGCGAGCCAGCCCCGGCTCGAAGACGTCTCGACGATTAACGAGGAGGGGTGGTGTACCGGACAGCCTGGATGTGGTTTTTAGGTGGTTTCCCACATCCAGCTAAGTAAATACCGAGTTGGTACACACATTCCGCCACAGATACGCGCTACGCAAACGTTTAGGGAACGTTCTCACAGTTGAACATGAGATCTACACTAGAAACAGACAGATGGGGTACACAGATTCCAAAACAATGCCGACACCGTAAACAAAAAGGGAAAAGGCAAAAAGGAAAAGAAGAATTTTCACATATCTTCCTGAGATTGATATATAACAACAAGAGAATTGCTCCAATAAGCCTTCCCTGGGGAACGCAAGATATAACTTGGGAGTCTGTGGATGACTATCCACACAAAATAACGTCCTATGTCCTACCCATTAACAAATTTTCGATCCAGTCGCAAACCTGGTTAGATATCCAATGGTAATGCATTCTCTTTAGAAGGCGACGATATAGTACTGAATCAACAGCTTTTTCGTAGTGTAGGAACTCCGAATCAACTTGTTTCCTCTTTCCATGGGACTGAAGATAATGACTGTAAACAGCGCGAATTGGTTGTCGTGTAATAGATGTTTACAGAGCCGATGCAGACGTACATCGAGATGGTTATTATGTTTCAGGTAGGCCATCAAGTTTGAACTCATAATATTTTCTAGGATTCTGATACAAACAGAAGTTAGTATGTTAGCTATGTGGATCACTTCAATTTCCTTTCCTGCAGCAAACAATAAAAATGCCAAAAATTAATCATTTTCAATCCGAGGGGCTTAACAAGAGGTAGGATGAAATTGCACTGCAAACTTTAAAAAAATGGTCCGTCTTCATTGCCGACTGGTCAATACGAAATACGCTTATGCAGGGAACCTGAGTTCAATTCCCGGTACTTTCCTTGGAAGGAGGAATGGAATGAATTGCACTCAGCGTCGCGAAGACGATTCAGCAACTACCTAACTGAGAGGTAGCGGCTCCAAGGTCTGAACGTCGACAACGGCGATGTGCTGACCCCATGTATGTCCATCAACACCGCACCCGATGATGGATGTCTGAGGATGACACGGCGGTCTGCCTACAGTGCCTGATCGGGGGGGGGGGGGGGGGGGGGGCGAGGTTTACCAGCGACCAATTAATCTTAGTAGATTTTATTTGCTTGTTGTTCCCTATTTTCCAGTACAGGGTAGGAACTGGTAGCAGCTCAACATATTGTTCTTCAGCCTTTGAATAAAATAACTAAAACATAAATAAGAACATTTCGAAAAACTACGATTGTATTGATGATTCTGATAATATGACGATGGGTATGGTTCTGAAAATTGTAAGGACGACTGTGGCGTCGGCACCTTTTATTTCATAGCTGAGGATTTGGACTTAGTTGTTATTACAGAGGAAGTGATATGAGAAAGGATGTCGGAAGATTATTGGAAAGGGTCAGGAGATTGGATGTAGCTGATGGGAGGTTGGTAGGATTGCAATTATGCAGGGAAAGCATAGGTTGGAACATTAATTTGGAAAAGGAAGAGGTTGGGTCAGTTATAGTAAATGGATGGGTAGATCTCAGCAATTATTTCAAGGTCTGGATGTGGGAAGCAGTTGAAACTTCCATGGGTAAGAATCTGGAGTGGTTGGAGATGTAAGGAAAGTGAAACATGGTGATAAAGGCACGACAACAGTCCACGATTGTCAATGGTAGCGGTAATGGAGGGTTTTCGGAATTCGATTTTACGGGAGACTTGTGAATGGCGAGGTTAGGTGTGTTAGGAGATGCCGGAACTTTATCAGCTTGTAACGCAAACAGATGGGGGAGGGAAATTTGATATGGACTGCATCTCAGCTGACATCGCCATTTTCAACAGAAACAACATTCCAGAAAATCAGCATATCGGGAAACAAAAATATGCAGCAGTTGTCGAGTTCTGAGAAGTACTTATCGAATATGCCACGAAGAAATTAGAGTCACGTCCTCCACTAACTACTGTTCATGAAGTGGTATCGAAAACTGACATGTAGTGAGCTCCAAAACACACCTATGCTTCTGGCGAACTATACGAACAACACGATGAAACGATTGGGCTCAAAATATTTGGCTAGCCGCTACAGGTCTCGGATGTAGGTACAAGCTCTTCATCTAGTACCGTCTTCGTGAATGGTCAAAGTCGTCACCTTACGTTCTTCGCCATCTTACCCCAACCCATCTACATCTACATCTACATCCATATTGCGCAAGCCAAGTGACGGTGTGTGGCGGAGGGTACTTTTAGTACCTCTATCGGTTTTCCTTCTATTCCAGTCTCGTATTGTTCGTGGAAAGAACGATTGTCGGTATGTCTCTGTGTGGGCTCTAATCTCTGATTTTATCCTCATGGTCTCTTCCC
This sequence comes from Schistocerca serialis cubense, assembly GCF_023864345.2. Classification (NCBI taxonomy): domain Eukaryota; kingdom Metazoa; phylum Arthropoda; class Insecta; order Orthoptera; family Acrididae; genus Schistocerca; species Schistocerca serialis. Next base: position 127,162,478 of record NC_064640.1, read on the forward strand.
GAGATACGCGTAGGAGGGACCAATATAGTGCTTGACTCCTCGGTGAAGGTATGTTCTCGAAACTAGACCAAAAGCCCGTACCGAGTTACTGAGCGTCTCTCCTGCAGAGTCATCCACTGGAGTTTATCTATCATCTCCGTAACGCTTTCGCGATTACTAAATGATCCTGTAACGAAGCGCGCTGCTCTCCGTTGGATCTTCTCTGTCTCTTCTATCAACCCTATCTGGGCACCGGTGAGCAGTATTCAAGCAGTGGGCGAACAAGTGTTCTGTAACCTACTTCCTTTGTTTTCGGATTGCATTTCCTTAGGATTCTTCCAATGAATCTGTCTGGCATCTGCTTTACCGACGACTAACTTTATATGCTCATTCCATTTTAAATCACTCTTAATGCCTACTCCCAGATAATTTATGGAATTAACTGCTTCCAGTTGCTGACCTGCTATATTGTAGCTAAATGATAAAGGATCTTTCTTTCTATGTATTCGCAGCACATTACACTTGTCTACATTGAGATTCAATTGCCATTCCCTGCACCATGCGTCAATTCGTTGCAGATCCTCCTGCATTTCAATACAATTTTCCATTTTTATAACCTCTCGATATACTACAGCATCACCCGCAAAAAGCCTTAGTGAACTTCCGATGTTATCCACAAGGTCATTTATGTATATTGTGAATAGCAACGGTCCTACGACACTCCCCTGCGACACACCTGAAATCACTCTTACTTCGGAAGACCTCTCTCCATTGAGAATGACATGCTGCGTTCTTTTATCTAGGAACTCTTCAATCCAATCACACAATTGGTCTGATAGTCCATATGCTCTTACTTTTTTCATTAAACGACTGTGCGGAACTGTATCAAACGCCTTGCGGAAGTCAAGAAACACGGCATCTACCTGTGAATTCGTGTCTATGGCCCTCTAAGTCTCGTGGACGAATAGCACGAGCTGGGTTTCACACGACCGTCTTTTTCGAAACCCATGCTGATTCCTACAGAGTAGATTTCTAGTCTCCAGAAAAGTCATCATACTCGAACATAATACGTGTTCCAAAATTCTACAACTGATCGACGTTAGAGATATAGGTGTATAGTTCTGCACATCTGTTCGACGTCCCTTCTTAAAAACGGGGATGACCTGTGCCCTTTTCCCATCCTTTGGAAGGCTACGCTCTTTGAGAGACCTACGGTACACCGCTGCAAGAAGTGGGGCAAGTTCCTTCGCGTACTCTGTGTAAAATCGAACGGGTTTCCCATCAGGTCCAGCGGCCTTTCCTCTTTAGAGCGATTTTAATTGTTTTTCCATCCCTCTGTCATCTATTTCGATATCTACCATCTCCACGCCCTTCCCCTTATTTTTAATTAGTCTTCTAACTGGTTTGATGCGGCCCGCCGCGGAGTCCTTTCCAGTGCCAAGCTCTTCATCTCAGAGTAGCAGTTGCCCCCAACGTCCTCTATTTGTTGGATGTATTCCAATTTCTGTCTTCCCCTGCAAATCCTTAAAGACCAGTCCTGAAAGTAAGTGTATACATTCTGGAAACGAGACGGGCGTGCGGGAGGCGGTGTATAAATCTGCAATGTAAATGAGTGACTAATTGCAGGTACGGCGGTGCGCGGCTCTGGCGGCGGTCGCGTGACATTTGGCGGCGGCGGCGCGGCGAGTGCGGGTGCGGGCCTGTCCCACAAGGCCGGCGACTTCCCGGGAAGGCCGAGCCCACATTCTCTCTCCGCCCACCGCCGCCCGGCCGCACCGCGCCGCACCGAGCGTACCGCGTACTGCTACTTACCAGTACTCGCCGGTCCTCTCCTCCACACTCCAACACACGCAGTGGCCGATACTCGCGGCAACGGTTGTCCCATTCGAAGATGCGCCGTGTACACCATCTCATCAACTGTATCTGGACACCTATTAGTGGCCATAAACATGGAGTCTGCCCACCCTTCGCTTTTATGGTGGCTTGACCTCTGCTGGGGACACTTTCACTGAGATGCATGAGTGTCTGGGATCGTTTGGGACCTCTTATTCCTCAAGAGCCGAAACCCAAAAGTGTTCCATTGGGTTCAGGTTGGGACTCTGGCCAGGCCACTCCAGTTCAGCCATGTTACTCTGCACGAGCCATTGCCTCCTAGATGCTGCTTTATGACAGAGTGGTCATGCTGATACAAACAACCATCGTCTCCGAACTGTTCCTCTACTGCGCGCAGCACATCACGCTGTAAATTGTGTTCATATCCTTCCGCATTTACACTACTGGCCATTAATATTGCTACACCAAGAAGAAATGCAGATGATAAACGGGTATTCATTGAACAAATATATTACACTAGAACTGATATATGATTACATTTCCACGCAATTTGGGTGCATAGATCCTGAGAAATCAGTACCCAGAACAACCACCTCTGGCCGTAATAACGGCCTTGATACGCCTGGGCATTGAGTCAAACAGAGCTTGGATAGTGTGTGCAGGTACAGCTGCCCATACAGCTTCAACACGATACCACAGTTCATCAAGAGTAGTGACTGGCGTATTGTGACGAGCCAGTTGCTCGGCCACCATTGACCAGACATTTTCAATTGGTGAGAGATCTGGAGAATGTGCTGGCCAGGACAGCAGTCGAACATTTTCTGTATCCACAAAGGCCCGTACAGGACCTGCAACATGCGGTCGTGCATTATACTGCTGAAATGTAGGGTTTCGCAGGGATCGAATGAAGGGTAGAGCCACGGGTCGTAACAAATCTGAAATGTAACGTCCACTGTTCAAAGTGCTGTCAGTGCGAACAAGAGGTGACTGAGACGTGTAACCAATGTCACCCCACACCATCACGCCGGGTGATACGCCAGTATGGTGATGACGAATACACGGTTCCAATGTGCGTTCACCGCGATGTCGCCAAACACGGATGCGACCATCATGATGCTGTAAACAGAACCTGGATTCATCCTAAAAAATGACGTTTTGCCATTCGTGCACCCAGGTTCGTCGTTGAATACACCACCGCAGGCGCTCCTGTCCGTGATGCAGCGTCAAGGGTAACCGCAGCCGTGTTCTCCGAGCTGATAGCCCATGGTGCTGCAAACGTCGTGGAACTGTTCGTGCAGAAGGTTGTGGTCTTGCAAACGTCCCCATATGTTGACTCAGGGATCGAGACGTGGCTGCACGATGCGTTACAACCATGCGGATAAGATGCCTGTCATTTCGACTGCTAGTGATACGAGGCCGTTGAGATCCAGCACGGCGTTCCGTATTACCTTCCTGAACGCACCGACTCCATATTCTGCTAACAGTCATTGTATCTCGACCAACGCGAGCAGCAATGTCGCGATACGATAAACCACAATCGCGATAGGCTACAATCCGACCTTTATCAAAGTCGGAAACGTGATGGTACGCATTTCTCCTCCTTACACGAGGCATCACAACAACGTTTCACCAGGCAACGCCGGTCAACTGCTGTTTGTGTATGAGAAATCGGTTGGAAACTTTCCTCATGTCAGCACGTTGTAGGTGTCGCCACCGGCGCCAACCTTGTGTGAATGCTCTGAAAAGCTAATCATTTGCATATCACAGCATCTTCTTCCTGCCGGTAAAATTTCGCGTTTGTAGCACGTTATCTTCGTGGTGTAGCAATGTTAATGGCCAGTAGTGTAGTATTTTCTTAAGCGCAAAACACACTCACACCACAACACTTCCTGCGTGCTTCGCTGTTGTCACTTTACGTGATGACAGGTATCGTTTTCCACGCACTCGCCAAGCCCAAACTCCTTCATCGGATTTCCACAGGTTATAGCGTGATTCATCACTCCATATCCCATGTTTCCAGTCACCTACTGTCCAGTGACGTCGCTCCTTACATCACCTCAAGAGTTACTTAGTGCGGCTTATGAGGAGCTGCTCGACCAATGAATTCCGTTCTAACTCTCTATGCACACTCATTGTCCCAGCTGAACCTCGGCTAGCACTTCCGAACTGAAGAGTGATTCCTCCTGGTGACTTCAAGTTATTTTTTACAGTCACCTTCCGAAATGCTCGGCGGTTCCTGTCCGTCAGTACACGAGGTCTGCCCAGTCTTGGTTTAGCTGCGGTTGTTCCTTCGCGGTTCCACTTCTACAACACTTGTCTTGGGCAGCTTTAGAAGGATTCTTAGAAATTAATTATCTGGCTGCGAATTACTTGACATCGATTGAATCAGATACCGATCTACTACCCAATAGCGACATATGATAACGCATGCTGCACCGGGACTCGAGCCTGGATAACCCACTTATCACGATCGTCACCTTAACCACTTCGGCTACCCGTTCACGCTTCGTGTGGCATATGAAGGTTTGGTTCTGTCCAGGGACCATGCGTGCATAGGTGAAATGGTTGATGTGGTGTCACCGCAAGTCTCCACACTTGTTAGGTTGTAGGCTCAAATCGGCCGCGGTCCGTCAGTACACATCGACCCGCGGGTCGCCATTGTCAACGCTAGCAGACCGAGCGCCGCCACGCGGCTGGTCTGACGAGACAAGGTAGCACACGGCCCAGTTCTACAGCCGACTGTAATAGGAATGGTTCACTCGTTATAGCTTCAGAGATCTCAACTGCAGAGACGCTAGTTAGCATAGCCTTTAGCTAAGTCAGTAGCTACGACCTAGCCAGGCGCCACAAACAGTTTATGCATTGACAATTGATCTATATGTGTGAAGCAATCAGAACTGTAAAGAAGTAATTACAGTTCAGTCTATAACTGCACTTGTAAATATTATTGCACAAAGTCAAGATCGACGTTCACCGCCGATGCTGAATTTAAGCTAAGTATTTAATTGTATTCCTGTCTGCTAACTTTCTAATCACCTAAGATGTTCCAGATACATCCCGTCAAGTATAGTTCACTGATCCTCACGTCAGCCTACGTGATCAACGCGTGCAATTAGTGGCCACACCTCGTGATCAGACTAAGAGTCAAATTGCGTGACTGAGCCGGGTGACCCTTTTTCCATGAGGCCCATAGTTCCGCCTCATACATAACAGTTGAGGCGACCGCTCGCGATTAGCGAGAAATCCAGTTTCGGGTCCCGGTCCGGCATAATTTTTCATATGTCACTATTGGGTAGTGGATCTATATACAGGGTGATTCAAAAAGAATACCACAACTTTAAAAATGTGTATTTAATGAAAGAAACATAATATAACCTTCTGTTATACATCATTACAAAGAGTATTTAAAAAGGTTTTTTTTCACTCAAAAACAAGTTCAGAGATGTTCAATATGGCCCCCTCCAGACACTCGAGCAATATCAACCCGATACTCCAACTCGTTCCACACTCTCTGTAGCATATCAGGCGTAACAGTTTGGATAGCTGCTGTTATTTCTCGTTTCAAATCATCAATGGTGGCTGGGAGAGGTGGCCGAAACACCATATCCTTAACATACCCCCATAAGAAAAAATCACGGGGGGTAAGATCAGGGCTTCTTGGAGGCCAGTGATGAAGTGCTCTGTCACTGGCTGCCTGGCGGCCGATCCATCGCCTCGGGTAGTTGACGTTCAGGTAGTTACGGACAGATAAGTGCCAATGTGGTGGCGCTCCATCCTGCTGAAATATGAATTGTTGTGCTTCTTGTTCGAGCTGAGGGAACAGCCAATTCTCTAACATCTCCAGATACTGTAGTCCAGTTACAGTAGCACCTTCGAAGAAAAAGGGACCAAAAACATTATTGGCTGAAATGGCACAGAAAACGTTGACCTTAGGCGAGTCACGTTCATACTGAGTTGTTTCCCGCGGATTCTCAGTGCCCCATATACAGACATTGTGACGGTTGACTTTCCCGTTAGTGTGGAAAGTTGCTTCATCACTAAACACAATCTTTGAAACGAGAGATTCATCTGTTTCCATTTGAGCAAGGATAAAATCACAGAAATCGATTCTTTTAATCTTATCAGCTGCAGACAGTGCTTGAACCACTTTCAGACGATAAGGTTTCATAACTAACCTTTTTCGTAGGACTCTCCATACAGTTGATTGTGGAATTTGCAGCTCTCTGCTAGCTCTGCGAGTCGATTTTCCTGGGCTGCGAACAAATGCTTGCTGGATGCGTGCTACATTTTCATCACTCGTTCTCGGCCGTCCAGAACTTTTCCCTTTGCACAAACACCCATTCTCTGTAAACTGTTTATACCAACGTTTAATACACCACCTATCAGGAGGTTTAACACCATACTTCGTTCGAAATGCACGCTGAACAACTGTCGTCAATTCACTTCTGCCGTACTCAATAACACAACAGGCTTTCTGTTGATCAGTCGCCATCTTAGCATCAACTGACACTGACGCCTAGTCCACAGCGCCTCAAGCGAACAAATGTACAACTAAATGAAACTTTATAGCTCCCTTAATTCGCCGACAGATAGTGCTTAGCTCTGCCTTTTGTCGTTGCAGAGTTTTAAATTCCTAAAGTTGTGGTATTCTTTTTGAATCACCCTGTATAACATAGCTGATATCAAAGAATTCACAGCCAGCGAATTAATTTATAAAACTATTTCGTGCAGCTGGTTTCAGACATGCATGTATGCTTTCGAGGGGTTGAAATACCGCTGATGGATTTGTTACTCAGGGGACATCCAGTGGCAAGTTCACGTTCGAAGTCACTGAAGTCTCCTGACCGACCCATTCTGCTCTCGCTGATTCTCCACTGACAGCACAATACGCCCCTCCTCCTTTTGTACTCTCGTGACAGAGGTTAACTCCGCATTACATAGGGGTGACTGGATACTTTTCATCAGATAGTATATGACGCCCGAACGTTGTGGCTAGATGCGGGGTGTTTCGTGAGTGTGGACAGGATATCTGAGCAGCGTGTCACAGTCAGGTTGTGTGGTGAACACGGCAGTGCGTTGCGAGGGCGTAAGAGGGTGAGAGGACATTCAAAAGGTTGTATACTTATATGGATATGGTGTCTGTTCTTTCGGACATATAGTTCTGGCAACACCGGCCATGACCTTCTTCGTCTGTGCGGACGCACACGTATTGCCCGAACTCTTACGGGACTTGGTAAGAATGTCTCCCACGAGTAATGAGTGTGTTGGTGTGGGACACTACGAATGTAGTGTGTGGACATACAAGGCGAGAATGTGGGTCTCGCGGGAGGCGTGCGCGAGATAGTCCCTGAAGTCGCGCTATCCTCTGTGCCCTTGGTGGCCCAGATGGATAGAGCGTCTGCCAGGTAAGCAGGAGATCGCGGGTTCGAGTCCCGGTGGAGGCACACATTTTCACCTGTCCCCGTTGATATATATGAACGCCCGTTAGCAGCTGCAGGTATTAATACAATTCTAATTTCGTTCATAAGGTTGCGTCGCGCACATGCGCTTATTTCAGGTTGCCAGTTTGAGGTTGTTTCTTCGGTATGATAGGCCACAAGTGTCCAATAGCAACTGCTTGCCTCGACGTCCCCTGCGCCATTGTGGTACTTTGTGAACAGTTATGGTTTACACCCTGTAGAATCCATGGGTTCAGGAGAGCGAAACTCATCGCCTTACATGATCTCATCGGTTCCGCGGGACTAGTGCCCGACAGGGCAGACATTATATTCACTTGTTGGTGCGGGGTCGTAAAGCCATATTACGTAGCGTAGCTCAGGAAGACAGCTTGTTTGCAGTAAGTCAAGTATACACACTGTCAGTACGACGACCACCGTAGGGAATTCTCTCCACGCTGCCGCTGAGAGAGAGAGAGAGAGAGAGAGAGAGAGAGTAGCGCCCACAGTGTTTCGCCCAGCGACAACAATGGACATCGGAGTGGTACCACATCGTCTTCTAAGATGATTCGTGGTTCTACTGAACGGTATTACGATGAACGAATCAGTGTGTGGAGGTTCAGAATCGTCTTAAGGGCTCAGCACCTGGCGCGATAGTATGGTAGGTCATTGAGTGCACAGAACGATCACGTTTGGTTCGCAGAGCCCATGGCTTAACAACTCGCTGATTTTGAGCGTGAGCACTCGTGTCTGCTCACGCTCTTGGTCGCGAGCAGAGCAGTTGCGGGGTGGTGGGAAGTGAGGAAAACACGCGCGCATCGCGTGGTTGTGACAACACGGGGAAGCGCCAACTGTGAAATAGAGGAGGGTTAGATTTGACAGCAGAGCCATCTAATTGGCGAGTCGGCATTGCGGAACAGCGACAATATCTTCGCTTAACAATCCGCTGTGCGAGTAAACGAATAACTTTACACAAAAACATGGTTCGCAGACTGTTTAGTGTATCGTTAAAGATGTGAAATACTTTTAGGAAGTTCAATTTATAAAGGCACTGCATGCCGTACCAAGTACACGAAACGGAAAATGCGAAGGACATAAATGTATTCAAAAGATTTTAAAACTTAAAAAGTAAAACAATTTCGCGTGGTGCCGCTATCAAACAAGACAGTCATGCGTCCCACACATGTTATGGTAGACGCTGTTCAGAGCCAGCTTGCAAAATCTTTGTAAAAAGTTTGTTGCATATGCCTTAGCGTTCTACCACAGACACACAGTTGGATGCCTCATTCTTAGCAGCGTTGAAGAAAGTGTAGGAAATGTAGGTTTATCATGGAATTCATTAGTTTATGTGTCTACAGAGGGAACGTCAGTCATGTTAAAAAAAATGCGACGCAACTGAATGGGAAAATGAAAAATCTTCCAGTACCCAATTTGCGCTGATATGCAGCTTGAAGTAACTGATCTGTAATGCGCCAGGGAATACAAAAGCACTCCGCCTTCAGGCCACAAGTGGCCCATCGGGACCATCCGACCGCCGTGTCATCCTCAAGTTGAGGATGCGGATAGGAGGGGCGTGTGGTTAGCACACCGCTCTCCCGGTCGTTATAATGGTTAACTTTGACCGGAGCCGCTACTATTCGGTCGAGTGGTTCCTCAAGAGGCATCACGAGGCTGAGTGCACCCCGAAAAATTGCAACAGTGCATGGCGGCTGGATGGTCACCCATCCAAGTGCCGGCCACGCCCGGCAGCGTTTAACTTCAGTGGTCTCACGGGAACCGGCGTATCCACTGTGGCAAGGCCGTTGCTTAGGGAATATAAAGACAGTCCAGATTTCTCCACGCATTTTCCTCAGGATCCCTTTCTTCGTTTATACACGGCTCCCCAAACTATTGTATTTCCTGTGGCGATGGAGTAGGTAAGGTACTCGCTACTCACAGGCCTGGCCTTAGCGACTGCTCGCTGAGCACATTTGCTGTGAAGCCCTGGCACAGCCAGTAATTTAGACAGCAGGCGTTACATAGCTGACATGTTACTGTCAGTGGCTCTGCTCTATCTTCGAGGTCTAGCTGACGTTATCTTTTAGCAAAATAACGCTAGACCGCATATTGCCTATGCTGTCCTGATCTATCTCGATACAGAACGCGTTCAACTGTTGTCCTGGGCTTCATTTTCTCCAGATCTCACACTATTTAAGAACATCTGGTCAGTCCGCAGCTCGTGGTCGTGCGGTAGCGTTCTCGCTTCCCACTCCCGGGTTCCCGGGTTCGATTCCCGGCGGGGTCAGGGATTTTCTCTGTCTCGTGATGACTGGGTGTTGTGTGATGTCCTTAGGTTAGTTAGGTTTAAGTAGTTCTAAGTTCTAGGGGACTGATGACCATAGATGTTAAGTCCCATAGTGCTCAGAGCCATTTGAACCATTTGAACATCTGGTCATGACTCAGCACTGCCGGGCACTGTCATTGATGAACTCTGACCTAGAATAGTAGCACGGAATGACGTACCCGTATTTGTCGTCCAAGCTCAGTTCGACTCGAAGCACATCCCGCTTAGCGCCGTTGTTGCTACTAGATCTGGCAGTTCTGTGAACTGAATTTCGTATCATGTATAACACCAAATGATTTACGAATTTAATCATGCATTGTTTCTTCTATGATGTACACACACAGTTGTTACAACTACGTCATCTGCTATCCTCTATGCTGTTGTAATTTTAAAGGCCAGCAGTACACATCGAAGACAACACATGATGTCCGGTGGGTCTATGGTGGATCTTCAGTAACGCAGAGACAGTGTTTCCAAACGTGTAAACCATCGCAGGTTCTAGGCGCTTCAGTCAGGAAACGCGCGACCGCTACGGTCGCAGGTTCGAATCCTGCCTCGGACATGGATGTGTGTGATGTCCTTATGTTAGTTACGTTTAAGTAGTTCTAAGTTCGAGGGGACTGATGACCTCAGATGTTGAGTCCCGTAGTGCTGAGAGCCATTTGAACCATTTGAAACCATCGCACAGGACGACCACGAGTTAACGTCGCCTCCGATGAGTCATACGGGGAGTTAGACGGTCTATTGTGGGTCAAAACACAACCTATTGGAATTTGGAGCATTATGAACCCAATTATACTAGGGCTGTACAGAAGCCGGCCGCGGTGGCCGAGCGGTTCTAGGCGCTTCAGTCCGGAACCGCACGACTGCTACGGTCGCAGATTCCAATCCTGCCTCCAGCATGGATGTGTGTGATGTCCTTAGGTTAGCTAGGTTTATGTAGTTCTAAGTTCTAGGGGACTGATGACCTCAGATGTTAAGTCCCATAGTGCTCAGAGCCATTTGAACCATTTAAGCTGTGCAGAGACTAGTGCACCGCATAAAGGGTTGCCAGGTGTCCGGCCTTAGCCAGACAAGACCCTTGTTTATGGTCGTGTCCTTTCGAATATATACAAGTCCGATTTGTCCGGATTTTGTTACGCTTTTTTGCGATGAAGTTCAGAACGTACAACTAAAGCCAGTGACGTAAACGCGAGGAATAAATGTAATGAAGTATAAGGAGATGTGCCATAAGGATACATAATCTGACGGAAAGAAAGTCGCAACACCAAGTAATATTTGTGCGACGTTATGAAAGTTGGTATGCGTGTTTCTACATGTGAAAGATGATATCTATTCTAATTTCCCGCCCGTCAAATAAGACTGGCGCTAGTAGCGCCACAATGAGGATGCAAATCAGGTTTGCTTTAAATACACGCTGTAACGGTCGTGAGTGGCAGTTACCGTTGAGATTGGACGTGGTAAGTTCATGTTAGTCAAGAATACCTTTAAGGCGACAAAGACTCCATTATCAACACTCACTGAGTGTGAAAAAGGCCGTGTGGTAGGACTACGAAAAGCTGGATGTCTCTTTTGCGATACTGCAGAAAGACGTAGCATGCATTTAGCCATTGTACGTGATTGCTGGCAGTGGTAGCCACGGGAATGTACGGTCGCAAGAAGACCGGACTCTTGATGGCCACGTGGCACTACCGAGAGAGAATACCATCGTGTTCGGTGTATGATTCTGGCGCATCGTGCTGCATCTGCAGCAGCAATTTGAGCAGCTGTTGGCACCACAGTGACACAACGAAATCGGTTACTTTAAGGTCATCTCACAAGGGGAGGCCGCCAATTGTGAAATTCAGATTCGATTCATACTGCGCATAATAAAAGCTCATGGCCAGAGGTGTACTGTGGCAAAGCACCAAGATGCACTTCTCAGCCGTTGTCGAGAAAATCGACAGTTAAAAGAAACCGTTGCGGTGAAATACTCTCTACGATCAGTAATTTTCTACAGCGTCGTGGTGCAGCGGTAAGCGCTCGGGTTCGTAATCCGAAGGTCGCCGGATCGAATCTCGCGCCATTCAACCTTTTTTTTAATTAGTATTTGTTTTTTGTAATTCAAATATATATATATATATATATATATATATATATATATATATAATTTCCGGCAATCAGTTGCAACAATTATGAATATAATAAGTTGTTGAAAGTCGTTTGTCGTGGAAAAACTGGCGACTTCGAACATCATTATGTTTTCCGCAAACAAAGTTGTATTTCACAAATGTTATTAATTGTCTTCATAAGGTTAACCACGTATAGTTAACGGAAGACGTAGAAACGATATTCCGAAACGAATACGTATAGCGTAAGTCAAATTAGAATAGAGACCCCATGAACACAAACTTGCTGTGGCAGGTATGAAATATAAACTCCGTTACTCGCTCGTTACACTTGAAGGACAGATGTTGAATGGGCCGAAACGAGCCGCCGCATAACAGCGTAGTTGCCTGCTAACTTCGAAAGAAGGTAGATGCGGTCCCTAGCGCAACTTATAACATCGTCGAAAATGAGTGCGGACGGGAGAGCTTTGGTACACCCTGTTAAACAAACGGAAAAATGGAGGCGATACAATTGGAGAGCGATCCGCTTTCACCAACATGCATAAGCAATTCATTAATAGTTTATATATATATATATATATATATATATATATATATATATATATATATATAAAAGTTGCATGGCGCGAGATTCGATCCGGCGACCTTCGAATTACGAACTCCAGCGCTTACAGCTGCGCCACGACGGCCGGTGTGGCCGTGCGGTCTAGGCGCTTCAGTCTGGAACCGCGTGACCGCTTCGGTCGCAGGTTCGAATCCTGCCTCGGGCATGGATGTGTGTGATGTCCTTAGGTTAGTTAGATTTAAGTAGTTGTAAGTTCTAGGGAACTAATGACCACAGATGTTAAGTCCCATAGTGCTCAGAGCCATTTGAACCAGCTGCGCCACGACACTGTAGAAAATCATTAATCGTAGAGAGTATTTCACCGCAACGGTTTCTTTTAACTGCCGATTTTCTCGACAACGTCTGAGAAGTGCATCTTGGTGCTTTGCCACATTACACCTCTGGCCATGAGCTTTTATTATGCGCAGTATGAATCGAATCTGAATTTCACAATTGGCGGCCTCCCCTTGTGAGAACCAGACGCCTTGTAGCGTGTATTCCATTGACCCCAAACCACCACATTAGCGAATTCTGTGGTGTCAAGCGAGAGCTTATTGGAGCACAAGGTGGAGGTCTGTCATGTTTTCTGTTGAAGGCTGGTTGTGCCTCAGTGCCAGTGACGGCCGTGTGTTGGTTAGAAGGAGACCATCCTGTGTGCACGCTAGACACGCTGGACCAACAGCTGGAGCTATGGTCTGGGGTGTGGGCGCGGTTTCGTGTGACAACAGGAGCACTCTCATGGTTATTCCACGCAACCTGACTGCAAATTTGAACGTCTGTCTGGTGATTCGACCTGCTGTGCTGCCATTCGTGGACAGCATTCCAGCGGGTGTTTTTCAACAGGATAACACTCGCACACATACCGGTGTTGTAGCACAACATGCCCTTCAGAGTGTCGACATGTTGCCTTGACCTGTCCCCAATCGCGCACATATGGGACATCATCTGACGACAGGTCCAGCTCCATCCACAAACAGATTTAACCGTCCTTGTATTGACCGACCATGTGCAACAGGTACGGAGCTCCAACCCACAAATAGACATCCGGCACCTATACAACACAATGCATGCACGTTTGCATGCTTACATTCAACATTCTGCCGGTTATTAATGTACCAGCATTTCACATTTACAGTGTCTTATCTCACACATTAACCTGTGACCTTTCAATGTTAATCACTTAAATATATTATTTCGACAAACGTATTCCCGAAATTGCTTTACTCTATATTAATTATTTTTTGATGTGGTTTTCTTTCGTAACTGAAGATCCACCAACCAATGCTTATGTCCGTGACCTACGTTTTTCTTCGTAGTCCGACTGAGCCTAACACGCAATGTCACAAGCAGGCTACGCGTCCCAGAAGAATAGATAAGGTTTTATTTTGATCAATTACGAATTGTTAGTTTATTTTGACATACGTTTACATTAGAAGGAACACTGAGCAATTAAGATGACTGAGAACTTCGATGCTATCGTAACTGCCAAATTGTAATGCTGTTTGCTGACTTTTTTTGGCTTTAGCATGTCTACAGCTGATCTCGCAAAAAAGCTGAGCGTTATTGATTATTAATAAGCGACTGAAAATACCAGATGACTCTATTTCTGTTTAAAAAAGGTAGTCCAGTTTTTGAGGCAAAATGTCCGAGCAAATATAACATCGAGTTCGGCTTTTCTATTTTTCGACTTGGTTACTCTAACCGCATAGGCTTCAACAGCAGACGACCAACATTACATGTAATGCCATCAGCTGACTTTTAACCGTTCAGTTTATATCTTGTACGTTTCCCTGTTGTTGATGAGGTTTTCAGTGAGAAGAGTGGTTCGGCGCAGCTCTCCACGCCAGTCTATTCCGCGCAAATCTCTTCACCTCAGCATAACTATTGAAAACTACAACTACTTCAGCCTACTACTGTTATCAAAACTACAACTACTTCAGCCTACTACTGTTGTCAAGCCCTGATCATCTTCTACAATTTTTATCCCCCACACTCTCCTCCATTATCAAATTAACTATTCGTTCATGCCTTAGGATGTGTCCAACCAGCCGACCTCTTCTTTTAGTCAAGTTGTGGCACAAATTTCTTTTCTCCACTATACCATACCTCTTGATTATTTATCCAGTCTAAGCATTTAATCTACTACTTTTTTTGTGGCACCACATTCAAAAAGCTTCTATTCTCTATATGTGTAAGACTACACTCCATACAAATACTTCCAGGAAAATATTTACCAGTACTTACATTTATATTTCATACAAAAGTATCTCTCCTTTATAGAAAAGCTTTTCTTACTATTGAAAGTTTCCAGCCGGCCGCTGTGGCCGAGCGATTCTAGGCGCTTCAGTTCGGAACCGCGCTGCTGCTACGGTCGCAGGTTCGAATCCTGTCTCGGGCATGGATGTGTGTGATGTTAGGTTTAAGTAGTTCTAAGTCTAGGGGACTGATGACCTCAGATGTTAAGTCCCATAGTGCTTAGAACAATTTGAACCATTTTTAAAAGTTTCCATTTCACTTTTACTTTACTTTGTCCCCAATTAGCAACTCGCGTCTACGACTCGTAGTATCTCATTTTCTAATCTAATTCCCACGGCATCGCCTGATTTAATTTGGCTATATTCCATTACTCTTCTTTTACGTTTATTGATGTACATCATAAGATGCACAACCTCTGTTCAAGGCACTTTCAATTCCTTTCAACTGATATTCCAAGTCCTTTACAGTTTCACACATAATTATAATGCCACTAGGAGATCTTAATGCTTTTATTTCTTCTCCCTGAATTTTTAATTTCGTTTTCAAATTTCTTTTTGGTTTTCTTTACTGCTTGCTCAGTTAGCAGACTGAATAACATGGGAGATAGACTACACCTCTGGCTACTCCCTTCTCAGCTAATTGTCTTCCTTTCGTGTCATCCGACTGTAATAACTGCGGACTGGCTTCTATAAAAGTTGCAGGTAACCTCTTGCTCCAGGTATCTCATCATTCAGAATATCAAGGAGTTACGATACATTTATATACAACCTGAAAAATTAAAGAGAGCCTATGAGCAATCAATAAGGGCACGGAACCTAAGACCAGCTCTGTGTTTGGATGAAGGAGTTCCTAGAGTATAGAAAAAAGCATCTCGTTATTAACGGAGAGAGATCTTCAGATGTTCAAGTGGCTATAGTATACAGTGTAGGTGCATCGTGTTACGTATCACATACGATAAAATCGGTACTCGGAGCAATGCTTCTCTTAAATAGGTAGGCTACACAATGCAACCCTTAACACACTAGGGAGTGTAGCACGTTAACATGATTTTACTATGTGAGGAATTAACTTTCATTTGATAAAAAAAACAATATAACTAACATTAAACACACACGAGGTGAAACAACAACTTCCAATACCTCTTCATATCATTTCATCGCCTCATGTAGCGTCAGTGTCCCGTAGAAAATTTTACATTTTCAGTTTCAGTAATTACGACAGAAAATTGTAAATAAGAAACATGTTAGGAATATGATAGATTATGGTACGTTAAATGTTGTCATGTGTATTGTTAGTCCATGGAACTTAGTTACGAGGCCGCATTTCAGCAGACTAAACTTCAAGCCATGCATGGTCTGCAAAATTGAGCAAATGAGGATAGCATTTTTCTTATCTACGCAGACCTTCATAAACAACCTAGTGACTGACGTCGGAAACTCCATGAGATTTTTCGCTGATGATGCTACTTCTCATAGGAAAGTCGCAATGCTGGAAAATTGTAGTGAAATGCAGAGAGAGACTTGCAGGGGATCGACGTTTGGTGCAAGGATTAACAGTTGACTGTCAACATAAATAGATATACCATATTGCACACAAACAGCTGGAAAGACCGGTTACTGTTCGCTTATGCGTTTACCGCATAGTCACTGGAAACAGATACAGTCATCAAATATTTGGGACTATGCGCATGGGACGGTGTGAAATCGAGCGACTACCAAAACTAACCGTACCGAGGGGAAATTCCAGACTGAGATTCACTGGAAGAGTTCACGAGAAGTGTAGTTCACCCACAAAGGAGGTAGATTACAAAATTCTAGTACGACAGATGCTTGAGTATTGCAATTCAGTGTGTAACTCTCACCAGGTAAATTCTGCAGACGAAATAGAAAATATCTAAAGAAGAACACTGCGTTTCGGCATAGTTCCGTTTAGTAAGAGAGTAAGTCTTACGTAGATGCTCGTCAAACTCCAGCGCCAGACGCAAAAGACGCTGCGCATATCTCTGTGGTTTACTTTTGTAATTTCGAGAGCGGACTTTCCTAGAAGAGGCAATCAACATATTAAATGATTGTATGACATTATTGGACTAGAGACCAAACAGGTCAAGATGTATGGTGCTGGAAACGCCTGTTAAAGAGAACAGATAAAACCACCAACCAGCAAGTCTGCCGGAGAATTGGCAAAGAAAAATCATTAATGATAACATCAGATCGAAGAAGACAAGAGTGAATTAAAACTTCCTGGCAGATTAAAACTGTGTGCCCGACCGAGACTCGAACTCGGGACCTTTGCCTTTCGCGGGCAAGTGCTCTACCAACTGAGCTACCGAAGCACGACTCACGCCGCCTACCCACAGCTTTACTTCTGCCAGTATCTCGTCTCCTACCTTCCATATCAGCGCACACTCCGCTGCAGAGTCAAAATCTCATTCAAGAGTAAATTAGTCACATAATACGACCCAATCAGTTCCTTGTAAAAGTCCTAGAAGGAAATTTAGAAGGAAAGACAGTTCGAGGAAGACCACGACGGTCATTTTTAAAACAAGCTATACATAATGCAGGAGTCTGTATTTATGCATAAATGAAGAAATTAGCTTTTAATAGATCCAAGAGGAAAGTTGCTAAATAATCGAAAGATTGATGATGAAGACGAAGAAGTTCGCATAATTAGTCACAGAATAGCACGACATGGAACAGTCATCCGAGAGCAATCCTAATGTTAACCTTATCGAGATACTCGATGAATGTTACAGTTTTGCGTAAAAATAAAAATATTATTCGATGAAAAAGATCCAGCGAAGTTATTTCTGTACTGTATCTTGATATACAAGGTGTCCCAGGAGGAGTGGTAAGTATTCAGTGATCTGACAGGAACGATCATTCGAAGCAACGTCTAGTATACATGGACTCTAAGATACATACCTTAAGAGCTATGAGCACTTGTTGATCTTCACTACCGTGAAACGCGTCTCTTCTACGGAAAAAGGTCTCATGGCTCATCAGGTATGCATTTACAGTCCACGTTTACTATACCTCTTTGCTTCGAATGAACGTTCTGTCATATCGCTCAGTACTGACCACTCCTCATGCGAAATCCTGTATAAATACGAAGTGCACATGTATGGAACAAAATTACAAAAATTAATTTTTGTATAAGTTAAGAATTCGTCTAAAGAGCTTTGTATGAGTAATCACATGTTCACACTACGTACTACGTGTCAAAATAAAAATATTTGTTGCTGTTGGCCATATGAGCAACAGTTTGCTAGTGACTAAATCATTATAACTATTATTGTTATTAAATTTATTTTCAGAGATATAATTAAACTTTTTTGTATTTGATGCCTGCTATACATTGTTTCCAGTTTTGTTATGAACAGTCAACGAAATATACGTAATTTTACAGTACTTCACGTAGGGTATGTAGTTATAAATCATGTACTTCGGGTCTTATATTTGAGACAGAGATCTGTTGAGGTTGTGCCATATTGATTCCACAGCAGTTTTGACAGGAATGACTACAGTATGCAACTGCCACATATTAATTGTCTCAAGCCATATCATCTTGTGTTTTCTTAGGCCTCTTCTCAGCTGTTTTATAATTGATATTCGCACCTTATATCAGTTAATAGGTTAATCATTTTTCTGTTTGCAATATAGAATGTAGGTACGTCAGCTACAAAATATGGATTAGTGTGATCACTGATACCGTTAATCCTGCCTGGTTTTACTGTTCGTACCATCTGTTACAGACATCTAGTTCTCCAAGGAATCCGTATATATCTGTTATAGAAAATATGAACAAACCTTATTGTGTCTTAGAAGGACATCATATATTATATTATGAGATCAAGACGCTGCTGTGTTTGATTTCACGCCCATTTCGGCGTGATTGCCATCTTCGGGTTATATCTGGTGGCCTTGTATCCATATGACATCGGTATCTCAGTTGCTGTCGCAATATTGCATAAGTTTCCCCCTTTGATGTTGTTGGAGCTATAGTAGACGTTAAACTTTCACTGGAGCAGTTATTTGTGAAATTATCGAATTATAAAGGTTTATTTCATAATGGTGTTTCGTGAGAGCTGTACTGACGAAACTTAATGTTTTCTTTTAATTTCAAATATGCCGTCGTTCAATGTTTTCATTGAAAGGAAGAGGTTGAGAATTTTAGTTGACCCTTCAAGTCGTTCATTCTGACAATTTGACCATAAAATTTCAGCATTTGTAGCCCATTTATGTAATTCATTAGGTCTTTCGTTCATCCACATTCCCTCAACAAAGACTGAAGCGAAAATTATTCTTTCTTTCTTTGTCTATATCCTTAATAAATGATCTTATGCGTGTAATGCTTCAGGCTTATTTACAGTGTATTAACTTTCACATTTAATCTTGAAGTTTGTATGATTTCTCCCATGAATCTGAATTTCGATACTTGAACTGCTTGCCGAACTGAGTAATCAATGGTTGATCATCGAAGTATTATGAGGACCCATCTTTATAACGTATTTTTATATATGATATTTGAGACAAATTTTGACTTAAATTTGATGCTGTTTTTGCAAGGGAGTGGATTGTTTGTTGTTTGTTGCTGGAAAATTTATCTACGTCACATGTTAAGGCCAAATGATGAATTTTAATGTTCGTTTGTAGTGCAAAGGAAAAGGCGTAATATCCCAGTTGCTGGTCGCTTTAGTGATGCCTCAGTGTGTCACAGGATGGAATTCATCTATAAAAATTTTGACCACCAACTCACATCTTCAAACTCAATAAATGAAATCTGATAAAATGAAGACATGTTTCCGCTAAGGCTTTACCTTTATGTAATACTCATTTTGGCTATTGGCCAATTTCAACCTCATGGTCATTATGAAGCATTTGCCTATTAACACAAAACAGACAAACATCAGTCAAACACAACTTTATATAGAAACAGAAATATAAGTCACAAAGTTTCAGGTAACACATTGATAGTAACATTAGAGACGTTTTAGTTATATGAAAGTGGTAATATTTCTACCCTCTGAAGATAATACATCAAGCAAAAAAAAAAAAAAAAAAGAAAAAAATATTGGAAAGGATACCGAGGTACGTTCCGACCAGAGTTGTCGTGACTGCGTTATAAACAGGTTTGACAACGCCGGCTGGAGCGTGCCTCGACATTCTTTCCAATATTTTATCTTTTTGACCTCATGTATATTCTACAAAGAGTAGACGTACGACTACTTTCATTAAAGTAACACGTTTTAATGCTATAATCAATGTATTAACTGGGACTTCGTAACTAGGATTTATCTTTCTATTTTAAGCTGCATGTTTTATGTCGGTCTGTACGTTTTGTGTTAATAGGTAAATGCTTCATAATTACCATGAGGTTGAAATTGGCCAATAGGCATGTAAGTCTTACCTAGAGTTACAACATCATCGGAATGGAGTCTTAATGTAACCAGTATCTGATGGATGTAGACCCAGTTATGAAGAGAACAAATCTTGTCCGTTTGACAGCTACGAGGGGCGTTCAATACGTGACGCATTTTTTTCGTGGACAGTTTCGGTTGAAAAATGCGGAATTTGTTGTGGAACATAGTGCAATATTCGTGCTTCAGCTCTTGTAGTTTCATGAAGTTCCGAGAGCGGCAGCGTTATACGTACAATTCAAAATAGCGTTTGTAAAGGAGGTGCGTCCAAGCAGACAGCTGTGATTGAGTTTCTTTTTGCGGAAAAGTTCACGATCGCAGATATCCACAGGAGCTTGCAGAATGTCTATGGAGACCTGGTAGTGAACAAAAACACGGTGAGACGTTGGGCGAGGCGTCTGTAATCATCCCAGCCAGGTCTCGCAAATCCGTCCGATCTCCCGCGTGTCGGCCGCAGCTACGACTCCTGCAATGTTGGAACGTGTGGACACTCTCATTCCGGGTAACCGACGGATCATGATGAAACACCCCGCTGCACAACTGGACGTCTCTGTTGGTAGTGCTGACTCACTCGTCCACCGGTTGGGGTTCTGAAAGGTGTCTACCCGCGGAGGTTCAAGTCCTCCCTCAGGCATGGGTGTGTGTGTTTGTCCTTAGGATGATTTAGGTTAAGTAGTGATCTTAGGGACTGATGACCTTAGCAGGTAAGTCCCATAAGATTTCACACACATCTGAACATTTTTTTTTGTCTGCCCGCTGGGTTCCTCGGTGCCTAACAGACGACCATAAAGAGCAACGAAGGCCCATGTGTGCAGAGTTGTTTGAGCGTTATGAGGTTGATCGTGACATTTTTTGTCCAACGTCGTCACTTGTGATGAAACATGGGTTGATCACTTCGGACCTGAAACAAAACGGTAATCCATGGAGGGGAGCGATATCACCTCTCCTCCGAAATAAAGTTCAAAGCTGCGTCTTCAGCCTGAAAAGCCCTGGAGACCGTCTTTTGCGACTCTGAAGGAGTTATTCTGTTTGATGTCCTCCTTCATGGTGCCACGATCAACTCTGAAGAAGTGAACACACAAGTCTGCGCACCTGAGAGGAGCTCACAAAGCTTCTAGATCTTATAATTAAATGTTTCCCTGAGACATATAAGTCTCTTTTTATTATCTACGATAATGATCGAGGCAGACGAAATGAATTAAAATTTGTGCTGCGGCCGGGACTCGAACTAATGGTTAGCATTTCTGCCTATCAAGCAAGAAGACTCGGGTTCGAGTCCCGTCCGCAGCACAAATTTTAATTCATTTCGTCTGCCTCAATCATTATCGTAGATAATAAAAAAATACTTAAATGTCTCGGGGAAACATTTAATTATAATATCTATAAGAACCCAGTACGTGGTCCTCGATGGTGAGTGTTCATCGGAGGTGAGGGTATCATCTGGAGTGCCCCAGGGAAGTGTGGTAGATCCGCTGTTGTTTTCTATCTACATAAATGATCTTTTGGATAGGGTGGATAGCAATGTGCGGCTGTTTGCTGATGATGCTGTGGTGTACGGGAAGGTGTCGTCGTTGAGTGACTGTAGGAGGATACAAGATGACTTGGACAGGATTTGTGGTTGGTGTAAAGAATGGCAGCTAACTCTAAATATAGATAGATGTAAATTAATGCAGATGAATCGGAAAAAGAATCCCGTAATGTTTGAATACTCCATTAGTAGTGTAGCACTTGACACAGTCACGTCGATTAAATATTTGGGCGTAACATTGCAGAGCGATATGAAGTGGGACAAGCATGTAATGGCAGTTGTGGGGAAGGCGGATAGTCGTCTTCGGTTCATTGGTAGAATTTTGGGAGATGTGGTTCATCTGTAAAGGAGACAGCTTATAAAACACTAATACGACCTATTCTTGATTACTGCTGGAGCGTTTGGGACCCCTATCGGGTAGGATTGAGGAAGGACATAGAAGCAATTCAGAGGAGGGCTGCTAGATTTGTTACTGGTAGGTTTGATCATCACGCGAGTGTTACGGAAACGCTTCAGGAACTCGGGTGGGAGTCTCTGGAGGAAAGGGGGTGTTCTTTTCGTGAATTGCTACTGAGGAAATTTAGAGAACCAGCATTTGAAGCTAACTGCAGTACAATATTACTACCGCCAACTTATATTTCGAGGAAAGGCCACAAAGATAAGATAGGAGAGATTAGGGCTCGTACAGAGGCATATAGGCAGTCACTTTTCCCTCGTTCTGTTTGGGAGTGGAACAGGGAGAGAAGATGCTGGTTATGGTACGAGGTACCCTCCGCCACGCACCGTATGGTGGATTGCGGAGTATGCATGTAGATGTAGATGTAGAACATCACCAATGGTACAAGGACGTCCCATTACGTCCACTACTGGGGTGCTTGCCAATATTGGAGAGCCCTGGTAGTAGTGACAATATGTACGGAAAAAATGAATTGTAGTTTGTGTTGGGGAGGGCACTCAGCTTAGGTAGTTCGTGCAGTAATGCTGACCATTGTACTGAGGTGGTGTAATCGTTAGCATTTCTGCCTAGCAAGCAAGAAGACCCGGCTTCGCGTCCAGGCTGCAGCATAAATTTTAATTAATTTCGTCTGCCTCGATCATTATCACAAAACTTCATTGGACTGTTCTTTCTCATCCACCCCACTGCCCTGAACTCGCACCTTCCGACTTCCATCTCTTTGGCCTAGTGAATGATGCACTCCGAGGGAAGCAGTACGTGGATGATTGGGATGTTATTGATGCAGCAAGATGTTGGCTCCGACGTCAACCAGTAAGGTGGTATCATTCTGGGATCTAGGCCCTCCCTATAAGCTGGCGTAAGGCCGTCGAACTGAACGAAGATTATGTCGAAAAATAGGATTTTGTAGCCAAAAGAGCGGGGAATAACGTAGTGTATTGGAATTATGAACGAAATAATCCTGCTTTCAGAGAAAAAATGTGTTGCATTACTTACTGAGCGCCCCTCGTACTTCTGCTCTGTAGAAGAATTACTGATTTTGTAACAATATGGTGTGTGCCTGTGTGTGTGTGCGTTGTTTTGAGAAAGACAGAGACGATGTCTGGTCGCGTGGAGCGCAGCGGCAGGTGGCGAGAAGCTGACAGGAGCGGTCCGCGCTTGCATGCAGCGACAACATAACGTTTGCAACCTGTCTGACCGGCTGCCGCTGCTGCCGCGGCCACGCAGCTCTTGCACACCGAGGTGCGAGAATTCAAGTTGAACGCCGCCACAGCCAAGTTCACCAGCCTCTCGGCGAGCGCCCAAGTTTTCCCAGAAATGGCTCGTAGTCGTACGTCCGAAACCGATATACAAGAATCTCTCGGCGCCAGTGACTTTTCTCGTATCTCCAATTTTCGTAAGCGCCTACCTTTCACCTAGTGTATCACAGAGAGCACGTCAACTAGACGAAAAATACAGTGACTAATATTCTCCGATACTCCGGAAGGAAAAAGAAAGCATGTGTTTTGCGACTCATCATTCGAGACGAAGCGCAAACCCAATTCGGGGAAGGATGGGGAAGAAAACCGGCTGTATCATTTACAGATGACCTATTCGGTATTGAACTTGCATGATTTACAGAAACCACAGGAAACCTCAGCGCAAGTAATCGGACAGGGTTTGAACTACGGCCCTCCGAATGAGTGTTCAGTGTCTTAGCCACAGCGCCATCTCCCTCAGTGTGACATCCAGGCAGGATAATTCGTGGATAGCACAAAAAAGCAACATACCCACTCTTTGTTTCCTTTCTAGTACTAAGAAAAAAATGTTCAAATGTGAGTGAAATCTTATGGGACTTAACTGCTAAGGTCATTAGTCACTAAGCTTACACACTACTTCACCTAAATTACCCTAAGGACAAACACACACACACCCATGCCCGAGGGAGGACTCGAAACTCCGCCGGGACCAGCCGCACAGTCTATGACTGCAGCGCCTTAGACCGCTTTTTTTTTTTTTTTAATCTCATTTTGATCGCTTTTGTTCGTTGCATCTGCTCTGGGCGGACGTCGTAAGACATCCGTTTAAGTTCGTTGTTAATCGATAACTCAGTTTTTTATTACAGAGGACAGTTAAACCTTCTCTGACCGAACACGCAGAGCTACCGTGCCGGCGCCCGCTCGGCTAATCCCGCGCGGCTAGTACAAAGGGCATCAAGGCTAAACATGTCGGTTAGTGCGTCTTTTGTGAACGGAACAGCTGTGCAGTGCAGCTGCCTTAACAGTGAGACGTAGTTACATAACTTCGTGAAAATAATGAAAACTGCGTCCAAATCTACATCTACATTGCCCGACATAAAAAGTGAAGCAGTACGAAGATATGGTCAGATGTCAATATAACTTTGTACACGCATACACCATAAGCGAGTACGTGAATGGTTAGAGTTACGATACTGTGTGGCAGGTACAACGGCCAACAGAGTGCATTAGCGTTGTTTATGTTTAGATCTGGTTGATTTGGGGAAAGAGACCAAACAGCGAGGTCATCGGTCCCGTCGGATAGGGAAGGATGGGGAAGGAAGTCGGCCGTACCCTGTCAAAGGAACCATCCCGCCATTTGCCTGAAGCGATTTAGGGAAATCACGGAAAACCTAAATCAGGATGGCTGGACGCGGGTTTGAACCGTCGTCCTCCAGAATGCGAGTCCGGTGTGCTAATCACAGCACCTCGCTCGGTTTAGACGTGGTATGGTATATAAGGAGCGTGAAAAGCGTATAAGTAGAGACAGCATTATCAGCATCTGACAGAGTTTCAAAGGGACCTCATCGTAGGTCTACATTTGGCAGGCTGGACGAATCGTGCAACATTCGGATTTTAGACTATTCAGTTATGACAATGGCCCGATGCTGGACCGCATGGGTACGTGAGGGCAGCCATACTCGTTGTCAAGTATGCTATCGATCACGTCTGACCACCATAAGGTATTGTGTACAAACCACGTCGTACTCGTTCAAATCTGCGCCAACCATCCGAAAACATCCACATCTACATCTACACGGATACTCTGCAAATCACATTTAAGTGCCTGGCAGAGGGTTCATCGAACCACCTTCATAATTCTCTATTATTCCAATCTCGTATAGCGCGCGGAAAGAATGAACACCTATATCTTTCCGTGCGAGCTCTGATTTCCCTTCTTTTATCTTAGTGATCTTTCCTCCCTACATAGGTCGGTGTCAACAAAGTATTTTCGCATTCGTAGGAGAAAATTGGTGATGGGAATTTCGTGAGAAGATTCTGTCGCGACGAAAAACGCCTTTCTTTTAGTGATGTCCAGCTCAAATCCTGTATCATTTCTGTGACATTCTCTCCCTCCCATATTTCGCGAAAATACAAAACGTGCTGCCTTTCTTTGAACTTTTTCGATGTACTCCGTCGGTCCTATCTGGTAAGGATCCCACATCGCGCAGCAATATTCTAAAAGATGACGGACAAGCGTAGTGTACGCAGTCTCCTTAGTGGATCTGTTACATTTTCTAAGTGTCCTGCCAATAAAACGCAGTCTTTGGTTGCCTTCCCCCAACATTTTCTGTGTGTTCCTTCCAATTTTAGTTGTTCGTAATTGTAATACCTAGGTATTTAGTTGAATTTACGGCTTTTAGATTAGACTGATTTATCGTGTAACCGAAGTTTAACGAGTTCCCTTTAGCACTCATTTGGATGACCTCACACTTTTCGTTATTTAGAGTAAAAAAAATGGTTCAAATGGCTCTGAGCACTATGGGACATAACTTCTGAGGTCATCAGTTCCCTAGAACTTAGAACTAATTAAACCCAACTAACCTAAGGACATCACACACATCCATGCACGAGGCAGGATTCGAACCTGCGACCGTAGCGGCCGCGCGGTTCCAGGCTGTAGGGCCTACGACCGTTATTTAGGGTCAACTGCCACTTTTCTCTCCACTCAGATATATTTTCTAAATTGTTTTGCAGTTTGTTTTGGTCAAGTAATGGATTCCTGTACCACTCTGAGTCGTCCCCGCATCATTGGTTGGAGACTAACAGCAGCCAGACTAGAGAATTACTGTACCCTCCGTAGGCTCTCGTCGACACCACAACACAAACGCCTGCGTTTGAAATGGTGCTGTGACCGGGAAGCATGGGCTACTGACGAATGGTGTCGCACTGTGTTCAGCGATGAATCGCGATTCTGATTATGCTGGACAATCATCGTCAGCGAGAATGGCGGTGACCTGGGGAGAGGTCCCATCGTTCAATGTTTTGGGGAGGCGTCATGGAGTGGAGAGCCATCGGATATGGCTTTAGTTCACAGCTGGCAGTGATTGATAGAACTGTGACCGCACAATGGTACCGATACTTCACGGACATCACGCGTCCTCATGTGTATCCTCTCGTGCAACAATCTCGTAGTGCCAGTTTTCAATAGGTCGATGCACGTCCACATATGGCACGTGTCTCTACGAGCTGTCTGCGTGACGTTGATGTACTCCTGTGACGATCAAGATCCACAGATCTGTCCCCGATACAACATGTGTGACAGGAGCTCGCACGTCAGTTCTGTCCCGGTGCCAGTATTCAAGATATCAAGGACATGTTACAACAGTTATGAGCCATCGTGCCTCAGGAGTGGATACAACGACTTTACGACACCCTTCCCAACAGAATCAGTACATGCATCCAGACCAAAGGGAGTGCAACGTCATACTGATAACTGGGCTCATACTGCATGTTTATGGGTAAATTTGGCTCGATTTTGCTGTCACTGAAATAATAGGAGATACCCTCTCAACATACGAGTGTCATTTAGTTTCCCCCTCCCCTTCTTGGAGCTTCACTTTTTTTCTCAGGCAGCGTATGTCATGCGACGTTATCGGAAGGGAAGTGCACTAGGAAATGGGCATCACTCTCTTTCTTTTCATGCTTTCGACACTTTCCCTTCTCGGAACATTAACGTTGTTTGTCAAGTACACTACTGGCCATTAAAATTGCTACACCACGAAGATGACGTGCTACAGACGCCAAATTTAACCAACAGGAAGAAGATGCTGTGATATGCAAATGATTAGCTTTTCAGAGCATTCACACAAGGTTGGCGCCGGTGGCGACACCTACAATGTGCTTACATGAGGAAAGTTTCCAACCGATTTCTCATACACAAACAGCAGTTGACCGGTTTTGCCTGGTGAAACGTTGTTGTGATGCCGCGTGTAAGGAGGAGAAATGCTTACCATCATGTTTCCAACTTTGATGAAGGTCGAATTGTACCCTATCGCGATTCCGGTTTACCGTATCGCGACATTGCTGCTCGCGTTCGTCGAGATACAATGACTGTTAGCAGAATATGGAATAGGTGTGTTCAGGAGGGTAATACGGAATGCCGTGCTGGAACCCAACGGCCTCGTATCACAAGCATTCGAAATGACAGGCATCTTATCCACATGGCTGTAACGGATCGTGCAGCCACGTCTCGATCCCCGAGTCAACAGATGGGGACGTTTGCAAGACAACAACCATCTGCACGACGTTTGCAGCACCATGGACTATCAGCTCGGAGACCATGGCTGCTGTTTCCCTTGGCGCTGCACCACAGACAGGAGCACCTGCGATGGTGTACTCAACGACGAACCTGGGTGCACGAATGGCAAAACGTCATTTTTTCGGATGAATCTAAGTTCTGTTTACAGCATCATGATGGTCGCATCCGTGTTTGGCGACATCGCGGTGAACGCATATACTGGCGTATCACCCGGCGTGATGGTATGAGGTGCCATTGGTTACACGTCTCGGTCACCTCTTGTTCGCAATGACGGCACTTTGAACAGTGGACGTTACATTTCAGATGTGTTACGACCCGTGGCTCTACCCTTCATTCGATCCCTGCGAAACCCTACATTTCAGCAGGATAATGCACGACCGAATGTTGCAGGTCCTGTACGAGCCTTTCTGGATACAGAAAATGTTCGACTGCTGCCCTGGCCAGCACATTCTCCAGATCTTTCACCAATTGAAAACGTCTGGTCAATGGTGGCCGAGCAACTGGCTCGTCACAATACGCCAGTCACTACTCTTGATGAACAGTGGTATCGTGTTGGAGCTGCATGGGCAGCTGTACCTGTACACTCCATCCAAGCTCTGTTTGACTCAATGCCCAGGCGTATCAAGGCCGTTATTACGGCCAGAGGTGGTTGTTCTGGGTACTGATTTCTCAGGATCTATGCACCCAAATTGCGTGAAAATGTAATCACATGTCAGTTCTAGTATAATATATTTGTCTAATGAATACCGGGTTATCATCTGCATTTCTTCTTGGTGCAGCAATTTTAATGACCAGTAGTGTATTTGTGATGTACTGTGCTGAAGGTGTAAGTTGGGAGACGACGAAATCCATCGTTAGCAAGTGATCTACATCTCTCCAACTAGGGGGACTCCTGAGGTGAACGTCCGATAGCCATCAGACACTGCAGACAGGTTTCGGATTTAAGCCAGGCATTTGACACAGTGTTTTACTTTTTTACCGTCTTCATTTGCCAGCTAACAAGGAGAGGTCCCCAGCGCTAGGATGGACTTTTTAGAACAATCTGTAGGGTGATGTTGATTAAGGTCCAAGGAGTCACACCCTGCAACCATTCACCCTGGTGGGCCCTTGTTTTCGATTCATCGAAAAAAATTGGAATTCCGAGTGATGGTCTGTAGGTTTAAAAAGAGTGGCAATTTACAGATTGGTTAGATAGCATAATGATTAAGATACTGACCTCACACGCAAGTGGTTGTCCATTCGAATCTCCTCAGTTCAATCGATTTTTTTAAATTTTTGAATCTTTATCGAAATGACTTTGATTTCTGTCTTTATTCAATTAACTGGTTTACCCGCAATTCCTTCTGTTTGTATTCCATTATCAAATCATTGTATTCAACGTTTTAAAATCTTAAAACTGCTCTTATTTTTGCTTCCTATCATCCTTTTTCCACTTGGAATCATTGTGCACATGAATTTAATTATATTTAGTTATCTATCATAATATTTAAATATTTGAAATACCAATCAGTTGATTAAAAAACAAAAGATGAAATGATGACAAGAATGTATTTTTCGTTACAAGATATACATCTTTTTGGATGGCAATGGTCATACAAACATTTAAAACACAAATTCTCATTGCACTATGGACAAAATAATGTGAATGATGATTTAAATGAGAGCAGTGATTATAAGTTAAACGAAATTCAAGAAAAATGAGAAATAAAAATAATGAATGCAATAACATGGACGAAAATGTAAGATGACATAATGGAATCAATTAAATCGAAGTTAATACACAACTATGATCAAAATCACACGAACAAGAATTTCACATGGAAGAAGACTGATAGGAAGAAACACGAGAGCATATGTTGTATTACATATCATGACTAATACGTCGTGACAAAATCAGAGAAGAAAGTTACTTTTAAACAGATTCATTCAACAAAAATAATGATCAAAGTCATTTCGATAAAGATTTTAAAATATTTCAAGGCACCCAATAAGATTGGAACACATCCCCTCTTCCAGAGGAAGTCAGAACGTTAACCATTACGCTAGGAAACCGGTTTAGAATTATTACCATTTCTAAAGCTTTACAGCGTCACGCCCAATTCCGAAATTTTCTTTTCTCGATTACTCGCAAACAAGGTACCACGAGGCTGAATGACCGCAGGATGTGGTTCCTCGGACCTTGCCCTACGTTACTGTTTGAATTGTTTCAAAAGTAGATCCCACTGTTGGGGATCTGTCCTTGTAAGTACTGGTGACACTACCATAGCTAAAATTCTCTGTGTCCGTTAAGTCCCATCTCATTAACGTACGTTAGAAATGAGGAACCAGCCATTACAGGGCTAGAATGTCTGCCTCCGGAGCTGGGTTAGCCGGCACGGGAGCCCAGCCTGTTCTGTCAGAGGGCTAGCTGCTCTCTGTAACAAAAACACTGAGGGAAGGGATCAACGATGAAGTTGAGCGCTGTCAAGAGACGTCTGCCTCGACCAAATGCAATGAACAATAACGAACAAAATGAAAAGAGAAACAAAATGCTCAACGGACAGATCCTCATTTGGGGGTTCTCGGTTCGATTTCCGGTACTTATAACGATTTTTCTTCAGTTGAGGATCGGAACCGGTCGCACAGAGCCTCGTGATAACAATTGCGGAGTTACCTGGTTGAAAGGTGCCGACTCTAAGGTCGAAACATCGACAACGGTCGGGCGTGCGGTGTACTGATCCCGTGCCCCTCCATACCGCGTCCGATGATGAGAGACTAAGGACGACACGGCGGTCGGTCGACTATCGCGTGGTCTTCAGGGCCCGATCACCGTTGTTTTTTTCAGGGCTGGAATGTGTACCGTATATTACTTGTATACGTTTGAACGTAACTTTGCATTTAAGGAATTCTACTTCTGTCCAATGAGTGTAGCGCATTTCCTAAGATCTTTCTATTAGCTAAAGTGAAAGATATTTATAACCTAAGTGTAATAATCTGCGATCAGAAATCTGAAGCACACTGTCGCCATCTACTGGTGACAGCGTCGGTTAGAAACTAGTGGTACAGATGGGTCCACAGAACACGAACAATCAATGAAGGTGCAAGAAAGCTTCACTTTCCCTCAGAATACATACACTACTGACCATTAAAATTGCTACACCAAGAAGAAATGCAGATGATAAACGGGTGTTCATTGGACAAATATATTATACTAGAACTGTTATGTCATTACATTTTCACGCAATTTGGGTGCATAGATCCTGAGAAATCAGTACCCAGAACAACCACCTCTGGCCGTAATAACGGCCTTGATACGCCTGGGCATTGAGTCAAGCAGAGCTTGGATGGCGTGTATAGGTACAGCTGCTCATGCAGCTTCAACACGATACAACTGTTCATCAAGAGTAGTGACTGGCGTATTGTGACGAGCCAGTTGCTCGGCCACCATTGACCAGACGTTTTCAATTGGTGAGAGATCTGGAGAATGTGCTGGCCAGGGCAGCAGTCGAACATTTTCTGTATCCAGAAAGGCCCGTAAGGAACCTGCAACATGCGGTCGTGCATTATCCTGCTAAAATGTAGAGTTTCGCAGGGATCGAATGAAGGGTGGAGCCACGGGTCGTAATACATCTGAAATGTAACGTCCACTGTTCAAAGTGTCGTCAATGCGAACAATAGGTGACCGAGACGTGTAACCATTGGCACCCCATACCATCACTACGGGTGATACGCTAGTATGGCGATGATGAATACACGGTTACAATGTGCGTTCACCGCGATGTCGCCAAACTCGGATGCGACCATCATGATGCTGTAAACAGAACCTGGATTCATCCGAAAAATGACGTTTTGCCACTCGTGCACCCAGGTTCGTCGTTGAGTACAACATCGCAGGCGCTCCTGTCTGTGATGCAGCGTCAAGGGTAACCACAGCCACGGTCTCCGGGCTGATAGTCCATGCTGCTGCAAACGTCGTCGAACTGTTCGTGCAGATGGTTGTTGTCTTGCAAACGTCCCCATCTGTTGACTCAGGGATCGAGACGTGGCTGCACGATCCGTTAGAGCCATGAGGATAAGATGCCTGTCATCTCGACTGCTAGTGATACGAGGCCGTTCGGATCCAGCACGGCATTCCTCATATCAGCACGTTGTAGGTGTCGCCACCGGCGCCAACCTTGTGTGATTGCTCTGAAAAGCTAATCATTTGCATATCACAGCATCTTCTTCCTGTCGGTTAAATTTCGCGCCTGTAGCACATCATCTTCGTGGTGTAGCAATTTACATGGCCAGTAGGTTGGTTGGCTGTTTTGGGGAAGGAGACCAGAGAGCGTTCTCATCGGTGTCATCGGATTAGGGAAGGATGGGGAAGGAAGTCGGCCGTGCCCTTTCAGAGGAACCATCCCGGCATTTGCCTGGAGTGATTTAGGGAAATCACGGAAAACCTAAATCAGGATGGCCGGACGCGGGATTGAACCGTCGTCCTCCCGAATGCGAGTCCAGTGTCTAACCACTGCGCCACCTCGCCCGGTCATGGCCAGTAGTGTATGTTTTTATTGTGACGAACTTTTATTGTCTTTCAGAGAAAGTACGTGTATGAGGCTTCGATATCGAATAAAATTCCCCAAAAAGCCACATAATATAGCTCAACGTCCGTAAGTAAAATGTGTCGCTTTAAGAGATGTTAACCAGTCACGTATTACGTCTCTTACTCTAGTAAGTACTACGTACGAAAAATATCGGTTTCAGTACGAGAGAATGAGTAAACGTACTGCCAAGTGTTTGTTATGTACACAAGCTGCAGGTAGAATCACGACGAAGACATTACGGAAGCTAAGAAGGCGGCGAGCAGACAAATGAGGCGTTGCGCCACTGCGGCGTCATTGCGCCTGCGCAGCGGCCGGCACGTGCCGATTGCTGTCCTGCGGCCACCCCAGCCAGGCATCTCAACATGCACTCTACGTCGTAGAAGTTCCTGCACATCTATTATCCACTGCTGTTCCCCCCAAGACGCAGTCCACGTCACTAAACACGTGTAAAACTTCCTTTTGCCACTATGATAGGCGTATGTACGCTGAGGTGACAAAAGTCATGGGATACCTCCTAACATCGTGTCGGACCTCCTTTTACTCCACGTGGAATGGACTCAAAAAGTCTGAGGAAGCCCAAATATGGAGCCATGCTGCCTCTATAGCCGTCCATAATTGCTAAAGTGTTGTCGGTGCAGAATTTTCTGTATGAACTGTATTTCGATTATGTCCCACAAATGTTCGATGGGATTTATGTTGGGCGATCTGAGTGGCCAAATCATTCGCTCATCTACATCTTTATTTATGCTCTGCAAGCCACCCAACGGTGTGTGGCGGAGGGCACTTTACGTGCCACTGTCATTACCTCCCTTTCCTGTTCCACTCGCGTATGGTTCGCGGGAAGAACGACTGCCGGAAAGCCTCCGTGCGCGCTCGAATCTCTCCAGTTTTACATTCGTGATCTCCTCGGGAGGTATAAGTAGGGGGAAGCAATATATTCGATACCTCATCCAAAAACGCACCCTCTCGAAACCTGGACAGCAAGCTACACCGCGATGCAGAGCGCCTCTCTTGCAGAGTCTGCCACTTGAGTTTGCTAAACATCTCCGTAACGCTATCACGCTTACCAAATAACCCTGTGGCGAAACGCGCCGCTCTTCTTAGGATCTTCTCAATCTCCTCTGTCAACCCGACCTGGTACGGATCCCACACTGATAAGCAATACTCAAGTATAGGTCGAACGCGTGTTTTGTAAGCCACCTCCTTTGTTGATGGACTAAATTTTCTAAGGACTCTCCCAATGAATCTCAACGTGGCACCCGCCTTACCAACAATTAATTTTGTATGATCATTCCACTTCAAATCGTTCCGTACGCATACTCCCAGATATTTTACAGAAGTAACTGCTACCAGTGTTTGTTCCGCTATCATATAATCATACAATAAAGGATCCTTCTTTCTATGTATTCGCAATACATTATATTTGTTATGTTTTCTAATGCTGCAACTTCTCTGCATACTACAGCATCATCCGCGAAAAGCCGCATGGAGCTTCCGACACTATCTACTAGATCATTTATATACATTGTGAAAAGCAATGATCCCATAACACTCCCCTGTGGCACGCCAGAGGTTACTTTAACGTCTGTAGACGTCTCTCCATTGAGAACAACATGCTGTGTTCTGTTTGCTAAAAACTCATCCATCCATTGTTTATCAGGCGACAGTGCGGAACTGTAGCGAACGCCTTCCGGAAGTCAAGGAAAATGGCATCTACCTGGGAGCCTGTATTTAATATTTTCTGGGTCTCATGAAGAAATAAAGCGAGTTGGGTCTCACACGATCGCTGATTCCAGGATGTTTTTTAAACCAAGCACGAACAACTGTGGCCCGGTGATATGGCGCATTGTCGTCGACAATAATGCCATCGTTGTTTGGGAACATGAAGCCCAAGAATGGTTGCAAATGGTTTCAAGCAGTCGTTTCCAGACAATGCTCGGTTCAGTTGGACCAGGGGACCCAGTCCATTCCATGTAAACACAGTTTGCACAGTGCCTTGTTGACAACTTGGGTCCATAGCTTCGTTGGGTCTGCGCCACACTGAAACCCTACCGTCGGCTCTTACAAACTGAAATCGAGAGTCATCCGACTAGATCACGGTTTTTCAGCTGTCTAGGGTCCAGCCGACATGCTCACGAGCCCAGGAGAGGTGCTACAGGCGATGTCGTGCTGTTAGCAAAAGGATTCGCGTCGCTCGTCTGCTGCCATAGCTCAATAACTTCAGAATTATCCGCTCTGTACTAACGGATACGTTCGTCGTACGTCCCACATTGATTTCTGTGGTTATTTCATGCAGTGTTCCTAGTCTGTTAGCACTGACAGCTCTATGCAAACGCCGATGCTTTCGGTCGTTAAGTGAAGGTCGTCGGCCACTCCGTTGTCCGTGGTGAGACATAATGTCCGATATTTCGTATTCTCGGCACACTCTTGACGGTGTGGCTCTCGGAATATTGATTCCCTAACCGTTTCCGAAATGAGATTTCCCATGCGTCTAGCTCAACTAGCATTCCGCGTTCAAAATCTGTTAATTCCCGTCATGGGGCCATAACCACGTCGGAAACCTTTTTATATGAATCTCCCAAGTACAAATGACAGCTCTGCCTATGCAATGCCCTTTTATACCTTGTGTATGCGACATTATCTGTATATGTGCATAACCCTATCCCACGACTTTTGACACCTCAGTGTATATACAGGATGAGTCACCTAACGTTACCGCTGGATATATTTCGTAAACCACATCAAATACTGACGAACCGATTCCACAGACCGAACGTGAGGAGAGGGGCTAGTGTAATTGTTTAATACGAACCATACAAAAATGCACGGAAGTATGTTTTTTAACACAAATCTATGTTTTTTTAAATGGAACCACGTTAGTTTTGCTAGCGCATGTGAACATATAAACAAATACGTAATCAGTGCCGTTTGTTGCATTGTAAAATGTTAATTACATCCGGAGATATTGTAACCTAAAGTTGACGCTCGAAACCTCCGACGTTCAGTTGCGTGTTATAACAAACAGCTGCTACATACATCGCGCTTCTACAGAATGATCTGCCAACGTTGCTCGGAAATGTCCCACTGGAAACGCGTCGACGTATGTGGTATCAGCATGATGGTGCACCTGCACATCCGCAATTAACACTAGGCTGTCCCTTGACAGGATGTTCGACGGGCGTTTCATAGGACGTGGAGGACGCATAAATTGGCCAGTCCGTTCTCCTGATCTTACACCTCTGGACTTCTTTCTGTGGGGTACGTTAAAGGAGAATGTGTACCGTGATGTGCCTACATCTCCAGAGGATATGAAACAACGTGTTGTGGCAGCCTGCGGCGACATTACACCAGATGTAGTGCGGCGTGTACGACATTCATTACGCCAGAGATTGCAACTGTGTGCAGCAAATGATGGCCACCACATTGAACATCTATTGGCCTGACATGTCGGGACACACTCTATTCCACTCCGTAATTGAAAACGGAAACCACGTGTGTACGTGTATCTCATCCTTCATGGTAATGTACATGTGCGTCAGTGAAAAAGACCAATAAAAAGGTGTTAGCATGTGGACGTAATGTGCTGTTCCAGTCTCTTCTGTACCTAAGGTCCATCACCGTTCCCTTTGGATCCCTACGTAATTCGGTGCTTTCCGATACACACGATCGAACAGTGGAGGAGTGGTACTCAAGCGTCAACTTTAGGTTACAATATCTCCGGATGTAATTAACATTTTACAATGCAACAAACGGCACTGATTACATATTTGTTTATATGTTCAGATGTGCTAATAAAACTAACGGAGTTCCATTTAAAAAAACGTAGGTTTGTGTTAAAAAACATACTTCCGTGCATTTTTTTATGGTTTGTAATAACCAATTACACTAGCCCCTCTCCTCACGTTCGGTCTGTGGAATCGATTCGTCAGTATTTGATGTGGTTTACGAAATATATCCAGCGGTAATGTTAGGTGACTCACCCTGTGTACTCGGAACAGCTTTGTGTGTATTGTGTATTAAACCGGGGAGCTTGAAACGACGGAGAGGCCTCAGTGGTTCACAACCCCACAACAGGCCACCAACCCAACACACCACCGCACCCCACGCCGAACCCAGGGTTATTGTGCGGTTCGGCCCACAGTGACCCCCCACCCCTCCCCCGGGGAACGTCTCATACCAGGCGAGTGTAACCCCAATGTTCGCGTGGTAGAGTAATTATGGTGTACTCGTACGTGGAGACAGTGTTTGCGCAGCAATCGCCGACACAGTGTAACTGAAGCAGAATAAGGGGAACCAGCCCACATTAGTCGAAGCAGATGGAAAACCGCCTTAGAAACCATCCACAGACTGGCCGGCACACCGGACCTCGACACTAATTCGCCAGGTGGATTCGTGCCGGGGACCGGCACGCCTTTCCACTCGGGAAGCAGCGCGTTAGACCGCGCGGCTAGCTGGGCGGGCTCAGGACAGCTTTACTTTGGGATACTCTGAAAGCAGAATTTGGTAGGCGCCAAAAACCTAATCTACAGGGTGAAAAGTATTTAAATCGACAAACTCTGGGAGGTTGTAGGGGACATCAAAACAAATATTTTTCCCAAATATCATTTTTTCCTATGAGGAGTATTTAAACCGGTAGAGGAAGATTCCTCTGGCAGCAAAGTATTTTAACCAACAAATACTTTTCCATTTTTTTATGACCAAGAGACAACACATTAACACAACCCAATTTCAATTACAGTAGATTTTCAAAAATGCCTCCATTCACACGTAAACAAAGGTCGGATCATGTTCTGTCTGACACGGGCAAAAACCCCAGGAGTATCCTGAATTGTTCCTGCTGCTGCTACTATCCGGCCAACCAGATCCTCTACTGATGCAACAGGAGTCGCGTAAACAAGGATGCGCATCTCTCCCCACACAAAAAAGTCCAGAGGGGATATATCTGGGGATCGAGCAGGCCATGGTTCAGGACCTCCTCTGCCAATCCACGTTTCTGGGAGCCGTCGGTTCAGGAATCGACGCACACGACGACTGAAATGTGCCGGCGCCCCGTCATGTTGGAACTACATGCGTTGTCTTGTAGGGAGTGGGACGTCTTCCAGCAATTCTGGCAATGCTCTGGCGAGAAAATTGTAATAGTGCCTGACATTTAATGTCCTAGGTATCAGATACGGCCCAATTAAATAGTCCCCAATAACACCGACCCACACATTAACAAAGAACCGCACTTGATGAGCGCTAGTAACTGTGACATGTGGGTTATCCTCGCTCCAAACATGCGAATTGTGCATGTTGAAGACTCCATCACTCCCGAATGTTGCTTCAACGGTAAACAACGCAGAGGATGTAAATGTAGGATGCATTTCACACTGTTCCAGGTTCCACTGCGAAAACTGTGCTCTGGGTGGATAATCAACTGGTTCCAGGTTGTGGACGCACTGTAAGTGAAATGGACGTAACAATTGCCCTCGAAGGACTGTTCTTACATTCGTCTGATTCGTCCCCATGTTACGTGCAATTGCACGAGTGCTGATTGAAAGATCCCGCTCCACATGCTGCAAGA
Source organism: Schistocerca serialis cubense (assembly GCF_023864345.2). NCBI lineage: Eukaryota > Metazoa > Arthropoda > Insecta > Orthoptera > Acrididae > Schistocerca > Schistocerca serialis. The sequence continues at coordinate 127,200,080 of NC_064640.1, forward strand.
CAGCTTCCCCAAATTGCAGTGCGCTAGCCTCCCCGTCCAAGTAACCTGATAAATGACCCGGTCTCATGCAAACGTTGGTACACAACAGCAAAGGTAGTATGATGCAGGATACGGCAATTAGGATATTGTTGTTGATAAACCCGCTGTGCAGCTCGTCCATTGTGGTGCGCTACGTAGTACGCACCAACCATATCGGTGTACTCACTCCAGGTGTATCGCTCCATTAGTAACCAGAGACAATGCACTACTACACTGGTGGACAGCAGTTGCCTACAACTGAAGAGCGTAATACGCCCTCTAACAACTGAAGATCGTAATACAGCCTCTAACAACTGAAGAGCGTAATTCGGCCTCCACTGGTTTAAATAATCCTCATAGGAAAAAATGACATTAGGGAAAAATATTTGTTTTCATGTCCCCTACAACCTACCAAAGTTTGTCGGTTTAAATACTTTTCACCCTGTATAATATTAATTCGGAGCTAAGTTGAAATTCCCGTTAAGTAATCTCGCACCATTTTCGTGAGCTTTGTTTGTAACTCTTACGTTCTCAATATATTCTTTTTGTTCACACTCTGTTTGATTCAGAACACGTGCTGATCGGACTCTGTCTCTGGATTACGCATCTGTAGACGCAAGTGACCTACAAGCAGCCGTTTACACTCATTTCCACGTGTTCAGCGGATCTGGACTGTTATTTCCTTTGTGAATCTGAGGTGTTCCTTCGGGGGGAGTGTTAACTATTCTTAATCGATGTTTATCCTTTGTCACCCTGGGTGAAGAATGTATAGTTCGTCTACGGGTAAATTATATGATTTATCTATTGTATTTAGACCTCGTGGATTCATTAACTTATACGTCTTCCTAGTATTGCAACCAGATGTATTCGTATCCATATTGGAATTTTCATGTAATTTCATGGAGTGGTATGCTTCTAGCTTGCGCTTGAACTTGTACACAGGACTACATTACACAAGTGTTCCCCGTTAAGTTTTTATGTGCTAAGCAATTTTCAGCAAATAAGGAAAGTCGTAGGTGATGCTGTTACTCCGAGATACCCGAATGTTAAAACTACATGATTGCGGATCATTATATTCACTGCACAGGCTAAATGTTATAGGTTAGTCGGCAAATTAGGTAAGAGATGACAAAGACATCTGTCCTTGCAAGAATAAAGCATGTAAGGAGAAATCCCACACTTACAGGTTGTGTCGTAGGTGTTTAATAATCTTATGCACGTATTCAATGTTCAATTGTGGTTCTTTCAAGTAACTTTCACTCTCTTGTTGCGCTTTGCATGAGCTCATTTCCTCCTCTCGTTTATCGCGTTATCTATGAGTCAAATTCAGTTTCTTGGGGTATGTTTACAACACTTCGCATAAATAATTATAGTTTCTCAATATAGGACGATGGCGTATAGGGTGTGGGGTAGAGTTGGTGTACCACACATCTGATATTCTGTTTCATCCAAAAGATATCAGACAGGTTTCAGACCGGAAATTTTAGTCAGCCAGTCCAGATAATGAGGTGATTTTCTTCAACCTAAGATGTAGTGATTCTTGCTTTAGAGACAAGAGCACTATCACGATGACACATAAAACGTCTGTCTCTGTTGATCCGTAGTAGATGCTAGACAGTGGCTGGTCAAATATTTGCCAAGGAAAATCACCAAAAAGTCGTACGTTTTGAGAAGTTATTTTATTTAGACAACCATTTTCGGTAGCTCAATAATACCGTCTTCAGTCCTTATTTGCACATCATGTATGGACGACCAGATGAATCGATACTAGCACACTGGAGGCATCAGTATCTGAATAGCGTGAATTCGTTATTCGACTGTTTCCTTCGTAGACTTGACAGCCTGCACTGAGACAGCCAGTCACTAATTGTTGGGCACTCATGTGCCTGACAGGCATCCCTATCGACACCCCTTAGATGCCGCATGCGGCCAGCAACCGCTAGTTCAGCGATATCGCGTCACTCAGCTCAAGGAGCCGAAATGGTTGCCTGCCACACAGGCGTCCAGTAATCGGTGACTTTGTTTCCTTGCACAAATACCGCGTGATCAAAAAGCCAGTATAAATTTGAAAACTGAATAAATCACGGAATAATGTAGATAGAGAGGTACAAACTGACACATATGCTTGGAATGACATGGGGTTTTATTACAACCAAAAAAATACAAAAGTTCATAAAATGTCCGACAGATGGTGCTTCATCTGATCAGAATAGCAATAATTAGCATAACAAAGTAAGACAAAGCAAAGATGATGTTCTTTACAGGAAATGCTCAATATGTCCACCATCATTCCTCAACAATAGCTGTAGTCGAGGAATCATGTTGTGAACAGCACTGTAAAGCATGTCCGGAGTCATGGTGCGGCATTGGCGTCGGGTGTTGTCTTTCAGCATCCCTAGAGATGTCGGTCGATAACGATACACTTCCTACTTCAAGTAAACCCAAAGCCAATAATCGCACGGACTGAGGTCTGGGGACGTAGGAGGCCAAGCATGACGAAAGTGGTGGCTGAGCACACGATCATCCCCAAACGACGCGTGAAAGAGATCTTTCACGCGTGTAGCAATCTGGGGTGGAGCGCCATCCTGCATAAACATCGTACATTCCAGCAGATGTTTATCAGCCAGGCTGGGGATGATGCGATTCTGTAACATATCGGAGTACCTCTCACCCATCACGGTAGCAGTTACAAAACCAGAATCACACATTTCCTCAAAGAAAAAAAGCCCGATAACGGTAGATGTGGTAAATCCAACCGATACCGTGACTTTTTCGTCGTGCAATGGAGTTTTCACGGCAGTTCTAGGATTTTCGGTAGCCCAAATTCTGCAGTTGTGGGCGTTGACAGACCCTCGGAGCGTGAAATGAGCTTCGTCGGTCCACAACACGTTACTCAACCAATCGTCATCTACCGCCATCTTTTGAAACGCCCACACCGCAAGTGCCCTCCGCTTCACTAAATCGCCAGGTAACAGTTCATGATGCCGATGGATTTTGTACGGATAGCATCGGAGGGTACGCCTCAGTGCCAACCAAACAGTAGTGTATGGAATGCCGGTGCGACATGAGACTGCACGAGCGCTGACTTCCCCGTGCATAGACGAACCCGCTACAGTCTCCATTTCTTCCTGAACTGTCTCAGCAGTATTACGCCTTGTGCTCGGTCGATCACTACGGGGTCTATCGTCTAAACAACCCGTGGCTTCGAACTTCGAAATCATTCTTGCCACAGCTGCATTTGTCAATGGACCTTTACCCGTTCGAATCCCCTTCCTATGGCGATAGGATCGTAACGCTGAACTAGCACATTCCCCATTCTGATAATACAGCTTCACTAAAAGCGCCTTTTCAGGTAACGTCAACATGCTGCGACTGCTGGCGCATCTGATTCTCTCTCTCATTACAGCTCCTTTTATACACGATTGTCATGCGCAGTCACTGACGTTTTGCTGTCCAGCGCCATCTGTCGGACATTTTGTGAACTTTGTTTTTTTTTGTTCTAATAAAACCCCATGTCATTCCAAGCATGTGTGTTAATTTTTACCTCTCTATCTACATTATTCCGTGGTTTATTAAGTTTTCAAATTTATACTGACTTTTTGATCAGCCGGTACATTTCTCATGTGCTCAACAAAGGTGCGCGAATGGCACCGAGGATATTTCCGGACTGGAGGTTCCTAGAGGGATCTTTTTCTGTTTTATCCACGCATGGGTCCATGTCGAATCGCACCTCCTCCCTTTCGTTTCATTGGGAGAATGTTTGGAAAGTGTAGCTCATGTATAAATGAGACAGCATATAAAAAGCTAGTGCAACTCATTCTTTAGTACCGCTCGAGTGTTGAGAATCCCCAGCAGGTCGGTTTAAAGGAAGACATCGAATCAATTTAGAGAGGTGCTGCTAGATTTGTTACTGGTAGGATCGATACGCACGCAAGTATTATGGAGATGCTTCGAGAAATCAAATGGAAATATCTGTAGGGAAGACGATGTTCTTTCCGTAAGGCACTGTTGCGGAAATTTCGAGAATCGTGATTTAAGGCCGACTGTAGATCGATTTTACTCCTGCCTACACACAGTTCGCGTTAAGACCACAAAGAAAAGGTGACAGAAATTAGGCCTTATACTGAGACATTTGCCCGCATCTCGTGGTCGTGCGGTAGCGTTCTCGCTTCCCACACCCGGGTTCCCGGGTTCGATTCCCGGCGGGGTCAGGGATTTTCTCTGCCTCGTGATGGCTGGGTGTTGTGTTCTGTCCTTAGGTTAGTTAGGTTTAAGTAGTTCTAAGTTCTAGGGGACTTATGACCACAGCAGTTGAGTCCCATAGTGCTCAGAGCCATTTGAACCATTTGAACTGAGACATTGACAGTCGTTTTTCCCTCACTCTATTGCTAGTGAAACAGGAAAGAAAATGACTAGTACCGGTCCGTGGTACCCTCCGCTAAGCACTGTACGGTAGTTTGGTGTCTACGTGCTTAAATGTAAATGAAATTTCGTCGAATGGTTTTAAAAAATGGCTCTGAGCACTATGGGACTCAACTGCTGAGGTCATTAGTCCCCTAGAACTTAGAACTAGTTAAACCTAACTAACCTAAGGACATCACAAACATCCATGCCCGAGGCAGGATTCGAACCTGCGACCGTAGCGGTCTTGCGGTTCCAGACTGCAGCACCTTTAACCGCACGGCGAATGGTTTTAAACGGATCCTGGTGGTTCCACCCTGTATACCAGAGAAAACATTGTGACCGCACTACACCCCAGAAGGAGCTATCACGATCAGTGCTGTTCCAGGCCCACAATGTGCTTGGAGAAGGGTTGAATCGCCCCGGGGCGGTGGGCGGTGAGGGGGTGGGGGGGGGGGGGGGGGGGTCAGCAGGTTGCTCATCGTACTGCGAACAGTCGTTTTCTAACGCGAAATGTGTGGGCGTCAACATCCCTAGGGGTGCACAATGAGATTTTCACTCTGCAGCGGAGTGTGCGCTGATATGAAACTTCCTGGCAGATTAAAACGTGTGCCGGACCGAGACTCGAACTCATTCTGGAACATCCCCCAGGCTGTGGTAAAGCCATGTCTCCGCAATATCCTTTCTTTCAGGAGTGCTAGTTCTGGAAGGTTCGCAGGAGAGCTTCTGTAAAGTTTGGAAGGTAGGAGACGAGGTACTGGCAGAAGTAAAGCTCTGAGGACGGGGCGTGAGTCGTGTTTGGATAGCTCAGATGGTAGAGCACTTGCCCGCGAAAGGCAAAGATCCAGAGTTCGAGTCTCGGTCCGGCACACAGTTTTAATCTGCCAGGAAGTTTCATATCAGCGCACACTCCGCTGCAGAGTGAAAATCTCATTCTGGAAACATCCCCCAGGCTGTGGTAAAGCCATGTCTCCGCAATATCCTTTCTTTCAGGAGTGCTAGTTCTGGAAGGTTCGCAGGAGAGCTTCTGTAAAGTTTGGAAGGTAGGAGACGAGGTACTGGCAGAAGTAAAGCTCTGAGGACGGGGCGTGAGTCGTGTTTGGGTAGCTCAGATGGTAGAGCACTTCCCCGCGAAGGCAAAGGTCTCGAGTTTGAGTCTCGGTCCGGCACACAGTGTTAATCTGCCAGGAAGTTTCATCCCTAGGGGTGGTGTGTTAAAGCCACCCCCTGTGGTATTTTCGTGTCGATACTGAGCGGTGGTATGTCTGAAATGTTTTCCTCGGCCACTCATAACAAAATCGCGTGGATAACACACAGTGTGACGACTTTCTCATCCACAGTGGCCTTGGGCAGAATTGTGGTGAATTTTAGTGCCAATGTGACATCATTAACCCATCTTACAGCTCACATGAACTTCTGAGCTGTGGCCTTTTTCTCTGCATGTGTCGAAACTTTTCTGTTTGGATCGTCACCGAGCCCGAGGGTCACACGTCACAGTGCGCCACCCTTTCGCATCACCGCAGAGGAAGTTTTAAGCATATTTGAGCCAATTTCAAACTTCTACTTCGCAACTGGAGTCAATTACGGGGTTTCGTGGAAATCGGCCCATTAATTGTGTTGCACATTGTAGGATATAAGTCTTAAGGAATAATGTACAACAGAGTAGTTTATAAAATAGGTGGCATAATACTGGTAGCATGCATGATTCGAATAAATGGAGAAGCCATTGTGGGCTATTCCAGGTTGTTGCTTCCTACATGTAAGAAACATGTGTCCGGTATCACGTTTTGGAAGCAGCGGGAAACGTTAGAGGCGTTGAGGGAAATAGAGGAGCCTGCGAGGCTGCGTCTTGGTAAAATCAACGTGAAGGCTGGTACCAAGGCGTGATAATCCGCGTTACGTGAAAGACAATTATTGTGATATCCTTCGTTTGACACGAGACAGTGATTATTGTATATCAAGATGGTATATGCTGATAGGTAGCGCATCTGGGAACCAACAGCATGTCACGAAGAACTATGAAATCAAAATCCACCAAAATAGTGCAGAGACGCGTTTAGCTATGATAAAATGGAGGATGATTAAGGAATCAAACCTGGCTGCCACTGAGTCGACCACCATAGCACAGGCGTGCGATAGTGATCTCGGCTACGGCAACAGGTTATAATCTACTGCTGTCTTCCGAATGCGTGGGAATAAAACTGGTTTAGTAGGGTACACTGATCAGCCAGGACATTGACCATCTTCCTAAAAGCCAGCTTTGGCACGGAAAACATCGGCGACGCGCCGAGGAATGGAACCAGTGAGGCCTTGGCAGGTCGCTGGAGGGAGTTGACACCACATCTGGACACAAAGGTCATCTAATTGCCATAAATTACGAGGAGGCGGGCGATGAGCTCTGACACTCCGTTCAGTCATATCCCAGATGTGCTCGATAGGCTACAGATCTGCCGAGTTGGGGGAGCCAGCACATCAATTCTAACTCGCCCCTGTGTTCCTCGGACCACTCCATCACACTCTTGGCCTTGTTACATGGCGCATTATCTTTCCGAAAAATGCCACTGCCATCGGGAAACATGATCGTCTTGAAGCGAGTACGTGGTCTGCAACTAGTGTAAGATACTCCTTGGCCGTCATGATGCCTCGCACGAGCCCATGAATTCCCATGTGAATATTCCCCAGATCATAATAGAGCCGCCGCCAGCTTGTCTCCGTCCCACAACACAGGTATCAAGGAGCTATTCTCCTGAAAGACGACGGATTTACGCCCTCTCATCTGCATGATGAAGAAGGTATCGGGATTTATCAGACCATGCTACACTCTGCCACTGCGACAACGTCCAGCGCCGATGCTCATGTGTCCATTTTAGACATACTCTACTGGCCATTAAAATTGCTACACCACGAAGATGACGTGCAACAGAAGTCAAATTTAACTGACAGGAAGAAGATGCTGTGATATGCATACGATTAGCTTTTCAGAGCATTCATACAAGGTTGGCGCCGGTGGCGACACCTACAACGTGCTGACATGAGGAAAGCTTCCAACCGATTTCTCATACACAAACGGCAGTTGACCGGCGTTGCCTGGTGAAACGTTGTTGTGATGCCTCCGGAAAGGAGGAGAAATGCGTACCATCACGTTTCCGACTTTGATAAAGGTCGGATTGTAGCCTATCGCGATTGCGGTTTATCGTATCTCGACATTGCTGCTCGCGTTGGTCGAGATCCAATGTCTGTTAGCAGAATATGGAATTCGTGGGTTCGGGAGGAGAATACGGAACGCCGTGCTGGATCCCAACGGCCTCGTATCACTAGCAGTCGAGGTGACAGGCATCTTATCCGCATGGCTGTAACGGATCGTGCAGCCACGTCTCGATCCCCGAGTCAACAGATGGGGACGTTTGCAAGACAACAACCATGTGCACGAACAGTTCGACGACGTTTGTAGCAGCATGGACTATCAGCTCGGAGACCGTGGCTGCGGTTACCGTTGACGCTGCATCACAGACAGGAGCGCCTGCGATGGTGTACTCAACGACGAACCTGGGTGCACGAATGGCAAAACGTCATTTTTTAGGATGAATCTAGGTTCTGTTTACAGCATCATGATGGTCGCATTCGTGTTTGACGACATCGCGGTGAACGCACATTGGAAGCGTGTATTCGTCATCGCCATACTGGCATATCATCCGGCGTGATGGTATGGGGTGCCATTGGTTACACGTCTCGGTCACCTCTTGTTCGCATTGACGGCACTTTGAACAGTGGACGTTACATTTCAGATGTGTTACGACCCGTGGCTCTACCCTTCATTCGATCCCTGCGAAACCCTACATTTCAGCAGGATAATGCACGACCGCATGTTGCAGGTACTGTATGGGCCTTTCTGGATACAGAAAATGTTCGACTGCTGCCCTGGCCAGCACATTCTCCAGATCTCTCACCAATTGAAAACGTCTGGTCAATGGTGGCCGAGCAACTGGCTCGTCACAATACGCCAGTCACTACTCTTGGTGAACTGTGGTATCGTGTTGGAGCTGCATAGGCAGCTGTACCTGTACACGCCATCCAAGCTCTGTTTGACTCAATGCCCAGGCGTATCATGGCCGTAATTACGGTCAGAGGTGGTTGTTCTGGGTACTGATTTCTCAGGATCTATGCCCCCAAATTGCGTGAAAATGTAGTCTCATGTCAGTTCTAGTACAATATATTTGTCCAATGAATACCCGTTTATCATCTGCATTTCTACTTGGTGTAGCAATTTTAATGGCCAGTAGTGTATTGAGGTAGAGAACAAATCGTTATAAGATCTACAAGATCACCAATGGTACAAGGACGTCCCATTACGTCCAATGCTGGGGTGCTTGCCAATATCGGAGAGCCCTGCCAGTAGTGACAATATGTAAGGGAAAAATGAATTGAGGTTTGTGTTGGGGAGGGCACTCAACTTAGGTAGTTCGTGCAGCAATGTTGTTCATCGTATTGCGGTTGTGTAATGGTTAGCATTTCTGCTTAGCAAGCAAGAAGACCTGGGTTCGAGTCCCGGAAAGCAGCACAAATTTTAATTCATTTCGTCTGTTATGAACACACACAGCGTATACCGCATAACAGCAATGTAGCTCATACGACCACTAGTCTTAATGTGTGCATTGTCTGTGTCTTAGGTTTCTTTCGTTTTACGAAACCATTCCGCACACTTTTTATACCCGTGTTCCGCCAGCAATGGTAAACGTAGCTGGATTTGTTTAGTAGGCTGCTCGCCTTGTGGAGGGAGACGTGGGCGCAAGGCCGGCACGGGCAGCGACACCTGCTTCAATCCGGCAAAAGGAAAAAGCAGCAATAAATACGCTGCAGTCCAAGAAACGCCGAGGCCGCCGTATCTCATCCTGTCGCTGCCGCTGCTGCCGCTCCCCTTCAAATACTTGGCTCACTCATTAATAACTCATCTATTTGTGTTATTTTCGCTGGCGACGCTCCCAATCAACTTTGCCGAGACCCGTAATTATGTAAAATACTCGTATAAAGTGCTTGCACCTGAGAAATATAAACCTGAAGTTCACGGTTATGGCAATCGTTAAAATGTGAATGATTTTTTTCATTGTAATTAAGAACTTGCGCACCTTCAGTTGCTGAAATGAAAGGCACAATAAAGATTATTTCAGCTCTCTAGCTGAGAAAGATATCATAAGCATTTCACAAGTCGTAAGTTTCTATTCGTGCACGAATGAGGGCACCTCACCTTCGCTGTCCACGGTTTGTCCAGGCATCACATGAGATGCGTGGGGCGTTCTGCAAATGTAGAAGTTCGTCATTCTTACACAGCACTTCCAGAGGCACGAAACTGTTTCGCAATTATTGGTTTCTTTAGTGGCTAGTTATCAGCAAACTGCCATAAAGAGATCTTCTTTTAACGAGTGCCTGAATAATTAGTGTTCCGCTATAAAAATTATCTCGTACACATGGTTACGAAAAACACATTTTCACCCAATATCTACGCTTAACTATTTGTAAAGCACAGAAAACACTCTACAAACTCGCACGCGTGAACACTGCGCTTTGTGGCCGAGCGGTTCTAGGTGCTTCAGTCTGGAACCGCGTGATCGCTACGGTCGCAGGTTCGAATCCGGCCTCGGGCATGGATGTGTGTGATGTCCTTAGGTTAGTTAGGTTGAAGTAGTTCTAAGTCTAAGGGACTGACGACCTCGGATGTTATGTCCCATAGTGCTCAGAGCCATTTGAACCATTTGAACACTGCGCAGTACAGACAACCAATCACACACATCAGAGCATACAACTGCGCTCTCTGTGAATCGATGGTGACTTTCGCAGCAAGCGTATGGGCGCATAGGCCCGTTCTAGTGACCAAAAGGACAGCAGTGAAACGTAGGCAAAGGAGTATACTCCAAATAAGTAAATGTCGTGCGACTAGGGCCTCCAGTCAGGTAGGCCGTTCGCCGGGTACAAGTTTTTCGATTTGACGCCACTTCGGCGACTTGCGCGTCGATGGGGATGAAATTATGGTGATGAGGACAACACAACACCCAGTCCCTGAGGGGAGAAAATCTCCGACCCAGCCGGGAATCGAACCCGGGCCCTTAGGATTGACATTCTGTCGCGCTGACCACGCAGCTACCGGGGGCGGATTATACTCCAGATGATGACGATGTTTGGTTTCTGGGGCGCTCAACTGCGTGGTTATCAGCGCCCGTACAAATTCCCAACCTTAGCTCAGTCCAATCTCGCCACTTTAATGAATGATGATGAAGACAACACAAACACCCAGTCACCTCGAGGCAGGTGAAAATCCCTGACCCCGCCGGGAATCGAACCCGGGACCCCGTGCTCGGGAAGCTAGAATGCGACCGCACGACCACGAGCTGCGGACGTATATTACAGAGGCTGCTGGGATCATTCCGCGCTATCCCAACAGAGGCGCTATGTGTGGTGTTGGCGGTCTTCCCGATCGACGTTACCATCAGGTATCGTGCTGCATGCTACTGGCTAAAGAGGGGAACACATTATAAAATCAGGGTAAGACATCGAACACAAACGTGAACTAAACACTCGGTGGTTGGATGTCTGGCACCGGAAGTGGGACCAAAATGATAAAGGCTGTAGCGTGTACAACTTCCTGCGGAACATCAGGAAATGGTTACGTATGAATCATGCTAATCCTGGCCGTGGCAAGCTTCATTTCTCGACTGGGAGTGGCCCACATCCAGCGCACCGACAGCGCTTCTCACTTTCTGCGGAATGCAACTTCCAATGCGGTGAACATGGATCCGCTGTAGACGCCGTGCTGTGCTGTGAGTAGTACTCACACGTACGGCGAAAAGTAACAGTAATAACAACAGGAACTCTACAACACACACTCAGCGCTCACACAAATTAGGACAACTAAATGAACTAATGGGCCACATCTCCAAGAGAGAACACACCATGTGTACGGAAATGGAACTTCACGGGCATCGTAGCAGACGTCAAAGAAAGGACTGGGTTAGTTGAAGACTCCAGTACTATGGACGGAAGACAAAACACACAAAGAAGAACAGAGAAGAACTTTTCTTTTGGGTCATCAGTTTGCCGACTGGTTTGATGCAACCCGCTATGAAGTCCTCTCGTGTGCCAACGTCTTTGTCTCAGTGTATCACTTGAAACATACATCGTCAATTATTTGCTGGCTGTATTCCAATCTCTGCCTTCTTCGACAGATTTTACCCTCTACAGCTCCCTCTAGAACTAGAGAAGTTATTCCATAATGTCTTAACAGACGTCCTACCACCCTGTCCCTTCTTCTCGTCAGTGGTTTCCATATGTCCCTTTTCTCGCCGGTTCTGCGGAGAACCTGCTCATACCTTACCTTATCAGTCCACCATATTTTCAACATTCTCCTGCAGAACCACATCTCAAATGCTTCGATCCTCTTCTGATCCGTTTTTCCCACTGTCCATGTTTCAGTGCCGCCAGTTACAGCATAAAAGTATGCGGCGAGCAAGACCAGCTTCGTGCAGCTGCTCACCTTCGTGCTATCGAGCGCTAATCGGGCGCTTTTCAAACTCTGTGGATGATTGTTCAGGTTTCAGGATTCCTTTATTCTACTCTGCGTTCGACTATCTCCATTAAGATCAGTCGTTTTAATCCCGAGTTCCGGAGTATAACGCTGAAAGCTTTTACCTTGTCTCTCCACTTAACTGCAAGTAAGCTTGGCCGCATTAGCACTCAAGGATGTCGGTGAATTCCAGTCTCATGCCTTATCGTCAACATAACCATCGAAAAAGAACCGGATCGGCTATGTCGTATTAAGGATAGAAAGCTAAAGTTCCGTCTACCATCCTTGTTGGGCCTTACAGTACCGATCGGCCACCGAGCCATCCCCTGCCAATGGCATCAATTGGATGAGGTAGGCAGCAACACGGATTCAGCACAACGCTCTCTCGGCCGTAGTCATCATCCCAGACCTGGGAGCTGTAACTTCTCACTCATGTAGCTCTTTGTCCTCAGCATGCTCACATGGCTAAGTGTATCTCGTTACAGTACTCTCATCAAGAAAAAATCCTTGGCAGTAACGAGAATCGAACCATGGTCTTCTGTATAGCAGTCAGATACAGTGACAACTTAGCTAAAGAGACGGACTCACAATAAGGCACTTGTCACGAAATTTGAAGCAGAATTATCTGGAAACCATAAGTAAGATTTAATTCAGATACCTTCGATCATTTCAAGTAAATAGAGGACCCATCCGGATAACCGTGTGTGTTAAAGCGCCGCTTCTGGGACGGGGAGCTGCGCCAGCCTCGGATCAATTCAGTCCGGCGGATTAACGACGACTGTCGGTGTGCCGGCCAGCCTGGATGTGGTTTTTAGGCGATTTTTCACATCCCGTTAGGTGAATACCGGGCTGGTACGCAATTCCCTTCTCAGTAACACAATTCGCAAATATTAAGAAAACTTTCGCTCACTTTAACATGAATAACATTAAATGGAGACGATTTGGGTACACATATTCCGTCCCTCGCAGGGGGGGGGGGGGGGAGGGAGCAAAGAGGTGGCGACAGGAGGGGTATCTGGTCACCCCTTAAAAACTAACTATGTCATATCCGTTAATATCCATGCCGATCCTGTGTCGACGCGGGACAAAGAAGGAGAAGAAGATTCCAAGTGGAGGACTGGTTTTACATACCCGCTCCGCAAGTCACTGTACAATGCATGACGGAGGATTCTTCGCACCAGTGTTAACGACTTTCTGTCAATTTCCTTAATACGAAATAGCTGATCCGTTTTTTTTTTCGATGGTTATGTTGACGATAAGGCATGAGACTGGAATTCACCGACATCCTTGAGTGCTAATGTGGCCAAGCTTACTTGAAGTTAAGTTATTCAGCTGGAGAAAATGCGTGTCTATATGCTTGTGTGCGAGCTCTAATTGCCTTAACTTTATTCTCATGGTGCTTAGCTATCTACAAGGTGTTTCCGTAAGAGCGAGCAAAAAATGTAACATGGCATAGAGAATGCTTCGATGAACAATTTGAGGCAGGGAACCTGGGGTCGGAGATGTCAGCTTAAAGAGATGTGGAAGTAAACTTGTATACCACTTTGTCTACACTACTGGCAATTAAAATTGCTACACCAAGAAGAAATGTAGATGATAAATGGGTATTCATTGGACAAACATATTATACTTGAACTGACATGTAATTACATTTTCACGCAATTTGGGTGCGGAGATCCTGAGAAATCAGTACCCAGAAGAACCACCTCTGGCCGTAATAACGGCCTTGATACGCCTGGGCATTGAGTCAAACAGAGCCTGGATGGCGTGTACAGGTACAGCTGCCCATACAGTTTACACAAGATACCACAGTTCATCAAGAGTAGTGACTGGCGTATTGTGACGAGCCAGTTGCTCGGCCACCATTGACCAGACGTTTTCAATTGGTGAGAGATCTGGAGAATGTGCTGGCCAGGGCAGCATTCGAACGTTTTCTTTATCCAGAAAGGCCCATACAGGACCTGCAACATGCGGTCGTGCATTATCCTGCTGAAATGTAGGGTTTCACAGGGATCATATGAAGGGTAGAGCCATGGGTCGTAACACATCTGAAATGTAACGTCCACTGTTCAAAGTGCCGTCAATGCGAACAAGAGGTGACCGAGACGTGTAACCAATGGCACCCCATACCATCACGCCGGGCGATACGCCAGTATGGCGATGAGTTCACCGCGATGTCTCCAAACACGGATGCGACCATCATGATGCTGTAAACAGAACCTGGATTCATCCGAAAAAATGACGTTTTGCCATTCGTGCATCCAGGTTCGTCGTTGAGTACACCATCGCAGGCGCTCCTGTCTGTGACGCAGCGTCAAGGGTAACCGCAGCCATGGTCTCCGAGCTGATAGTCCATGCTGCTGCAAACGTCGTCGAACTGTTCATGCAGATGCTTGTTGTCTTGCAAACGTCCCCATCTGTTGACTCAGAGATCGAGACGTGGCTGCACGATCCATTACAGCCATGCGGAAAAGATGCCTGTCATCTCGACTGCTAATGATACGAGGCCGTTGGGATCCAGCAAGACGTTCCATATTACCCTCCTGAACCCACCGATTCCATATTCTGCTAACAGTCATTGGATCTCGACCAACGCGAGCAGCAATGTCGCGATACGTTAAACCACAATCGCGATAGGCTACAATCCGACCTTTATCAAAGTCTGAAACGTGATGGTATGCATTTCTCCTCCTTACACGAGGCACCACAACAACGTTTCACCAGGCAACGCCGGTCAACTGCTGTTTGTCTATAAGAAATCGGTTGGAAAATTTCCTCATGTCAGCACGTTGTAGGTGTCGCCACCGGCGCCAACCTGGTGCGAAGGCTCTGGAAAGCTAATCATTTGCATATCACATTATTGTCTTCCTGTCGGTTAAATTTCGTGTCTGTAGCACGTCATCTTCGTGGTGTAGCAATTTTAATGGCCACTAGTGCAGCATTACTGTTTTCCAACTGATTTACAAGTAACATGCGTACAAGTTTACGCGTACTGTGCTGTTTATTTACATGTACATTTTTTATTTCCTGCAAGGAAACAAGGAGGACGAGCCTGATTACTAGGAAGTCATGATGCAGGTTTTGTTTATTTGAGCTTCGTGCAAAGAGTTCTGCCTGAGTTGCTGGAGAACGTAGCCTTGGTTGTTCGTGAGGGGATATGGATACAACATAACGGTGCACCGCCTCACTTTAGTGTGGATGTCTTCAATCTCAATGCTGTACTTCCTGGTCGCTGGATTGGAAGAGGAGGTCGTATTCCATGGCCTGCGAGGTCATCTGACCTGAGTCCCCTTGATTATTTTCTATGGGGCTATCTAAAGTCACTTTTGTATGAGACCCCAGTGGATACAGAGGTGGAATTAGTTGCCAGAATTGTAGCTGTCTGTGATGTGTTTCGAAACACAACAGGGATATTTGTCAGGATGTGTCACAATCTTGTTCGCCGGTGTCATGCTTGCATTGAGATTGATGGCCGTCAGTTACAGTACATTTTGTAAGATACAGTACAAATGGTACGTTCATTGTGTGAGTGGTGGTATTTGCAGTTAACTGTAACTAATGTAAGTATAAAAGTACACAGTAATGTGATTTTATTCCTATTACCTCCTTAAGCTGGCTTCTCCGACCCCAGGTTCCCTCCCTCAAATCGTTCAGTGGAGCATCCTCCGTGTTCTGTTATATTTTTGCACACTCTTACATCCTGTATATGATGATGGCGGCCGAATGGCGCACAGTATATCTCGAATTCAGACACAGGTCCTTTAAATTTGAGCTTTTATGTTATACCTTTAGGTGGGCTCTATCAACCTGTCACGAACCTGGCAGCATGTTTCTAAATTCTTTTGATGTCTGTTGTCATGCCTTCTCGATGAGGACTCCAAACGCTGGTATGCGATTTCGTCCACAATTGCACTGCACCTTCCCAGAACCCTCCCAATAAATTGAAGTCTTCTATATTCCCTCCCTAGTACTGATTTTACGTGGTTGTCCCATTTAATATCACTTTTATACTTACACGATGTGACGTACTCAAGGTGTTACCAGTAATCTTGTAATCTTTTTTTAAAATTGTTTTAGGCTTTATCTTACATTTATCCTCATTTAAGCGAGCTGCCGTTCATTGCATCTGCTGGACATTTTGTCCAAGTCACGTTCCTTAAGGACAGTTACAGACATATGCTTCACCAGTCCTTTTTGCTTCGAACAAGTGTTCTGTCTTTGATGGCTTCGCTGGCGACAGGATGGTAATGACCGAAATAAAAAAATATATTTTCTCTTAACTCTAATTCCTAAATATTTTGCTAGCCGTGACGCTAACAACTTCCTATTCTGTAATAGATTTATAAGGGTTTTTTCTAATTAACGATTGACATGTCTCTGGTAGCAGCCATACACACCCCACCGGTATCACTATAACCGTACGTTCCACGCTGGTCTGTTCATGGTAATCCGCTAGTCAGTAGCTTGGACATCCAACATATTTCTTATAGTAATCTGCGGTTCCGAAAGGGATATTAAAGTCAGCACCTCTTTTGGCAGGCTAAGTATCACTACTTCTTGTACATTTAATGGAAGATAATTGACATACGTGAGGAACACGTGTGAATCTGAGATCAAATCTGTCCTCTTAAGAACGACTAGTAAGCCCTGTGTCCAGTCAACAAGCTGGTACGATTTTAGTTAAGTTCGTACTCTGTTCACTAACAGACAGTGCGCTACTGGAACACGACCTCAGCTTGGGCACAGTTGTCTGTGACGATATGGATCTCATAGACGAACAAAGCGAGCTGAATTTCACAAGATCTCTGTCTATGGAATGCAATTTCGCACGGATGGAGATATCCACCTCTACCAGGTCTCAGGATATGAATCCAACAGAGGAGGCATGGGATTCATTGCAGAGACGAAGCGAATAGCCCATCTTATCAGCTGCACCCCTACCCCTGTCCAGTAAGTCTTTATCAGGAATAAGATCGACTCTAAATAGACTTCTGAACCATTCCATATAGAGCATGTCATGTCACTGTGAACATACACTACTGGCCATTAAAACTGCTACACCAAAAAGAAATGCAGATGATTAACTGGTATTCATTGGACAAATATATTATACCAGAACTGACATGTGATTACATTTTCACGCAATTTGGGTGCATAGATCCTGAGAAATCAGTACCCAGAACAACCACCTCTGGCCATACTAACGGCCTTGATACGCCTGGGCATTGAGTCAAACAGAGCTTGGATGGCGTGTACAGGTACAGCTGCCCATGCAACTTCAACACGATACCACAGTTCATCAAGAGTAGTTACTGGCGTATTGTGTCGAGCCAATTGCTCGGCCACCATTGACCAGACGTTTTCAATTGGTGAGAGATTTGGAGAATGTGCTGGCCAGGGCAGCATTCGAACGTTTTCTTTATCCAGAATGGCCCATACAGGACCTGCAACATACGGTCGTGCATTATCCTGCTGAAATGTAGGGTTTCACAGGGATCATATGAAGGGTAGAGCCATGGGTCGTAACACATCTGAAATGTAACGTCCACTGTTCAAAGTGCCGTCAATGCGAACAAGAGCTGACCGAGACGTGTAACCAATGGCACCCCATACCATCACGCCGGGCGATACGCCAGTATGGCGATGAGTTCACCGCGATGTCGCCAAACACGGATGCGACCATCATGATGCTGTAAACAGAACCTGGATTCATCCGAAAAAATGACGTTTTGCCATTCGTGCATCCAGGTTCGTCGTTGAGTACACCATCGCAGGCGCTCCTGTCTGTGACGCAGCGTCAAGGGTAACCGCAGCCATGGTCTCCGAGCTGATAGTCCATGCTGCTGCAAACGTCGTCGAACTGTTCGTGCAGATGGCTGTTGTCTTGCAATCGTCCCCATCTGTTGACTCAGGGATCGAGACGTGGCTGTACGGTACGTTACAGCCATGCGGATAAGATTCCTGTCATCTCGACTGCTAGTGATACGAGGCCGTTGGGATCCAGCACGGCGTCCCGTATTTTCCTCCTGAACCCACCGATTCCATATTCTGCTAACAGTCATTGGATCTCGACCAACGCGAGCAGCAATGTCGCGATACGATAAACCGCAATCGCGATAGGCTACAATCCGACCTTTATCAAAGTCGGAAACGTGATGGTACGCATTTCTCCTTCTTACACGAGGCATCACAACAACGTTTCACGAGGCAACGCCGGTCAACTGCTGTTTGTGTATGAGAAATCGGTTGGAAACTTTCTTCATGTCAGCACGTTGTAGGTGTCGCACCGGCGCCAAACTTGTGTGAATGCTCTGAAAAGCTAATCATTTGCACATCAGAGCGTCTTCTTCCTGTGGGTTAAATTTCGCGTCTGTAGCACGTCATCTTCGTGGTGTAGCAATTTTAATGGTCAGTAGTGTTGAAAAATGGTACAAATGGCTCTGAGCACTATGGGACTCAACTGCTGTGGTCATCAGTCCCCTAGAACTTAGAACTACTTAAACGTAACTAACCTAAGGACATCACACACACCCGTGCCCGAAGCAGGATTCGAACCTGCGACCGTAGCAGCAGCGCGGCTCCGGACTGGAGCGCCTAGAACCGCACAGCCATCGCGGCCGGCGCCAGTAGTGTATTTCGAACAACTACTTTGGTGTTGTGGATGATACTTTTCAGAACATTTGCTGTTGCAAGTTTTGGTCACTTGTACGCCAAAGGTCTTGCGCTTAAGATTTGGGGTTCCCTCTAAATCTTCAGACGTCATGTTCATGAAAGTTGTTCTTATATCCTGATATTGTTTGACCTTTGTACTATAGTTTTTTATACTACCTGTGCTGTGAATGTTGAACTAAAGTTATAACGAACTGGTCGTGCGCTAGCGGTTCCCACAACAGAGCTGAGACAGTGCTGACATAGCTTTAAATTCGTCAATAAGTACAATTCTTCTTACACAATGTAATAATATTCCTTGGAACCAAATTGCTTAAACACTCCTGAAATCTTTTTACTGTTAGCAATAGGTTCCAAGGAGCCGAACTTCAGTATTATTTTGATACGGGTGCTGTATTTAAGTAACTCACTCCTTCCAACAAACATTCAGTCAGGAATATATGGCAATGGTGAGAGATTTAGTTAGTCAAAGTACTAATACCTCAAGAAGCAACTTCTCCTTCGATACCTTTTAAACTACAGAGGTTTACCTCTCTGAACAATGTGCAATAAGGAGAACGTGCTGGGATAATAGCTGGAAGGCGGAGAAGCGATTCCATGTTAACAATCATCGCCAAGGCCTCTGTGAAACAAAAAAAAAGAAAATTAAGAAACCTCTTCCGTCTCTTTATCATAGCTTTTACCGATAGCGATTATAAATGTTCTACATCTACATCTACATATATACTCCGCTAGCTACCAAGCGGTGTGTGGCGGAGGGTACAATTCGCACCAAAGTCATATTTCCCCCCCTCTGTTCCACTCGCGGATCGCGCGAGGGAAAAACGACTGTCTGAACGCCTCAGTACGAGCTCTAATTTCCTTTATCTTTGAATGGTGATCGTTGCGCGATTTGAAAGTTGGTGGTAATAATATATGCTCTACATCCTCAGCGAAGATCGGATTTCGGAATTTAGTCAGCAGCCCTTCCGTTTAGCGCGTCGTCTATCTGCAAGTGTGACCCACTTCAAAGTTTCTATGAGATTTGTAACGCTCTCGCGATGGCTAAATGTACCAGTCACGAATCTTGCCGATCTTCTTTGGACCTTCTCAATCTCTTGAATCAGACCCAACTGGTAAGGGTCCCATACAGACGAACAATACTCTAAGACTGGACGGACTAACGTACTGAAAGCAATTTCCTTTGTTGAAGGACTGCATCGCTTCAGGATTCTACCAATAAACCGCAATCTACAGTTCGCCTTGCCCGTTACTTGTGTAATCTGATCATTCCATTTGAGATCATTTCGAATAGTCAGACCCAGATACTTGACGAATGTTACCGCTTCCAAAGACTGGCATTTATTATGTACTCGCACATTAATGGGAATTTTCGCCTTGTTATACGCAGTAGGTTACACTTACTAACATTGAGAGATAACTGCCAGTCATTACAACACGCATTTATTTTCTGCAAATCCTGATTGATTTGTTCACAACTTTCGTGTGATACTACTTTCCTGTAGACTACAGCATCATCGACAAACAGTCTAATGCCGCTGTCAATACCATCAGCTAGATTGTTTATGTAAATCGTAAAAAGCAGCGGACCTGTTACGCTTCCCTGGGGCACAGCTGAAGTTCCGCTTGTTTCTGTTGAAGTCACACCATTCAGGATGACATACTGCTTTCTGTCTGTTAGAAAACTTTCTATCCAACCGCATATGTCATCGGACAGACCGTAAGCGCGCACTTTTTGGAACAAGCGACAGTGCGGGACTGAGTCGAATGCATTTCGAAAGTCGAGAAATATGGCATCAACCTGGGAGCCGGTATTTAGAGCCTGTTGCATATCATGCACAAAGAGGGTCAGCTGCGTCTCGCATGACCACTGTTTCCTAAAACCGTGTTGGTTTCTGCAGATGAGCTTCTCAGAGTCTAGAAAGATCTGAACGCAAAATATGTTCCACGATTCTACAACAAATCGATGTCAGTGAAATTGGCCGGTAATTATGTGCATCCGATTTTCTCAGAATGAATGGCCAGGGGATCAACGCTGAGTGCGCAGCTGCAGGTTTGCTACGGGACTGATAGTTGTTAATAGACGGACTAGAGCAGAGCTGCCTTTATCGCGGCCGGTGATACCAGCGCTACAGGCGCAACTCTCCGTGCAGCTGCTTTCTGCTCGTATCTGCCGACATTGCGTCAGCATGGCATTGCTCCAGAGGCTGCAGCTGGCGTAGAGTGCAACCAACAGCCGCCACTGAGAACGTGGAAAGCGCCCTGCCTGGGGACATTCGCCTCATGTACTGCGATTAAAAATAATAATAAAAACTGTTAAACACACCTCGCAGCAGCTATCGTATATCGAATAGCAATTAAAAGAAAGAGACATCTCCGTCAACATCGATTCGAGCGTCATATAGTCCCCCACTAAATTTGGATGTGGCGACAGATTAATCTGTAGCGTAGCCCGAGGACTGGGTTGGGTTGAAAAGTGAATGCTGGTGGCATATTCGTGACCCAAAGAATGTAAATACGAAATATACGTTCTGTATACTGATTGTCCCCTAGCTTAACCGGAAGTCTATGTCCGCCATTGACAACATATGCTCCATATTTAATACACGTCAGTATGTCGCCGTGTGAACCTTGTTTTGTGATTATTTCAACTATTTGGGTGTTAATCCGTCGTAGTCAACATTCGCTCCATTTTTCTACAGAAGTAACTAAATCTACATATACATCTACATACACACTCCGCAATCCACCATACGGTGCGTGGCGGAGGGTACCTCGTACCACAACTAGCACCTTCTCTCCCTGTTCCACTCCCAAACAAAACGAGGGAAAAATGACTACCTATATGCCTCTGTACGAGCCCTAATCTCTCTTATCTTATCTTTGTGGTCTTTCCGCGAAATATAAGTTGGCGACAGTAAAATTGTACTGCAGTCAGCCTCAAATGTTGGTTCTCTAAATTTCCTCAGTAGCGATTCACGAAAAGAACGCCTCCTTTCCTCTAGAGACTCCCACCCGACTTCCTGAAGCGTTTCCGTAACACTCGCGTGGTGATCAAACCTACCAGTAACAAATCTAGCAGCCCGCCTCTGAATTGCTTCTATGTCCTCCCTCAATCTGACCTGATAGGGATCCCAAACGCTCGATCAGTACACAAGAATAGGTCGTATTAGTGTTTTATAAGCTGTTACCTTTACAGATGAACCACATCTTCCCAAAATTCTACCAATGAACTGAAGACGACTATCCGCCTTCCCCACAACTGCCATTACATGCTTGTCCCACTTCTGCAATGTTACGCCCATATATTTAATCGACGTGACTGTGTCAAGCGCTACACTACTAATGGAGTATTCAAACATTACGGGATTCTTTTTCCTATTCATCTCCATTAATTTACATTTATCTATATTTAGAGTTAGCTGCCATTCTTTACACCACTCACAAATCTTGTATCCTCCTACAGTCACTCAACGACGACACCTTCCCGTACACCATAGCATCATCAGCCGCACATTGCTATCCACCCTATCCAAAAGATCATTTATGTAGAAAGAAACCAGCAACGTAAATTCACAGATACTGTAATCCGTAACAGAACAATTATTGGTGCATATCGTGTTTATTTATCATGCTTCTATGTATATGTATACACGGTTCACTCATATTAATGTGACCAGTGTCTATGTTCGACGTCAATGTTCAAAACCATTCACAGACTGCAGGTGGCAGCACTAGCAGTGGAAGGTATATGAAGCGTGTATGGAGGGCGCGGAAAACAGTGCAGTCGTTGTCGTAATGCGAAAACAGAGAGATTTATCTGGCGTCCAAAAGCGCACAATCATTTACTTTCGGGCCAGGATGGAAGCATTTCCGAAACGGCTAACTTTGTAAACTGTTCGTGCGTCGCCGTGGTTAAAGCATACCGTTCACGGGAAATTGGTGCTATCAGCAACCGGCGCCGAGACAGCTGTGGTATACCACGGGCATAGATGACAGGGGTGAACGATGATTGCTGGGATGGGTATGGCCGAATAGACGTGCAACTGTTGAGTAACTGACCATCCGAATGAACCAAGAGGTACAAACAGAGTCTCCTCGACTACCGTGCTGCATGCGTTGCTGCGTATGGGCCTCGTAGCAAGCACCTGGTTCATGCACGCATGCTGACAAGGGGACCCTCCATACTGTAAATCACGGATTTTGATGCGCTTCAAATATATTGTAGAGGCACTTACTCTGAGTACCTGGTTATCTGGTTTTTTAGCAAAGGGCCTCGGCTTTTGAGAAAACCGATTTTGAAGTTAAAAAAAATGGTTCAAATGGCTCTGAGCACTATGGGACTCAACTGCTGTGGTCATAAGTCCCCTAGAACTTAGAACTACTTAAACCTAACTAACCTAAGGACATCACACACATGCATGCTCGAGGCAGGATTCGAACCTGC
The DNA here is from genome assembly GCF_023864345.2 of Schistocerca serialis cubense. NCBI lineage: Eukaryota > Metazoa > Arthropoda > Insecta > Orthoptera > Acrididae > Schistocerca > Schistocerca serialis. The sequence continues at coordinate 127,223,167 of NC_064640.1, forward strand.
GACCGTAGCGGTAGTGCGGTTCCAGACTGTAGCGCCTTTAACCGCTCGGCCACTCTGGCCGGCCTTTTGAAGTTCATTGCGTGCTTTCTATTCCCGTAACATTACGTATATTCCGAGCAAGACAGCGTAGCGCAGCAGTAAGGGTTCACGGCTACCGCGCTAGAGGACCCGTGTTCGAATCCTGCTCCCATATGTTTTTCTATGTATGCAAGAACCGTCCGGAAAATTTGGTGCTAACGTTCAAAAGCGAGTAGAGGAATTAACTGGGAAATACAGAAATGTAGTCGTGTCCTGCACGAAATCCGGGAAGTTCACGAAACTGGTGTACGAAGAATATTTGCGTTCTGTAATTCTTCCGTGCGTGGGACAGAAAAAATGTGTCTTCATTATCAATTCGTGGGGAGGGCAAACAGATTAAACTTTATACGATCATCTATTCACTGATGAAAGGAAAGCGAGAACCTGCACCCTAAAAGTGGTCCCACCCGTGTGCACTCCTTATTGCCAGCCCTGCGATGTTTATTTTTTTACCGACAGGTGAAAATCTTCACGAAAATTAATCAGAATGCTCCCGACTTGATGAAATATAATAGAGAGATCGCTTCTAGGGAAGATTCGATAAAATTACATTCGCTAATCCTACATCAATTCAGCGCACCTAATTTTGAAAACATGATTAGATACGCATGGCTCGCATCGAAATTAGCGGATGAAAGAGAAATCTTTTTTAATGCAAAAGAATTGTGTTTCTCGGTATCGCTCATGAAGAAACCGTGCGCCTGCAAGACGGTTGCTTTCATAAAATGCGCGTGCTGCTGCGAAAATCTGTGCTTCGGTTGTTTCTATAACTATCACCCACAATATTGTTCTGGCACATCAAGCAACGTGGACGTTAAAAAATAAGATTTTGTAACACTGTATGAAAGAAAAAATTAATAACTGATTATATCTTTATAATTTCACACACCTTACACTGTTTGTTGCTATTCTTTGAAATAAAATTGAAAAAAGTACACCAGAAGGATTCGAACACGGTACCGCCAGCACGGCAGCCGTCAACCGGTAACGCTGGAAATCCATATCCTCCTATTTCCATCTATTGTACTATAAATTTTTTTCCTTATTTTGTTACCTAAAGATTTGACATTTCTGTGTCTTTATATATTGTAATTGTTCTAATATATATATATATATATATATATATATATATATATATATATATATGTCGATTTATAATTGGTTTGTTTTGTAAATATTATTTGTATTTTTACGCTGAGTCTGGCCTAGGGAAAACTATGCTATCGAACGATTACATCGATAGGTCGTGTGGAGAACCAAAGTGTTAGGATCTTTGGTAGTGTGAACTCTGCCGCATGGAGCGCGGGCAGAGGGAGTCTGGCTGGAGAAGGGTGGTGGAGCAGGTGTGTTGAGTGTCGCTCCCGCGAGTTGCCGCGCTTTCGGGGCTTGGCAGCATGTAATTGCGCTCGACTTGCTATGATAGTTTCTGACACGGTGTCGCGGACGGGAAACATTAGCTGGTGCACATCAAGAGCCCGTTTCGCCTGGTGACAGTGTCGAGAAGAAGGCGCGCCAACATCCAGCTTCTGCAACAGCGACGGCCGACAATGAGTGACTGTCGCCCCCTCCTCGACCGACGACTTCAAACCTTCAATCAACCAACAAGGAAGACTGAAAGCACGTAAAGTTTTAGAACTGTATGGCAGACCCCAGCTTTTAAAATTGTTGCATCACAAAATTACAGCAACTTAGCATGAACCTTTGTTGCTCATTGTCCCAATTGCATTACCAAGCAGGGTCCCTATCTTTTCCGGAATGAACTCGAGTGTCGTTGAAATTCGAACGCCAGCATTAAAGTAATATCATTCCATTTCACTGCTTTAATTTCAAAGTTCAGTTAAAGTATTCATAGCTGGCTACAATATTTAGATTACACAAGCACAAATTAAGAGTGCGAGTTTTGTTACCATATTTTCGTTTACCTGTGACTGCAGCTCAGCTTGGTACGTACTAAATTTTACTATTGTTAATTGTTCAGAATCATTTAATTCAAGTTCAAAGTTAAATCTCTTATTTCTAAACTGCGTAGATTCAAGTAGCTTTTGAAATGATTGTTGAGGTAGCCCAAGACTAACCTTACTTTATTGAATTTCGTAGTGATTCAGAAACATAGTTCACCATTAATTTCAGTCACTAAATTAACTTTCAATTTTCCGGTTTTATTAATTCTTTTGCTAAATTAAGTCAGAGCGTAGCGAAATTTATTACTTCTGACAAACATTCAGTTTTCACACAAGACGTGTCAACCTTCAGTTGCCACGCTTTTAGTGCTAATTTTATGTGCATTAATCTTTCATTTTCAGTTATTATAGTAGTTGTCCATAGGACTGGCGACCGTAATTTTCCCCATATCTCAAATATCTAATTAACGCCAATTAATTGTTAACGTAACGACCGCACGTTTACTTTCTTTATTAATTTTACCCTTTTCTCAAAATTAATTTCCACCAATTTCATTTGCATTTTTCCTTTCATTTAGATGTAACCCTTTCCTCCCTCTTTACTGACAAATTAATTTCGGTGACGGTTGCTTTTCCCAAATTTCCATTAGGTACACGCGGTTTAATTTTTACTGTCATTAAGGTCGATAAGTGAGGGGGAGGTTGCAAACCTTTACCGCTGCGCTACGCTGACTTCCTAGGAATACATGTATGTTACGGGTATACAAAGCACACAATGAACTTCAAAACCGATTTTCTCAAAAACCAAGGCCCGTCACTAAAAAACCGGACAGCCAGGTACTCAGGGTAAGTACCTCTACAACATTTTTGAAGCGCATCAAAATCCGTGATTTACACTATGGAGGGTCCCCTTGCGAGTGCTGTTCATTGGCGACGAATGTTCAAATGGCTCTGAGCACTATGGGACTTGAGGTCATCAGTCCCCAAGAATTTAGAACTACTTAAACCTAACTAACCTAAGGACATCACACACACCAATGCCCGAGGCAGGATTCGAACCTGCGACCGTAGAGGTCGCGCTGTTCCAGACTGTAGCGCCTAGAACCGCTCGGCCACACCGGCTGGCTGCGACGAATGCAGCTGGACGTTCACTAAGTGGTGACAGCAGGCCTTTACAAATGAATCACGTTTTTTGCGGACAGCTGGCCGTTGGCGTGTGTGGCGTGGAACGTCTGAAAGCAAACACTCTGCAACAATCGTCGGCAGGGTCCAGATCGGAGGAGAAAGCGTTACGGTGTGGGGAATGTTGTCGTAGCATTTCCTGGGTGATCTCGTCATTCTGGATGGCACAATGGATCAAGATAAGTATGCATCTATTCTTGTGGACCATCTCTATCCCTACATGCAGTTTGTTTTTCCTCGGCACGATGGCATCTACCAGCAGGACAATGCAACGTGCCACACAGCTCGCATTGTTCGTGCTTGGTTCGAAGGGCACCAGCATGAGTTTATCGTACTCTCCCGGCCACCGAACTCCCTGTATTTCAACCTAATCGAGAATCTGCGTGACCACCTAGATTAGGATGTTCGCGGCATGGATCCTCAACCGAGAAACCTAGCGCAGCTGGCCAAAGCACTGGAGTCGCCATGGCTCCACATCACTGTTGATATCTTACACGTCTCGCAGCGGTCCTCGCTGCAGAAGGTGGTTATTCGGCTTTTTGACAGGTAGTCACATTAAAGTGACTGGACAGTGTCATTTAAAGTCCCCCTCCGCGTTTTTCTGTCAGTATGAGAACGCTAATCTCAGGAATTACTGAAGTAATTTTGATACGGTTTCCACCAGTAGATATATTGTTTCACGAGGATGCTTTGTGTATGTAATTTATAATTATTGTGATGATGAGTGTGCAACACATGTATTGTTATCTGTTCCTTATTTAAATGGCGTTTATCGTGGGAATTATGGCAGCGTCCAGCTGGTCTGCTGCAGAGGAGGTGGTATCTGGCGCGAGGTGCAGTAATGTAACAACCGGCACGACTCCAGAACGATGAAATTTGACTGAATTCTCTCACCATTTTTTCCGTCTACATGGGAAGCCTAATCTCGGAACTACTGTACGGATTTTGATACAATTTTCACGAATAGATAGATTGATTCACGAGGAAGGTTTGTGTATGTGAGTTGTTACCGTTACGCCAGACAAGTTGTCCGGTGATAGATTCTTAGTGCTGTCCGGGGCCGGTCGCTAATGAACAACAAAAAATGCAACCTGGGAGCTGCTATGTAACTCTTTGGACTACATCAGTTCTTCCCTAGCGTAAAAAATGTGACAAGAAACTAAATATGTTGTCGCAGCTCGGTGTTTACGACTATCGCATATCTACGTTCATGACATCTAAAGCCGGCCGGAGTGGCCGTGCGGTTCTAGGCGCTACAGTCTATAACCGAGCGACCGCTACGGTCGCAGGCTCGAATCCTGCCTCGGGCATGGATGTGTGTGATGTCCTTAGGTTAGATAGATTTAATTAGTTCTGAGTTCTAGGCGACTGATGACCTCAGAAGTTAAGTCGCATAGTGCTCAGAGCCATTTGAACCATTTTAGCCATGACATCCAAGCACTAAAATTATCTGCCCAAGATGAAGCTCAGGAATTCATTTCTTCACGTGTGTGACATTCGTGGCTCATTCGTTGAAGAACTGTGAATGACTGAAATTACGTGCCCGCTTGTGTAGCTGAAGTAACTAAGTGGCGCTGGTCCTGAAGTTTAAGTGTCGAAGCAAATTTTCATCATCAGTGTTAGTCCAGCGAGGGGAGGATAGAAGGTGGCGTATTGTTTCTGGGCAGCCGGCAATGTGCTAGTGTTACGTCTATGCAATGCCTTGTGGAATGAGGCCATTTACATCTACATACATACGCCGCAAGCCACCGCACGGTGCATGGCGGAGGATACGTTAAACCACTACTAGTAGTTTCCTTTCCTGTTCCACTCGCAGACAGCGCGAGGGAAAAACGACTGTCTATATGGAAACGGAAATGAGCGTTTGGCGTCATTGGCCGGGAGGCCCCGTACGGGGCAGGTCCGGCCGCCTTGGTGCAAGTCTTATTACATTCGACGCCACATTGGGCGACCTGCGCGCCGGATGGGGATAAAATGATGATGAAGACAACACAACACCCAGTCCCTGAGCGGATAAAATCCCCGACCCAGCCGGGAATCGAACCCTGGCCCCTTACGACGGCAGTCCGTCACGCTGACCTTTTTTTTTTCATTCAGCTATCGGGGCGGACACCGTCTACGTGCCTCCTAAGTCTAGGGGACAGATGACCTCAGATGTTAAGCCCCATAGTGCTTAGAGCCATTTGAACCATTTTGAACATTTTATGGCAATCAGGGCACTACTAATGTTGTATCCGAACATTACGGGTTTGTTTCTACTCATCCGTATTAACTTATATTTTTCTACATTATGAGCCGGTTGCCGTTCATAACACCAACTCGAAATTTTGTCTAGGTTATCTTGCATCATCATACAGTCACTGATCTTTGACGTCTTCCTGTACACCACAGCATCATCAACATCATCAACGAACAGCTGCAGGTTGGTGTCCACCCTGTCCATCGGATCATTTATGTGTGTAGGAAACTGCAACGGTCCTATCATACTTCCCTAGTGCACCCCTGTCTCTGATGACAGGTAACGCTGTTGATGGTGTTCTGCCAGCGGTTGGGCACGTCAAGCCCAGTAACTCTGTCGCTCGTTCAAGGTGTGACAAATCTTTAAACTGAGTGCTTCAAGGAACTAATGATCGAAACATTACGACTATTTTTTATTGATATAAATAACATATACCTTATAGAGACAATTTGATTCATAGCAACTGTTCAGAACGACGGTCGCCAGTATCATTACAATGGAGCATAATATTAAAATAGGTGTGGGTGTTCCCTGGTGGATATTGGAGGGGTCGGGATAAGTCAAAAACATCTCGTTGTAAACATAAATCTTTATTTACTTGCCAGCAGTGTATACGGTAACTCGTGTCCATGTCAGTGAGACACTGGATGGTGAGCGTCGTGCCCACGGAACACAATTCATGATGCTTAGAGGTGACCACAACTGGCCTTTGCTACGTGTAGTTGAGCACAGCGGCGAGGTGAGCTTTCGACAAGTGCATACTCAGGCTGGCCCGCCCCGATAGCTGAGTGGTCAGTGCGGCGGTCTGTCACGCCAAGGGGCCCGGGTTCGATTCTCGGCTGGGTCGGAGATTTTCTCCGCTCAGGGACTGGGTGTTGTGTTGTCCTCATTATCATTTCATCCTCATCAGTGGAAGGCAACGGGAACCCACCACTGGAATCACTTTCCTAGACGCTCATGCGGTGGACCTCTCTGACGAGGCTTCCCCCAAGACAAGACCTGGCCTAAGGCAGAACACAAAGTTTAGAAAATAGCCAAGGTGCAGAAACCTCTTCTGTGCGTTCGCCTTCGGCTGCCGAGGGAGTTTATGCTTCAGCCTGTGCCTGTTTAGCCGGAGACGAGGCAAATCCGTTGTTTATGCTGTTAACCATCCAATGTACGTAATAGATAACATCCCCTACAAATACGCAATAACAATAACGATAGATATCGTAGGCGGCTTCAAGGGCTTATTTATAATGGTCAGCGATGTACGCAAGAATAGGAGAGATCCCGATATCCTATGCGCTCTAAAGCCTCTGCTGCGACTTCTGAAGAAACAAGTAATAAAGAAAATCATAAAGAGATGCCTATAGAGTTAAATACGGATGTACGCGGACACAACGCTGGCATCGTGGCGCGCGCGAACCACCTGTTAGTGGCCAGGACTAGAATCGCACTAAAGCGAAGTGCGTGTGGTGTGCAGGCGGTGGTTCATGGCCAACAGGCTCACGACTGCTGCAAACAAAACAACTTATCTAAAGTTAAAAGCAAAACAAAAACAAGGGAGAATAAAATGACTAAGCAAATAGAGTGTACGTACTTAAGCGTACTTTTAGATGAGAAGCAAGGCTACCCTGGGCGCATACACTTGACACAAGATAAGACAACAATAAAACATCAGCAGCTGTCTTCCGTAAGCCACATTACTCTGTGCAGCAGAAGGTTCTTCTCGTATGAAGCATCTTTCACTGGTGATCGGCTCCGTAACACATACGTAATTCTAAACGAAACGTGCTGATTTACTTTGTATCTTCTCTATTAATTCTAATTACAGCGCACAAGTCTGATACCCGGGCGCCGTGAAATTATGATATTACTCCTTGCAATGAGAGCGGGTCCTCGTGTCCGTAACATGTTTTGGAAGCCTAACACAGGAGCGCTGCCCTTGTCTTTAGAGGATTAGGAGATCTCTGAAATCGGCCCAAGGACATGTGTGAGTGTACCTAAGACGATAAGGGACGTTCCACAAGACGAATATGGCCGATACAGCTGATCATAAATTATAGTGCTACAACATATTGTCTCATGATGGGAAAAACACCTAACGAAATGAGTAAAAAAACTACAGACCAACGTCACTTTCGTTAATTAATCGTACAATTACGAAACGTTGCTGAAGTCGCACAAAATGAACTGTTTTTGACTCTGGCCCATAGAGGTGGCACAATGTTAAGATATGAACTCGTACTGGGGAGGACGACCGTTCATATTCCCGTCCGCCATCGAGATTCAGGTTTTCTGTAATTTCCCTAAATAGCTTAAGGCAAACGTCGGGAAAGTTCATCCCAAGGGAGCAGCTATTGTTAAAAGCGATTGTACCATCGAAAATGTTAAGGAATCTGTGAAAGTATAACTGGGTAAACGATGTCTTTTACATCTACATGACTGCTATGCAATTCATATTTAAGCGCCTGGCAGGAGGTCCATCCAATCACCTTCAGAATATTTCTCTACCGTTTAACTCTCGAATAGCGTGTGGGGAAAATGAACGGTTAAATCTTTCTTTGCGACCTCTGATCTCTCTTATTTTGTTATGATGTTCATTTCTTCCTATGCAGGTTGGCGTCAATAAAATATTTTTCTCAGAGGAGAAAGTTGGCGATTTAATTTTCGTTAAAGACCTTACCGCAACGAAAAGGTATAACGATTGCCACCCCAAATCAGT